>NC_139227.1:125024401-125624401 GCF_055691185.1 Crinia signifera | reverse complement strand
CATCAGACAAATTATCGGTCAAAAAGCGCTTCATCGCCTGCAACCTCAATTCATGCGGGATTGCAGGGTAAAGACTGCATACATCGATGACGAACTTATGTACATCATTGTCAAGTGTGGGAATCAAAACGAATTGCTGTAGCAGTGTCGTCGTATCGAGAATATATCTCTCATGCTTTTTGATAATAGGCTGCAGGACACTGTCAAGGTAGATGGAAGAAGGTTGCATTAGCGACCCCCTGGCAGATATTATTGGTCTATATAAATATATAAGCAGCGCTACTACTGTCGGTGAGTGTGGGCGTTATGTATAAGCTGCACTACTTTGGTATATGCAGAAGTACTCAGGGAATTACGTGTAGAATAATGTGTGTCCTAATGTCATATGATCATTATGGTGTGCAGCATATTGTGTAAGGGGCATCATGATGTATGGCATTAATGTGTAATGGGCATTACAGTGTGCTGCATACTGTGTTAGGGGCATCATGATGTGTAGCATAATATATAATGGGAATTACTGTGGGGGGAGTAATGTGTAATAGTCATTACCGTGTGTAGCTTTATGTGTTATGGGCATTACGGTGTTATTGGTACTTTTATATGGCCACGCTCCTTCCCCATAAAGCCACACTCCTAAATTTTTGCTGTGCGCCTTATGCGAGCACTCTACCAGTTTTCACTGTAGTGGTGGGGCAGTCACCAATTGCCAAAGGGCACCATAATGACTAGTTACTAGTTACAGCACTGGTGCTGTGTAATGTGAATAAGATTATGCTACCGTGTGGTGTCATTTGGAATGGGGTCATTTGTGTGGCCATGTGCTGTCCCTTTGTGAAGTATGAGAGGGCGCAAATTTAGAGTTTGCAGGAGGGCGCCGAACACCCTAGCACGGACCCTGAGTGTGCCAGTGGAGAACATGACCATGGCCACCAATCTGCTTTGAAGTAACATTTATTAAATGCATTCTATACAATTATACGTAGAAGCATATTGTTGCCACAGATACCTTCTCCATTGACTCACTTCTCCAGTCTTTTCATTACTTCATAAATAGATCCATAAGTCACTGTGATTATGTACAGTAGATTAGATTTAGCAATTTGAACTGTATCTAGTACACATTGCTTTTCTCTAGCTTGAGCTTAACATTTTGTTTTTAAGCTACATCACTATTTGAAAAGGATCACATTTCCATATCAAACTGGATTACTCATAGGTTTTAATGAAAATGGAGAATTTGTTAATTCATATCAAATTGTAAACTGGATATTACAAGGAACAAGGAAAGTGACAAATGCAATTCTCGGTGTTGTAAATCCATCAGCTAACAAAGATCAGCCTCTTTGGATAAATAAAAGTGGAATAACATGGAAGAGCGGAGACAATCAGGTTAGAAATGGTGCATTCTGATGTCAGATAT
Source organism: Crinia signifera (assembly GCF_055691185.1). Taxonomy (NCBI): domain Eukaryota; kingdom Metazoa; phylum Chordata; class Amphibia; order Anura; family Myobatrachidae; genus Crinia; species Crinia signifera. The sequence goes on along the minus strand of NC_139227.1, from coordinate 125,622,978 downwards.
AAAACAGCTTCAATTACTTTACCTGTTTATGGGGGAGATTATATCACACCCTTGAGAGAGATAAAGTATCAAATGGCTTCAGTCATTTCTCAAAAACAGAATCTACAATGGCAGTTAGAGGCTGAATGGTGGTACTCTCTCCACTTTATCTACATAAAAGATTTGCTTATTCTCACCCTCTACCAATGAAATATCCTTATAGTTCTTCCACTCACTTATTCTTTTTTAGGACAAGAAACTTTGAGTTTAATGACTCCAAGCCCACAAAAGGTCATAGGAAACAGGAAGTTGCATTACAACAACTTCCTGTGGGTCATATTTTTGTACAGCTATGACAGGAGCTTGGGGGATCTGTGAAATAAGCAATAGCAGGTAAGTTAAAAGGCGGTGGTAGAGCGGACTATGTGTGTCATTCTGAGAGTGGTTGTCATTCTTTGTGTCAGACATCAATAGTATTTCAAAGAACAGAAATGTGTTGCAAACTGCTCCCAGGTGTCACCCACTGATGGGTCACTCCAAAGTGCTGGCTTCTGCACATTTACAGGAACCTGATGATGCATTTACAGGAGTCTGATTCCATGCAGCACCTGGCTTCTGTCATCGTGTAGAAGCCAGCAAGGCAGACAAGCCAATATCCGGGGGCAGCTCTTTTCTTGCAAACCCCCGGAGGGGTGGAAATTGGGGTTGGACAATAAGCCATACCCCTCCTGTAAAGCCACGCTCCAACCCCACAAAGCTATACCATCTTTATGGCAGCCGTCACACCTAGGAATGGAGAAGGGTGGCTTACTGTTTGCAGGCATCATCGTTGTTAGTATTTACCAGAAACACACACAGTGGGGGTTATTCTGGTTGGTCGCCGACCATCCAATGATGGCGAAGGCCCACACATATCTACAGTTGATCTGAGCAACCTTACATATGTGTGTTAGCTTGGAGGGGAGTAGGCGGGCAGCTGACATGCACATATGTACAGCCCGACCATCGGTCAGGCTGCGAACGTATTCTGGTGCTGAAAAAACAAAGGAAACTGTTAGTTCCACAAGTGCAAGCTGCCTCTCCTCCCAAATGATTACAATTCCTGCCATTTGTAGGTGCTGCTCCCTGTCTCTGGAACTCTCTACCTACACCATTTAGACTTTCCACCTCTCGAAAAAGCTACAAATGGGCTGTTTAGATCCACATTTTCATCAAACCTCTCTGTCTCTCATCCTAAGCCTCTGTTGCATGCTACCTATCTACCCAATCTGTGTCACCTTGTCTGGCTGCCTTCTTCTTTAGAACGTAAGCAGGGCCCTCTCCTCTCATCTGTTTTCCTTCTCTTACTTAGACTGTTGGTATACAATACGCCTTACAATGGCACCTAGCGCTCAGTTTTGGCCACCCTGGTGCCTTTTTCAGTTTCTTGTCCGTTGATGCAGCAATGTTTATATATTATGTATTTCTACTACATTGTTCTTGTTTTGTTCATTGTTGTATGTACTTTGTTAGGTGCCACAGAACCTTTGTGGTGCCATGTAAATTAAGGATAATAATAATATTATTCATGAATGAATATTATTCATTCATGCAACAGTCATATTTGAACTAGCATCACTGTGATTAGTATACTGCATTGTCTAGGTAAATGTACAAATTTATTTTTAAAATTAGATAGTGACTTAAAATTGACTAGTGACTTGGACATGGTCTGTAACATCTCACCATTTGCTTATCTCAGTTTTATTGCTCACTTTCTCTAGTGGGAGAGGGGCATTGGGTGCGGTCTTAATTACTAAAGTTAGAAACAGCTTTTACAGACCTACTTATTAGAGTATAGGAGGCTGACTAAGCCTTGGCTGGCTATAGAAATCTGGCTTAAGAAATTTAGTCAGAATTCAAAGTAGGAAGGTTCTAAGTAGGAATATACAACCGCACACTGTCAGCCTAGACTTAGCCTGGACAGAAACTGGACAGAAACTGAAGGAAACTACAATCAACATAAGTGCAACTCTTAACTGCTAAAACTTTGAATATTACTCTTTCTGCTTGCATGTGCACTGTCTGTTTTGAAAATGCACAGCTGTACCTTTAATGACTTCACCTCTCCTGCTCTTCCATTGATAATAGGTGTCCCCCAACATTTTATTCTTGGCCCTCTTCTTCTCTATCTCTACATGTCCTCTCTGGGTGAGCTTATTTGCTCACTTAACTTCCACTATCACCTCTATGCTGATAATTCTAAAATCTACCCCTCATTTCCTGATCTCTCTCCCTCTATCCTCACTCATATCTCCAACTGTCTCTCTGCTGTCTACTCTTGGATGACCCAGCGCTTTTTTAGACTTAAAATATTAAAGACTAAGCTGACCTCTTCCCACCCTCCTGCATAAAACCTGACAATCTCTCAACCTAAACTGTTTAAGCTCACTTCTTTCCCTTCTGTGTCACCCCAGTCTGTCTAACCCTCCCCTTTAGAATGTAAGCTCTCACGAGCAGGGCCCTCTCTCCTTATGTGCCTTTCTTAGAATATATAAACCTCTGCCACCCTGATAATTGCTTCAGTGTCCTGTCCCCTGGTGCAACTATCCATATTAACCATGTAATTGTCCTAAACTGTCTTGTGCTGTAATTTGTTATGTGTTTATGATTATAACTATGCTCTGTAAAGTGCCGCGGAATCTGTGTGCGCTATATAAGAAACTGTTAATAAATAAATATTAATTTTAAATAGATGTTAACTGAAAGGTCAAGTAAACGGTTTTATAACAATAAATATTAAAATAATACATTAATCTACTTTTTATTCTAATATTTATCACAAATAGAGCACCAATATAGATAATACAAATTCAAATGATTTTGATCCTTTAAATGTAAATAGCTTACAAAGAGAGCCCAAAAGTAATATAAAATGTTCCCAAAAGCTTCAAATGTAAAATATATAATTAGGGCTTATATTATATATGCAGATTAACATAACATTAAAATAAAAATGAAACAACATATAACTACATAAAGTATTAAAAGTGAAAATGCATTTACTAGGAAACTACACCTCCCACATACAGTATAAGAAAATGTAAAACTAAGTTAGAGTACTGTAGATTACAACAATGCATGAACCATAACATTTGGAATTTTAGTTATATGGTAAAGAAAGTGAGGATAAGTATGACATTTTATAAAACAAATGGTAAAAAATGTATGTACACTGTTGTTAATGGTCTAATGCAGTGTTTTTCAACCACTGTGCCGTGGCACACTAGTGTGCCTTGAGCTGTTCTTAAGTGTGCCCCCAGATCTAGAGATGCCAAAACCAGTTTACAGCCACCACCAGTTCAACTGTTATTTACTGGTCTCTTTTCATGAAAAGTGCCAATGTATTTTATTTTTGTTACCTGTGGGGACCAGTGTGATTGTTTTTTATATGGGGGCCAATAGTTTATTTTTTTTTCCTGCGAGGGCCAATGTGCGGATCTCAGGGTGTGCCTTGGCAATTTTAAAATCTTATTTAGTGTGCCGCAAGGTAAAAAGGTTGAAAATCACTGGTCTAATGTATTCTTAAGAAACAAAGATATACATCAAATTCAAAATACAAACAAAACTGAAAAACAGAAATCTAAAGTAATTAGGAATGTCCTCCCCGCCCTGTGGCTGCTGAATTAATAATATGTTTTATACTGTAGTTGTACATTTTAATTTAATGAAGGGACATATATCTACAGCATGAATGAAACATACATGGGGTGAGATTTAATAGGATGAGAGTTTCAGACAGTGAGAGATTTGGTGAGAAATCTCCAGGTTTTTTAAAGCGGCAATCATTTATACTGCAAAATCAAACTGGTTCTGCAGTGTAAATGATTGCCGCTTTAAAAAAACCTGGAGATTTCTTACTAAATCTCTCACTTTCTAAATCTCTCATCCTATTAAATTTCACCCATTGTGTCATTTCTGTGAATGGTTTTAAAATTTCTATTAAAACATTAAAATAAAACATTCTCAAATTATTAGTGCATAAATATCTTGTGTCCATTACAGATTCCAGACTCTCGATGCTCAGAAATGTGTTTGCCTGGAAACAGAAAGATCCCAAGACCCGGATTACATTCCTGTTGCTATGACTGTGTTCCATGTTCGGAGGGAGAAATATCCAATACAACTGGTATTTTGTTATATATATTGTTTCCAGCGAATATATTGTTTCAAATAATTCTTAATCAAATTCTTAATCATGTTTTTATAACTGTTGTATGTTTTTTTATATATGCTATGCTAATATGCTAATAACAAAATAAGGTGTGACACACCTTACAAATGAGGAGGAATTACCCTGTTACAACTGAAGGGAAGTAAACCTTCTTTAACTCTACAAGCGCTGGTTGAAGGGTTCACTCATTTACCTTTGTCAATTGTCTTTATTGTGGGGGATTGGAGAAACACCCCGGAGTGTGCCTATCCTAGCAGCTTGTTTTTTGCGCACTGTGGTGAATACCAATTGTATTTGTATATTTTCAAATTTAGACCCCTATTCCCGACATTCACCGAAGCATACACCACTCTTATCCCCAAGCCTGGAAAAGACCCACAACTGGCAGACTCATATCGCCCGATATCTTTATTGAATGTTGATTTCAAAATTTTGACTAAAATAATAGCAAACAGACTACAAACGATGGCCCAGGACCTATTCACCACACACCAAACAGGCTTCATCCATGGTCGGCACTCGGTAAAAGCTATTCATATGGCCATAGCGGCGGTTATGGCAGAGTCACAGAAATCCCATTCTGGGGGCATGCTGCTGAGTTTGGACACTAATAAGGCTTTCAACTGGGTAGCCTGGCCTCATCTATACTCTATATTAGAGAGAAGGGAGTTTGGGTCTACTTTTGTTGACTTATTAAAATACTTTTACACTCAACCGACCTAACAGAGAAGATATTTATACCAAGACTAGCGCAGATAGACACCAGTAAGCAGCTTGTAGTGAACACCAAGTGTCCTGTCAACATGAACACTCAAAAATAACGTGACAAATATAGCAAGATCGGTGACACCACTTAGCGCTAACTTAGTGATAATAGAAAATAGAGTAATGATCCAGATAGTATCCAGATTTTTCGGATACCTGAAACAACACAAATGATATACCCTTTCTCCCACGTTAGTGGGATTGATTGAGCATAAGGGTATATCAATATAAAAATATCATGGTGCAGTACCAAGTAATACAGAAGTTTTTATTATATACAGGGAACTCACAATTTGAATAGATTAAAAAAGCATATAGTCACAAATCCTTAGGCAAAGCTCCTGCACTTTCTTTTCCCGTCCAACCTTAGAGCCAGGTGGTGATTTGGAAGCTCCGGGCACCGGTATCCCAGGTCTCCTAATGGTCCAGGAAGGATTGGTTGCAGTCCAGCCAAAGTTCAAGAGAGTATGAGCCTCACTTAATGCATTTCGGATGGATCGTCCTTTTCTGAAGAAGGACGATCGGTCCAAAATGCATTAAGTGAGGCGCATGAGCTCCGTTCTCTGCCCCACGGAGGCAGGTAAAGAATCTGAACAAACAGATTGGGCCCCCCGTAGTGCAAGTAACGTTTAAAAACGTTTAATAAATCTCATAAAACACAGCAGTATTGAATGACTTTACCAAGGTTGGTGGCTCCATACACAACGCAAGTAAAAAGCTTTGTACTTGCATTGTGTATGGAGCCACCAACCTCGGTAAAGTCATTCAATACTGCTGTATTTTATGAGATTTATTAAACGTTTTTAAACGTTACTTGCACTACGGGGGGCCCGTTCTGTTTGTTGTTTGTTCAGATTCATATGTCAATGTTCTAAAAAAATCAACAGTTAATATACCAATATTAATCTAGCAAAAGCTAATAAATGAATGTAACAATTGTTCCATAATAATATCACCACTATAGTTCCAGAAAGTCTGTCATCAGGACGAATCTGAGTGTTCTCAACTCTTGTTGTTGATGCCATAAATACATAAAATCAAAGTAAGTTGATTAAGAAATGCACAAGTAAATAGACTTTCATTGGAATCTATACAGTAACTTCATAAATCTATTTTGAGAGCCATATAATGGCTGAATCAACTGATGCCAATGTGGAACCGTAGCTTGCAATGTCTGGCTCCCATAATGACCTCAAAGTGATATTAAGAGTAGGCATCCAGTGATTATGTCCTGAGATATATATATATATATATATATATATATATATATATATATATATATACAGCACAATAGCTCACCAAAGCAGGGGCGTCATTTGGAGACTTGCAGAAAGTGTTTCTTTATTCAGCAAAGCATGAACAAGGATTGTTCATGCTTTGCTGAATAAAGAAACACTTTCTGCAAGTCTCTGAGTGATGCCCCTGCTTTGGTGAGCTTATTGTGCTGTATATTTGGGGTACCCCCCCCTGGGAAGGCACCGGAGCGAGTTCTCCCCTACAGTGGGAGTGCCGGATTTCGTCTGGATATATATATATATATAATCCAATTACCCCACCACTATTGTGGGAGGGATTGAACACTCTCCTTGAAGAAATAAAGTCACATGTTTTTTGTAAAATGACAATGGGCGAGATTCTCTATTACAGAAATGCGGTAAAAACCCCGTTATCGGGGTTTTTACCGCATTTCTGTATTCTCTAACCCCCCTCCGCAGTGTCACCGCTGCTGAGGGAATCGCCAGCAAAAGCTGCCGGTTCCCTGCAGAAGCCTATGGGCTTCTTACCGCAGCGGTGTGTGAGGGATCCGTCACGGATCCCTCCCAGCATGCTCTGCGACCCGGAAGTCCAGCAACGGCGCCGCATCGCAAGGGACAGCTCTTACCGCAAGAGCTGTCCCTTGCGTTAATGACCGCATATTTTAGAGAATATGCGGTCATTAGAAATGCGGTGGCCGGCGAAGAGGGCTGCGGATTTTAGAGAATCCCGCCCAATGTCTATATTTATTGCAACAAGTTACATTCCATCAAGGCCCGACATTTCGGTCCATAACCGGACCTTTATCAAGGAGCCTAAAATACAATATGCACAAATCACATTTCATCCAGATGTATGCAAACAAACCAAATGGCAAAACATCTAAATGCATGAAATAAAAGTTACATATTTTGGAGATGGATCATCAGCGCATAATAGAGCTTTGCATCAGCCCTGGAGGAAGCAGGAACCGCTACAATATAGGTGTGCCCTGGCCTGGCTTTTATACCCTAGTGCAGGGGTTCCCAATCTTTTTCTAATCACGGCACCCTAGAGTATCAGAATTTTTCCAAGGCACCCCTAGGCCCCAAAATATGTATATCAAATTAAGTAGATTGGGTTTATATGTGGTTCTTAGGTTCAGTTATGTGGTAAAGGGCACGATTTGGTTCTCATTGTACACATTTTATGATTGGCAGCCACCAGCACTGGTTTTGTTCAGAAATAATTGATCATAAATAATTTGAATTGGTCCTGGACGACCAACCCGAGGCACCCCTGCAAGTGTCCCGAGGCACCCCAGGGAGCCTAGGCACACAGTTTGGGAACCACTGCGAATACGTGTCCTGTATGAGGTCTGATGTTGTAATCAGGTCTGTACATAAAGATGAAATAACCAATTTACTGTTGAAAAAGACTATCTTTTATCTAAGGTGAATAAACCTTTTGGTACTTATGTAGTAGCCGGGCGCCCACTAAGCAAATAGCTTAGTGTGCGATTCTGCGTAAGAAAATCGCATCACATGCAGTTTTTTGCATGCGATGGGATTTTCCTATGTAATTTATTCACTGCTCTCTGAACCTTGGGCGGTGTGATGAGATCGCATCGCATGCGAAAGCGATCGAACATATCGCAAAATAGCCTGGGATCGCGTACAATGTTATAGAATGCAATGCAATTTAAAGTACAAGACACTTGTATGACATCCAATGGGACTTAGGCACCCCCCCACACACACACACACACACACTATCCACGGCACCCCAAAGTGTGGCGAGCGGCTGCGGAACGCGTCCTCCCGACCTTTTCATACCCCCACCATCTATATCGGCGTGGAGTTGATGTTATATAGTGTGGCAAGCGCAGCGAGCCACCGAGCCCGAAGTATGGCGAGCCCCACGAGGGAACTCAAATTACATTACATGTATTCCACATCCGCTCGCCAGGCTTCGGGCTCGGTGGCTCGATACGCTCGCCACACTATATAAAATCAACTCCACACTGACGTGGATAGTGGGGGTATGAAAAGGTCGGGAGGACGTGTTCTGCCACCGCTTGCCATGCTTCGGGGTGGCGTGGATAGTGGGGGGTGCCTAAGTCCCATTGGATGTCATACAAATGTATAGCACATTAAATGGCATCGCACTCTATGAAATCGCATCGCATGCAAAAAAACACGTGATGCGATGCGATTTCACTACGGTGCTGTGCGTATGAAAATTGGGCGCCCAGCTACTACATAAGTACCATTTTTTTCAAATGCCTTTTGATGCTCCTAAAGTTCTCCTGTTTTTGTTCATTATGCCTTTCTGTAGATAGTGAAAATTGTATTAAATGCCAGGATAATGAATGGCCGAATGTAAAGAGGGATCGGTGCCTTCCTAGAAGTGAAGACTTCCTGTCCTACACACATGATGGAATCTCTGCAGTATTTATCTCTGCCTCAGTTGTCTTCTGCATTATCACCCATCTAATATTGGGGATCTTTATCGCACATCGGGATACACCTATAGTGAAAGCTAATAACAAGAACCTCAGCTTCCTTCTCCTGGTCTCCATCATGCTGAGCTTCCTCTGTGTCTTCCTATTCCTCGGCCGTCCTATGGATGTGACCTGCATGCTGCGTCAGGTCTCCTTTGGGATCCTCTTCTCAGTCGCCATCTCCTCTGTGTTGGCCAAGACTATAATGGTTTGCATCGCCTTCACAGCCACCAAACCCGGCAGCTTTTGGAGGCAATGGCTGGGGGTGACACTGCCCAATTGTGTTGTCTTTATTTGCTCATCTGTCCAAGTTCTAATCTCTATTATTTGGTTGTCTATCTCTCCCCCCTTCCAGGAGCTGGACACACACTCCTATCAGGGAAAGGTCATCATTCAGTGTAATGAAGGCTCAGTGATTGGGTTCTACTCAGTCCTGGGATATATGGGGATTCTGGCTACTGTGAGTTTTATTACAGCATTTGTAGCCCGGACATTACCAGACAGCTTTAATGAGGCCAAGTACATCACCTTCAGCATGCTGGTGTTCTGCAGCGTCTGGGTGGCCATGATCCCGGCATATCTGAGCACCAAAGGGAAATACATGGTGGCTGTGGAGATCTTCTCCATACTGACCTCAAACGCTGGACTTTTATTCTGTATATTTCTTCCCAAATGTTATATTATCCTATGCCGGCCTGAACAGAATACAAAAATGTATATGCTTCAAAATAGAAATAGATCAATGTAAAACACAAATCTAAGACAAATGCTTTAAATGTAGGTGCAGATTATTAACACAAATTAGGAGAATTTTTTTATGTTAAAAATCAAACACTAAATTATAAAAAGTTGTATTTTCTCTATAAGTTTCTATAAGTTAAAAAAAAGTTTAAGGAAATGAAAGTTGAGCCATCTACTTTAATAAAAGGCAATTCAGTCTCGTATATTCAATTTGGACAAATGGACTCATAATGAAATAAATATTTTCAGCAACGCTATTTCTTGTGAACCATGTTATAATCCATCCGGTACTTATGTAGTATCTCGGCGCCTGATTTTTTGATTGTTTGCCTTAACTTAAGGCATACAATCAGATGCGATGGACCCGATTTTTTTCGGAAAAATCGGGTCCATCGCATTGAATGCAACCAAATCGCATGCGATGGGATGGACGTGATTTTTACATTGGATTCAATCTTAAATGGTCCCTGAGACCCGATTTTACATTGGGTCCAATGTTAAATGCCCCCCAGACCCCATTTTTTATTGTATACCCACCCTGTTCATACCCCCACTATCCAAGTGGGCATGGAGTTGATTTTATATAGCGTGGCGAGCGCAGCGAGCCACTGAGCCTGAAGTGTGGCGAGCGCAGCGAGCCCCCAAGGGGACGCGGAATCATTTAAAGTAATCCGCGTCCCCTCGCAGGGCTCGCTGCGCTCGCCACGCTTCGGGCTCGGTGGCTCTCTGCACACGCCACGCTATATAAAATCAACTCCATGCCCACTTGGATAGTAAGGGTATGAACAGGGTGGGTATACAATAAAAAATGGGGTCTGGGGGTCATTTACCATTTGACATTGGACCCAATGTAAAATCGGGTCTCAGGGACTATTTAACATTAAATCCAATGTAAAAATCACGTCCATCGCATCGCATGCAATTTGGTTGCATGCAATGCGATCGACCCGATTTTTCTGACCCGATCAAAAATTCGGGCGTCCAGATAAAAATGTTGGCACCCAGATAATACATAAGTACCATCCATCCTGTTTTCATTTGTTTGTGGATGCAAAAAAAGTTTATTAGTAATTTAATTTTAAAATGGATTTTTTTCAAGCAGGATCAATATTGTAATGCAATAATAAAGCAAATTCAAATTTTACAAATCTGAAATTAAAATCTGCAATAATACACAACATACTCTGGAAACAACAGGGTAATCTCTTTTGATCGCTCTGCATCTCTTGGCTTCTGTATAAGAAGTTGCTCCCTGGGCTGTTTCAAAGCTTCATTTTGGCTTTCAGCAATAAAGGCATTTGATAGTCTCTATGATCTTGTTAATGGAATCCTCAGCTAGCTGATCGTTACTGCATATCCTCTTTGCCCTAGTAAACTGTGAGTATGGAAGGCCAAATGTCAAGTTCTTAGGATGAAAGCTTGTTGCATGATGATCAGTTTGTTTAGTAAAAACATCAGTTACAATTCTTCCAATTTGAACAGTAATCAGGACATCCCAAAAACTCACATTCTGTGTATCAACTGTATAAGTCAATTTAACAGGACTGCCACTACTATTTTGAGGTTCAACCACTGTAAACAACTCCTTGGCAGATCCCCTCCAAATCAAGAACAAGTCGTCGATGTATCTGGCATAGAACACAACCATGCCAGACACATTGATGTTAGTAAAAAGTAAATCTTTCTCAACCTGCAGCCAGTGCCAGATTAAGGTCTAAATGGGCCTGGAGCTGAAAATTATTAAGGGCCTATTATGCGCAATAATAGGGGTTGTGGCCAGCACCTAATAATGTGGGGGCGGGACCAGTGTTCTGGTTGGATGATCTGCTCATGGGTGTGTCTCTATTTGTGTAAATACTTTCAACTAATTATATATGCCTGGAAAAGGCAGGGAGCTGGCATAGGAAAAATACGGGGAAATATATTGGCGGGTGCCCTCCAAAAGGTGCACCCGCAGGACGTCAATGTCCTAAGATACTTGCGGGGGTGTGGCGGCACTCCAAAAATGACTGAAAGACAAAACTTGGTAGACAACATTTCAGCACCTTTTATGTGGTCACTTAAATTTACCACACCATATACCCCTTATACAAATCATGCAGCACAATAGTAACCCCTTATACTGTACTTGTCTCTTACACATTATGCCACATGGAATGAGCCAAAATTCACACTATGGCACACGGCAGGGCCTGTGCTAGGCTGTTCGGCGCCCTCCTGCAAAGTATAAATTTGCGCCCTCACATACTTTACAAAGGGACAGCGCACACCGAATGAAAGACATGAGGTCTCACAAGGAAGGGGCATGGCCACACAATAAAACCCCATTCCAAATTACACCGCACAGTACCGTAGCACAATTTTATTCATAATACACAGCACCAGTGCCGTAACTAGCCATTATGGTGCCCTGTGCCAGAAAGAGAATTGATAACTGCCCCACCACCACAGAGAACACAGGGAAGGCGCGCAGCAATAATGTAGGAATGTGGCTTTATAGGGCAGCGGTGTTGCCATATAAAAGTACCAATAACACAGTAATGCCCATTATACATTATGCCACACATCATGATGCCCCTTACACTGTATGCAGCACACCGTAATGCCCATTACACAATATAACGCACACCATAAAAGGGCTGAAACTAGGATTTCTACGGTGGCACTCGGCAGAAGTAAACCACCAGGCATTTCAAAGCTTTGCAATTGGATTTACATCTGCCAATATTCATACGAAGCCACACAGTATAAGCCAAATATCACATTTTGCACATTTACACTGGGGAATGGGGGAGTATAATGTTTAGGCACAATGGGGGTAATTGGGGTTAGTATGCATGGTTAAATGTTAGGGTTAAGCTGTGGAGAGAGAGGTTTAGGGTTCAGCACTTAGAAGGGGGTAGGGTTAGGCTGAGGGGAGGAAAAGGTAGGGTAGGGCAGGGTAAAGGTAAGTATACTGTCAGGATGGCCATGCTGGTATTCTGACTGCCAGCATCATTCTCCACCATCGGTCAGCTTTCTCTCAAATATGAAGTTATTTAATTAACATAATTGAATCAATCATTACCTCCCTCGCTATAAAAAAATATTAACTCCCATAATAGCAATTATCCCTTCACCCCCCCTCCATAACTTTCCCCCTTATACGTCCTTTTAAACCCTCCCCTTCCAACTTGCCTGATGCTGGGTCACAATTTGGCTGTGTTCTATACCCGATATTGATCCATGCCTTGTTGTAGAGTAAAGGCAGGCTGTTGGGCGGCGTCACTGGGATGGAGGCGGCACCAGACCAGGGAGGGGGCATCACCATTGAAGGAGGAGGCAGAGAGTCCCAGGGACGGCCTTGCTACGATGGGGGCAGGGGGAACCTAGGATATCCCGGCAGCGTTGCAGCAGAGCAAGCACCGCCGGGAGCACAGAAGGTAGAAGGCGCTATACATAATATCCGTGAACATGGCTGCGGAGGATGTGATTGCGGTCTTTCACCTGGCTGGCCGTACATCACTCCTCCTTTGCAGCGGTGCCGGTCTGTCATGTTTGGGGGTAGGGTGGGGGGCTGAGCTGCCCCTGTTCTGACGCCGTTACATGTACCCCTCCGCTGCTGGAGCCGTTGCCAGTCATACACTGTGACAGGCGCAGTGGCAGCCGGCAGCTCCACACATCACTGAAGACATCAACAGAGCCACGCAGCAGGGAGGGTGCCATTCCAGCCCAGCGTCTCCCTGCTTTGCAGGCTCTGCTGAGCGGGTAGCGCCGGCCCTGGCACACGGATTGAGTCAAAATTCACGTTATGCCACACAGATTAAGGCAAAATTCACATTTTGTCACATGGATTGAGCCGAAATACACACTATACCAAATAGATTGAGCAATAATGCACAATATGCTTCATAAATAGGGGCATTGCGCGCCAAAATTTTTTTTACACCATAATGCCCATTACATGTTTAGCCACACCCCATAATGTCCATTACGTATTATGCCAGACACCATAATGACTATTAAAAATGATGCTACATAAGTGCTGCTTACCAGGGGTTCCATGCTCATTGCCATGTGGGATTACATGCTCATTGCCAAGGGGGAATACATGCTCACAGTAACTGGGGGACAGCCACCGCCGGGCAGAAATGACAGCCAATGACAGCCGGGCAGAGAGCAGGGGGCTGTCCGGCTGTATTCAGAGCACTGCAGGTCCCGGCTGTTTGAAATAATAGCTCTTTTACACCAGAAAATGCAGAGATTTACATGGGAATATGGTCCCAGGATCATGCAGGGACATTCCCGGGCTTTAACACCAGCCTAATCCCTGCATTTTCTGGTGTGAGGGGGAGAGCCCCCGCCCCCCCTTTAACCAACCATCTATATCTTTGGAACCAACTGACCCATTTACATGAGACCAGTATCATATTGAAGAACTTTTAAGTGGGCTTCAAATGATTGAAACTGGGCTTTTTGGTTCCAGAGAAATCTTCCGTCAAACAACATGAACAGCCATGAAATTACATTTCAGAAATGAAAAAAAAAAAATCAGTTTAACTGCAATATCTCTGGAACAAATGAACCCATATGGACAAGCCTGGTATCAGATTGAAGGCCCAGCGATTTGGGTTGGACTGAATGATGCCAGAGGGGCAACTGGCAGCCGTCTGAACTGGGTGGGGGTTGATTTGGAGAGTGGGCCTGGAGCTGTAGCTCCATCAGGCCCATTGTTAATCCGGCCCTGCCTGCAGCATGAAAGTGTTGGCATATGCCGGGGCAAAATTTATGCCCATGGCACCTTCCGATGTCTGAATGTAGTATTTGCCATTATATAAAAAGTAATTGTGCGTCAGGACCATCTCTAACAAGCTCAGAAAAAATTCAATGTCAGGGCCCTCATACAAGTCATTCCCTTGTATCAGTTTTTTAACAGCCAATAGGCCTTGGTCATTGGATATGATTTTATAGAGGCTTGTGACATCTAAGCTGCAAAGTAAGCTCCCATCTGGGACTATCTCCAACTCATTCAAGCGTAAAAGAAATGCGATTGTGTCACGTAAAAAATCTGCTGTCGCAGTTGCGCAAGTTTGTAACATGGCGTCAATATAAGTAGATACGTTCTTAAACAAGGACCCATTTGCAGCTATAATGGGCCTGTCTGGTGGCGGTTGAACTCCCTTATGTATTTTGGGCTCTGTGTACAGTAGCGGCACTACTGGTTCATGCGGGCTTAGGGCTTTAGATAATTCAATGCTGATGATACCGGCAGAAACCGCCCCCTGCAACATACTGTCCAATTTTAGCTTAAATTGGTCTGTGGGATCCTTGCGCAGCAAGCGATAGACATGAGTATCGGAAAGTATCGGAAAGGTGTCTCTCAAGTTTAGCCATATAGTCAGGTAGATTCTGCAAAACAATTGTCCTGCCTTTATCTGTGGGGCGAATTACTATGTCTGTGTAAGAGCTCAAATCATTCAATGACGATGCTTCTTCTCTGGATAAAAAAAACAGTATGTTTCCCAGCACTAAGTGCTAGAAACAAACAGGCGCCTTAAGGGGATGTGGAGTCAAGCTGCTCACACTGGGGGGTGTCAAGTCCCCTGGAAATATAGAAAAGAAACAACAAAGAGGTGTGGTGGAGCGCTTAAAAATTAATTTAACAAGAATCAATTGGGTAGTACAACAATAAAAAAGGTATTTTTAATTTTATATAAAAAAATTATATAAGGGTACTACAAGCAGGGCAGACGCGTTTCTGCTGGGCTCCCGGTCTGGGCTCTCTAAACCACCTTTGGGCCAGACCTGGGAGGCTATACCAGCACCCTGCTACCCCTGCGTACCTCGGCCGACTGCCCCAGACGCCCATCCCTGGCGACAGTGCCGGAGAGCCGCTGGAGGGACCCCAACTGACTGAGGCCTTCCCTCAGGACTACAGCCGCGGCCTGGATTTCCGAGTTCCCCCGCCCGTGAAGTGACGCGGCTACGTGAGCCGCGACCATCCACCGGAGCTGCGGGACGGGGTGAGCGCCTGTCGCCCTCACCACCATCACCCCCAAATCCTGCCTCCCTCGACACCCGCCAGCGCACTCACAGGTGGCCTGTGGCCTGGCTTACCCACAGAGCTGCAGCAGTGAGAGAGAGATCCCTGAGGGGGACCTCTCCACGCTGCCCATCTTCCTGCCCTCCCCCCCCCTGGATCTGTTAAATTGAGACCTGCTAGTCTGGATAGGTCTGGGCGCCCGGCACTACCCATCATCAAGTGCATTATTACAAATGGGGCCCCCAAGACCGGAGTGATGATGACACCTGCTTAGGACTGCTGTGGACATCTGATAGGGGTAAGCTTCCCTTTTACTCATTTTCAGCAATGGTATCCGCTTTATTTGCCCCGGCCCTGTGCACCCCTACAACTTGGGACCCCCTGTGCTGGCAGTGACTTCCTCACCTCGACACCCTGATGCCCCGGAGTCCCATTTTTCCAACCCCAGATTATTATTGGACTTGCCCAGTTAACTGCCCTCTTTTCCCCTGACCTGTCCTTGATGGCTTGACCTCGTTCTGTGGGGCTACTGGAAACCACCACCCCTTGTTCACTGCACTGATTTGGTGAAATTGTGGAGTGGGAATACTGCTAAAAGAGACGTCCAATAAGCCGAGGGCATCACCTTTATCTATTTATTTATTTACGGCAATTTGCCTCGTTACTGCATTGGAGACTGCAAGACACCCCCCCCCCCCCTCGCCTTGCTTTGTTGCTCTGCCCCTGGTGTCCGGGCCTGCTGCTGGTCACGGGCTCGCCAGACCACGGGGTGGCGAACCTCATTGAAAGTTCAGATTTTTTTCTTGCTTCTTTTGTGAATTGAACCGCCTACATTTCACCACCTCATATTGTTGGGAAAATTTATGCCTGGAATGGATAAATATGTGGCTAAGCCCCAAAGGGGCCCTAAAAACCTGCAGCAGGGAAGGGGCCGGAGTAAGGATGTCGCCCCCATGTCCTCCCCTGTGTCCTGCTCTCCTGGCATGGGGTCGCCCGCTGCAACTGACGACTCTGCACCCCCACCCTCACCATCCAGAGAGCTTGTCTCAACTAATGAAATCACTTCTATATTGGCTTCTCTCCTGGATCAAAAGCTGACACCACTCAAAGAGTCAATTGACTCTGCCCTAGCACAAATTGTACAACACGATCAGCGCCTCACCGAGGCAGAACAGAGAATATCCGATTTAGAAGATGAACTGACCACCACCAAAGCCACTGTCTCTTCGCAGGACAAACTGCTATCATCCATTCATGATAAGCTGGAGGATTTGGAAAATCGGAACAGGAGAAACAACATTAGGATCATCGGCATTCCAGAGAGCGTCAAAGCCACGGCCCTCATTCCCTTTGTTTCCGAGTGGCTACCACGCGCCTTGGGCTGCGCCACACCAACCGGTGCAATCAAGGTGGAGAGGGTGCACCGGATCGGCCCAGATCGACAACAATCTAGGGATAGGCCTAGGCCTGTCATCCTTCGCATCCTGACCTATGCTGACAAAGTGGCCCTGATGGACGCCTACAGGAGACATCCAGATCTACAGTATGAAGGAGCTAAACTGCTGCTTTTTCTAGACTTTTCATATTAAGTCGCAATGAAGCGGAGAGAGTTCTCACCGATCTGCAAGAAGTTATATGAACTAAACTACCGCTTTGCCCTGCTTTATCCAGCCAAGCTTCGGGTACTTCTTGATGGCAAGCCCTACTTTTTGGACTCTCCACAATCTGCAAAAAACTTCCTGGATTCTCTGCCTTTACAATCTCCTCCAGGCATGGACACTACAGACTGATTTTGTAAGTGTTGGCAGCTATATCACCCATCACTGCTGACAAGTTCATGCTTGATGACCTGAAAACCTACAACCGGTATTTTCTCTCCAGTAATAGTCTGCTATGTTTTGTTGCTGTTTTTATTAGACTTGGTGGGTGGCCTGGACTTGCTTGTGTCCTAGACCACTCCAGCAACTGTAAGACTGGGAAGGTTTAATATGATGCTTGGGTCTTAACAGGTATTGATGTGGGGCTGTATTTACATTGGATCACCATAGCTTTTACTATTTTCAGTTATGTTGTTCGTCTTCCGATCTCCATTTCCCCCCTAGAGTGTTTAATTACCAACTACCTTCAGTATTGGTCATTACGACTACCTATTTGGTTCGACAAAAAAAATTGCAGTTGTTATAACCCATTTGTTTTGGTTCTATGGTACACGATATGTGACATGTGACATGGAATGGTGCTCTGAGTCTGTATCACTCCCCTTTAGTCTGCTCGCTGGGATTGTACTTAGCTTTTCTAGCCAAAGCTCACAAACCCAGAACTGGAATAGGTTAATAGCACACACTACACCTAGTTGCTTGACTCGGACACAGACCACCTTAAAGTTCGTGTCTTGGAATGTGGAGGGGCTCAACTCACCGATCAAACGACGTAAGGTAGTGGATCATCTGAAACGCATACGTCCAGATGTGGCCTTTTTACAAGAGACACATTGGGAATACAATTTCTGCAGCAGGCCCAACTACCCACCCTGACAACAGAGGAGAGTGACTCACTTGTTACCCCGATTACCGAGCCAGAATTACCAGCTGTCATCAAAACTTTAAATTCAGGCAAATCCCCTGGCCCTGACGGCTTCAGTGCAGAATATTACCAGTTAATGAGGGATAGTCTAATCCCCCATCTTCTTCCCTGATATAACTCCATGCTGCAGGGACACCCGCCTCCCTTAGATATCACAGCCGCTCGTATAATAGTCTTCCCGAAACAGGGTAAAGACCCCAGTCTTGTATATTCATACCGCCCTATTGCACTTTTAAATCAAGACCTGAAAATCTTTACAGTGCTGTTGGCCAGCAGGCTCCAACCAATATTGCATAGAATTTTACATCCGACCCAAAATGGCTTCGTGAGAGGCCGCACCTCTGTGCACAATGTTCGTACTCTTATATTACGCTATAACCATCTGAAACATAAAGAAGCGATCGTAGTCAGTTGTGATGCTGATAAGGCATTTGATTGCGTCTCCTGGCGCCATCTGCTAAGAATATTTCAGATACAGCGTTTTGGTGAAAACTTTATAAATGTCTTTAATATGCTATACTCATCTCCGGAAGCGTGCATTACAGTAAATGGATTGAACTCATCATTGTTCAGGCTAGCCAGGGGGACACGTCAGGGCTGCCCAGTATCCCCGCTCCTGTTTAACTTAGCGCTCGATCCCTTGATACGCACCTTCTGCCAGGATGCCTCCTGGCATGGCCTGGATCTGGGTGGGTCGGAGGTGAAGGTGTCCACCTTTGCCGATGACCTTCTCTTGTATATTAGCAACCCTAGAGATGCCCTTCCTGGACTGCAATCGGTATTAAATACCTTCCGTGACGTCTCTGGTTTTTTGGTAAATTACCAGAAGACTGAGGCAATGGCCATCTATTCTGATCTTTTTTAGGTGAACTGTAGGGTTATCTTTGTTAAAGTTGTTATTTTTTTTGTTTTTTATGGCTTATAAATTAAAAAAAATGTACTCTAATGTATTTATTGCAAGTGCCATAATGCTGTACTTCTATATTAATTTATTTGGAATTTAATAAGTTATTTTAATGGTAACCAATAAGAAATCATTTTGGAATGCTCCTAGTAATTTCCCATGCTTCCTCTCTTCTTCCTCACCTAACCCCCAAACAGGCTTTTAAACACGCTAACAATTATAAAATAAATTAAATAAAAACACAGGGCAAAGAAACAATGCCAAAAGCACAACACAAGGATAAAGGCCAAACAGAACAA
Organism: Crinia signifera; assembly: GCF_055691185.1. Classification (NCBI taxonomy): domain Eukaryota; kingdom Metazoa; phylum Chordata; class Amphibia; order Anura; family Myobatrachidae; genus Crinia; species Crinia signifera. Next base: position 125,603,736 of record NC_139227.1, on the reverse strand, counting down.
AATACACCCGTCTGCACAAACCCAATTAAAATAGTCACACAGCCATTTGTTGTAAAATAAATACTGAACAAAACATTAACCTTTCTAAACCTTTGTAAAAAAATACAAGTCCACAAATGCGAGGAACACGCTGCTGAGATTAACACCCTGCTCAGGAATATCCCAGTCTGACCAGCTCACGTGGAGAGCAGGAGAAAACAGATCTCTCCAGTTACAGCACTCCCATTTGAACTCGCATAATTATGCTAAGTTCGCAAAAGGGGCGGACGAGCTGGCCACACGTTGAATACTGAGGAAGTCAGAAATGAGGAGATAAGAAAAAGTGCCGAGCACTTCAGCGAGATCACAGGGACACAGAACAGTGAGCGGTGAGCCAGACTCTCAAAAAACATTGAATACTCCTCTATGCCTACCAACTAATGCATCACTACATACGCCACTGATCCATAACCGCGATTTCCAGGGAGGGAGCCCAGACCCTATCTTCTTTGCTTGGCATCTCCGGGGACTGCGCTCACTATTCCAATTTCTAGACGAAGATCATACCACACCTCTCACCTTATCACAGCTGAAAGACCGCTATCCTCTGCTGCAGATCCCCCTATTCGCCTACTTCCAGGTCAGAAGCTATTTGAATAAAATTGTTCCGAAACTGTACCAGGAGGGTTCGGATCGGGCTTTTGACCTCATGATTATTTACCGAAAGGGTGAACAGACACCAACTTCGACTCTGTATTGCCACATCCGTACCAACCTAAATCTCACTAAAGTCAAGAAGGGGCTGACACATTGGAATGCGGTCTTCCCAGATATTCCAATATTGACCATCATTAAAGCCACACTATCTCTAAATAAACTGCTTGTTTCGTCCTCTTACGCAGAGATGCAATTTAAAATCCTACATAGGGCTTATTATACACCCAAACACCGGTTTTTGATGGGCATAGCAGATAATTCCAATTGTTTCAAATGTCAATCTCCAGAGTCCAATATCTATCATTGTCTGTGGTCATGTGATATAATACAATCCTTTTGGCTAGATGTCCAGGGCTACATCAACAATACCCTAAAGATACCGTTCACCATGTGTCATGTGGAATATTCATCCACATGACACTCCCACATCCATCACCGGAGGCAATAAGTGCCTTCTGGCCAAAATTGCAGCAGCCACAAAAAAGACAATCCTCTCCCAATGGATTCACCCTGACACTATTTCTATGCAACTCATGTTCCCGAGATTAAAATTCCTTTTCCAAATGGATTGGGTTGAGTGCTTGTTAGATACCGAAACAAGGGCATCGAAACTTTTTAACACCTGGCTGCCGTATATGCATTCCCTTGATAGCCATGAAAAAGACCATATTAGACAAGTGGTCCAGCTTACAACGTGGTATAACTTAGTTGCTTTGGAAAAGGGACACCCTCCCTTCTGAGTCATTGCTCGATGCTTATGCTTTAATATACACCATATGAATGTGTTCTCCATGAAGCCTGTACTGTTACTTATGTCCAAATTACCATAATGTATCATTCTGTGTACACTCATTATAACTGTAATCACCAATGTCAATGTACCATATGGGAACCTTTATCTTCAAACTTCAATAAAAACATATTTAAAAAAAAAAAAAATTATATAAGAACACAATATATAGCAGCAAGTGACTGTCACTTTAAATAAAAAAATAAAAATACAAATACTTATAACAACACTTGAAAGAGGACAACGGAGGTTTATACTTATATGACAGAGTCCCAATTGGTGAATAAGTGAGGTCCCTGGTAGGTGTCCAAATTGCAGACTGTGTTTTTAAGAGAGTCCATAAACCATGCAGGATTTAGTTTTGCTGGAGGAACAATCGCTGGTCTCAGTCGAGATAGTATCCTCGCGATTTTTTGCGACCACCTTTGATAAAGTTGCTAGGTAGCAACGAAACATGTTAGGAAGCACCTGCTGACCTTATTCATTGGACTTTTGGAGGATTTAAAGGAGTCTCCCATTCACTATCCCAGCCAGCTCCCATCTGGTTCCTGCCTTTGTCCAACTAAATCAACTGCACATACAACTGCTGCATTTGGGACACCACCACCTGCTCAAAAAATTGGATACAAGCGTCACAAAAAATCGTGAGGATACTATCTCGACTGAGACCAGCGATTGTTCCTCCAGCTAAACTAAATCCTGCATGGTTTATGGGCTCCCTAAAAACACAGTTAAAAAATTAAAAATACCTTTTTATTGTTGTACTACCCAATTGATTCTTGTTAAATTAATTTTTAAGCGCTCCACCACACCTCTTTGTTGTTTCTTCTCTGGATAAATTACTAACTTGGCTGATGTTTCTAGGAACATCCTCCAAGGTGGCTGAAACCTCTTGGGCCAGCATTGTATTGAAGGTTTTCATTGTGGCATTGTTAGATAAGAGCTCGAACACGGAAATTTGGCCTTCCATACTCACAGTTTATTAGGGCAAAGAGGATATGCAGTAACGATCAGCTAGCTGAGGATGCCATTAACAAGATGAGTCAGCCTGAGAGGCTATCAAACGCCTTTATTGCTGAAAGCCAAAATGAAAGCGTGGCCTGGCGTTGTCCATTTGTTGCTGGTTGAATGCAAGAGTGTAACCGCTCCGACACCCTGTGTGCTACACAGAGATACGTGCTGTATATTGCGGTTGTGTGTAACCGCCAACTTTGGTACATCACCCTGTACTTATCGGTGTGGAAAACATTTGTTTTAACATAAAAATCTGTTATTCTTTTACTGCACTATGGAGCGCTCTTATTTATCTTTTTAGAAATATATATATATATATATATATATATATAGTACGGTTTCCAGTGCGGCACTCCAAGACAAATAACGATAACTTCAGTAAGCTTCAACCATTTATTTGGGAAGCTTAACAGCAACGTTTCAATGCCACGGCGGGCATTGTCATCAGGCTGAAGATATACAAAACAATTACATACCTTTATAGCACCCAGTATATATATATATATATATATATATATATATATATACACACACATGTTTGTGTGTATAAATATATATATATATACAGTATAATCATTCCGTTCCTTGTCAGGACCTAGGCCGGTACTCAAGGAGACTTCAATCAAGCAAATACATCAGCAGTGGCCACACTGCTGATGGTGTAGCTTCTTTATTTGCTTAATTGAAGTCTCCTTGAGTACCGGCCTAGGTCCTGGCAAGGACCGGAATGACTATGTTATGTACTGACATGGATACCAGGAGCTGCTGTTGATTTATCTGAGTGCCGGACTTGTTGCTGAAACATATATATATATATATATATATATATATATATATGGGGCTATGGGGCGGCACTCACCAGGGCTTGAAGAATGAAAAAAAGAGTCAGACCACTTTGGGGTTCTCCGTTCGACGTTTCAGTCGCTTAGACTTTTATCAAGAACTTTGGGCATACACGTGTATGCCCAAAGTTCTTGATAAAAGTCTAAGCGACTGAAACGTCGAACGGAGAACCCCAAAGTGGTCTGACTCTTTTTTTCATTCTTCAAGCCCTGGTGAGTGCCGCCCCATAGCCCCATATACCATTGGTCCCATACCCTGGAAGGCACCCAGGCAAGTATCATCTCCCTTCTAAGGTGGAGTGCCAGCCTGCTGAGACTGTATATATATATATATATATATATATATATATATATATATATATATAGTAGGTGATAGAAGGCTGGCACTCTCAGGATTTGTATAGCAGATGAAATTCATTCAAAGAAGATACCGACACAATATATATATATTATATAGCCACTGAAGCCTCCGGCACTCTGGCCACCCCCATCGGGGTTCGTGCGCACCGGTGCCCTCCCCCAGGGCGACAGCCAAACAGTAGATGCAGAATAAACAGGAGGCACATGGTCATTGTTTTCCTCTCTCTCCGTGGAATGAGACTACATCATACTCTTTATGAGTAGTACAGTAGGAGCAAGTTTCATCTTTGCTCCTTTGGTCATGGCTAGCCATGGCTATTCTATTGTTCTCAGCTGCAATACAATACGTATTGCAGCTGAGAACAATAGAATAGCCATGGCTAGCCATGGCCAAAGGAGCAAAGATGAAACTTGCTCCTACTGTATGTCCCGAAGGAGGGAAAACCTGTCCGTGTTCCATCTCACCATTCTTATCACCTCTTACCTTTGAGTTGGTGTTCAAGATGCATTTCCCAATCACAATAACCAAAGTCAGTGGATATCCCACATGTCTAGGTTTTAGTACATTCACACTACAAATTTGTTGTTCTCAGTTTTCACCTCCTTATGCTCTCTATAGGAGAATTTACAAGGAGGTTTGGAGAGGGTTTATGACAAAATAGGCAGGTTAAAACGTACCTTTTCACTGCCATACATATTCCTGGCCAGTAATACCATAGTAACAGCCTTTCAAATGTCTTTCAAAGTTTCCACCACAGTTCCTCTAGCCCAAGCTCCTGTATTCTTTTCACAAGACTTGGGATGAGTTGTGATCGTGGACTGGCATCCAGCCAATATTAATGACAGTTCTGTCTGCAACCTTTGGTTGCCGTTGATGGACGTACAGTGTCTAGATAGACAGTGAATAGGTCGATACCAAAAGGTCCACATGCAATAGGTTGACAGGGCCAAAAGTTCAACATGAAAAAGGTTGACATGGTCAAAACGGTCTACATGAAAAAGGTAGACACATGAAAAGGTTGACATGAGCTTTTTACAATTTTTTGCACTTTTAGGACTTTTTCACACATTACCATCCACGTGGACCACAAAAGAGACCAGTAAAGTCCATGCCCGAAGCATGGAAAGTGAAGCGAGCCATGCGAGGGTACGCATTACACTAATTGGGGGTCCATGTCAACTGGTCTTGACATTGACACTAAAAAAATTCAAAAAGTCATGTAGTCCTTTTCACGTGTCTACCTTTTTCATGTAGAAGTTTTAACCATGTCGACTTTTTGACCATGTTGACCTTATTAGCGTCAACCTTTTGAGCCTGTTGACCTTTTGGTGTCAACCTTTTCATTGTCTATCTAGACACTGTGGGATAAATTTACTAAGATGGGAGTTATATTAAAGATGGGATGTTTCCCGTAGTATCCAATCATCTTCTGTCATTTATCTAGCACAGTATTTGAAATGAAAATGAAATGCCGGTTGGTTGTTTTGGGCAACTTCTCTACTTTATCTCTCTCTCCAAGGCTTGATGCATATATATTTATGTGAGCAATGACTAACTATAGTCACCTCCAAAGAGTAATCATGATTTAATGTGAATGCAAAATATCCAGCCGGACACTGTTTAATGTGAAGTACATGTTTGCGTGTTTATGTTATTGTTATTTTAGGGAGGATTTTCCCTAAGAAAAGGCTGTTATTAAAGTATTGTGCTCCAAATTATACTGGCGACACCTTTACCATGGAGGATATAAATACATTTAAACCCTGTTGGCAAACTAATGCTGGGAAAGTGTACCAACATAAGCAGTTTTGACCAAATGGGCTTGGTTTTGAGTTGCACTGACTGCGGAAGTCAGATGTAGTTCAACAATTTTTTCTTCTGCACATTCGTCCATGTTGCACTTTGCATACTTCTAGATATCATGCACAGGAGAATGTGTTGAAATTGTGGTTGGCGTTCCGGGGCAGTGACCTGGGGGTGGTTTTGTCCTTCGTATAGGCATGCTATGGGAGTGTTGTGAGTGTGTGTCGATGACAATTGCTAAATACAGAGCTGCTCAACCACTCGCATAGAAGGTCATGTTTGGATGGAGAAACTGTATCTGCCATAGGGCTGATCCAAGTTTCCATGGTGCAACTAAGCTCAGTGTCTAAAGAATCATCATCTAGTATTCCGGCATCTGTGGGTTTTGACAATTGGTGTTCCCTGACTTGCACACAGGGCCGGCAACAGAAATCTTGGGGCACCATACACTGATATTTCTATGGGCCCCCACCCCCTTAAGCACTAGTAGTTGTGTGGAGCAGGGAGGGATGGTGGGCATATTGGTGGCAAGAAGTCCCTTATAATGGCTGCCCCCAGTGCAGACAGTCTCACTTCTGAACTGACAGCTACTACACATTATGCCACACACCGTAATGCCTACTACACATTGTACCATACACCGTAATGCACATTACACATTATGCCACACACTATAATGCTCATTACATATTATGCCACACACCATGATGCCCATTACATATTATGCCACACACCATAATGCCCATTACACATTAGGCCACACTCCATAATGCCCATTACATATTAGGCCACATGCCGTAAGGCCCATTACATATTATGCCACACGCCGTAATGCCCATTACACATTATTCCACACACTATCATGCCCATTACATATTATGCCACATAATTGCCACATATCTACATGCTCTTTGCCAGGGTTTGCATGCTCTTTGCCAGGGGTTTCTTGCTCAGTGCCAGGTGGGATACATTCTCCTTGCCTGGGTTTTATGTTCCTTGCCATGGGGAAGACATACTTGTTGCCATGGGGGAGTACATGTTCATTGCCCAGTGGGAATTACCCACTCAATGCCCAGAGAGGATTACATGCTCGTTGCCAGAGGAGTTAAATGCTTGTTGCCTAGGGGGATAACATGCTTGTTGCCAGGGGGGGTTCAATGTTTGCTCCCAGGTAAAAGCTAATGATAATAATAATTCCACTACCAATACTATTATGATTACTATTCTATAGAAATCAATATGTTTATTCTTTTGGTTTAGGATTGGATTTATTCATGTTTAATGAAAGATTAGAATATATATACCTTTAGATTTTTATTATGTGCATATACAAATAACATTTCTATCATACAGTATCTAATAGCCAGATTGGGTTTTTATATGCAGTGTTATTGCAGAACATCCCATTTTTCTGTTTTCAAGCAGATACATTTTTGTATTCAGTTCAGGCCGGAATAGGATAATATAACATTTGGGAAGAAATATACAGAATAAAAGTCCAGCGTTTGAGGTCAGTATGGAGAAGATCTCCACAGCCACCATGTATTTCCCTTTGGTGCTCAGATACGCCGGGATCATGGCCACCCAGACGCTGCAGAACACCAGCATGCTGAAGGTGATGTACTTGGCCTCATTAAAGCTGTCTGGTAACGTCCGGGCTACAAATGCTGTAATAAAGCTCACAGCAGCCAGAATCCCCATATATCCCAGTACTGAGTAGAACCCAATCACTGAGCCTTCATTACACTGAATGATGACCTTTCCCTGATAGGATTGTGTGTCCAGCTCCTGGAAGGGGGGAGAGATAGACAACCAAATAATACAGATTAGAACTTGGACAGATGAGCAAATAAAGACAACACAATTGGGCAGTGTCGCCCCCATCCATTGCCTCCACATGCTGCCGGGTTTGGTGGCTGTGAAGGCGATGCAAACCATTATAGTCTTGGCCAGCACAGAGGAGACGGCGACTGAGAAGAGGATCCCAAAGGAGACCTGACGCAGCATGCAGGTCACATCCATAGGACGGCCGAGGAACAGGAAGACACAGAGGAAGCTCAGCATGATGGAGACCAGGAGAAGGAAGCTGAGGTTCTTGTTATTAGCTTTCACTATAGGTGTATCCCGATGTGAGATAAATATCCCCAATATTAGATGGGTGATAAAGCAGAAGACAACTGAGGCAGAAATACATACTGCAGAGATCCCATCATGTGTGTAGGACAGGAAGTCCTCACTTCTAGGAAGGCACCGATCCCGCTGTACGTTTGGCCACTCGTCATCCTGGCATTTATGGCATGATTCGCTGTCTGCCAAATGACATCATTAATGAACATAGGGCTAAGTTAGAAAAAAAAACTATATACAGTAGAGGATATATATAAAGAGTACAATATTTTTTTCTGAAAGATATAACCTAATTAATATGTTTGCATATGTTAATGATTAATTCAAAGCTTTGTTGAATAGGAGTGGACACCTCAAAGAACATATGCTTTTTGATTCAGAAATGGGCTGTGTCCCCTGAGTTGGAGGTGCAGTAATATACAAATGCTACTTTAGCTTCAGACTTCCAATTATGCTGTAACGTTTCACCACAATGTGCAGTCCCTGAGATGTCCATTTTCTGCAACTCTTCACAAAGTAGCACCACTGGTGGTTTTAGACAATCCCCGTTGGTACACAGGTGCATTATCCCGATCTGTAGTACTAGGCCTCTGTGAAAGCTCTGTGCAGCTTAGGGTGAAGGCCAATTACACCGGCATCTTTGCGACATTTTCCCATAAAACGACTATGCAATGGATATTTTTGCATTCGCTTCGGGCCGCCTGCCGGTCCCAGCCCAGAAATACTCATCACTTTGCCTCTCGAGTACAATACACAATAGCTCCTTTGTGTGTGCCCTCAGGGTAAGGTACGCACCATAGGGGTTTCCAAAATATTTTAGCACATGCAGCGGCAAATAATAACTGACACGCGTGAACATGGGTAATGTATGTGGGTTACATAAAACATGGCCAATGAGTTTTCTAGAATTCATACTGTCATGCTTACAGCATGTTAATCAGGGTGCAGATAACAGGGTAGCATAACTCGGGCCACAGTACGATACCCTGCAACTCTGGCGCATGTGCAGTCCCGAAAACCTTGTTGAATCGGAACTGTGTCTGTGGCTGAATCAGACCCTGTTTTTGTAACAAGCGAGCACAGCACTTGCTGATCAATTGTGGGTCTCATAGGATCTGCAGGCCGTATATATGACAACTTTACTGTCCCATTCTCCATAGAGGTGGCAGCCCAGTTGGTGCATTGGTGGCATGGTGGCGGCAAAGGAGGATGATGCGGGGGGTGTGACAGCAAAATCACATCATAATGGCTCCACCCCCACTATGCAGTGTCGAGATAACATGAAATGTATATCAGGGTGGGGCTACTATGACTCAATTCAGCATGGTACCATTCCTCCTCTTTCAAGAGGTTCACAGACCACCTTGGGAGAGTAGACAAGTACCATATGCTGCAAACTAAGGGACCGATTCAGACTCAGTTGCAGTTTTGTGAAACTTTGTCAAACTGCAACTGCCAGTGCAAGGCTGCGGTGGTACCGGCCAGCACAGAGCAAGGCCACCCCCAGGGCCGGTGCTAGGGTGTCCGGCGCCCTCCTGCAAACCATAAATTTTGCGCCCTTTCACGTTGCCATTGCAACAAGCTGCAGCCCGATTGTGGGAGCGTATGTAACATACGATCCTATGGAGGATCTCGGGTGCATGTACATGTATGCATACACCATCTCAGTGCTGTGTCCACAAAATGTTGCAGGCACTAAAGGTGCCCATACACGCTGCGAGAATCGCATACGTTATATGCTAGATCGCATCGCACAGCATGCATGCAATGTGTGTGCGATGTGATCCGAAAGAGGTACAAAAAGTATGTGCAGCACATACTGTGCGATGCGATGCCCGCTGGCGAGCGGGCATCGCACGCGGCTATTGCAAGAGGCAGTGACAGTGAGGGCTGAGGCAGCTTTAGCAGAGCAGGGAGAGAGACAGCGCCTTTTCAGCATGGCGCCTACCTGCTTTGCAGGAGCTGCTGAGTGGGTAGCGCCGGCCCTGGCCACCCCTCTTACTGAGTCCCTCTCCACCATGTTCCCGCAAGAATTTCAATAAAGTCTTTTTGTAAAAATCTGGCAGGATATTCCGTGTCCATGTATTATTAATATAATGCTTAATTTTATTAATTGTTGTTTTAGCCAACTCATGTGCGTGATTGCAAATTCATTAGTAAAATATTTTTCAAAAAATGTATTATAATATTCAACGACCTATGGCAATTATTTTATAATCCTAAGCAACAGTTATACATACTTAATGTATTTGCATGTTTGAAAAGTATATACTGTAGAACGTACCAGTTGTATTGGATATTTCCCCCTCGGAACATGGAACGCAGTCATAGCAACAGGAATGTAATCCGGGTCTTGAGGTCTTTCTGTTCCCAGGCAAACACATTTCTGAGCAGCGCGAGTCTGGTGTCTGTAATGGAGATAATATATGAATGTGACCATAAATTTAAGATGTTTTTATGGGAATGTTCAAACCACACACCACTAATAAAAGAAAGGTTGAAGCTTTTCTGTAGCTGGGGTCTACATTAGGCTTTTTAAACAGTGGTTTAACAATTTCTTCCTTTAGTCGTTCAGGAAAAATGTCTGTCTGCAAAAAAACATTGAACTATCTTACAAATCCATGGCCAATTATGTCCACACCCGCTATTATAAGCTTGGTTGGGGAAGGGATCAGATCACAAGTAGTGGGACACAACCATTGCACGATTTGCGCTATAGCTTGGTCAAATCTGTTCCGTGAAGTCTGGTGGCTTGCATTTGGCAGCTTTGGGAGATCGGTAGTGTTTTGGTGGCACTGTTGGGATGCCAGCTCAGATTAAGGATACTTTATTAGCAAATAATTTCCCTGTATGGAAAAGCTGGGCTTTCCAATTGTTTGCTACCATGATCCCCTTTTCTTGAGCACTCTATCGCTGCTGTCAAACCAAGGGGCTTGACGGCATAGTTTGTAGGGTCTTATATGAAACATAGAAACATTTCATGGCAGATAAGAACCATTTGGCCCATCTAGTCTGCCCCATTTTTTACCCTTCAGGTTTTTTAATCCTTATTTCTTTGTAAGGATATTCATATGCCTATCCCAGAACTGGACACAGTATTCCAGATGACACAGTATTCCAGATGAGGCCGTACCAATGACCTATAAAGTAGAGATGTGTGGCGGCCACTTTTTCAGGTTTTGGTTTTGGTTTTGGATCTGGATCTCCCTTCGTGTTTTGGATCGTTTTTAAATGCTAAAAATGGTTAAAATAGCAGAATTTGGGCCTGTTTTTGCCCCTAAAGTATTATTGACCTCAACAACATTAGTTTCCACTCATTTCTAGTCAATTTTGATCACTTCACAGCTCACAAAATTGTTTTCATTGACTGTAGTTGGGCCAAAAGGTTATACCGAGGTAACTGGATGACTAAGCTAAGCGACAGCAGTGGGCATCACATACATGTGGACCTTACACTTCCAACCTGGCACATCTTGGAAGCAGAGCGGCACTGCAGGGGCAGACATGGTGGCAGTTTAATAAACTACCCCAAAAAAAGAGAAATGCTCCAAAGAGCAAAAAATACAAAGAGTTGCAAGATGAAATTGTCCTTGGGCCTTCCCACGCACCCTTATGTTGTATACAGGACATGCACAGTTTAACAAACCAATCATTGTCATGACTGGTGGTAGCAGCTTCAGCACTTCTATCAGGTTGCTGATCTCCCACTATTTCCGCCTTCATCATCCTCCAAAAATGTGTTTTTATTTTATTTATTACTTTTATTTATTTTTCTTATTTTACACTGGACACAGCCTGTCACACTGGACACAGCCCCTGGACACTGCCCCTGGACACAGCCCATCACACTGGACACAGCCCGTTACACTGGACACTGGATATAGTCCATCACACTGGACACTAGATATAGTCCGTCACACTAGACACTGGACACATCCCGTTACACTGGACACTGGACATAGCCCGTCACACTGGACACTGGATATAGCCCGTCACACTGGACACTGGATATAGGCCGTCACACTGGACACTGGACACAGCCCGTTATACTGAACACTGGATATAGCCTGTCACACTGGACACAGCCCCTGGACACTGCCCCTGAACACAGCCCCTGGACACAGCCCGTCACACTGAACACTGGATATAGGCCGTCACACTGGACCCTAGATATAGTCCGTCACACTGGACACTGGACACAGCCCGTTACACTGGACCCTGGATATAGCCCGTCACACTGGACACTGGATATAGCCCGTCACACTGGATACTGGATATAGGCCGTCACACTGGACACTGGACACAGCCCGTCACACTGGACACTGGATATAGCCCGTCACACTGGACACTGGATATAGCCTGTCACACTGAACACTGCATATAGGCCTTCACACTGGATACTGGAAACAGCCCGTTACACTGGACACTGTGTGGTGCCCCCAAAGCCCCACTTGGGACAATTAACCCCATCCAGGACACCAGGGGTTAAAATAACCAGCACTTCAGTGCAGGACGCACAGGGTTAATATTTCCCCGGGACTTCGCGCCTCTGGGGTGACTGACAGGAGGCTTCGCAAGGGGATTGGCCGAGGAGAAGCCGAGAGACAAGGGGGGAGTGAAGAAAAGGAGAACTCACGTGAGGCAGGGCGAGGAGCGTGGGGAGCAAGGTCTGGCGTGCAGCCTGACAGGAGCCGTGGGACGACAGCCCCAGACGGGTGACGTCACCTGCACCCGCCGGCAGCAAGAGAAGAGAGCAGAGCCGCACAGCCGAGACCAGGTCGGGGACTGGGCGGACCACTGAGTGCGGCAACGCTGCGGCTGCAGCGCCCTCACTAGTGTGACCCCAGGCCAGAGGAGGAAGACCAGCAGGGACCTTCAGCGGCGTAGCGGAGGGCCAGGACCGCGGTGCGTGACGGGCAGGAGCCTGCAACTGGGTCCCGCTTCAAGTTATTGACTCCCGGCCTGACTCCCTTTCAGCAGCCAATTCCCCCATGGTTCCCTGGTGCCTGTGTGGTACACCCCCTTCAGGGCCGGAGCACCCCTGGCCCCTTCAGCAGCCAACTCCCCCCTGGTTCACTGGTGCCTGAACTGTGCACCCCCTGCAGGGTCAGAGCACCCCTGCCCCTTCTGAGAGGAGAGACCTCTTTTAGGTGGAGCAGCAACCACCCGGTGACCCCAGGCTCCCATAGAAGGGAAAGGGACCTAGGGCCTCAGGACGCGTGGTGTGGACTCGCTCCTTGTAAGGAAGCCTGCACCCTGTTTCAAGATTGGGGTGTTAAACAAAGTGTTTCAGTTTGCAAGGGGGCAGCGCCCTCGTGTGGGCAAGTGAGGAATATCTCCTCTTAGCCAGCAAGTGCGATTCTTCTCGCAAGCGCCGTTCAGCCACTCACTAGGAGGGGTTTCCCCCCTTATGGAGACTTAGAGGCCGCCGTTGTGCCCCGGATTTCCCCTGTCAGGAGTGACATTTCTTCCCCTAACATCCTGTGCACAGGTAGGCCGGGACTGAGTTACACTAAGGGTGACGTCACCTCAGGTTATTGGTCAAGAGGGTACACTGGTGTACCAGTTATGTAAATCGTACTGACTGTTACAATTGTTGTTGTGATATACCATACATGGGTTGATTTATGTACTTGCCAAATGTGGTTTTCCGTGTTGACGGTGCCGTGTCGACTCATCGATTCAGTAGCAACCTTAAAGTGGGGGTGTTTGACCCCAAACACCGACACGGTACTTTGAACACGTGAAGCCTATAGGCCCAAGCGGGCATGTACGTATTCTGACTCCGTATTATTGTTTCATGCGATAACCAACCGTTATCCGGATACTTGTTTCATAATTACCTGTTGTTCATTACCATTGCCTTAACCCGCAGTCACTGCTCAGCCGTGAGGGTCAGTGTGCAGAGGCTGTATCTAATTCACAATAAATTTGAGTTGCACTGCAGAACGTGTCCTCTTCATGGGAGTGTCCCTCTCTGGTCCACCGGGTAACAGAAGAACGGACGACCCGGAGTCGCCCCTGAAGACGCAAGGTAAGAGGAACCCGTTCCCTCCGTACACCGTGCACCACATCTCTTTTGACGTCACGAACAGGATCCGGGTGCATCAGGAGAGCGACAACTCGGTGAAAGATGGAGCAGCAACAAGGCGGAGAAGTGGTGCAGCAGGCAAACCCGCAAAACCAAGAACAACAGGACGTCCAAGACACAACACCGGCCGCGGCCATAACTCTGCCGTACTACTTCGGGGCCCCGTGGCTCCCGACCTATAGTGGAGACGATGACCAGCCACAGAAGACCTCATTTGCAGACTTCAGGAACAACCTCGAATCCACGTTCCGGATGTATAAGCCTAGCGAGCAGCAGAAGGTGGAAATCCTGATGGGACAGCTAACGGGGTCGGCACGCAGAGAAGTGGCCTCATGGCCAATGGAAGAGAGAAAAAGTGTGACGGACATGCTGAAGGAAATCTTCACCACATTCGAAACGACGACCATCCCTGAGCTGAAGATGAAATTGTATGCCCGCAAGCAGCGGCCAAATGAGTCCCTACGGGACTACGCCCTGAGTCTGCAGGAGATGCTAAAGGCCATAGTGGCGGTAGACCTGGAGGAGATACGAAACGCAGACGAAGCCCTAACAACTCAATTCGTTGAAGGAGCGTCCCAAGAGAACATTAAGGTTCAACTGCGATTGCTGAAGTCACAGATGCCAGGCAAGACCTTCCGGGACTTTAAGACGGCTGCCCTCGCCATCGTCGGTAACCCCAAAGGAAGGGAGGAAGAGTACCCAGAATTGATTGGCTTCAGAGAAGGAGTGAAACCGACAGGAGCCACAGCCAGCGGCACGGAGAAGACGAAATGGCCCCACGACTTGGCAGTACAGGGTGGCCAACAGCCCGACAGAGACGCGATGCAGACGCTCCAGAAACAAATGGAGGAACTGGCCGGCGGGATGGCGGAGATGCAGAGAGAGATGCGTCGGATGGCAAGTGCGCCGGCACCGAGCTATGCAGAACCAAGATGGAGAACAGAAAGGCAAAGACCGGCCCGAAGTAGGTGGGGACCGCCCCAAGAGTATGGACGGCAGCCTCCCGACCAGTTTGATGGGCAGGGACGTCCGACGTACTACCGAAGCCAGGAGGCCGGAAGCACAGAGAGAGACGGCAACCAGGATGAAGAGTTAAACCCCAACACCCCGAGGTCGAGGGCCGAACCTCGGGGGGGACGGGAAGCTTAGGTCCAGCCCCAGGAGACGGGCAGGCTTGCTATGGCAGACAATGCTATATTGGTGCAAGCGAATTACCTGCCGCATCGGATCGTTACCCTTCAGCCCGCGTAAAGAACCAGGGAAGGGTGGTCTGGTTCCATGTACGACGGGGATACGGTTTTATCAATTGTGCCGATACAGAAAGGGATATCTTCGTCCATTTCACAGCTATCCCGAAGAAGAATGCAAGGGATTTTTATAGAAGTCTTGGGGCCTGGGAGCTGGTGGAATTCGACATCATCAGGGGAAGAAAGGGCCTCCAGGCAGCCAACGTCACTGGCCCTGGTGGCATTCCAGTCAGAGGCACCCAGTATGCCGCAAGAAGAGAGCGCCGTTGGAATTACCCAAGCCACAGAAGTCATCCACGGTACTACCCCCCCCCCCCCCCCGAAAGATCCACCCCTGCGGAGTGGTGTGTACCCCGAAGAAACAGAAGATGGGGTAGGAAGAAGTAATGGGAAAGCGTACGGATGTGGTTAACGGAGCTCTCAGGTTCGAGTACAGAGTGAGCCAATGAGGAAGAAGCGGCCACATACCGAAATGAACCCCAAGCAGGGGCTGAACTCGCACGCAGTCGAATCCATGTTGATAGTGGCGGGTGGCCAGACCTCGAAGTTCGACGGCGCCCCTCCAGCATCGGCCCACAGAAGTCAGCGCAGGCCCCGCCTAAGACCGGACCAAAAGCTAAAGGAAGCACCAAAGGACGACAGGGATGAAGAGCCGAAGGGTGAAGCGGTCCTCTCGCCTCCACTGCCCACTGACCCTCTCAAGCTATTGATGGCGGTGGGCTGGTCCATTATGCCACGGCAAGCCCAGCCTAGGCCGCCAGTTGAATTAATGGCCGAGGAGGTGGCCCCCCGAGCCTGAGCTAAGGCGCTCCGAAAGGAGTACTCGGGGTACACTTCCCCGGCGGTACCAGGACAAGATATCGGTTATACCCTGTTGTATACCTTGTAAATTATAACGTTCTTATAAATGTTGTAAATGTGTAAAAAAAAAAAAGAGAAAAGGACAATTATTCGCTGTGTTATGATGCGCGGGGACACGCATCTGAAAAAGCAGGGGTGAATGTGGTGCCCCCAAAGCCCCACTTGGGACAATTAACCCCATCCAGGACACGAGGGGTTAAAATAACCAGCACTTCAGTGCAGGACGCACAGGGTTAATATTTCCCCGGGACTTTGCGCCTCTGGGGTGACTGACAGGAGGCTTCGCAAGAGGATTGGCCGAGGAGAAGCCGAGAGACAAGGGGGAGTGAAGAAAAGGAGAACTCACGTGAGGCAGGGCGAGGAGCGTGGGGAGCAAGGTCTGGCGTGCAGCCTGACAGGAGCCGCGGGACGATAGCCCCAGACGACAGCGACAGAGCCGGAGGAGAGCGGGGATCACCACTGTCCAGCACGGACGGAGAGGGCGCCGTGGGTGACGTCACCTGCACCCGCCGGCAGCAAGAGAAGAGAGCAGAGCCGCACAGCCGAGACCAGGTCGGGGACTGGGCGGACCACTGAGTGCGGCAACGCTGCGGCTGCAGCGCCCGCACTAGTGTGACCCCAGGCCAGAGGAGGAAGACCAGCAGGGACCTTCAGCGGCGTAGCGGAGGGCCAGGACCGCGGTGCGTGACGGGCAGGAGCATGCAACTGGGTCCCGCTTCAAGGTATTGACTCCCGGCCTGACTCTCTTTCAGCAGCCAATTCCCCCATGGTTCCCTGGTGCCTGTGCGGTACACCCCCTTCAGGGCCGGAGCACCCCTGGCCCCTTCAGCAGCCAACTCCCCCCTGGTTCACTGGTGCCTGAACTGTGCACCCCCTGCAGGGTCAGAGCACCCCTGCCCCTTCTGAGAGGAGAGACCTCTTTTAGGTGGAGCAGCAACCACCTGGTGACCCCAGGCTCCCATAGAAGGGAAAGGGACCTAGGGCCTCAGGACGCGTGGTGTGGACTCGCTCCTTGTAAGGAAGCCTGCACCCTGTTTCAGGATTGGGGTGTTAAACGAAGTGTTTCAGTTTGCAAGGGGACAGCGCCCTTGTGTGGGCAAGTGAGGAATATCTCCTCTTAGCCAGCAAGTGCGATTCTTCTCGCAAGCGCCGTTCAGCCACTCACTAGGAGGGGTTTCCCCCCTTATGGAGACTTAGAGGCCGCCGTTGTGCCCCGGATTTCCCCTGTCAGGAGTGACATTTCTTCCCCCAACATCCTGTGCACAGGTAGGCCGGGACTGAGTTACACTAAGGGTGACGTCACCTCAGGTTATTGGTCAAGAGGGTACACTGGTGTACCAGTTATGTAAATCGTACTGACTGTTACAATTGTTGTTGTGATATACCATATATGGGTTGATTTATGTACATGCCAAATGTGGTTTTCCGTGTTGACGGTGCCGTGTCGACTCATCGATTCAGTAGCAACCTTAAAGTGGGGGTGTTTGACCCCAAACACCGACACGGTACTTTGAACACGTGAAGCCTATAGGCCCAAGCGGGCATGTACGTATTCTGACTCCGTATTATTGTTTCATGCGATAACCGACCGTTATCCGGATACTTGTTTCATAATTACCTGTTGTTCATTACCATTGCCTTAACCCGCAGTCACTGCTCAGCCGTGAGGGTCAGTGTGCAGAGGCTGTATCTAATTCACAATAAATTTGAGTTGCACTGCAGAACGTGTCCTCTTCATGGGAGTGTCCCTCTCTGGTCCACCGGGTAACAGAAGAACGGATGACCCGGAGTCGCCACCTGAAGACGCAAGGTAAGAGGAACCCGTTCCCTCCGTACACCGTGCACCACAACTGGATACAGCCCGTCACCCTGGACACAGTCCCTGGACAATGGACACAGCCTCTGGACACAGCTGTCACACTTGACAGTATGCCCCTGGACACAGGCTGTCACCCTGGACACAGCCCCTGGACAATGGACACAGCCCCTGGACAATGGACACAGCCCCTGGACAATGGACACAGCCCCTGTACACAATCCCTGTACACAGCCCCTGTGCACAGCCCCTGTACACTGGACACAGCCCCTGTACCCTGGACACAACCCCTGGACACAGCCCCTGTACACTGGGCACAGCCCCTGACACACTGGACACAGCCCCTTGTATAATGGACACTGCAGGCTGCAGCCCCTGTACACTGAGTGTACAGTCAGCAGCACTGCAGCCCCTGCGTGCACTGCTGACCCTAATTGAGTGTGAGCACTGCAGTACCTAGTTACAACAAAAAAAGCAATCAAATTCAACACAGGGCACAGGGCACGGAGCACAGAGCACAGATCTCCCACCCACACTCTTCCCTCTCCTATAATGGAGTGAAGATGGCGGGGCGCGCGTGTTTTTTATATAACATCCCAATCCCGCGAGATGATGACGTTTTGCCTCGTTTTCGGTCCGGAAATCAGGCGGGAACTCCCGAGTCGGCTCGGATCCCGACTCGGATCGCTATGTTCGGATCTGTCAGATCCCGGAGATCTGGACCCGCTCATCTCTACTATAAAGTGGCATTATTACATCTTTTTTTCTGCTACTGATTCCTCTCCCTATGCAAGCAAGCATCTTCCTCATTGCTTTGCTTCATTGCTTTCCTGCCTTTAAGTCACTTGAAATAGTGACTCCTAGATCTCTTTCCTCCTCAGTAGTTACCATTATAGTACCCTTGATACTATATTGAGCCTTTGGGTTTTTGAGTCCCAAGTGCATAATTTTGCATTTTTTTAGCATTAAACTGTAGTTGCCATTCTCTTGACCAATTCTCAAGTTTACTTAGATCATCAGTCATTTGATTTACCCCTCCTGGTTTGTCTACTCTGTTGCATATCTTTGTGTCATCCGCAAAAAGGCATACTTTCCCTTCAATACCATTTGCAATGTCACTAACAAAGATATTAAAGAGCACTGGTCCAAGTACAGATCCCTGGGGTACTCCACTGGTAACATGTCCCTCCATAGAATGCACTCTATTTACTACAAATATGTCTGTGCGCACTGGGGTGATAATGTTGAAGTGATTGGTGCTTTAAAAATATTTCCATTCTCGGACAAACTGCTGCCCCTTTGACTTCTCGCACCATATTACATCTACCCCATTGTGTTTTATTACATTAGAGCAGTGGTTCCCAACCCTGGTCCCCATGTACCCCCAACAGTGCACATTTTCCAGTTCACCCGGCAGGTGCACTCATTATTCAAACACATTTTAAAAGATCCACAGGTGGAGCTAATTATGTCACCTGTGTTTCTGTGTGGAGACCTGGAAAACGTGCACTGTTGGGGGTACTTGAGGACCAGGGTTGGGAACCACTGCATTAGAGCCTTATAATAGAGTTAAAGGTGCTGTAACCCCCTGTTGTATTGTCTGGCTAATTCATGAACCTAAAATGACGGTATCGTTTTAGCTATAAACGATGGCTTTGTTAAGGTGGTAAGGGCACATGTATCCTCATAAAATGCAAGAGATTTCTTTGGGAATGTTAGGGACTATGAGGAGTAGGTGGTCCTCCCACATCACTCCCTCTTTCTAATGAAGTGGACAGGATGAGGAGAATAATGATGTTAATCTTTGGTTATTGTGGAGGTGGTGGAGCCAGTATGACTGTCATTATGGTCCCGCCCTGCTTCCTAGTCTCTCAACTCACTGTATTACGCCACTAAGATTCAGGGGTTAATTATTCAAATAGTCTGGCACCGCCCCATCAGCTGTCATTTGCTTATCTACGCTGGTCTTCTCTATATAGGAAGTTATTAAAGTCAGTACGTTTTGACAAGTCATTTTTCAATGGAGTTTTAAATTTTTGGAGAATCAAATTAAGGTCGGCCATATTCAAGCTTCAACGCTACTGGTTTTTACTTTTTACAAAATACAGATTTGTTTTCAATTATTTTCATTGATATGTATTAAATAAATATCAAGTAAGCGGTGTCACCTGACCTGAATGGCTCCAGTCTTCCATATTATTGCCTTTTCATTGATCCAAAGTGGGTGATCACTTGCAGCGGATATCTTTAATTCACCAACGAGTTTT
This sequence comes from Crinia signifera, assembly GCF_055691185.1. NCBI lineage: Eukaryota > Metazoa > Chordata > Amphibia > Anura > Myobatrachidae > Crinia > Crinia signifera. The sequence continues at coordinate 125,583,821 of NC_139227.1, read as the reverse complement.
GTCCTCACTGTATATGTCCCATTCATTATCCAGTTAATAATATGATAGTAACTGCCAAAATCTCCATTTTCCTCAAAACCTAGATGTGATTCATCTTGAAATGAAAATCTGAGATTCTTCAGATAGTGATGTAACTTTAAACAAAGATTAAACAAAGCAAAAAACAAACCATTGAGCAACGTAGGCATCAACTTAGTGCATCTAGTAAACACTCGCTATAGTTATAGACGTTTAGTTGGACGCATCCGCGGTTGAGACTGATGGGCCATTCCGACTTTACTAGGTGCTGGAGGGCCCGGGGAGATCTGAACCAGCCCGCCAGCATTTCTTTGTGGCACTCCCAGCTGTCAATTAGCGTTTACAGCCCCCCTGGAGCCACTGAAACAAATTCCGGAATTCGTGGGTCTGCGGGCAGGACTAAAATTACAGGAATCGCGGAGTTTGTGTGTATTGGGGGCAGGGCTTTGTGACATCAGCCTTTAATCCCCCACCACCACCCCACCTTGACATGCAGCATTGGGTCACCTGTCCGGGCATCTCCAAGTCATCAAGTATGGTGTCTTTTTTGTATGTATGCTATGTGTGTTGTGTATATATGTATGTGTTGTGTATGTATATATGTATGTGTGTGTTTATTTAGTCCTAAGCCACCCCATGCCAGTAACCTGTTATCATCTTTTACATGCAATATTTCTATGTAGTGTACAGATGAGGCACCATTCTTTTTTCTTCTTCTTTTTGCTAAATATAATGATCTTGAGCCGTCACTGTTAGACAATCATTTTTAACACATTTTTATTACCTGTTGTTTATAATAATATATGTTAGTTTCCTTGTTCACTAATAAGCGCATATTATGTAAAGCGTAGGCAGTAATGTAGACTGATAAGAAAACTAGCGGGAAGATGCCATCAAAGTTAAAATTGCGAATCCGTGTAACAAGCTCCTTGCCGGAGCATTTGTGAAGCCTTAGTTTGTATATTATACCATAAAGACGGGATTTTAACTCGTTTGTTGAGTAGCAATTATAGTATATTATATTTATATGTTCCAGCAACTTATCTTTAGGATCAATTTCCTGACCAATTTTTTGAAAGAATGGCAAAATTTCCGGCACAGTGATTGGTGCATTTGCAAGAACCAAGCTACAATTAAATATATTGACACTCTGGTCCAGGAGAAACTTGTTATTTGCCCAGTTAGGGTTCAGGACTAAGGTCCTGTCTCTAAGAACGTCACGTAATTCTAATAAAAATTTTATAAACTCTTCAGAAAATGTCCCACAAAGCACGATGACTTTGGCAGTAGATTGTTGGATTATCCCAGCATTCCTTCTGTTCGTCCCCCCTTTATTACCGTACAGTTCCGAGCTCATTCTTATGCTGAACGCGACACAGATGCCTTTCTTGGTCAAATAAGTTGTAAGCAATGAAGCCTCTGTCTCTCCGCAGTCATCATTGGAAGCTATAATTCCAATCCACGTCCACCCAAAATATTGTAGCAGTTCAGAAATCATGGCATAATTAGTGTCATCGTTTTGTAGAGTTCGGAAGAAAGTTGGATACAAACGTCTATCGCCTAACAAAGAATGCGAGGCCCCATAGCTGATCTACAAGGAAAATAAAGACTGCAAGTCAATTGACGTTTTACATTTTAATGTTGAATTGTGAAGATCTCCTTGGGATCTTAGGACAATGCACAATGGGGGTGATTCAGGTTGGCTCAGTAAGCAGCATAAATCCATCCCCCCCCCACCACCACCACCACCACGCTCTGCTAGGTGAATGGTGGGACACGCTGACACATCCATTGGCATGTAAGTGTACAGGGGAGAAATCATCCCATCAAATAGACAATGAAAACCACTGAAGGCATTCCCACAGCGGCCTTTCACATGCTTATATCCAGATACGCATGAGTCACACCATCTGTCCCTGGACCGAAATCGGCTCTTATGAGCCAACCTGAATCAGGCCCAATATTGGAATTCATTCTCTGCTGGATCTTTGTCCCTGTAGTGGGTTTAGGGGCTATTGGGAGAGGTGGTGAGGGGGCAGTGTCTGCCGTAGCTGAGGAGGAGAGATTGATACCCCTTTCACACCAGAAAAAGCAGGGACCCACCCAGGAATATGGCCCGGGGATCATGCCGGGGCATTCCCAGGTTGGCCCCTTTCCCTGCATTTTCTGGTGTGGGAAGGAGGCGGGCAGGCGGCGGAATGGCGGCAGAGGCGGGCAGGAGGTCGAGAGTACTCACCCCAGGTTGCTAGGCCTCCACACAGGCGGCGGGCGCAGATGACATCAGACAGCGGGTACAAATGACACAGCTCACCGGCTGTCCTGTCCTGCCCGCCGCCTGTGTGAATCCCTGTCTGACAGCATGCGCAAGGACCAGCAACTGGCCAGAACCCCGGGTTGAAATCAGGTACAGGTTAAAATCCTGGGAAATCTTTTTAGACTATATGCAGGAGGGCGGTACTGAGCCGCCGAGCAGAGGTACCATAGAGAGGTATCATAGAAACATAGAAAGCAGGTCAGCGCACCAGACACAACACCCCCCCCCCTGCTGGTCAATCAAGGGAATCAAGCGCTCGACACCCCCATCCACCCCCGTGCCACAGTACCCCCCCACAGAGCGCCCGTATAATGCCTGCTGAGATCCCCCCAAAGGGGAGAGGGCAAGCGGAGGGGGGGGCAGGCGGCGGGGAGGATTGCCTGGGGCGCAGCCAGGCTTTGCACCGTCCCTGGTGTAGGGAGGACCAAAGTGATCAGATGAATGGTGGAGGTCCAAATCTGCAACCTGTGGTCCAAGGAGGGGGGCACCAACGCATTTCGCTGGGTCTAAATGCCAGCTTTATCAACCTATCGACCTTGATAAAGCTGGCATTTAGACCCAGCGAAACACCTGCTCATTCATCTGATCATCATTTGAACCAACTGGTTGTTCCACTCACACCCCGTTCTTTGGATGCCACAGACTGTTATCGGGACATTCATCGCAATTACTGGTTGAGGTTTAAGATTGGTCCTGTATCAACAACATCTTTAAGGACCGATCCCTCCAGCGACACCCGGAATTAACATCACTCTGGACTGCAATCCATCGGAACAATCTTCATTGGATCAGTGCAGGTTATATCACTTTGGTCCTCCCTACACCTTACTCCACCAACTTTTCGCCCCCACATATCTAGCATTTTTTATGTGTTTTAAAATTGTTTTAATGTGTAATAAATTATTAATTCATTCAATATTGGCTGTTTCTCACTGTTAGCGCTGCTAAAACACCCCCTTTCTCCTTGCATACCTTAAGGGATTGACCACTCCCTTATATTTAGCAGCTGCTAAAGGTAACAACCGTGGTACTAGCGCTCAAATTGTTCAACCTAGGTTGAACTTCTTTTTGCACCGTCCCTGCCTATATGGGGTATTGGGACTTGACCGCAGCAGTGCTTTAGCAGAGCCCTGCAATCAGATATCCACTGCCCAGACAGAGGCAAATCCCGCCCTATGCAAGGCTGCGAATGGATTGCAAAAATCGCACCCATTGGTGTATAGCTGCCAATCCATTCGCCACTCACTCACCATCAAATGATTTTCCAAGTGGGTGCACAGGGTGGTTACTATCAGGGGAGGTTCCAGGGGTCGGGCTGCAGCACCATTCAAATGGGGGAAGCACAGCAACTGCCATTCCAAACTGGCAGTTGACAGTTGGTGTTTCTCCATTATTTTAATTTTGAACTGTGCTGCTAAGCCTAATGGAGCCGCCGCTGATTATTACTCTAAAGTCATAGTTTAAGCTTAAAAACTTTCCTGTATGTGCCCCATCACACTAAAGCACACAAACTCACCTGTGGGAAATCACACCGTACTCACCTGAGAATATCGATACACCGCTAATAATTGGGCTATTGGTACGGTAGTTATAGAAAAGTGATCTCCAATAAAGCCAATAACTTTGCCTCGCTCTGTACAGGAATAATTTGGCACCGTACGTCCTGGTCCTGATAATATCTGTAATACACTTTTTATTGCCTTATTCCCATACGAACATGAGTCGTACACATGGTATCCGAGTGTTATATTCGGTAAAATAAAAGGATCTCTGTTCAGTTGCTGAATTGCAAAACGAAAAGTCTGAACATTTTTGTAATATTGAGGCAAAGGGCTGTGAAAACATAAAAACACAGTTTGTTCATATGTTTGTTCCAATATAACAAATGCTGCATCCCCCTCTCACCCCCCTTTTCACATACATCCAATGTGAAGGGAGGGTGGCAGATGCTGCTGTGCCTTGCACACTGGCCCACTAGTTTCTTAAAAAGCCCCTGACATGACCCCTCCAAGGAGATGTTAGCCATAGGTGCCGATTTATGTTTTTTTCTGGTGGGTGCTCAAGCCAAAACTATAGGGGAGTGGCTTTATGGGGAAGGGGCGTTGCCACAAAATGTAATTGTGTGAATTACTGTTGTACTAACCAAATGAGGAGTAGAAAAAAATTTTTTTTTAGGGTGGGCATTTGGACAGTGAGTAGTCCTGACTATTAGTTATTAATCCAGACTATCCTGTTATTAGTCATACAGCCATTAGTCATACAACCAAATTCCATAGAACAAAAATATCTTTAGCAACTGTTATCTGTTTTTGAGTCCCAAATGCATCATTTAGCATTTTTTAGCTCTAAACTGTAGTTGCCATGCTCTTGACCAATTCTCAATTTACCTAGATCATCAGTCATTTGATTTACCCCTCCTGGTGTGTCTACTCTGTTGCATATCTTTGTGTCATCTGCAAAAAGGCATACTTTCCGTTCAATACCATTTGCAATGTCACTAACAAAGATATTAAAGAGCACTGGTCCAAGTACAGATCCCTGGGGTACTCCACTGGTAACATGTCCCTCCATTAAATGCACTACATTTACTACAACTGTCTGTTTCCTATCCTGCAACCAGGTTCTTATCCATTTAATTGTTTTATAATCCAATCCCACACTTTCAAGTTTATTTAGCAGTCTGCGGTGTGGGACAGTGTCAAATGCCTTACTAAAGTCTAGATATGCCACATCTACATCAAAAAAGTCAATAAGATTTGTTTGGCATGATCTCCCTGCAGTAAAACCATGCTGTTTTGGATCATGTAAGTTGTTTAATTTAAGATATTCCACTATTCTTTATTTTAATAGTGTTTCCATTAATTTCCCTACTACTGATGTAAGGCTCACTGGTCTGTAGTTACTTGCTTCTTCTTTGCTTCCGCTTTTGTGCAGTGGAACTACATTTGCTCTTTTCCAGTCCTCTAAAACTGCACCTGTATCTAGTGACTACCAGCACATCTTTTAGTTATTTTAGTATCCTTGGATGTATTCCATCTGGCCCCATTGATTTATCCACTTTCAGTCTTGAGAGTTCTGTTAGAACTTTCTCCTTAGTAAATGTACTTCCATCTACATCATTTTTATGAATGTCTTTGCAACTTAACTGTGGTCCCTTCCCTTCTCCTTCTATAGTGAATACGGAGCAAAAATAATTATTTAGATGATCTGCAATTGCCTTGTCTCCCTCCACCAAATTCTCAGTGTCTGTCCGAAGTCTTATTATTCCTCCATTTGATTTTCTCCTTTCACTTATATACTTAGAAAAAGTTTTTCTTCCTTTATCTACTGACTGAGCCATTTTCTCCTCAGCTTGTGCCTTGGTACACCTGATTACTTTCTTAGCCTTCTTGCGTCTGGCAAGATACACTTCTTTGTCGTTATTATTGTGAGTCTGCTTGTATGTCCTAAAGGCCATCTTTTTTGATTTTACACTAGTTGATACCTCTTTAGTAAACCACACTGGCTTCCTTTTCCTGGTGCTTTTCTTAACCCTTTTGAAACAAAGGTCTGTTGCCTTTAGTATTGCACTTTTTAATTTTTTCCACCTCTCCTGCACTCCTTTCAAGTTCCTCCAATCCGCTAATGAATTGCTTAAACATCTCCCCATTTTTGCAAAATCAGCCTTCCTAAAATCCAACACCTTTTGTGTGACTGGAGTTGGATCCTGCCTTGATACTAAACCATACTGCTTGATGATTACTGGATCCTCGGTTCTCACCCACATATATGTCTGATATCCTGTCACCATTTGTGAGTATTAAATCTAATATTGAGTCTTTGCGAGTAGGCTCCCTCACCAATTGCTTGAGAGATGCTGCCTGTAGGGCAATGGTTCCCAAACTGTGCGCCCTACTGTGTGTATATATATATATATATATATATATATATATATATATAGATAGATAGATAGATAGATAGATAGATAGATAGAGATGGGTGGGACCGGCACTCCACTTTGTGGTCAAATCATGCTGCGGTGCCCTCCAAGACTCTAGCAAGTCAATGTACATCCGTGGGTGGGCGGCACTCAAACAGACAGTTTATCATGCAGTAAAAAAAATAAAGGCTTTTAAGTCTAAAATACCTAGGGATTCACCTAACCCCCTCAGTTTCAAGCCTAATATCCATTAATTACCTCCCCCTACTACGGGCAATTTCACTCCTCCTATCTGATTGGTCGATGCACCATATATCTTGGATGGGCTGCATCTTTTCCCTGAAAATGGTGGTCCTCCCCAGGCTGCTTTATTTATTCCATACAATTCCGGTCTTACTCCCTAAAGCTTTGATATCCACATTTAATTCTGCCTTTATAAAATATGTTTGGAAGGGGAAAACACCTAGACTGGCTCGTTCTACAATGTCACATTCAAAAGCCAAGGGAGGCTTATCATTCCCAGATCTACGCCTTTATCAACTTGCCTGTATCCTTTCCCCTCTCAGTGCATGGTTTGTAGATGGTAACTCCAAATCATGGGTGCAGTTGGAGAAGGGCTTGATCTCACCCCTCCCATTGGCCGATGTCCTCTGGATACCGGAACCAGAAGGACGTTGATGGGTAGCCCGTTCAGAAGTGGTACATTCTGCACGAAGGGCTTGGTTGGAAGTACTCTCCAGAGTGGATAAGGCTCAGCTACCATCCTTGAATCTATCCCTGATAGGCTTAGCATCCACGATCCCAGATTTGAGTTTGGATTCCTGGGTATCAGGTGGCCTTATATCCCTTAAAGATGCAACCAGCGATGGTCACCTTCTCCCATTTAACGAACTCCAATCCCGCTATTCCGTGCCTCATAGGGACTTTTACAAATACCTACAAATCTGTCATTGGCTATTTAGGGCTACTCCACCTCCCCACAAAATCCTTACTACTCCAAAATGGTTACAAGATTTACTGTATAGGGAAGACAGTAGGGGGGGAATCAGTAAGTGGTATAAACTTGTAGTAGAATCTTACACTTCCCATCCACTGAATGCTCTAGCAAAATGGGAATCGGATCTCTCATGCTCAATTTCGAGCGATGACTGGTCGGGAGTGTTTCACACATGCTTTCATTTATCTAAGTGCATGTCACATGTCGAGCTTTTTTATAAAATACTCCACCGTTTATACCTCCCCCCTGCCAGACTACACTCTATCTGGCCTTCTCACTCAAACCTGTGCTGGCGTAGCTGTGGTGGAGTAGGCACATTACTTCACACTTTCTGGTCTTGCCCCGCCCTCACGTCACTATGGACAGGAGTTTTCACCCTGCTATCGGATATTTTAGGCTGTCGGGTATCCCCCCAACCTAGACTAGCACTACTACACATTTATTTTGGCTCGCTCTCTCCAACTGATAAGTATGTGATGGGTCATGTGTTTATACACTGGAGATCCTCTCATGTCCCCACACTTTTTGCAGTTGAACAAGCAGTCCAATCCCACTATGAATTTGAAACAGCGGGCCTCCGCTTTGCTGGAGGCCCATCTAGTCGGCCCCCGTTGGTCTTCCTGGTGCAAATATAGATCTCTTCACCCGCTGAAATAGGTCTTCTCTCCATTTATGCAGTGGTTGGCTCTTCGGATATAAACATGTTGATGGTTACCCTTTAGATCTCCCGGAACCTAATGCTTGTTACTGTAATATTGTCTATTTCTGCCTGTATGATCAGTATACTGTATACCTAAGTTTCCTGCGCTGTTCTTATACCACGCTCGGCTAATCTGATATGTTTTATTATGGTTGTATCTCATGTCAATCTTCTATATATTTGTGATTGCTCCCCCCCTTTTTATCCCACCCCTCCCTCTCTTCATTCTGTACCCCCTCCCATTATGTGTTTTATAAAACGTTAATAAAAATCTCATCTTGAAAAAAAAAGGCTTTTTTACTGCATGGTAAACAGTCTTTTTGAGTGCCGCCCACCCATGGATATGGATATGTGTATGTGTATATATATATATATATATAGTCAAGTACGGCGGCACCCGGAGGCTTAATAAGAGAAGCAACAACTGCAGGGTAGCGTGATCAAACGTTTTCGATGTTTATTACATCGTCATCAGGATAGTGCACTTAGGAACAAAGCATACCTTTATACATTAGCCACACCACGTGAAGGTACCCACACGCTCCCAGTGCGGGTGATGCGCCCATGGATGACGTCATCGTCCCGTTACCGGTTGTCGGGGTAACCAACAAAGTAAATACAAAAAAATGTTTAAAGTCAGAGTGCAAGTACTGTATAGCATGTCCAATAGAATAAGCGACAGAGCAAAATGGACACAGCAGGTTGAACATATGTGATACACAGTGAATACAAAACAGATACAAAAAGGCAATAAGATATATACATAATATTTACAAAAAGGATCGCAAAAATCCACACATACCCAATGCATAATCATAGAGACCTGAGGTCAATTCAGCGAAATCTGTTGGGTAAATACACAATATGGATAATCAAAGTGTGGGTATGTCAGCGGACGCAAGGTCCATATCAGAGTAAATAAACGTCGACATAGTGTGTCGACCATGAGGTCAGACAAATAATGAATAGAGCGAAAAACTCTACAAGAAACAATAGAGTCCAGCAGACTCATTGAGACCCCTGGGCGCTAAAGTGTTGAGTTTATTGATCCAGCGTGCTTCACGCTGTAGAAGTTTGAGTCCCCGGTCCCCTCCTCGCAGTCTCTGTGGTTCATGATCAATGAGAGTATATTTTAATTGTGCAATACTGTGTCCATGTGTGACAAAGCGGCGAGCAACCGGTTGGTCACTGCTGCCACTGTTGAGTGCAGCACGTATAACAGATTTGTGTCCAGCAATTCTTTCCCTGAGGGTGCGAGTGGTTTTACCCACATACCCTAAGCCGCACGGGCAGATAATCAAATAAATAATGTATCTGGTGGTGCAGGTTAATACATGTTTGATGGGTATGCGGACCCCAGAGTGTGGATGTGGGAAGTCACTGCCTGTATTAAGGGATCTGCATACGGCACAGTTAATGCACCGATAACTGCCATTCCGGCGTTGTAAGAAGTTACCTTGAACGGACTGTTTTTTGTCAAGTCCACTGATGTCCGTCTTAACCACCCAGTCACGAATGTTTTTACCCCTACTGTAGCAGGGCATGAGTCATGTATCATGCAGTTGTAGCTCAGGATCAGAACTGACTCATGCCCTGCTACAGTAGGGGTAAAAACATTCGTGACTGGGTGGTTAAGACGGACATCAGTGGACTTGACAAAAAACAGTCCGTTCAAGGTACCTTCTTACAACGCCGGAATGGCAGTTATCGGTGCATTAACTGTGCCGTATGCAGATCCCTTAACACAGGCAGTGACTTCCCACATCCACACTCTCTGATTATCTGCCCGTGCGGCTTAGGGTATGTGGGTAAAACCACTCGCACCCTCAGGGAAAGAATTGCTGGACACAAATCTGTTATACGTGCTGCACTCAACAGTGGCAGCAGTGACCAACCGGTTGCTCGCCACTTTGTCACACATGGACACAGTATTGCACAATTAAAATATACTCTCATTGATCATGAACCACAGAGACTGCGAGGAGGGGACCGGGGACTCAAACTTCTACAGCGTGAAGCACGCTGGATCAATAAACTCAACACTTTAGCGCCCAGGGGTCTCAATGAGTCTGCTGGACTCTATTGTTTCTTGTAGAGTTTTTCGCTCTATTCATTATTTGTCTGACCTCATGGTCGACACACTATGTCGACGTTTATTTACTCTGATATGGACCTTGCGTCCGCTGACATACCCACACTTTGATTATCCATATTGTGTATTTACCCAACAGATTTCGCTGAATTGACCTCAGGTCTCTATGATTATGCATTGGGTATGTGTGGATTTTTGCGATCCTTTTTGTAAATATTATGTATATATCTTATTGCCTTTTTGTATCTGTTTTGTATTCACTGTGTATCACATATGTTCAACCTGCTGTGTCCATTTTGCTCTGTCGCTTATTCTATTGGACATGTGTAAACACCTGAAGAGGGGTTACCTTATGGATGCGGTGGGGGTCGTGCTTCCCCGATCCCACAGGTTTAAGTCTGGAGTCTTCTCGTGATGCAGGAATGGACACAGTACAATCGACAACAGGATTAGGTTGACCTTTTATTCTAAGACTGGTCACTGCGACCGTCAACCTCTTTCACGTAATGACTTAACAATATTTTCGCAACATTATATTACAATAAAGGCAGTATACCTTAATCTATGCAAAAACAGCATTAACACACTCAATAATGCATGAACCAGTGACATACCACACCAAGACTGTGGAACTACATTAGCAATTAACTTTAGCACATTACGCCACAATAATACGTATCTAATCTTAAGTACCCGGGTACACTTTCTATTGATAAGACCGGTCAGTCCCGACAAGGGCCTATGCATAGGACTTAGAGTAATTAATTTCTGTTCCGGTGTATTCTATAGGAGAATGCAATTTAGTGCATGAATCACTGGGTGGCAGTATCGCTCTAGCAAAGTCCTTCTCTTTCACTGAGACAGTTAGTTGGCCATATGGCAAGGAGGCCTCCGCGGCCCTTATAGTAGCTGGTTTCCTTGCCTGGACAAAGCATAAGGGGGGTTAGGGGTCCAGTAACGCTGTATGGCTAGATCAGCTAAAGTGGCATGGCAGATCCCACATAGCTCAGTCAATGGGCCGGGCAGCCTAACAGGTTACAGGGCCAGTGTTGGGGAGGACACCCTCTCTGTGCAGGGATCACACTATTATAGCCTCAAGGGCAGACTTACAGTTAGTGGTCACGGGCTGTAGCTGATGTGGGTCACTCAGGGCAGCTGGACCTCTCTCACTCCCTCTCTTAGGTGCTGCTGGTGGGTAGGGACTTCAGGCGTATTCCCCGGATTGTCGCAGTGGGGTCAGCGGGGGTCACGCCTTCTGTGCGGCCTCTCTGGTTCTGGGGCAGCACCCTCCTGCGTGCTGTTTCTGTCCCCCTTTTAATGGCTGGGGTCGGGCGCCTCCAGGCTGCTCCCGATGTGTCGCTGGGGTCATTGGGGTCACGCGCTCTGTAGCGCTGCGTCGCCGGTAACCAGCGTGTGTGTGGAGGTCGGCGGGGGTCACAGTCTCCCGCGCTGTCACTGGCTGCCCGTCTGCGGCAGTCCAGATGCGCCGCGTCTCCTCTCTGCTCCCGGAGGTCGGCGGGGGTCACCGCTGACGTCACCCGCTTCTCCGGATATCTTCTCTGGCAGCGGCGGCTGTTACACGCCGGTCATCGCACGCTGCTCTGGGCTCACTCTCCTCCACACCGTCTCCGTCCGGTCTCCTCACGCCAGGCTCCAGCACACACACGTGAGACCAGCCTCTTCACGCTTCCTCCTTCTCTCTGCCTCCTCTTCCCCTTCCTCTCTTCCAATCAGGGGCGCTCCTGGCCTGTCAGTCACTGGCTGACAGCCGGGTTAACTCTGTGCGCGCTGGCTGTGGATAGTTCTGGGGCTTACATCCGCCCCTACTTTTTCGTGGTCGTGTCCTCACGCCACGCTATCGGACCCCACGTCCGAACCTTTCGACTTTTGAAGAACTTAAGTCTCTTTCACCGTTCAAACACTTCCAGTGAGAAGAACAACCTACCGGCAGTTATAACAGTGTCATTTAACTGAACAATATACATATACACTTATATACCTGTAACATTAGAACGGCATTATAAATAACGGTAGGACACTTTTAGATACAATGCGAATAGTGCCCTAGGGCGTGGGACTTCAATATTGAGACCACGCTGGTAGTGTACCCACAACACAGTTGGGCCTCGTCTGGTATTCCGCTTCCGTGGACTTCGACCACTGCCCTCGGTTTCTTGGTGACCATGTAGGGCTCGGCCTCCCAGGTATGGCGGACTCTACGCCGTGGACGTCTGTTAACCATAGGGGTGCGGTAATTCCACTCCTCTTCAGCGACCGGCTTCTGTCCTCTATTGGCGGGGACGAGGTTCACTTCTGAGAATGAATGCCGCGAAACTGGCCTGAGGGAAATCGACGCCGCCATCTGCCCACTTTGACACCGATGGGCACGCCTGCGGAAAGGACACCTGTCGAGGTCCGGCCGGTTTCTTCTCGCTGGCAGCCCACCTGGACCAGTCACGTCCACCGCTTTGACACCCTTTTCCTCCTCTACCACGTCGAACTCCACCGTCTCGCCTTCTCTGAGACTGTACGAAGGTCTCCGCGGGTGGCTCCTCCTAAGGGCTGTCCGGTGGACAAAAATGTCATCCCTCGTGTCGTTCCGGTTGATGAAGCCATACCCCCTTCGGACGTTAAACCACTTGACCGTCCCTTGGGTACGCGGGGCCAGCACTCTCTCGCCCACTTGGCTCCCCTGGACACAGATGATATGCTGTTGGGTGAACTCTCTAGCCTGGTCTTGGTTAACTGGTTCTTGCTTTAACGCTGCAATCAGCTCCTCAGGGCAATTCCTTAATATGTTCATGCCCAGGATGATGGGGGCGACTCTTCCTTTCCCACAGGTGATCACTAAATACCCCTGCCTGGGTAAACATGTTCGTCCAATCTGTAAATCGGCTTCCCAGTACCCGTTGCAGATGACCTCGCGGCCATTGGCAGCGACCACCTTCACCTGAGTGGGGGGCTGTCTGAGCGGCACTTCTTTTCCCCAATACTTTTGGAGAGTGGGTAACTGTATCATGGATACCTGTGACCCAGTGTCAATCGTGGCTACTGCCTCTATCCCATCGATCACCACTGGGATCCTCGGGCATTGTCCTACATATTGGGCCCACCATTCCTCCGGGTCTGAGTCTACTCCCGGCGTTCTCCCCGAGGTTCGGCCCTCTCCCTCGGGGCATTGGAGTTTAAATGGTCGGGCGAGGGGCAGCTTCTCTCGACGTGCCCGGCCTCCTGACAGTGGCGACAGATGGGTCGACCTTGATGGTCAAATTGGTCCGAGGCTCGCCTCCCATATTCCCGAGGCGGGTCCCATCGCCTCCGGTTTGACGGCTGCCTTTCCGCCCTCCATCTGGCTTCCTCGTGGTCCGACGTGGTCTGTTGCACCAGCTGGCGTATGTCCCGCTGCATAGCTGCCATCCCGAGGGCCAGGTCTTCTACCTGACGTTGGAGGGCCTGCTCTGAATCATCCGCTGGTGGTTGGCCACCCCGGCTGGCTGGGCCCTTCAGTCGGCCGACTTGTTCCGAACTCGAGGCTACGGCTCCTCGGGCCCCCACCATCTCCGGATATTCAACCTCGGGGTCCACGTGGTTCCCGACGGTCAGGATGGCGGCGTTCTTAAAATCAGCAAAGGACTTCCCCGACATCTGCATCCTTAGGAGTCGCAGTTGGGTCTTAATGTTGGAGTTCGACACCCCTTCCACGAATTGGAGTGTGAGCGCCTCATCACTGTTACGCACCTCATCCTTGTCGGCCGCTTGGATGAGCCTCAGGGTCTTTTGTAGATTTATGGCGAAGTCCCGGAGGGTTTCGCCTGGCCGCTGTTTCCGACCATAGAGTTGCATCTTCAACTCCGGGAGGGTGGCGGTCTCGAAGATCGTGGCTAGCCGAGTCAAGATCTGGTCGGCGTTCTTCTTTTGGTCGTCCTCCCACGATTCGACCTCGCTAAGGGCAGAGCCCGTGAGTTGGCCAACTAATATCTGCACTCTCTGCTCTTCACTTGGGGTATAGAGCTGACCCATGGACTTCATCTGATTCCTGAATGCCGTGAACGTGGCGCCTTTGTTGGGATCCCCACTGTAGGTCAGCATCCATGGGGCCCCAAAGTAATAGGGTAGCGTGATGGGGGCGTGAGGAGCTGCTGCTGGGGCAGGCACTGCCACTGGCGGGGCAGCCTGTTGGTCGCCGTTGGGGGGCACACCGGGCGGTTGCCCACCCCCGGCCTGTGGTGCGTCCATCCTGTGATCAGATTATACTCCGCGTCGACCTAATCCTGTTCGTGACGCCAGAGAATTGTAAACACCTGAAGAGGGGTTACCTTATGGATGCGGTGGGGGTCGTGCTTCCCCGATCCCACAGGTTTAAGTCTGGAGTCTTCTCGTGATGCAGGAATGGACACAGTACAATCGACAACAGGATTAGGTTGACCTTTTATTCTAAGACTGGTCACTGCGACCGTCAACCTCTTTCACGTAATGACTTAACAATATTTTCGCAACATTATATTACAATAAAGGCAGTATACCTTAATCTATGCAAAAACAGCATTAACACACTCAATAATGCATGAACCAGTGACATACCACACCAAGACTGTGGAACTACATTAGCAATTAACTTTAGCACATTACGCCACAATAATACGTATCTAATCTTAAGTACCCGGGTACACTTTCTATTGATAAGACCGGTCAGTCCCGACAAGGGCCTATGCATAGGACTTAGAGTAATTAATTTCTGTTCCGGTGTATTCTATAGGAGAATGCAATTTAGTGCATGAATCACTGGGTGGCAGTATCGCTCTAGCAAAGTCCTTCTCTTTCACTGAGACAGTTAGTTGGCCATATGGCAAGGAGGCCTCCGCGGCCCTTATAGTAGCTGGTTTCCTTGCCTGGACAAAGCATAAGGGGGGTTAGGGGTCCAGTAACGCTGTATGGCTAGATCAGCTAAAGTGGCATGGCAGATCCCACATAGCTCAGTCAATGGGCCGGGCAGCCTAACAGGTTACAGGGCCAGTGTTGGGGAGGACACCCTCTCTGTGCAGGGATCACACTATTATAGCCTCAAGGGCAGACTTACAGTTAGTGGTCACGGGCTGTAGCTGATGTGGGTCACTCAGGGCAGCTGGACCTCTCTCACTCCCTCTCTTAGGTGCTGCTGGTGGGTAGGGACTTCAGGCGTATTCCCCGGATTGTCGCAGTGGGGTCAGCGGGGGTCACGCCTTCTGTGCGGCCTCTCTGGTTCTGGGGCAGCACCCTCCTGCGTGCTGTTTCTGTCCCCCTTTTAATGGCTGGGGTCGGGCGCCTCCAGGCTGCTCCCGATGTGTCGCTGGGGTCATTGGGGTCACGCGCTCTGTAGCGCTGCGTCGCCGGTAACCGGCGTGTGTGTGGAGGTCGGCGGGGGTCACAGTCTCCCGCGCTGTCACTGGCTGCCCGTCTGCGGCAGTCCAGATGCGCCGCGTCTCCTCTCTGCTCCCGGAGGTCGGCGGGGGTCACCGCTGACGTCACCCGCTTCTCCGGATATCTTCTCTGGCAGCGGCGGCTGTTACACGCCGGTCATCGCACGCTGCTCTGGGCTCACTCTCCTCCACACCGTCTCCGTCCGGTCTCCTCACGCCAGGCTCCAGCACACACACGTGAGACCAGCCTCTTCACGCTTCCTCCTTCTCTCTGCCTCCTCTTCCCCTTCCTCTCTTCCAATCAGGGGCGCTCCTGGCCTGTCAGTCACTGGCTGACAGCCGGGTTAACTCTGTGCGCGCTGGCTGTGGATAGTTCTGGGGCTTACACATGCCATACAGTACTTGCACTCTGACTTTAAACATTTTTTTGTATTTACTTTGCTGGTTACCCCGACAACCGGTAACGGGACGATGACGTCATCCATGGGCGCATCACCCGCACTGGGAGTGTGTGGGTACCTTCACGTGGTGTGGCTAATGTATAAAGGTATGCTTTGTTCCTAAGTGCACTATCCTGATGACGATGTAATAAACATCGAAAACGTTTGATCACGCTACCCTGCAGTTGTTGCTTCTCTTATTAAGCCTCAGGGTGCCGCCGTACTTGACTATATCATTAGTGGGGTTCTCCCTTCCAGGAAGGCACCGGAGCCAGCTACACAACAAAGTGGACGTGCTGCTCTCCAAAAAACTTTGCATATATATATATATATATATATATATATATATATATATATACACACATATACATAAATATATATATGCACACACACACGTATGTATATATATATATATATGTATACGTGTGTATATGTCTATGTGTGTATATGTCTACGTGTGTGTGTGTGTGTGTGTGTGTGTGTGTATATATATATATATATATATATGTATAGAGAGAGAGAGAGAAAGAGAGAGAGAAAGTAACTCATGTGTCGACACATATAGGACAGCACACCTTTTATATATATAGATATATATAGATTTAATGAAAAAGAAATCGGCAATACATAGCATGACAGCTGACCCATATATGTTTCAAAAAGAACATGGGGAATCATTTAGTCACCCATCTTTATAAGGCTTCCAGGGAATGTGTCACAGTCGACGATACCATTTCGGTGGGCTTTCCACCTTCCTCATGGAGTGCAGTGTTTAGAATGGCAGTTGGTGTAACCTCCCAACCATCCTTTTTGCAAACAAGTTATCTTATAATAAGTATTTTTTTCCTGATCTAAATACTAATCTTATTATTTTGACACAACTACACTTATAAAAGGACCGTTCGGTAATTATTTTGGCTTAAGGGTGCCTTGAAAAAATCTTGGAGACCCAAAGGGTGCCTTGAGCTGAAATTTTGGGAACCACTGCTGTAGGGAATTTAGAAATTTACCACTTGTAGTTGATCTTGCAAAAGACTCCTCCCAATTCACATCAGGTAGATTAAAGTCTCCCATGATTATGACCTCTCCCTTTAAAGCCATTTTAGTGACATCAAGCAATAGGCTCCTGTCCAAATCCTGCCCCTGGCCTGGTGGCCTATAGATTACCCCCAGTGCAAATAGTGTCCTTCTCCCCCATTTCTATGGTCACCCAAAGGGCCTCAGTTTTTTCTTCAATGTTTTGTATTAAAGTAGCATTTATGCTTTTCTTTACAAACATTTCTACCCCTCCTCCATTGCTTTGCATTCTGTCCTTCCTAAATAAATTGTATCCTGGTATAGCTATGTCCCAGTCATGATTCTCATTACACCATGTATCTGTAATAGCCACAATGTGATTTCCTAATACTCAGTATACTGTGATTTCCTAATACCCAGTATAGCAGTGATTCCTAATACCCTGTATAGTCGTGATTCCTAACACCCATTATACAGTGATTCCTAACACCCATTATACAGTGATTCCTAAAACCCAGTATAGCAATGATTCCTAATACCCAGTATAGCAGTGATTCCTAATACCCAGTATAGCAGTGATTCCTAATACCCAGTATAGCAGCGATTCCTAATACAGAGTATAGCAGTGATTCCTAATACCCAGTATAGCAGTGATTCCTAATACCCAGTATACATTGATTCCTAATACCCAGTACACAGTAGCAGTGATTCCCAATACCCAGTATACAGTGATTCCTAATACTCAGTATACTGTGATTTCCTAAAATCCAGTATAGCAGTGATTCCTAAAACCCAGTATAGCAGTGATTCCTAAAACCCAGTATAGCAGTGATTCCTAATACCCAGTATAGCAGTGATTCCTAATACAGAGTATAGCAGTGATTCCTAATACCCAGTATAGCAGTGATTCCTAATACCCAGTATAGCAGTGATTCCTAATACCCAGTATAGAGTGATTCCTAATACCCAGTATAGAGTGATTCCTAATACCCAGTATACAGTGATTTCCTAATACCAAGTATACAGTGATTTCCTAATACCCAGTATAGCAGTGATTCCTAATACCCAGTATACAGTGATCCCTAATACCCAGTATACATTGATTACTAATACCCAGTATGGAAGCAGTATGAAATCCCGGCGGTCGGGATCCCGGCGTTCAAAATCCCGACGCCGGAATCCCGACCGCCGAAATCCCGACAAGGGGGGGACGTGGATCGCCCCCCCTTGCGGGCTCGCTGCGCTCGCCACGCAGCGGGCCCGGTGCCTCGCTACACTCGGCACGCTAATTTACTCTCCCTCCAGGGGTGTCGTGGACACCCACGGAGGGAGAAAGTGTCAGGATTTCGGCGGTCGGGAATCTGAAAGCCGGGATCCCGACCGCTGGGATTTTAACTGCATCCCCCTAGTATACAGTGATTCCTAATACCCAGTATAGCAGTGATTCCTAATACCCAGTATAGCAGTGATTCCTAATACCCAGTATAGCAGTGATTCCTAATACCCAGTATAGCAGTGATTCCTAATACCCAGTATAGCAGTGATTCCTAATACCCATTATAGCAGTGATTCCTAATACCCAGTATAGCAGTGATTCCTAATACCCAGTATAGCAGTGATTCCTAATACAGAGTATAGCAGTGATTCCTAATACCCAGTATAGCAGTGATTCCTAATACCCAGTATAGCAGTGATTCCTAATACCCAGTATAGCAGTGATTCCTAATACAGAGTATAGCAGTGATTCCTAATACCCAGTATAGCAGTGATTTCTAATACCCAGTATAGCAGTGATTCCTAATACCCAGTATAGCAGTGATTCCTAATACCCAGTATAGCAGTGATTCCTAATACTTAGTATACAGTAATTTCCTAATACCCAGTATAGCAGTGATTCCTAATTCCCAGTATACAGTGATTCCTAATACTCAGTAAACAGTGATTCCTAATACCCAGTATAGCAGTGATTCCTAATACCCAGTATAGCAGTAATTCCTAATACCCAGTATAGCAGTGATTCCTAATACCCAGTATAGCAGTGATTCCTAATACTTAGTATACAGTAATTTCCTAATACCCAGTATAGCAGTGATTCCTAATTCCCAGTATACAGTGATTCCTAATACTCAGTATACAGTGATTCCTAATACCCAGTATAGCAGTGATTCCTAATACCCAGTATAGCAGTGATTCCTAATACCCAGTATAGCAGTGATTCCTTATACCCAGTATAGCAGTGATTCCTAATACCCAGTACATAGTAGCGGTGATTTCCTTATATCCAGTTCTGAAGGAAATCTTAAACTAGATACTCACGTAGGGGTCCCATTCCCCGCTGCTGGGAGGCTGTTCAGGTCAGAGGTCGGACCTGTAGCATTTCGGATCTCCGACTCCTAGAATTGGATTGGATATAAAACACATGCGATTTTCCCACATTTCACCCAATTTCACAGCCCAAACCTTCGGGTTTTAAGCTAGATACACACACAAAGATGTATCTGTCCAATCTGTCTGGTAGGAACGAAAATCTGGTAATATATGGGAGCAAATGACAACCAACCATTCGCTCCCAATCGGTGAGAAATGAGCAAAAACAATTATTTGGATAAATTTAGGTAATCAAATGGATTTAACTAATTTGCCTGAATGACCCGTGTCTGTTGTCCAGGGCTTGGGAGTAAATGCTAGATTCTCATATGGTTCCATATATTACCAGATGTACGTTCCCACCCATAGGCAAACTCAGGGGGGGGTTCTAGTTGCCTGGAAACCCGCTTCTCTTGGCAAGTGCCATAAATTATGACAACAATAGCACTGGTATATAATATGATCAGTAGAGCTGCCACCACATCATGCATTGTAAGGGACAGAGCGGAGCTGCTGCACATGCTCAGTGTACCAGCTTCTTCTACCACATTTACTGTATGTGTGCATCTGAGCCCTCAAACATTGCAATGGACCAGAGAGCAGCTGCCAGGAGGTAGAGACAGGAGCCTTACCATGAAGTGGGATATTAGGAGTTTAGCAAACCGCTGTACTGGCTCTATTGTGTTTGTGTATTTATATTTACTATGATATGTTTAAACTTTTCCTGACCACTTATCTTATTTAAATGGTTGAAACAGCCTATACTATAGACCTGGGGTAGCCAACCCTAGTCCTCGAGAGCTACCAACAGTGCATGTTTTGCAGGTCTCCTCACAGAATTACAAGTGAGCTAATTAGCTCCATCTGTGTATCTTTTAAAATGTGTCAGTGATTAATTAGTGCAGCTGTGCAGCAGCTAGGTTGTCTGGAAGGTGTGAACTGTTGGTAGCTCTCGAGGGTTAGGGTTGGCTACCACTGCTATAGACCATCTGTACTGTTAAATATTAATACTGTATTCCGTACAGTATCCAGTGTATAAAAATACCAATTTTCAAGACCTTTTCCCCAGACTCCGAGTCCCGTCCTTACTCCAATGTGCTGCAGAGCCAGTGTTCCCTCTAAGCTGTGCGCACGTGCGCGCGCACACAACTCGACGAGCATGCGCACAAACATTACAACAGAGCGCACAAAGCAGCAGTGGTCCCTTTTTGCAGTTGTGGACTCAATTAATGTGTGTTTCACCCATTAACTACATTGTGTGCTGTGATTTGAATGTTTAAATGCTTAATATCATTTTGAAGTAAAGTTAACGCACAAAATTTTTAATTTCCTTCCTTCCAAAGTTGCACAGCCAAAATCATTTGCCGCACACAGCCTTTGTCAAATTAGAGGGAACATTGCTGCAGAGCGGAAGATTTTGGATTACATTTGGAAACCCCCCTCTACAGATCCTGCGCTTGCCACTGCCACCAGATAAATTGGACAGATAAATGTATTTATATGTAGGTACATGCTTATAAAGCTTTATGCCCCATACACATGACTTGTGCTGCTGAGAGGTCATGCCCTCACGCATAGCAAAATAAATTCCTAAATTCCCAATACATAGAATCTCACATCAATGATGTAACATGTAGACATCATTATATCACTTACTTTAAGCAGATTATTTGTTTTAACACCTGGTTTACTGGAACCTCTATCATAAACTGATTCACGGTGAACACTCCGCCAAGTATAACGTCTCCGTCTTGATAATACTCATAGTCCTCATACAATTCTCTTAATTTCAGGTGACATCCTGGTCCCGGGTTCTGTGTAACAGATCTGCAGGGTGACATACACAGCATCAGTATATAGAGCAGCAGTTTGTATAAATAAGGGACCGCGGTAACTGTAGTCATTGTTCCAATAGACAGCTCCGTGTGCTCGGTATAATGTAATGCAGATTATCCGGCCATGTAAGTAGGAGACATATATCACACAGGGCACTGCCACGTGTTACGTCCGTCTGTGTGATGACGCTGGTTCCTCTCTCTGCCTTTTATAACAGATCCCCCAGTACAGTGGCAGCTGTGTGACTGTTCTGTCCTGCTCCTAAAATATTTTGAAGACCGATTAAGCAGGCATAGAAACGCAGAACTGAAAATAATATTTCTATTTGTATTTTTTTCTTTCAAAGTGATGTCCACCGCAATTAGATCAACGATATTTTATTGTCGTCTTCACTCTACTTTGTAGGTCCACCACCTGCACTGATTACTGCAGACACCAGCTTGGCAGATGGTCCTCAAGTTTTTGGAAACAGTAGTTTGCCATTGTGCATTGACAACTGTGACACTGAAGAAGGTCCTGTCGGCCTAGAGCGCACCCGTCATTCAAGATCCAGGTCCAAAGGCATAGGGAGGGTGGCTCCAGTGTAAAGCTCTAGAAGCCAGGGAGGAGAGAGGGCACGCCGGCGGCGATGCGCCGGAGCAGGCAGAAGAAGCTACCTGGCGACGAGGAGCCGGCGCTGCAGAGTATATGTCCACCATGGCCCCTCCTAAAATGGCCACTGCTTTGGAGGAGACATACACTAGGGGTGAAATGTAATAGGGTGGTTAAAATCAAACTGGTTTTGCCGTGTAAATGATTGCCGCTTTAAAAAAATTGCAGATTTCTTACCAAATCTCTCACTTTCTGAATCTTTTATCCTATTACATTTCACCCCTAGAAGTCTGGCTGACCTCTAGTGTCTGTCAGAGAGTACAGCATGCCCAGTGTTAACCCAAAAGTGCGGATTCTGAGACCGATGTCGCGTTCTATGGAACCTAATGGGCAGTGAGCATGTAAACACGCCCCCCTGGCAATGAGCATGTATTTCCCCTTGACAATGAGCATGTAACCCCCATGGAAACTAGCATATAACCACCCTAGAAATGAGTTTGTAACTTCCCTCCTGACAACGAGCATTTAACTTCCTCCTAGCAATGAGCATGTAACTTCTACCAAAACTGAGCAATAACTTGAGGGCCTCTGTTGGACTCTATATCAAGGCGTTACCCATGCAATCTAGTTAGAACTAACATATCAACAATGGAGTCCATTGACCATGGCTTTCTCGGAATAGCCAAAGGTGGTAGTTATCCAGAGGCTTCTGTTCTGGGCGGTTTATTCTTGGGGCTAATTGCACATGCTTCAACATATTCTTTGACGATGGCCACTAACTAGGTGCTGGAGGTTCCTGGATGACCAGATGCGTTACTGAAATGAAACTTTCTTAGCATGTGAAGATGGCCATACACCGATACGTATACACTTATACGATTTAGGCCCTTTTCAGCCGGTTCCGATGGATAGAGCTGAGAAATCGCATGAATGGGGCTCAAATCGTATGTGCCTAACCTCTGATTACGATCCGATGGGCGGGCCCGTGTGCATTAGGAGATCGCAAGTGCTGCATTTGCTGAGGATCACATACAATACATTGGGGCAGATGTATTACGCCTGGCGAATAGATAAAGTGGAAGAAGATAACGCACCAGCCAATCAACTCCCAACTGTCACATTTCAAACACAGCTGATTGGCTGGTGCGTTATCACCTTCCATTTTATCTCCAGTTTATCTCTTTGGCTGGCTTAATACATCTGCCCCATTGTATGCTAAAGCACCACATACAGGACCTGAGTCAGATGTAAGCGTCAGGCCCACCAACACCCCCACCCCCCACCCCCAAAATCCCCTCGCTAGCATACTGGGGGATTTGTACGAGCACAGATATAGGGACCTATGTAATTGTCCCAATCATCTTGGGCAACCCAGCATTTCAACCTGGGTAGCAATCACAGTGGGACATGGGTTCAAGCAGGGTTGCTGTGCAGTGTAAACAGGCAACCAGAATCGATCTGACCTGGGAACCATTTACAGCAGGGGTGGCCAAAGAGGTCCACGTTTTCCAAATCCCCTAGCTGGTGCACAGGTGTAGTCATTACTAACTGTCACATTCCCCAGGTCACCTAGCTGGTGCTCAGGTGCAGTCATTACTAACTGTCACATTCCCCAGGTCAACTAGCTGGTGCACAGGTGCAGTCATTACTAACTGTCACATTCCCCAGGTCACCTAGCTGGTGCACTGCTGTAGTCATTACTAGCTGTCACATTCCCCAGGTCACCTAGCTGGTGCACTGCTGTAGTCATTACTAACTGTCACATTCCCCAGGTCAACTAGCTGGTGCACATGTGCAGTCATTACTAACTGTCACATTCCCCAGGTCACCTAGCTGGTGCACAGGTGCAGTCATTACTAACTGTCACATTCCCCAGGTCAACTAGCTGGTGCACAGGTGCAGTCATTACTAACTGTCACATTCCCCAGGTCACCTAGCTGGTGCACTGCTGTAGTCATTACTAACTGTCACATTCCCCAGGTCACCTAGCTGGTGCACTGCTGTAGTCATTACTAACTGTCACATTCCCCAGGTCACCTAGCTGGTGCACTGCTGTAGTCATTACTAACTGTCACATTCCCCAGGTCAACTAGCTGGTGCACATGTGCAGTCATTACTAACTGTCACATTCCCCAGGTCAACTAGCTGGTGCACAGGTGCAGTCATTACTTACTGTCACATCGCACAGGTCAACTAGCTGGGGCACAGGTGCAGTCATTACTAACTGTCACATTCCCCAGATCACCTAGCTGGTGCACAGGTGCAGTCATTACTAACTATCACATTCCCCAGGTCACCTAGCTGGTGCACAGGTGCAGTCATTACTAACTGTCACATTCCCCAGGTCACCTAGCTGGGGCACAGGCGTAGTCATTACTAACTGTCACATTTTCAAACCTGCTGCATTCATTCCTACTATAGATCCACAGGCTGTCTGACACACTTTTAAAAAACACAATATGTTGCACTTGGTGTATAACAGTACAGTAGAATGTAAATAATATATTAGAAAAATATTAAAATATTTGATATACATGAACTGTTGATAGATCTTGAGGTCAGGTTTGGCCACCCTTGATTTACACTGCAAGACAGGAAGGGTGACCCCCTCACCAAACCAGTGGCATAACAATAGCTCCGCTGTTGCTGTGTAAGTGCGGGCAGCGGAGGTCTACGGGGCTATTGTAACGCTGCTGCCGCACCTGGGCTGGGACCCACAGATTTACTTGTCTGCGCTGCGGTCCTGGCTGCCCTCCTGGCCTCTGCTGCTATGAAAACAGACCATCATAAAATGTCCGCCCCCATACAGCAGACAGTTCTATGAAACTGCCTGCTGTATGGGGGAGGATATTTTGAGATGGTCCATTTTCATAGCTGCAGAAGCCAAGAGGGGAGCCGGGACCGCAGCGCAGACAAGATCTGCAGGTCTCCGCTACTGAAGCACTGAGCGGAGGGGTAAGGCATGGGGGTGGGTTGCTAACTTTACTGGGGGGGGGGGGCGCTGACGAAATATTTGCCGAAATATACTGCACCAAACGCTGTCACTGCACCTGTGTACGGTGCCATGATCAACCTGGCTATAAGCTCGGTCCATCTTCCAGACTGAATGGCGTCTCAGCGGGTTGGACCGTGTACAAAATCCCAGAGGGAAAGGGTATCAGAGACTTTTTCCATAGCTGGTACTCTAGTTACATTGATCACCTTGAAGAGCCCTTATCCCATGCATCCTTATGCGCTGTGTATGTGGCCAGTTACATGTATTTGGTTAATCAGACACCAGGGCCCTTATTCACGTTGCCACGTTCGCATGCACACACGCACGCATCAACCAACTACTGTCATTGCGCATGTGCAGTGTACGCACAGCGCATGTGCAAACTGCTACATTCCTATTCGCAAGCAATCTTCCAAGCGGTTTCTGGCGTCCGAGCGAAAGATTCCCCAGTAGGCGTGTTGTAGGCGTTTGTATGGGCGCGTCCAGTATAATGAGCAAAACTGGGCGTACACATGGGCGTACACCTGGGTGTTCACTTGGAGTGGTGGGTTTGGTTTCGCATGACTGCAACACGGATTGTTCCCACACAAGCTCACAAACTTTCGTAAGCTTAAAGCAGGTTTTCAGTTTCGCATAGCATACTTCTTGTGAACTGCTCATTCGTACGCTTAAAACACAGTTGCGAAATGTTGAAGTTATTAGCACCTGACCCCCATTGTGCGCAATTATTGCTTGATTGTTCCAATTAGTTAACTCAGCTCCACTTCAGGTTGCATCACCAAACCAAACAGGAGCTAACAGACACATTTAAATTATGATGTTTGGGTGAATTGTAAGCCACAAATGCAAATGCACTTAACACATGTATTAATTGCCCTTATCTAACACACCTTTATGTACATTTTCACTCTGCCATGTGTAGCATGTTTGCACTGTCAACATTAGTCGACATGTGTCAACTCACATATACAACATATATCTAATATATCTGCGTAAAATCACAAGACAACGCATGGTAAATGTGAGTATATTTTTATTTGCATATACTACAGCAATAAACTACAATTAGAAGGCACAGAATTTGTACCCACAAAAAGGGAAACATAAAAAAAGGAAAATAAACAAAATAAAATAAATACAAATAAATACAAAAAAAAAAAAACATTTTATTTTCGCGGTCGCTTCTGGACTCCCCCTTTGGTGGGTCTACCACACCTGCGTGTACGCAAAAGTGGGGGTGCATTCTGACCTTCACCCGGTGAGGTCGAAGCTGCTGGTGTGGGCCGAGTGGAGGATACTTCAGTGGCCATATGGTCATTGAGGCGTCTGGCTTCATGGTGGAGGCCCTCCAGACTGTGTGCCATTTTCACAACCACCTGCAGCATTTGATCCTGGCATTCCATAGTGGTGCGGCCCTGCTCACGTATGTCCTGCAGTACATGTGCTAGGGAAATGTTCTCAGCTGCTGTTTTTGCTTGACCACCATTGCTTTCAGTTGTTGATGGTGGTGGTGGTGGTGAAGGAGCAGAAGCGTCAGCCTCAGTGTTGTCATCTGTGAAGAAACAACAGACAAGAAAATATCAGATGTTGCACATACACCTGTAAATCTATAGTGTGCCACTTCTATTTCACATTTACCGGCAGTATCTGCGCCAAACTCATCTGGCCCCAATTCACTGTCCATGCTGGAGACACCTTTAATCTCCTCCTGGGAAATACAGTCCTGGGCCAGTTCCTCCAGTGACGTAAGCTGGAGGTGGTCAGGGAGATTTTCTCCACCTGTTTTTTGGCTTGCTTTCCATCTGTTGGACAGTTTCCTTTTAAGGCGTGATTTGAAATCTTGCCACCTGCATAAATGTTGGGAAAATAATAATCAAAAATGATACATATATGTCTGCATTTAACATGTCTATATATGTCCACCGGGTTATGATGCACATGGTTCAATTTCTGCCCATATAAATGTCATACCTTCTTCCAAGCATTACACTACATTAGCATTGTAACACTGACACATTAACTTTATTTACACATGCACTACATGCCATTACACATAAGAAACACCTTGTCATCTTCACCCCTGAAAGTGTCACCATTACCACTATTTTGCAGACATTCCACATGTGGTGATACTACCTCTCTTTTCAGCTGCACATACATCCACATACCCATGCCTTCTACATTTGTTATTGTTTAAAAAAACACCCATACACACTTAACACACACACACACACACACACACACAGACACACACACACACAGACACACACACACACACAGACACACACACACACACACACACAGACACACACACAGACACACACACACAGACACACACACACACCATATCACACTTGCCTGCGCTTCACATGTTGCCAATCACGGGCCTGAGGAGAGATGGCATTGATGTCGTCGGTGATTTGTTGCCACACCTTATCCTTGGCATTGGTGCTCATTTTTTTTGGGCCAAATTCGATGAGGTCTCTGGCTTTAGGCACTAAAATGCCCAATTCAATTTTAGTGAAAGGGGTGTTGCGGCTTCGGTTAGCCACATCTGTAGGACCCCCAGCACTTTGGCCTGCCACTGCAGCACCCACGGACTGATGTGCAGAGTGTGTTGGAATGGCTAGCTGTGAGGATGAGGATGAGCCTTCCCCTTCTTCTCCTCTTCTCCTCTCCATGAGGGCTTCAGTGATGGCAGTGAGTCTTTCAATGATAGCCTCGTGGTCCGAGGTAACGTCTCCCTCTGAATCAGAACTCATTGAGCTGCCAAATGTGCTATGCACTCATGTGTCCATTTGTAGGCTGGCTCGTGTGCTAATTGGTTTTTTCGGACGCCAGCTAATTTTCACAAACGCCCGAGCACGCGTGCGTTAGCAGTGAAAACCTGGCAACATGGCTCTTTAGGTTTGCTAACGTCCATCACTTTATTTTGGTGCGTTCCCACATGTCTAACTTATCCATCACTATCTTTTGGGGCGTCCTCACATGTGTAAGTTATTAAGCGCATGGCATCCGTAATTTTTTTTGTTCTAATGTGCACTGTGGAGTCATGAAATTGGAATGTGTCATTCTCAATCCATGCCAGTGTTTAGTGCGTGTTTGCTTGCGCATCATTTGTGTGGTTATCCGCAATCATGTTGTGTGCCTATAAATATGGCGATTGTTGAGTTTGCTTGCGGCTGATGTATAGGTCGTCGTTATTCGCGTATGTTTCAGGAGCACACTGTGTAAGTATTGTTGCTATTTTTATAGAGTACCAAATATTGCCATGTGTAATGTTGTCAATCTTTCTATTGCATGACACATTTTGGCTTTAAGGTGTGCCATGCATACAGAACATTCCATCTGTAATGTTACTATGCATCTCTGCACTGATGGTTTATACTGGTGTCATTGTTAATGGGCCACATTGTAATGCTATTTGTATTGTCTACTTTTGCTTTAGGATTGGATTAGTGGTCAAGTACTGTGCCCAATTCTTGCTTTCCTCAGTAGTATATTAAGGTAAATCACAGCTCACCGGACATTGGTGTGTGGTGTTTACAGTTGCAGCTGTATTTTTTTTGGTGTGGGAGTATGTTTTGGGTGTGTAGCCACACATCATAGTACAGTGCTCTGTCATTATCATACAAAATGTCTAGGGGGTACATAGTTACATAGTTACATAGTTACATAGTAGGTAAGGCTGAAAAAAGACTTGCGTCCATCTAGTTCAACCTGGTATAGATATCCATTGCTGATTTGGTAGGTTCTGGTATTTGTTCTGGTTCTGGAACGTCATGCAATCATACCTAACTTGGGTGGATTGTTACTTAAGGAGATGGTAATGTTATGTGATGCATGTGTGGTAATGGTCATCTTACAATACATGCCCTTTTTTTTTGGACTAGGATTGAGTATGGATCTCTACAGGCATCCTCTGCCCGTATGTATTTGATGTGTTGTTGGTGGGGTGAGTCTGTGTGTCTGTGTGTGTTTTGGTCATTTTTTCAACAATACCTTTTTACTTCCAGATGCAAATGGTGGGCATTGAGGTGGGTGTGCAGCAACAGGCAGAACGTGTGCCTCCACCTGTTCGAGGAAGGAGGCTGGGGCGTGCCCAAATCTTCCGCACACGTGTAACCCTCTTTGGGATGCCGGATGATGAGGTACAAACAAGGTACCGGTTACCACCGCATGTGATCCTAGACACTCTCTCATTAATAGAGAGTGATCTTGAAAGCAGTCACCGGCTCCCAACAGCAATTCCGCCTCTCACACAGTGGTTGGCGGTGTTGCATTTTTGTGCCTCTGGGTCATTCCAGCAAGTGGTGGCAGTGCTTGCAGGAGTTTCCCAACCTACTTTCAGTAGGATCCTGTTGGCCATGTTTCGACGCAAGGGGCACTTCATGGCCATGCCATTAGACCGGGATTGCCTGGATAGGGTCAAGCTGCAATTTCAACACCTTGCGGATTTCCCTAATGTGATAGGTGCTGTGGATTGGACACATGTACCATTCGTGCCACCATCACGTACTGAGCACATCTTCCGTAATCGGAAGATGTTCCATTCCCTCAACGTGATGGTGGTGTGTGGCCCATCCATGCAGATCCTGGCCTTTAACTCCAACTTTCCTGGAAGTTCCCATGACTCCTATGTCATTAGGCAAACCAGGATCTGGCAAAGATTGAAAGAGTTGGAAGGACGTGATGCGTGGATTTTGGGTGACTCCGGTTACCCATGCACACCCTGGCTGCTAACTCCTTACAGCTCACCAACACCAGGCCCACAGGAGACATACAATGCGGCCCATGTCGGCACCAGGCAAGTCGTGGAGCGCACCATTGGCCTCTTGAAGGGGCGATTTCGTGTGCTCCATCGCACTGGTGGTGACCTCCAGTATGCGCCAGCCATGGTGGCAAAGATTGTGGGGTTGTGTTGTTTGTTACACAACATAGCTGTAACGAGGTCTGTACCCTTCCCCGAGGAGGAAGTCCATCCACCTGAGGCACACGACACTGCCCCCTGCCGCTACAGACACCCTGAAAATGTTCGTGGACACACCCTCCGAGACTCTGTGGTGGGCCGCTTTTTCAGGTAGGTGTAGTGTCATTCATTTACAACATATTGTCAACTACTAACCATCTTCCATTGGCAGATTGACGTGTCACCATATAACATAGATTGAAATACATTATCACAACTTGTGCGTATTTACTTGCACCAATATATATGTGATGCTTAGCATTAGTTTGCATGTGATGATTGGTTTCTAGTATGTATTTCTAAATGATTTGCCTTTTCCTATCCTTGTAGATGAACTCATGAAGGTGTTGTGGTGCGAGGTCAATGGTCACCTACGGGATGCTGCTTGGTGTGTGTACACATGTATGATGGCGACTGCACACTAATGGAGCTGCTGTGCCTTTTATGGAGCAATTAGACCTTTTCACATAATTTTTGTCAGCAAAATAAACATTTATCATATCACATACATTGGTGTGCCTCACTATCTCTGTATTGACAATGGTTATGGGGGACTAAGCAACATTACACTGATGTGGTTGTGAAAAGGTGAATGGCATATGTAGTAAAAATAACACACACAGCTTATAACATTAGCCTAAGTTTTTAATAAGAAAACAAACAAAAAATCAAGAACGATGCAGAAGAGCCTGCAGTTGAGCAACAAGTGTGGCCAGGTAGAGGAGGGTGAGGTGTATGAAGGCCACAAGAAGTTCTGCATCTGGCTGCTTCTCTTCAGTTTCTGGCTAGAATGAAAAATATTATTGTGTAAATGTACTGTAATAAATGCAGTTCTGCTGTATATTAGGCAAAACTAAGAAGTTGCAATTTAACTGTGAAGACCACACCAATTGCACAAATACATTGTACATGGGCCTACAGCTGTTTGAGTCATGCATGCCTCAGCATTGCCTAACACACTATTAAAAGAACACTGTGAAAATGTATGTGGTTCATCATGCTGGGAACTACACTTATATAACAGCTTTGCCCACAAGTCTCCAACACCACTACTGTAGGATATGTTATGAGCTGCCCCTATAGATTGTAAGCTTCTGAGCAGGGCCCTCCAGCCTTTTAACTGTCTGTAAGTACCATGTTTGTTGTATCACTGTCTCCTTTGTAAACTGCCACAGATTATGGTTTGCTATAGGAGACACTGTTCGAAAATAAAGGAAAAGATGATTTCTAAGTTTGTAACTTGTAATTTCTGCCATGGTCAGGCATGGCCACACACCACAATTCAAAACTGACAGTGCTGTTTGAACCTGGAGGACAAGACCACACAGGTTAGCCTAGGACAGCAGTGTATATGTGGGACAAAGAATGATGTGGCCATCACATATGTGTATGTTGTGTTTGGTAATGTGTTGCATTTTGGGTGTCACCATTATGCACATTCTTTACTTACGGGTGCCATTGTCATCCTGCTCTCTGGTGGTGGTTGGCCTGTAGCTGGGGGATGGAGCCAAAAGGAGGGATGCTGGAGGGATGGGTGTCATGTCCAAGGTGTTGGGGTGTGGTGGGGTTTGGGAGGGGTTTGGGGAGGGTGGTGGGGAGTAATAGGGTGGTTCAAAAGGGGGTAGTGGTGGGTTGAAGGGGGGAGGGGTGGTGGAGGGGGAGGAGGTGTGGGTGGTGGAGGTGGATGGGGATATGGGGTGCTCTCCAGGGGGTCCCAACGTCTCTGACCACACAGAGTTGGAGGGGGAAGTGGAGGGGGAGGAGGTGTGGGTGGTGGAGGTGGATGGGGATATGGGGTGCTCTCCAGGGGGTCCCAACGTCTCTGACCACACAGAGTGGGAGGGGGAAGTGGAGGGGGAGGAGGTGTGGGTGGTGGAGGTGGATGGGGATATGGGGTGCTCTCCAGGGGGTCCCAACGTCTCTGACCACACAGAGTGGGAGGGGGAAGTGGAGGGGGAGGAGGTGTGGGTGGTGGAGGTGGATGGGGATATGGGGTGCTCTCCAGGGGGTCCCAACGTCTCTGACCACACAGAGTGGGAGGGGGAAGTGGAGGGGGAGGAGGTGTGGGAGTGGGAGGTGGATTGGCTTGCGGCTGGTGACATGGCTCGTGCAGCTCTGGCCTGCTCCATGGCCTCCCTCGCAGCCTCCTCCTGACGGGCCCTGATGCGTGCCCTGGCCTGAGCTGAAATGGCCATGATGGTTCAGGAGTCAGGGATGGTGGCAGAATATGAAAGGGAAAAGGAAAGAATAATTTAGTATAGATTACAACATAGAAACTTGATATATATGGGAAAGGTGACATTTTTTATTATGACATAATTTATATCAAAATAATGCACACTAATCTACATCCATATATGGACATATACACACTACCCATATATACCACTACACAACCATATATGAACCTAGCAGCCCATATATAGGCCGACATACCATAGACATAATATACCCATAGACTAATGCACAACGAAATATTAATTAAAAATGTGCTATATAAACACTATAATATTTCGCATTTTTAAAGCAATGACAAAATACTCACATCGGCTATTGTAGCGGCGAATAGAACATAGCAGCTCCGGCTGCCTTCGGCGGAGGTCGGACCACCGGCGCTCAACCTGGCCTAAGGTCCTCCTGACGCCCGTCCGAAGGAAGATTCACCGGCGGGCTGCATTATACGCCCGCCGCTTCTCTGCATTGGACACACAGGGGCCCCTGCCACCCAGCCGATGGTCCATAACCCGAACCAGGGCCACAAGCTCCCTCAGGGAAAAAGATGGTGCCCTTCCAGAAGACATCTTGCCAATGGCGCAGTTATTAATTGCAGGTACATATATAAGTTTGCCTGGTGTCTGATTGGTCAAAAAAATTGTAATGTAATAACTTTATTAGTCCATCTTCACAGAACAATATGTTTGCGAAAATTAAAATATGCAGACCGTACACATAACCACGTCAATACATACAATATGCATTACATGGAGACGTCCTGTATATACAGTATGCGCGTGTATTGATGCTATGGCTCAGACAAGCTGAGGAGCTGTGGCAAAGGCAAAAGCAGGCTGACCCACCACCAACACAAGCACAGGCAGGGACCAGCACACAGCCTACTCTTGACCCTACTTTGGCCAATGGTGGGCAAACTATCAACCAGCCTTCTAAAATATTGCCGAGTCGGTATTGGATAATGAAGTGCGAAAATTTCAATAGCATATATGCGACATTTCACGCAAATTCTGATACAACATAAAGGTGTATGAGTGTGTGTCTGTACATTTGTGACGAATGACATGTGTAACCATATTGTTAGTGTGTGATATGCGTATCTAACATGTGTTTGTTATGGACATCGGTACACATTCAACCATATTCGCGAAAAAGGTAATGAGAAAACAACAGATCGAACATTAGACACTTTATTGAGGTAGAAATATGCGTTAATGGAAAACAATAACGAGGTTAAGGGGTTGTCTGCGTGAGTAATGAGGTTTGCAGATTGAATCAATTCTACATCCATCCCACTTAATTGAGGAGCGTGAAATCATTGATTGATGTGGTGAGTGCATGTGTCTTGCGTGCTTAAAAGTGTATACTGCAAAACATTACGCACAGAAAACATGTTCGCACGCACAATGTGGTGCGTGTGCGTGTGGATATGTGGTGGGGCGTGCGAGCATTTCTGATAGCACGCCGTGGTAGACCACACCTATTTTTGGGATATGTGTGCGTACGTATGAGTTGGCAAGTTTATAGGCGTGACTGCAAGATGCGTGCTAGCGGTTTTGCAGTGTAGCACTGCGTGCATGTGTGCATGCGAGCGCATGAACCTGAATGAGGGCCCATATCCGTGTCTTACTTCATTTAGTTCTTCTTTATTCCGCCTTGTGATTAGAAGCTAAAGCGATCACACTAAGCTCTCCCGGGGATTACCGCCGCGGCACGTAATAACAGTTGGTGCACGGTGTACTTATCCTAATTACAGTTGTCAGAAAGATATTACAGTAACATCGCTTAGTTGTATCAGATATAAGATTGTGCTGGGTTCTCTCAGGAATTGGAGACTTTGGGTCTTATTCTAGTTCACTCTTTCTGACAAAATCCTTCTTAGATGGACAAAACCATGTGCACTGCAGGTGGGGCAGATGTAACATGTGCAGAGAGAATTAGATTTGGGTGGAGTTTTACTTCAAAGTGAGAGCTATATTGCAGTGTAAAAATAAAGCAGTCAGTATTTTCCCTGCACAGAAACAAAATAACTCACCCAAATCTAATTCTCTCTGCACTGATTTGGGTGAGTTATTTTGTTTCTGTGCAGGGAAAATACTGACTGCTTTATTTTTACACTGCAATATAGGGTACCTGTATACTATCACGGCTCCCATCGCATGCCATATGTAATGGCATGCGATGCGTTGCGATTTACCGGGTTTTTAATGCATTTGTAAAAAAATCGCATGCGATGTCATTTTTCATAGAAATCATGGACAGAAATCATGTAAAATGCACCCCAAATGTCATTTTCCACACTGTATCACCCCCACTATCAACGCCAACCCGAAGCATGGCGAATGCAGCGAGCCCGCGAGGGGCGGCGGTACGCGTCCTACGACCTTTTCATACTCCCACTATCCACGTCGGCGTGGAGTTGAGAATAGAAAGCGTGGCGAGCGCAGCGAACCACCGAGTCCCGCGAGGGGACGTGGATACCTTCACAGCTATCCGTGTCCCCTCGCGGGCTTCACAGGTATCCGCTGCGCTCGCCACGAAGTGCCCACTGCAAAATCTCTTGGCAGTTCCTGCTCAGATATAGGATCTGGTACCTGTACCCTAAAGATACAAGTGGGACTATTCACTGTGGACTGGTAAATATTTGCTCACAGCCAAACTTTATTGTCTCATAGAAAAACAATACATGCAGCTAAACAGCCTCATAGCCAGCCCGTGTCTAAGCCTATTATATGTTGTATGTTGTATGTTCTGTATGTCATATTTGAGTGTATATTTTATATGTGAAATGCGCAATTTCTATTTTATCATGTATACCATGGTTTATTAAATAATTATAAGTACAAAATACTTCTCTAAAGTTCCTTATTGAAAAACCCTGTTGAGTGTGGCAGCGCCATCTAGTGGGAATATAGTATTTCCAAAAACCTGTTTTCTTGGTAGCGTATATCCGTGATCTTTGAAGTGGCGTGCGACCGGTTGATCCGATACAGCACCTTCCAGGGCAGAGCTGGTGATCGGAATAAACTTTTGCTGCAAAGGGAAGCAGCTTGGATTTACAAACTTAATACTATATCACCATTGGGCCTTAATGAATATCTATCATTGAACTGCTTCTTGTGAATTTCATCCATGCCAGTTAAAGTACCATTATCAATCTAAAGTTACATGTGCCTCTGCTTTTGATTTATCTCTCTCCCTCTATCACTCTCTTTTCTCTCATTTCGTTTTCATCATTACTGTACAACATTCCGTGACATGCCATAACTCTGTTTCATTGTTTATTCTGAACCTGCTTAGCATTGTTTCCCCATGCACTTCCAGCACGGGAATTGTATACGTTTACCCATTGCAACATGCCTACATGTCTTTCAGCCTTTCCTGAGCGTGTCCCCATACTTACCCGTTCTTTTCACTTAATTGTTTACGCAGGTCTCCATGGCAACCCGCTCTGGCTGATGCAGGGCGCAGCCACGATGACGTCTGCCTCTGTCACCGGAGCCGGGCCGCCGGAGCATGCAGCACGTGGGAGCTGTCAATGTCGAGTTTTATACACGCCATTTTAGGATAGTATGGCCACCATTTTGGTTCGCAGAGTTGCGCAAATAAAGTATACATACCCGAGTCTGTGTGACAAAGTGGACCAGAAGCGCAGCCATACTATTACACATAAATTCATAGTACCACACTTACACCAAATAAAATAGAGTTAATTAAAGGTTTAGAGCACTACACATAGTTTAGTCAGCATTGCATACTTCCGTCTGTATAATGTTTAGTACCGTTACGTTCCATTTCCCATGCGCAGTATTCCGGTCATTGCGGATAATCCGCAAGTCATACGGTCCGATAATTATGGACAAAATCCATAATCCAAGGACTATTTCTGTTTAAATGTGTGTGACAAAAGAATCCAGTTATAACCGGTTCTTGCTGCTATTTACGACCCCTGACGACGAGGCCAACACACAAAGGACTCCAAAGTTCACCTTCCCCCCTGCACCTTTGCAAACCAGTTGTATTACTTTGCCCCAATCACAGAGGACTTGACATACGAACCCTGACCAATAGAAATGGCCTTTGACCTCCCCCTTCTGACCCTATAAGATAGGTGACCCAGGGCGGCCTTGGTTCACTTCGGCACTGCTTCTTTCCCTGACCATTGACCGGGCTATAGTTCAATCTGAATATAGCGAGCTCCGACCGGACTGCGCTGCACTATTTTCCCTGACGGTAAACATTTGTATTCCCCCTTTTATGTAATGTGACTGATTATGATTGTATCTGTTTCTGCATCTTTGTAAGTGTTTTTAAAGTACTTATTATTGTTAGAGAATTGCATCACGTGTTACCCTGTGTTTTTCCTATTTCTGTAATCCCCTTTTGTCCATTAGGGACTAAATACACTATTTACGGAGTTCCTATCTCCTCACCCTTATACTGTGGTCTTGTCTATTATTCGCATTTAGCGATAAGGTGTATTACGGACATTGTCCTTATAAGGTGTATTCGCAGATTAGAGACAAAGTACTGCGAAGGGATCTCCTATTACTGCATTGGTTCTACCGTGTATAATACACGATAAAGGTACGCTATGCTGCGCTATGTTTTGTTCGCACGTAGCTAGGAATAAAGGGTACACAGGTTACGGACATAATACGTAACCTACGCTTTTCACTTATTGTTCTTTGATCATAATAAATCGGTATTGACAGAGCTCATATAGGTAAGTGCACTGTATTCACAATTTGTTCTCTGAAGAAGGAATTAAATTTTCCGAAACGGTTAGCAACAAGCTGTACACGGCTCCAGTTTCTTTTCTTCTTGTTGTCAAGTCCCTCATTCGAGTGCCGCCAGCAGCCGTGGCAAACTCTGTATATCTTCCTTTGGAGGGCACCGGGGGCAATTGCTGTCTGTAGACAGGAGTGCTGGATACCAGCATCTGTTTTATATATACATATATATATATATGTCTAGTGTCCGTGAGTCTCTGAAACACTGCCATCTGCTGGCAGAGAGTAAAACTACATCTCTTTCACACACATGCACAAACACAGAAGGTAGCAGACTAGCTTTCGTAGCTTTTGCTTTGAGCATGCTTACTAGTGTTAAAAGTAAAGAAATAAAAGTTTTGGCTGTGAACATTTGCAGTCTTGGCATTCTTCAGAATAACCACTAGATGGTGACAAAGAGAGACAACCATGATGCAAGCAAAATAAAAGTACAACAGCACCATTATTAATATCGGGTATTTAACACAGTGCCACCAATTTGCACAGCACTGTACCAAAACCAAAAATGTTTGTCCTCCATATCAGTCCTTAGAAGTGGTGGAGTTTAGCTATGGGCTGCAACCTCCTACAATTGTATTCAATAACTGTACCATCCTCCATTCAATAACTTTCTGTCTTCGTCTTCTTAAACTATGACACCCCATATACTACTAATAACAGCATGGTAAGTGAGTGGGTGGGGGGGAAAGCAGGAATCAGAACCGTTTTTTTGGGGGGTGCTCAATGGTGTGCAGTATTGGTGCTTTAATTTTCTTCTAATGTTAAAATCTTAGAACTGGTTCCACGAATAAGAAGAACTATCACTTGGTATTTCAGCTGTGTCGGGATGGTGACCATGGGCGTATTTATAATGGGTGTACACGGCCCCCAGGAGGGGCCCACACCACACACGATGCACCCATTTTTTAAAATACTTGCCTGTCCAGCAACGGAGGAAATATGGCGGGTTGGCTACTTTTCAGCAACCTGCGCATGCACAATGAAGTCTAGTGTTTAGAATCCACACTGCTGCTGGTGCGAAAATCTACAGAAAAATGTCCGCTGCACCATTTTGCCAGAGAACTGCGCATGTGTAGTAGGGGCTGAGCGCTCTAGTGCTCAGACCCTGCTTCTACTCCGGGCAGAGAGGAGGTGGCCCAGCTGGAGGAGGATGGACACAGGAGCGTCCTCCTCTCTTAAAACGCCCCTGCTGGTGACACGGTCACTGTGGAACTCATCACTGCATACCTCTGCACATTTATCCAGTAGGACCTCTAGCATCTGTCTCCTCCAAGGCGGCAGACATTTTTGGTGAGACATTTTTAGCAGTACCATTGTTACGCCACTGGGGCTGCGGATGACAAGGCAAGATCCATTCTGCAAGTGCACAGGACTGGTCTTGGGCCTGCGTAGACTCCCAAACATTGTATTTGTTCTTGATTATGGTTTACAGGTGACACGCACATTAAAGGAATGGAAAGCTCAGAAATATTTCTGCATGTGACATTTTATGGAAGTAGGCCGTCTGAAAGAATCCCGTTAACATACCATATTCTTATTATCACATGAAATGACATTCACAAATTAATATTAGAATTTTGGATTCCAATTCAACATTATAAAAAAACAAAACACACAACAGGAAAATATGAAAATGTCCAGCAGGGAACGCAAACACAAAAGCCCACCTATTCTAGGATGAGATATCTTATTGTTAAAGGTTTAGTACTGACAACCACAGAGACTGCGGTGCCCCTTCGCAGGAGTGCCTCCTTAGGTCCAGATTTGATGACCGCGATGACCATCTCATAGTTGCTGGTCCGACCAATAACGGTTCTGCTGGACCACCATGCGCCATGTTCCCGGTAGGGATACAGTCACGTGATTTATAACCTCTACTGTGAGATTGTTGTGGAAAAACAATTGCAGCGACTCAGTCATTTACTACGTATGTTTTCCCTTTTTTTAAAAGTGAGCGCATATTGGGAATTTATACAAAGTTGGAAATCCTAGAACCACGATCTCTCCCAGCGGCTTCCTGACTGTATTCTGCCTTCTGCTCTGCTCTGTAACAGGCTCCTAATCTGCGGCTGTGTTCTTCTTCTCCTGCCAGTTCCTCTCTCGCTCCTGGAGTTCCCCTTGGGTGAAGGAAGCTGGTCCCCAGTTTGTGGTCATCACTGGCTGCTTAGATCCTGAAAAGAGTGTTCGGTGATGAATGATTATTATTCATTTATAAAATCCTATATGCTGTATATATACATTGGCGGTTCAATAAGTAAGTAAGCTAGACCTCTCGGGTGTGTAACGTTTTCACTTTCATTCTAATTTTCCACCAGGCCAGAGTACGTAGGGCAGCAGGTACTAATTACCCAGGTCTGAGCTTGTCATAAGGGCCCAACTTGGGACATTGTCCTCCTTTGTAGCCACAAGTGCCCCCTTTGCGACCTCCAACACCCCTATATTGTTATAAGTAAATATTAAGGAGCCATGACCATGCCTCCCTAGATTTGGCACCACCCCCTCTGTATTTGGACCTGTGGTTGCTCTCGTCGGTCCTGCACTTATCTCCTGTCTCATGACCTGTCCAGCCTTACCTGGCTGTATAAGACGGATTAATCCTTCATGCTGAGCCACCTTGTCCTTCCAGCTCCGCGTCTTGTTAGTCGCCAGGACCAAGTTGTTTTTCACTTGCTGAAATGAAAGATATATTCACATTAAACATCGGGTCTGGAGGTGAATTTAGAATCTTGAAATCAGCTTAAAAAAAAACCTACACAAGGCTCTGTCTTCAAGAGGCTGCAGTCAGGCGGATGGTCCTTAATATGGGACCCCCTAAGTCAAGCCTGCCTGCTGCTACCCATATGATATAGTAGCGCAGGCTGCCTGACTTATACGTCTCCTCCAGTGCCTCAGGGTTTAACCCCCATAGGCCAAATGTCCTTCTGCCAGCCCTGTCTTGGGAGTTTATTTACTATGGGAGATCTATTGAAGATGCGATGTTGCTTTGTGCAACCAATCAAAACCTACTTATTTATTTAGCACCTTCTAGAAGATAATAGATATAATCTGATTGGTTGCCCATAGCAACATCCCATCTGAAATAGAAGTCCCATCTTAGTAAATTTCCCCCTTAGTGTCTACAGTCAGTGCTCCTGAGTTTAACGTAGTGTAAGGACTTCAGGAGTGGTCTCTGGAAAGACACCAAGGAGAAACCACACTTCTCCACTGAAGGTCTCAGACAGGCGACCGTACAATTAGGTGGGTAGAAAGGAGATGCGGGAGCAGGATGTGGGTAATGGTGGGGAGTAGAGACGTCGGCATTGCAGAGAGGATGAGCATGAGCGAGAAGTGAGATAAGTTCAAACATAGGGCCAAATGTAATAGGGACCCCATACCCTTTTTTGTAAAAGTTTTACTTTTGAACACTTTCCC
This sequence comes from Crinia signifera, assembly GCF_055691185.1. Classification (NCBI taxonomy): domain Eukaryota; kingdom Metazoa; phylum Chordata; class Amphibia; order Anura; family Myobatrachidae; genus Crinia; species Crinia signifera. Next base: position 125,543,734 of record NC_139227.1, on the reverse strand, counting down.
CGACAGAAGCATACAAGGATCTAACTGATCTGTGCATGGTTCTGTCAAATTCGCCTGCCAGAAGCCGAACTATTTTTCAGGCGATTTTTGCCAATGTTTTTGTAGTGAAAAATGTGTGGACTTCCAGCTGTTAGCAGTGACCTAAATCACCTCTACTCCACATTCAATTCATCAAAGATGGACAAGGTCACCTCGTACTGCTCCAGGGCCTCCAGCCGCTCATTCTCCAGCTGCTCCAACTGCTGCATTGCCTCCTGCAGGGCTTGATCCTTAATGGCCTGGCTGTTCTGCAGCTCTTTCTTCTCAGCCTCGGTCATCTTGATGGTCATCTCCTGCTCTCTGTGCAGTTCCTCCATCATCGCTCTCTTGGCTGCCTCCTCTTCCAGGAGTCTGGGAATGACACAAATCACCCATTTACATTGAGTTTCATCCATCCAACAGCCATTAACCATGACTTCCAAAAATGACAACCTATTTCACCATGAATACATTGCATGGATGTAAAAATGTCATGGTTATTTTAATGCCGTACTAGGTCTATGGACAGCTGGAAGGAGTATATAGATCCCTCTGCATTCTTAATTTTTTTTTAGGTCTGGGGTAATAAGATCTACAATCAGTAGGATGGCCACTATTGGTTGAAATGCAATTGGTCGACATTTTCCAAATTTCAATATGGTCCAAAGGTAGATCTGATAATTGTAAACACAATAGAAGGGGAGAAGGGGGAAATGGGTATGTCAATCGCACAGGAGGTAAGTTTTCGTCATAAGTATCGGCCCCTCATGTATGTATTGGGTGTGCTACCACTGGACAGCTGATTAGAGCAGAAGTTCATGGGGACAGAAACGGGATGTCACTGTGTGGTGCACCCAAAGAATACGTATTAAAATGTAACCTTTATTTAATTAGATAGATAAAATGTAGCGAAAATATAACAGACACAAGACATTAAACATATAACATGTAATAAAAATGGATATCTTTATCCATGTGACGTGGGAACCCCGTTCCCTTACTAGTAATGTATTCACTTTCAATTAGTGTTCTGAGAAACTGTCTTTTAAATAAGCTTTATTAGGTACGGTATATTAGGGAATAAGTCTCCGTATAGTTAACTGTGTATGTGACACAGAGTACAGATGGTAGCGGCTAGAGCGCAATCATATATGCGGCATAGGAGCACAATGCTCGATCACGATTGTGCCTTGCGGCCGGTTAATGCCTCAGAAGTCAGGGGGTCGCAGTGCTACGCGTCACGCACTGCGCATCCCTCGCTGACTCTGGTGTTAGTGGAGCTATTAAGACACACGGACCTTAACAACCTTAATGACGAAGCTAGTGGCGAAGCGTACGCCGACCGTACCTTCGTGGCTACCCCCCACTCCCTTTACCCATTGAATGCATTTCTGATCTGTCTAGCTTAATTATACATATATATATATATATATTTTTTTTTTTATTATTATTATTATTTTTTTAGGTCCGTGTGTCTTAAATAGCACCAGAGTCAGCGAGGGAAGCGCAGTGCGTGACGCGTAGCACTGCGACCCCCTGACTTCTGAGGCATTAACCGGCCGCAAGGCACAATCGTGATCGAGCATTGTGCTCCTATGCCGCATATATGATTGCGCTCTAGCCGCTACCATCTGTACTCTGTGTCACATACACAGTTAACTATACGGAGACTTATTCCCTAATATACCGTACCTAATAAAGCTTATTTAAAAGACAGTTTCTCAGAACACTAATTGAAAGTGAATACATTACTAGTAAGGGAACGGGGGTCCCACGTCACATGGATAAAGATATCCATTTTTACTACATGTTATATGTTTAATGTCTTGTGTCTGTTATATTTTCACTACATTTTATCTATCTAATTAAATAAAGGTTACATTTTAATTGTAAACACAGTATATGGTCAACAGAGGTTTTTCACAATTTTGTTTTAAATGTTTGATTTTTTTTCATGTTTTTTCCATCCATGTGGACTATGATCGGGAGTGACAAAATGTATACACCAATCTAGACACTGTTGACCTAATGAACCAAACCCTTCCCTACAACAGGATATGTGAGGAACCCAGAACAGCCAGAGGACACCCACACAAGCACGGGAAGGTCCTACAGTTAGGACTGTTTGGTGGGATTTAAACCCAAAACCTCAGTGCTGTGAGGCAGTAATTCTAACCGTTACGCCAACACCTTGCATGGAGTCTCTCACCTTGTCTGAAGAAGCCTGGCATTCTCTTCTGCAAGGCGAGCTTGTTTCTCGTCATCTAGCGCCTCCTGCAGGCTGTGATACATTTCTTCAAGTTCGCGAACTCTCTTTAAATATTGTTCTAATTCCGAAGATTTCTCTGCTACCTGTTTTTCCATTTGTTGTCGAATCTATGGAGGAATAATTGTTTCAATATGAAATTGTTCCTTGTTGCGGTACAAACAGAAGACTATTGTGTTTATTTTCACTGTCAGAGACCGCAACATGACAGGCAGGGGCCACTACATACCAGTCAGGGGCCGCTGCAAGTCTTGGGCCAGATCAGTAGCAGGAAAATCATTCTGTCCCTGTGCAGGACTGATTACCTAATGAACAGGCTGGGGTAGGGGGCAGCTGAGGAGGAAGGCATGGTCACATGGGATAAGGCAGTGTCAGTGAATGGGGGTTAGTTTACTGAGCAGAACTGTTCAGTTTCAGGTCTCGCAGTTGGCTTTGAAGAGTCAATATAATTAAGGGCCCGATTCGGGTTCACGCTTAGTGAACCGAATTCGGCCCCTGCCCCAATGGTGGGGGTTTGCGCATGAGAATTTCTGCGCATGTGCAAACTCTGACTACGAATGGCCTCCGGGTTGTTTGCAGTAGGGAGGGAGGGATGGGGGCGGTGCTGAGCCATGGGAACACCGGGCGATCCCATTGGCATCTGGGTGGGAGGAAGAGTTCCGGGGACGGGCAGCTGAAGTCACATGATGCCCTGGAGAGGACTAATAAAGATACAGGACCACGAGGCGGAGGAGAGGATCATCCTTAATTCAGGTATGTGCAGAGTTGTTGGTGACATAAAATAAACAAGGGAAAAGACTGAAATTGGAGGATTTTTTTAGACTTGTCTTTTATTCCAAAAACATATTGGTAACCGTGCCCATTGGTTGCCTATTGGGCGCTACTTTGTTATTTTCTTCAATCAAGTTCATTCTTCCCTATGAATTACCAGTTGTTCCCGTTGAAGATCCTCTTTGAATCGATCCTGTAGCTCCATGTGGGTCTCAAGTCGTTTCTTCTCCTCCAACTCGGCGCGGGTCGCGGCGTCCTGAAGTTGCTGTATATACACAATGCAAAGTCATCTTTTACATACAGTATGTATTGACACAAGCAAAGAGTATATTTACAGGATACAAATGGACCCGAGTCACATATAAATAAGACCCACATAGGCCCCCACTTCCCACTTTATGTTAGCTCTGCAAGACAACGGGTCCCGTGGACCTGGAATTATTTTTTGGAGAAGATACAAAGTCCAGCAACTCGGTTTCATACAGATGACCCTATGGAAAACCAATTACTGGAGAGGGATCTCCGGGGTCCCTCGAGCACTCTTACCGTCCTCATTAGCTCCATCTCCTGTTGTTTCATCTCATTCGATGTCTGAAGGTCCTTCATCTTCTGCTCCAGCTCCTCCTGCTCAGCCTGTTGCTTCTTGCGCAGGGCTTTCCGCTTTTGCCGCGCGTCTCTGTGTGGCGAGGACAGTCCTATCTTTTGCAGCTTGACCACTGTCTGGACAGCTGCGGAGAACACGTTGAGCTTATTATTGTGGTAATTTACTAATGCTTTGAAGGCTGTTGATTGGCTACATGGCTCTGGCATATTGTCCCTCTCTCACGGCAATGATCTAATAGTCTAATGGCGGTAGGGAGTGAGTAATGAATGTGTGTCAATAATCCCCATAGCGCATATGCCCCTTCTGTGACCCCATGCACCCATTGGGGCCCATATTAACATGGTGATGTCTGTGGGGGGTAGATGTATTCTTATGCTGATTGGTGGAGCTGGGTGTGTCGGGTTGATGCTAATCATACTCTGTATCACTCTGCCATGCAAAAAGGAGATTTAAGGCAATTCAGAAAATGCCACTTGTCAGGGCGGTTCCATGGCTACCAATGCATCGCAGGCCCTCATTTTTAACCAATAAAGGGCAGTTTTGTAGAAGCGGCTAAGTAATTAAGAGTTGCTAATTATTTGGTATATTTGACACAAGTAACTGCATTTGTAGGGGCACAAACAACCTTGCAATACAACAGTTAAATACACAAACACGACACATTGTAAAAACCTGGGTCCAAATGTAGTAGGATGTGAGAATCAGAAAGTTAGAGATTTGGGAAGAGTTTTCCCATTTTATTAAAGCGGCAATCATTTACATGGCAAAAGCAACCTGGGTTTTCAGTGTAAATGATTGCCGCTTTAACAAAATGGGAAAACTCTTCCAAAATCTTCCACTTTCTGATTCTCACACCCTATTACATTTGGACCTGATCTACCCAAATTATGAAAGGGGTGGTCCCAGTTAATTAGGGCAGCCCCCCCACAGTGTGCGCAGGCACCCGCATACATGCGAGGCGGACGACTGGGTGTATTTTTACACAACTACAGGGGCCCTTGGGATATTTCATGTACACCATCCGATTTGCTACCTTGAATCCACTCCTGTTTCTTCTTCTTATCTGATGCGCTAATCTCGTAGCTTTTCTCCACACACTTTACAAGGAACAGACACTTTTTACCATCCCTGTCCGGTAATGACTGGGGAAAAAAACATAAATCATCATTATAACCAGAAACTTATATCGCTCATAAAATTAATAAAATTCAAAAAAAAAAATGTAATAATTAAACAAAATTACCAAATTGCAATGAAATAATCATGTTTTTGAATTATATATATTTATATTACATATTATTTCATTTTACAGATCTTTCCTATAACTGGGGATTCTCTCCATTTTAGCATGTGGTACTGTAGGTCATGCTGGGATGTGTAGTTGAGGTTCCACAGCTGCTGGGGGGAGCTGCATATTGAATACCCCAGCCTTAGGCTGTACACTAGAACCCCACCATCTCTGATAAGGCCACTGACTCACTCCCCATAACAGTTCTGCTTCTCTGGTAAAGTGCAGCCAATTCGTCAAACAGATACGAGTACATTTAAATACATGTGATGTACAATAATCCCCTGAAACGCGTTCTTGCTTCTCATTGTAATTGTACACTGGGTCGTTCAGATGGGGATGAACACAGACCATTTAGTCAGGTGTCACCACCATTGTTTGTCCTCTCTTTTCCCTTTTTATGAGTGCATTTAATAGTGACTGTAAATTATTGATCAGATGGTGATTGGTTGATGAAGAGGAGCTGACTGACGCATTGGGTCACAGAACTCATTGTGATTAGGTAAAAACAATGAATCAGTAATATTTACACACAATAGATATTTCACATACCTCCCAACACTCACGATTTCAGCGGGACAGTCCCGATTACCGGGTCCTGTCCCGCTGTCCCACCCGCGGCCGGAGGTGTCCCGCTGCGGGGGGCAGTTGGGAGCCCCCCAATTTGCACAGCGTCTATTCCCGGCCAAAAACGGGGACACGGTTCATTTGCATAAACCGCGCCCATCATTTACATAAGCCACGCCCCTTTTTGGACACTCGCGCGGCGAAGCTACAAAATTGGGAGGTATGATTTCAGGCTCGGTCTGGGGAGGTACCAGATGACTCGCGTCTGAAACCCTATGCATTTAGTGGTAGCTGCTCATTAATTTTAAGAGAAATATATTATTTTTTCAGTCCATAATTAGAAAAACCTCCCAACACGGATGATAGAGCAAAATCCGTAAATAGAAAATATATAAAATTCTTCCAGCATGGATCCCTGTATCCCATAAGAAGAAGCAGAATAGCGGAGAACCAGCACTGATTCTCATGGGGCCCCCTAGGCAGTGGTGTAGCCACCGTGCGGCAAACCCCACGGTGGCGGGGAGGCGCTGAGTAATGTGGGTGCCAGGGTCTGCGGGAGCCATGCCGCGTTTTTGGCCGGGAGCCGGGACCTACTTTGTCTGCGTCCCGGTGCTCCTAGCCGCCTCCTAGCTCCTTATGACAAAATGTCCCTCAAAAAATGGCCGCCCCCTTACAGCAGACAGTATTTAGGATGCTAGAGGGGGCAGCAGCGGCCTCCTCTAGCATCCTTCAAAACGGTCTGCTGTAAGGGGGCGGCCATTTTTTGAGGGACATTTTGTCATAAGGACTCGGAGCCCAGAGGAGGCTAGGAGTGCAAAGTAGATCTGCGGTCCCAACTCCTGGCCACGAACGCGGACAGGTAAGACAGGGGGGGAGAGGGTGAGAGGGCCAACATTTTGCGGCGGGGGGTTGGGGGGGGGGGGCGCAAAATTCGGCACTACGTCACTGCCCCTAGGATAGTTGTGGTCGAACTGCCTTGGGGGCATCAGTTTGTAACACTTAATCTAGCACTTTTTTGCACTTGAATTGTCATTTTATAACACTTATTAACACCCAAATTACTATCTCTCACTTATGGAAAACTCTCCAATCACAGCTGCAGCTTAGTTCTTACTAATGTAACAATTCTCTCTCTAGTTTGATGCCTTGGTGCGGCTGACCGGTGCTGACCAGTGCTGACCAGTGCTGACCTGTGCTGGCCTGTGCTGACCTGTGCTGACCTGTGCTGGCCTGTGCTGACCTGTGCTGACCTGTGCTGGCTCTGGGAGAGACCACTGATCTGGACTTGATTAAATCTTAGTAATATTTGTAACCCACCAGATTAAGGACCTTATTCTGGTTGACTCCCAAGGCTGCAAATTTCGCTGCATTGCGAGTCCACCACACGCCGCCCGCGTGGCTGCCTGCCACCCCCCCCTTGCACGCCGCAAAACCTTGTCCGGCTGCAAATGGATGATTTACACACACACCCCGCGTCACTGGGCCACTACCATGGGACCTCCCAGGGTTTTCATGGGAACGCCAATGAAACGGTGGGCATTCCCCATGGGCTGTGCCGGCCCATGCCCAAAACTGCCCAGTGGTAACGTGGGAGATATCTTCTACAGTCAGTACAGAGATCATAGCAGAGATATCAGATGATATGCAAATATGACTAAAAAGTCTCAGCCTCTGACATCGTCTAGTACGGGCTGTCATGGGACACAATCAATATACCAACAGTTTTACCTCTACAAAGCAGCTGCCGTCCAGATTAATATCTCCCTTTTTGTCCTTCAGATCTTCGCTGACATAATACGTCATCACATTAGGTTTCAGGACGAACCACCGTTCCGTCCAGTTCTTCCGCTTGTGCCCTTTCTTCCACAGATACCCCTGTCAGGAGGAAGGAGCGGCAGTCAGTTCTGATTTCCCGGCCTGGGCAGGAAATACCGTTACCGCAAGCACCGTGTGTACACAGCAGAAGAGGGCAGAAACATGGCTGGAGGGACTGTGGGCTTTATATAGAGGATATGGTCATTAAGTGGACACTATTAAGGTTGACATGTATTAGGTTGACCACTGAAGGTCGACACCTAAAATAGATCTACATGGCTACGGTCGACACAAGCACTAGGTTGACAATGGGAAGGTGGAGAGTCAAAAGGTTTTTCATGGTTTTTTGAGCTGATACGTGCCGGCTGGCGGTATTTCATACCTTACCATCCACTACGACGTGGTGCCGAGCGCAGCTAGCCAATCGAGGGGACGTGGTACACTTAGACGGTATCCATGTCGACTATGATGACATTTGGGGCAAAGACTGAAAAAACTCATGTCGACATTTTGACTGTCGACCTTCCTATTATCGACCTTCAGACCATGTTGACCTATTTCAGGTTTCATCCTAAACCCTTCAGTGGTCAACATAATACATGTCAACCTTTATGCAGTCGACCCTACGACCCATACCCTCATATAGGAGGTTGAGGAGCTTGCACTCTGAGTGAATGGGAACCAATGAAAGAGTTAGACAATAACTTCAATATTTTTTTTTTTTTCATTTAAACCAGCATTCCGGTCATTATACGGGTTACCTAGAACTAAGGTAAACAGACAATCAATGAAATTAGTTTGAATTTGGTAAATCAACTTGTAGTTTGCCCCATTCACCATCAGAGGGCGCCAGAGTTATATGAGAAAAGAATACACAGATTTATGATATAGGGAATAATTCAGCGTGGATCGCTAATCAGAGCAGCTGCAGATGACTGCGAGTAGAAAGCTGCCGCCCAGACACGAAGAAAACACGCACCAATCAAAATTGCGAACGGATCTCTAACCACAATCCATGCGCAAATCCGTTCGCAATTCCTGGTACATCAACTCTGTGTAAGTTTGAGGCTTGACAGGTTTCCTCTGTTATACATTGGGGGTGATTCTGGTTGATCATATGATGTGAATTCGCATCCTTGTCTTGTGAATGGTGGTACGCCAGCCAGCCCACTAATCACAAGGCACGTATATTCGCACTGATGTCAGCTGCCCGCCCCCCACATTTGCATCATCGGCACATTAGCATGAGAACGCCTACCGTTCTCATGATAATGCCCATGAAACGCTGGGCATTTCCATATGATAATGGGCTGCCCAACGCCCCGCGCCCTCCGCTCGGAAGGATGGGTGCGTGCACCGGCGAACAGTTTGTTCGCCATGGCCGCATGCACCCAGCACATGCACAGGTGCAGAAATGCTCACGCACAAAGCGAATCCTGCGAACGTACGCGGTCCTGCGAATGGACCGTAATAATGTCCATTGTCCTGTTCTTTTGAAGTATTTTGGCATATTTGGGAACTGGCAGAGAATTGTGGATGAATCTATTTAGAATACAGATAATACAGATCATGCCTTAAGTAGTAGAATCAGTAATAGATAGATATTAAACAAGGTATACATTTTAGAATAACTCCCCACTGATAATTGATACTTTTTAGGAAACTGGGTAGAATCCAGGTTTTTATGGACAAAAGATCAAAGACCCAGGAGAATCTAGGAGGGGATTTCTTAAAGCCAATCTTAATCGATTTTAAATTGATGAAAATCAGTGTCGGGTTTTAGAGCATTAAACACTTATTTGCTGTCGTGATATTTTTAAAAAACTTTTTTTTTTTTAAGTCTATGGCGGAGATGCATCAAAAGACAATAGAGGTGAAATTTAATAGGATGAGAGATTCAGTAAGTGAGAGATTCGGTAAGAAATCTCCAGTTTTTTTAAAGCGGCAATCACTTAAGGCCCATATACACTGGGCGACTTTGAGCTGAAAGTCGCTCAAAACAGCAGGTTTGAGCGGCTCTCAGCTCAAAGCCGCCCAGTGTGTATGGCCTGGCGATGACCGCTGCTGCGCGCTCCCGCAACATCGCCGGGAAAGCCGTTCATCTGCTGGTTATACCTGCAGACGAGCGGCTTTCAGGACTGCTTTGCATAGCGCTCCGCTATACAACGCCGTCCTCCCCCCTCCGTTGGCGCCGGGCAGGGGGAAAGCCGCTCAGTGTGTATGCACTGAGCAGCTTTCCCTGCAGCGATGATTGTCATCATCGCTGTCCATACACGCTGGGCATAGCCGCCCAGTGTGTATGGACCTTTACACTGCAAAATCAAACTGGTTCTGCAGTATAAATGATTGCCGCTTTAAAAAACTGGAGCTTAAATTCTTACCAAATCTCTCACCCTATTAAATTTCACCCTAGATGATTATAGCAACAAATCACCTATTACATTGTACTTGATAAATTATTTTTACAGGCAACTTCTCTTTAGGTTTGAAACATCTCCCCCACAGACCCATACACATTACCGCTTTATCCTATGGCGAGGGGAAGAGGGGGGGTACAACGGAGGGCGTTGTTACCAGTTGGCGCATTCAGTTGCATCATTGTTTGAAACAGAGTGGGAACACCATGCTGGGCACCCACAACACACTGGGCCCCTACAACAATTTAGCCATGGGGCCCAGTGGTGTACAGGGAGATGCCGTTGTATACCGTTACCTGTTTAAGGATGTCCAAAACAAGTTCGTTAAACACTTCGTTGATCGCCATGGACACAGTGGTGAAGTCAGTGCCTTTACTGAACTGTCCGCTCCCAATCAGCTCGATCAGCTCCCAGACGGACAGTCCACTTGGCTTGTCATGAAGGCCGATTTTGTAGTCCTCGAATAAGGCCTGTTGCCAGCCACTGCCCATAGCTTCCGTCAGTTTCTTTAGCAGATATTCGATCTACAAGATAATAAAATCATTATCAATACTGTTCAGACGCTGGAACTAGCAGCTGATGCAGGGCCTTTGACGTGTAGCAGTCCCCGAAGCACAAGGCTTATATTCCGGCCAATGTTCAATCAACAAGTTCCACCACTAGCATAGGCAATGGTACTGCTATTACTGGTAGAGATGTAATGTTCTCCATTATTGGCAGCAGTGACACAACAATGGTATTTTTGTTCCCAACACAGGGGACACAATGCTTAGACTGGCCCATCTCTCGACACTCATCACTGTCACCTTTCCTTATTGGCTCACCACTTAACCGCTACCCTCTTTTCCTGATTGGTCCAAGCAGGTAGGACCATCAGTGGTTAGAACCAACAGTGATTTCATGCCATCATTTAAGGAACAATGGCACCATCGATGGCGAAGGATTTGATGGCTATCCCTACTTCATAAAGTATGAACAGACAATGCTGGAAGCCTGGACATGATTTGTAGCCCATACAGTGCTGAAGGAGAGGAGATGTAATCTGCATCAGAACAATTGTCTTTATTTTAATATGTTTATTAGTTTATTTTCATTTATTTTGTGTCAGTTTGTGACTATCTGCAGATGAAACACCTAATTCAACAGGTGTAATTTATAATGAGCTACAGAGGCACTATAAATAAGGAAACCTAGACCAGTCACGGTATCTTGAAAAAGTATCCGTTGCCATAGGCGAATCTAAGGGGTGGTCCAGGGGTGCACCGGACCACCCATTAGACTGCCCAGCATTATGTAGCTTTAAATTTATTATTTATTTATTAGCAGTTTCTTATATAGCGCACACATATTCCGCAGCGCTGTACAGAGACTATTATTACCAGTTATTATATAGCGCACACATATTCCGCAGGACTGTACAGAGAATAGTATTACCAGTTATATAGCACACACATATTCCGCAGGACTGTACAGAGAATATTATTACCAGTTATTATATAGCGCACACATATTCCCCAGCGCTGTACAGAGAATATTTGAACATTCACATCAGTCCCTGCCCCAGTGGAGCTTACAATCTATATTCCCTACCACATGTACACGCACACAGAGACATTGTAGGGTTAATTTTTTGTTGGAAGCCAATTAACCTACAGTATATTTTTGGATTGTGGGAGGAAATTGAGTACACTGAGGAATCCCACGTAAGTACAGGAAGAATATACAAACTCCACACAGTTAGAGCCATGGTGGGGATAGAACCCATGACCTCAGCGCTGTGAGGCAGTAATGCTAACCATTACACCATCCGTACTGCCCAGTATATATAACACATGGTGGGGATAGAACCCATGACCTTAGTGCTGTGAGGCAGTAATGCTAACCATTACACTGTCCGTACTGCCCCGTATATATAACACATGGTGGGAATAGAACCCATGACCTCAGCGCTGTGAGGCAGTAATGCTAACCATTACACCATCCGTACTGCCCTGTATATATAACACATGGTGGGGATAGAACCCATGACCTCAGCGCTGTGAGGCAGTAATGCTAACCATTACACCATCCGTACTGCCCCGTATATATAACACATGGTGGGGATAGAACCCATGACCTAAGCGCTGTGAGGTAGTAATGTAACCATTACACCGTCCGTACTGCCCCGTATATATAACACACGATGGGAATAGAACCCATGACCTCAGCGCTGTGAGGCAGTAATGCTAACCATTACACCAGCCGTACTGCCCCGTATATATAACACATGGTGGGGATAGAACCCATGACCTCAGTGCTGTGAGGCAGTAATACTAACCATTACACCATCCGTACTGCCCAGTATATATAACACATGGTGGGGATAGAACCCATGACCTCAGTAATGTGAGGCAGTAATGCTATAACCATTACACCATCCGTACTGCCCTGTATATATAACACATGGTGGGGATAGAACCCATGACCTCAGCGCTGTGAGGCAGTAATGCTAACCATTACACCGTCCGTACTGCCCCGTATATATAACACATGGTGGGAATAGAACCCATGACCTCAGTGCTGTGAGGCAGTAATGCTATAACCATTACTCCATCCGTACTGCCCCGTATATATAACACATGGTGGGGATAGAACCCATGACCTCAGCGCTGTGAGGCAGTAATGCTAACCATTACACCATCCGTACTGCCCTGTATATATAACACATGGTGGGGATAGAACCCATGACCTCAGTGCTGTGAGGCAGTAATGCTAACCATTACACCATCCGTACTGCCCCGTATATATAACACATGGTGGGGATAGAACCCATGACCTCAGCTCTGTGAGGCAGTAATGGAACCATTACACCATCTGTACTGCCCTGTATATATAACACATGGTGGGGATAGAACCCATGACCTCAGCGCTGTGAGGCAGTAATGCTAACCATTACACCGTCCGTACTGCCCCGTATATATAACACATGGTGGGAATAGAACCCATGACCTCAGAGCTGTGAGGCAGTAATGTAACCATTACACCATCCGTACTGCCCCGTATATATAACACATGGTGGGGATAGAACCCATGACCTCAGCGCTGTGAGGTAGTAATGTAACCATTACACCGTCCGTACTGCCCCGTATATATAACACACGATGGGAATAGAACCCATGACCTCAGCGCTGTGAGGCAGTAATGCTAACCATTACACCAGCCGTACTGCCCCGTATATATAACACATGGTGGGGATAGAACCCATGACCTCAGTGCTGTGAGGCAGTAATACTAACCATTACACCATCCGTACTGCCCAGTATATATAACACATGGAGGGGATAGAACCCATGACCTCAGCGCTGTGAGGCAGTAATGCTAACCATTACACCGTCCGTACTGCCCCGTATATATAACACATGGTGGGAATAGAACCCATGACCTCAGTGCTGTGAGGCAGTAATGCTATAACCATTACTCCATCCGTACTGCCCCGTATATATAACACATGGTGGGAATAGAACCCATGACCTCAGTGCTGTGAGGCAGTAATGCTAACCATTACACCATCTGTACTGCCCTGTATATATAACACATGGTGGGGATAGAACCCATGACCTCAGCGCTGTGAGGCAGTAATGCTAACCATTACACCATCCGTACTGCCCTGTATATATAACACATGGTGGGGATAGAACCCATTACCTCAGTGCTGTGAGGCAGTAATGCTAATCATTACACCATCCGTACTGCCCCGTATATATAACACATGGTGGGGATATAACCCATGACCTCAGCTCTGTGAGGCAGTAATGGAACCATTACACCATCTGTACTGCCCTGTATATATAACACATGGTGGGGATAGAACCCATGACCTCAGCGCTGTGAGGCAGTAATGCTAACCATTACACCATCCGTACTGACCCGTATATATAACACATGGTGGGGATAGAACCCATGACCTTAGTGCTGTGAGGCAGTAATGCTAACCATTACACTGTCCGTACTGCCCCGTATATATAACACATGGTGGGAATAGAACCCATGACCTCAGCGCTGTGAGGCAGTAATGCTAACCATTACACCATCCGTACTGACCCGTATATATAACACATGGTGGGGATAGAACCCATGACCTTAGTGCTGTGAGGCAGTAATGCTATAACCATTACACCATCCGTACTGCCCGTATATATAACACATGGTGGGAATAGAACCCATGACCTCAGTGCTGTGAGGCAGTAATGTAACCATTACACCATCTGTACTGCCCTGTATATATAACACATGGTGGGGATAGAACCCATGACCTCAGTGCTGTGAGGCAGTAATATAACCATTACACCGTTCGTACTGCCCCGTATATATAACACATGGTGGGGATAGAACCCATGACCTCAGCGCTGTGAGGCAGTAATGCTATAACCATTACACCATCCGTACTGCCCCGTATATGTAACACATGGTGGGAATAGAACCCATGACCTCAGTGCTGTGAGGCAGTAATGTAACCATTACACCATCTGTACTGCCCTGTATATATAACACATGGTGGGGATAGAACCCATGACCTCAGTGCTGTGAGGTAGTAATGCTATAACCATTACACCATCCGCTGCTTGTTTTATATACCAAAAACATGGCCACTGGAGGGCTGAGCGCATGCCCAACTGCACACAGCTCCTAACATGGTCCTTTGTGGAGCGTGAGCGCCCTGGGCGGCTCCCTCCATTTGTCGTCCTCCTACCTCCCTCCTCCACATGCTGCTGCGGCTAGTTCGTGTCTGTGTGCAGCAGCCAGCAGGGTCCTGGTCATGCGGCGGCGGCAGGGATCAACCCTCTTTTCACCTGCAGTACCGGAGGGATTCACACTGGCCCCATTTAAGTAGGGGAATCATCCTTTACCCTCAAAGTATCTCAGTCCAGAAGTTCTGCAAGTTGCAAGCACTACTATTACATTGGCCTAACCTAGGGAACACTGCCATCTTGTGGCCTAAGTGATTATTGCCGGGAAACCAATCCTTTCCGGATTCAACGTTACCGTGTTCACCTTGTAAAATCAGGAACACTTCACCAGGGTGCGCACCAAGAAGGGTATTCATCCAGCATTGTATTTATTGTGTTGATTCTGACGTTATATGACATGTTACTGTTTGCCTTTGGTATGTATAGTATGTCGGGTACCCGGTAGATATATGTATTAGGTGGCTAGGGCCATTCATTTATAATTGCATAGCCGAGTGGGGATACTGTTGCTTGTAAGGACCCAGTTGGCGGTTACCAAGATCAGTCTACCCACTTCCCAGTATACTGGAGATCTGGAGATTGTCGTGGAATTCGTTATATAGTTTATTGACCCTATTGGGGTACTAATCCGCTAGATGGATATCAATTGTTATTAGATAAGCAAGTTGTTTAAAGCACTTATTGTCATTTGGGTGCACATTAATTATTTGTGTCCTATTTACACTAAATAAAACATAAGCGGTTGTACCTGCTGAACGCCTTGCTTGAGTTCCTAGGGTGGTGTGTTCTCCGACGCGGTGAAGAATCGGTGTGGAACCAAGAGTATCCAGCGACTCAAGGTATTTATCTACCCCCACCGGCGGCGTATCACACCTTTTTTTTTAGCACCCCCATCCCCACCCCCCTTTCCTCTGTTGGAGGGTTTTTTCATGCTTCACTAAGATGTGGCTAGCCTTCCGAAGGCCGCGGGGACTACCATAAAAATCGTGAGTCTCCAGGAGAGTAGGCAGGCATAATGTGTATAGGGGGCGCATGTGGGTACATAGAGATCATGGGGGTTATGCTGATTTAATCGCTTCCCCGCTTGTTTGCACAGGGTCGCGATGTTTAGCCCATGCGCATTTATGTGCATGTGGCAGTGGGCACAACTGCTTGTTCACTGTCCCGTTAGCACCTAGCAGTGAGAGCGGGGGGGCGGTGGAAAGGGGTCGAGCTCATGGGGTGTGCCCATCATTTCAGGGGTGTTCCCATAAAAACTCTGGTCGTCCCCATGTAAATGCTCCTGTGATACAAGTGTGGGGGGGGGGGGGGCAGACAGGGCGCCCACAGACCTAAGACAACACAGCGGTGGGGAAGGGGTGGTAGTGCGGGCAGCGTTTAATCCACACGCAAAGAACAATTAGGTTCTATATGTGTGAATGTTGCTATTTAAAGTCAATATACATTTAAAAAAATCACGGTTGTGTAGTCTCGGAGGGGGAGAGGGGAACTGGCCACAATATACGCTTTAAGAGCAGATGTATTTTGGCTGGTGCGTGCCTGTGTGTGCGTGTGTGTGCGTGTCTCCACTTCTTTAGTGCCCTGGTAGCCCACTTAAAAACACACAGAGCGTGCCCTGTAATTGGGAAACAAACTGCCATCCCGTCAGAAGGCCACAGCTTGTCACCCAGAGAGGTGACAAAAGTATATGGGGGGGGGGGGGGAATGCATTTCCCAGCACATTTGTCATTGAGACATTTCCTCATACAACAGAACATCTGTGGCAGAAAGATCTTGTGGTAATTGTCCGATAAATCCAGATTTGCATCACACAACCTCTTCCTTTATTTACAGAATGCTGCCATTGTTCTAGACTGCAGAACTGATAATAATACACTTAATCATGAAACCTTCCGCTGGCACCACCGTGATTACTGTGCCACTAGTCATGACATTGCTAATAATTGCCCAAATTCCCCCACCTATGTACAGGAGATGGAATAGAACACTCATCCAAGATCATGGGGCCGATTCACACCTGATCACATGGGTGCAAATTATCATTAGACTGCGCATAGTACGGATGTGTGAGGCTGTCCTGCGATGAACTCCTGTGATTGATCCGTTTCATGGGAGTGCCAAGATAAACGCGTGCGTGCCAAAAAACATGTCGGGAGTGTCAGGAAAAACGCAGATGTGTCTACACACACTAAAGGAGGGTGTGTGCGACGTCAGCTCTTGGCCGGATATGCCTGTATTCATTGCCGGATATGCCTGTATTCATTGCCGGATATGCCTGTATTCATTGCCGGATATGCCTGTATTCATTGCCGGATATGCCTGTATTCATTGCTGGATATGCCTGTGTTCATTGCAGCCATCGACTAATATCCCTTTTACACCGCCGCAAAACCCCGGGTGTTCGGCGGGTCAGACCCGGGTCAGTGGCGGTGTAAATGAGACACAGGACTTCAACCCAGGTCCTGACCTGGGTAGAACATGGCTAGGACCTGGGTAGAGGGCGGTGTAAATGGGTACGCCGGGTCATCCGACACGGCTCCCATTTACTTCAATGGGGGACTTACAACCTGTGGACCGCAGCGTCCGCAGGTTGGACGGGGGGGGGGGCACAGACAGCCTGCGCTGCTGTCTGCTATACTCTGCAGCGGAGGAGGTGAATGGATGCTTGTGTGCAGCATCCATTCACCTCCCGGACAAGGGCTGGGGGGTGCACGGGGGCTGGGGCCAGCGCAGTGGTCCGGGTCCCAGCAGCGGCGATCGGCGCTTGGAGATGATGTCATCTCCAAGTGGCGGCTCAGGAACCGGAGGAAGGGGGGGCGGTGTAAAAGGGACCAAACGCCGGGTCGCTCCCGGCTTGAAGCTAGGTCCAAAAAACTGGGTGCGACCCGGCGTTTTGGTATAAAAGGGGTATAAGTCTCTGGCCACTCTGAGCCTGCAAAAATCATTTGATGTGATGGCAACATGCAAGAGGATGTGTTACGAAGACCCGTCCCTCGCATGTCGATTTCCCCTGCCTTTGCAAATATAAGTCAGTGGAGACTGCCTTATATTTGTGGACACCTGGGACAAAGACGGCCTGGCGATTTACAGTGTCACCAGGCCGTCAAGCCCCTTCTCTCCCTCCCCACTACGAACGGCCCGGCGACACTGTAAATCACCCTACCTTGGGTTCTGTGTGAGTGGATAGACATGTGTCACATTTGCGCGTTTTGTATTGTTTAACGCACAAAGATAGAGGGTGTGATGTACAGCGGTGCAAGTCCGCCGACCGTGGGGGATGCCGGCCGAAACCAGAGGGTTTTTTTTTAAAGGTGCAGTCTTTTACAAGGCAAAACAAAGGCAGAGTCGCCGGACTGGTAACGCAATACATGCGGCCCATAGGGTCCTATTTCTGACAATAACTTTGTGTGTATCCCACAAGAAAACATTTCTTGTGTGATATCCTCAAATTTCAGGTATCACTATGGGTCAGTGACAGTCTGGGGCTCCATAACAGTCCTGACATTGTAGTGGCCATGTGCAGGCATGATAAAGGGGCGTGGTTCCAGGTCATGGGGGTGTGGCCTCATAGCATGTCACCTTGTCAGTAGGCACTATCACTTTTATGTTGTTGCATTCCTTTGATAACTAGTTTTGTGGGTACAAGCAAATAGTAAGTATCCCCCAGATATATCCGCAGAGGACTGCAGCAGATATTTCTGATATTCCCCATTTTCAACCGCAAAAGCAACTTTTAAAGATGGCGTTAGCCATTGTAGACTATACTGTAGGCTTCAGATCGCTAGAAGTGCCAGGAGAGGGATCCCGGAATTTTCCAGTCACACATGTGCTTGATCAAGCAGGTACATGCCGGCGGTGGTGAAAAATGTATTTTTTTCCAGGAATTGTGGCAGTAAGTAATTATATTTATCAGGTCCAATTCCCGATAATTAATAAATGAGCCCCTAGCTGATTTTAGATGGAATGTGATCATCATCATGAATTTGTTAGACGGAGAAAGATCTGCCCACGATGACGCAATGCTGTAAGACACCGCTCAGGTGATGGGATATAAGCCAGGTTGTGAAATCTGTACGAGTTTAAGAATCCAGCCATGACTCAGGGAAGGGAATGTACTGGTCTCAGTTCTCACAGTAACAAAATAAGCAGCAATCTTTGCCCTTTGCACCCAGATCTCTGGTACAATACAGTACTGCATGTGGCTGCAAGATTCCTTTCCTTTTCGGATCTGTTACCTGGAATTTCCCAGTGACACTGTGTATAACGCTCAATGACATCATATCTACTTCTAATCCTTACCATACACTGCACCTGCTGTCCTTCTTTCTTTGTTCTGCAGGTACAACTAAGAAATAAGAAAGTAACTATTCCCTGAGGGTAATGTTGTGTACACACGGTACAGTTCGACATTCGATGTTGACTGTATAGGCTGCACTCTCAGTAATGTCACTGGGTACTAGTGACTGGATAGGCTGCACTCAGTGATGTCACTGGGTACTAGTGACTGGATAGGCTGCACTCTCACTGATGTCATTAGCAGGGCCGGATTTAGGGGTCAGGCCGCCCCCTGGCCCCAGAGGGAGAGAGAGGACCCTTTTTGAATTTTTAAAATAGGAGGGAGGTCAAGTGGGCTGCTCCCCGGAGTTACCTCTTCCACTGGTCCAGAACACCACGCTCATCTTTCGCAGAAGCCACCGGCGGCAGAGAGAGGGCTGAGACCCCCGGGAGGCAGCAGCAGTGGCATCAATAGCAGTGGTGGTGGTGGTGGGCACCGATAGCCCGGACACCATTCCCCTCCTCTGCAGAAGCAGTCACCGGCGGCCAAGGAGAGGGCTGAAACATCCGGGCGGCAGAGTTGGCAATAGCGGCGGTGGTGGGCACCGGCAGCCCGGACTCCGCGCACTCCCTCCGCAGCAGCAGTTATAGGCGGGCAGAGAGATGGCTGAGATATCCGGGTGGCGGCGAGAGCTAGGTGCAACACACCCTAACAGGGCGGAGGGAGGTCGGGGAGCTCTGCATAGCCCGGAGTTCCCGGAAGCACTTAGACGGTTACCCCAAGAGCAAGCAGCACTGCAGCCCGCTGACGCCGAGGTGCGGGATGCTGCTGCTGTGGGATGACAGCTGACAGGCGGGATGCTGCTGCTGCTGTGGGATGATGAGCCGCGCAGCGCTCCGTGCACCTGCATAGCTCGCTCCCCATAATACCGACACTGCTGGCTGCCGCCCTTAACATGTGCCGCCCCTAGGCCTGTGCCTCACGGGCCTAGTGGAATATCCGGCCCTGGTCATTAGGTACTAGTGACTGAATAGGCTGCCCTATCAGTGATGTCACTGGGTACTAGTGACTGTATAGGCTGCACTCTCAGTGATGTTACTGTTTACTAGTGACTGGATAGGCTGCACTCTCAGTGATGTCACTGGGTACTAGTGACTGGATAGGCTGCACTCTCAGTGATGTCATTAGGTACTAGTGACTGAATAGGCTGCCCTATCAGTGATGTCACTGGATACTAGTGACTGTATAGGCTGCACTCTCAGTGATGTTACGGTTTACTAGTGACTGGATAGGCTGCACTCTCAGTGATGTCACTGGGTACTAGTGACTGGATAGGCTGCACTCTCAGTGATGTCATTAGGTACTAGTGACTGAATAGGCTGCCCTATCAGTGATGTCACTGGGTACTAGTGACTGTATAGGCTGCACTCTCAGTAATGTCACTGGGTACTAGTGACTGGATAGGCTGCACTCTCAGTGATGTCACTGGATACTAGTGACTGGATAGGCTGCACTCTCACTGATGTCAATGGGTACTAGTGACTGTATAGGCTGCACTCTCAATGATGTCACTGGTTTCTAGTGACTGGATAGGCTGCACTCTCAGTGATGTCACTGGGTACTAGTGACTGGATAGGCTTCACTCTCAGTGATGTCACTGGGTACTAGTGACTGGATAGGCTGCACTCTCAGTGATTTTACTGTTTACTAGTGACTGGATAGGCTGCACTCTCAGTGATGTCACTGGGTACTAGTGACTGGATAGGCTGCACTCTCACTGATGTCAATGGTTACTAGTGACTGTATAGGCTGCACTCTCAATGATGTCACTGGTTTCTAGTGACTGGATAGGCTGCTCTCTCAGTAATGTTAATTGATTCAAGTGAATGACAATTTTTGGGTTACCTAGCGACATTTGAAAATCTATAGTCATGACACGGCCACATCAGCTGCGAAAGTGGAGCATGGCCACATCGTATCCCCTACCCATCGCAGGCTGCCAGTAGGTTTATTAACACCCTGCGCACATTTGGGGGGCGGGAATGCAGCGTTTTCCGGGAGTGTTCTGGAAAATACGGAGTTCCCCAGCCATTGGGAGAGAGGGCCTCTGACATCATTAGCAGCCTCCTCCCAACGGCCATCACGGCGGAGAGTAAGTCAAGACTTAACTCGGTGCTGCGACGAGAGGGGAAAACCATTCGATGCTGAGTGGATTTGAATGGTTTTCCCTTTCATGTGCACAGTTGCAATTGCATCTGCAGCCATGCACAAGGGAGGGGGGATTGCAGATGCAGTGGCGGCGGGGTGGTGTTTGCCTTTGAAATCTCGCAGCCCAGCGATCAGGTCTGAATTAGCCCTGAGCCCCAATTCCTGCTTCTGTAACTCTGCCATCCGTGGAAGTGCTATTCTCACAGTAGTCTGTAGCATTTACCTCTTCGGGAACGATGGTCAGCGGGTACTTGTCATCTGACAGGAAGTTGAATATGGTCCACACTTTGAAGGCACTGTCCTCACTAATGCACAGCGGGCTCCTAACCAGGTGTTTCTTAGCGCACAAAGTCCAGCACATTCTATAGAACTCCACCTTGTTAAAGTCTCCTTGTACCTGCAAAACAATACAATCATGTTACCTTAACTTACTTAAGTAAAGGGTTTTCAGCTTTTTATTTAACTTAAAGTTTTCGGGGTTCAAGATCTAATGATGGAGGTGTCATGTCTCATTGATGCAGAAAGATGGTGGGTGACGTATATATAATTGGGGTTCACGCATCCAAACTGCCTATTACAGGTGGATTTGCTTGTTGATAAATACAAACCCTATTCATATGCAATGGCTAAGCTGATGCTCTCGTTTGTATGGTGAGCATGTGTGACCAATGACATGCATGGAGCCATTATTATACTACACACCAGTTACTAACAGTGACCCTGTTCTGGATGGTTCTCTCCTATGAGGGAGACTTTTGGTACCCGATAAACGGGTCTGAATATTTCATAAAGGAGCATTATTGTGTTTCTTCGATGAGTTTCCCACCGGTTGTGTAGAAGACCTTTGTTCGTGGAGGAGCAGACACCAGGGTCCCAGCAGGGAAGGGGTGGATGCAGGAATGTGGGAGGACAATTATTCCTCGCTCTCTCTCTCTGAAATACACAACCTGAAATGAAGTTGTTAATCTGGGCTTTTGGCCAGGGCCCCTGTCTCACAATGACCCCACTGTTCCCACATCTCATTTCCTTCCCGTAAGATAAAGAATTCATTTGCATCTGTATGGAGAAAGAACTTTCTCCGGCATCACGGAAGACATTTCGATGGCCCCATAAAGGAGGGATTCCTGGAAATAGACAGTAGATGTGTACAACACAACCTGACAACTCTGTTGTCATGGTAACCCGGCTGTCTGTGTTTGCAGTGACCAAAGGTATATTCCGAGGAGATTCCTGGATAAATATAGGGAAGAGTATGGAGATGGATGGGAAGGAACAGGATGACTTTAATTGAATTGCAAAAGCAATACTCTCAAAACCCCCTTACACACCAGGTTATCCTGGGGTCCAGCAGTACACACTAGGTCTATCCAGCTTTACAGTGGATACTTGGAGATGATGTCATCGCCAAACGCTACTGCAGGCAGCCAACCCAGTGCTATGCGGTGTAATCCGGGTCTGACTGCATCGTGACCCAGGCCGGTCCCGTATCCAATCTGGTCACTACCCGTATTGGACTGTTGAGTCCCTAGACTTGGGTTATTTCTTCTGGCACCATTGAGACTGACATGTATTAACTCAACATAGTCAAAATGTGGACATGAAAGGCCGACATGGAAAAAGATTGACGTGAGTTTTCCCCTTTTTGTGTTTATGTTGACATAGGTTGACATGGATACTGTATAAGTGTACGGGTGCCGGACGCGGTCCCGACAGTCGGGATCCCTACAGTCATTTACCCGACATCGGGATCCCGACTGTCAAAACGCCGACAGACAGGTGCCTGACGGCCACGGGCTATTTTCCCTCGTGGGGGTCCACGACCCCCATAGAGAGAGAATAGAAAAGGTGGCAAGTGTAGCCAGCCACCGTGCCCGCAGCGTGGCGAGCGCAGCAACCCGCAAGGGGCTTTGTTGCGCTCACCATGCTGTCTGAGTCCGGACAGTCGGGATCCCGATGCCGGGCTAATGACTGTCGGGATCCCGACTGTCGGAACCCAAGTGTACCGGGTCCCCCACGCAGCTGACTAGGACACAAATGTGAAATGTTTGCTCGCTGGCTCATTTGCTGAGTCTGTATGAGCCTGACTGGGACGTGGGCCGATCGTTTCACGATGATTTAATTCTCCTCAAGGTATTGAGGAGGAAAGTCCAGGACAGGAGCAGCATATTCGGTACCAGGCCACGGATCATTGCTTTCTCGTGGGCTCTGTTGTGGTATATCTGCAGGGGAATCTGGCCACTAATCACTAATAGTAACGCAACCACATATTTGGAGAACTAAGTCAGACTTTGGAAGCAACATGCCGCCCCGCCATGATTGATTTCCACAATAAAACAGTAAAGATGTTACATGCTATCTATATAATACAGATAACAGCGGTGCTTCCTCTTCACGAAGGCCCTGATTCTAGGTTCATCCCGTTGCGAATTGGCAATTGGGACCGATGTTAAAGATCTGCACATGCTCATATACAAGTCTTCTCTGTGGGTGCCCTCAGAGACTTACATAGTCTCCGAGGCGCTCGCAGTGGGTGGGGGGCATGCAGGTGGCGTGGTGGGGACATTTGCATGCGAATGCCCAGCTTTTCATGAGTGTTCCCACGAAAACGCTGGGTGCGCCCTGGAAAATGCTGGGCTTCCACATGCGAACGGGGGCAGCTACCTGGGTTCCGTGGGCAGATGCCCGCCCTGTTCACAGAGCACTTAAGTACAAGAAATGACAAAAGTTACTCGCGCTCACAAACAGAGATTGCTGCTGGAAATACCACAGAGTTGGGATACCAAACCCAAACAAGAAATACCACAAGACAACAAGATGTGGATCTCCACAGCGCTACCTCCGGAAGTGTTTCTTGATTCCCTAAAATATGGGTCAAGACTCCAGCAATATGGAAAAGAAAAAATATAACAGTACAATTTCAGATTGGTGAAGGTTCATATGTTAGATCTCAACTTCTTCCAAATCTCAAGGTGACTCACCTAGTCTAGCTAGGAGATGTTCCCATAACGGTTTCTTTATAAATATATAGGAAATGGAAACTCACCAAAGGGCAGTGCCCTATTTTCATCCAAAGGTATCTTTTATTTTCAATCCAAAACGACCGGACAATCTGTATCATCCAAAGGTGTGAACGATTTTGGCCACCCACGCAAGGCTGTGAAAGGACGTATATGCAAATAATCCATCTGCAGCACTGCGGGGGGGAAATGAGAATAGTGGGGGGCGATCGGGCGAACGGCAGGCTGCCTACAAGGCTCGCAAAGCCGCGAAATCACACTGCTTTGCGAGCCAACCAGAATGAGGACCTCACCTTATGGATAAAGACTTTCTTTGAACATTAACATGAATGGTGTAGGCTAGCGATTCCCTATGGGACCCTGTACACAGGGTTGCAATGAGACCCTACACCAGTGATGGTACTATACACATATAGGACCTTATTCTGGTCCACACGCAATGCTGCGAGGGCTGTGTGTGGACCAAACGCCGCCTGCAGTGCCGCACCCACGTCACCGGCCGATTACCATGGGATTACCATGTAGTTTGCCATGCCCGCTCGCACCCTGCGTCCATAGGACCCAAATTGTGCACATAAAGGACCTTCTTTGGGTTGAACCTATGACCTTAGTGCTGTGATGGACCACGCTGCCCATAATGATGATAGATTTGCTATAGATCAAAGGCATGAGGACGCTTTCTCTAGCAAAGTCTACCATGGGCCCCCAAACACTGCTGGAGACAGGGACCCCCAATCTAAATTTCTTGTGTCCTATGAAACACTCGCATCTTTTGAATATCGAACTTACAATAAGTTATTAGTAACGATAATTATCTGCTGTAAATAGTCTCTATGGCTGTGATTTTCAACCTTTTTACCTTGGGGCACACTAAACAAGATTTTAAAATTGCCAAGGCACACCATGAGATCCCCACAGGGCAAAACACATTGCCCCCCACAGGAAAAAAACAAACCTATTGCCCCCCATATAAAATACAATCACACTGGTCCCCACAGGTAACACAAATAAAATACATTGGCCCTTTACATGAAAAGAAGAGACAGTTGCACTGGTGTTGGCTGTAAACTAGTTTGGGCATCTCTAGATCTGGGAGCACACTTGAGAACAGCTCAAGGCACACTAGTGTGCCACGGCACAGTGGTTGAAAAACACTGCTCTATGGTATAGGAAGTTCACTGGAGACTGCGCCAGTCTCTATGGTATAGGAAGTTCACTGGAGACTGCGCCAGTCTCTATGGTATAGGAAGTTCACTGGAGACTGCGCCAGTCTCTATGGTATAGGAAGTTCACTGGAGACTTCGCCAGTCTCTATGGTATAGGAAGTTCACTGGAGATTGCGCCAGTCTCTATGGTATAGGAAGTTCACTGGAGACTGCGCCAGTCTCTATGGTATAGGAAGTTCACTGGAGATTGCGCCAGTCTCTATGGTATAGGAAGTTCACTGGAGACTGCGCCAAGCCATGGTTGCTTCTAGTCTTTTCAAGGCAATGCTCCCATTAAGTTAAATAACA
Organism: Crinia signifera; assembly: GCF_055691185.1. NCBI lineage: Eukaryota > Metazoa > Chordata > Amphibia > Anura > Myobatrachidae > Crinia > Crinia signifera. The sequence continues at coordinate 125,518,246 of NC_139227.1, read as the reverse complement.
CAAGGTCTGGACCCCAGGCAGCTGCCAAAAATAACCAGTCACCGGAAACAGCAGAGGTGGAGATGGAAATCCTGTATGAGCTCATTGGGGTAACGTAGAGGGCAGGCACGAGTATCCCATCATGCCGCTCCCTGGTTATACTCTGATGCAACCAGCTGGGACCGCCCTTTATACAGCAGAGGATACTGGATCTCCTGGCCAGCTAGAGTGAAATCCCACCCTGGGAATGAATGTACTCGCGGTGCGACTCGATGTGTACTGCAGTGAATCTGTTTGCAGCTGTGAGAATATGTCCGAAACCATTGATAAGCCGCTCAGCATCGAATGATCGCAGGCTCAGAGTAGCTCTGGACTTACTGGCGGCTGCGATTTAATCAGCCTAGCTGACGTCACACGCCCTCCTCTAAAACACTTGGGCACGGATGCATCTTCCTTAGTCACGCCTGCGTTTGTTCTGGCATGCCTGTGTTATGGGAATGATTCCCAGGGCCATTAAGAGATCAGTGGGGCCCGGTATTGGAGTAGAGCATAGTAATATCCAGGAAGCGTGGCCACACCCCCACAGATATAACTGGAATTGCTTGGAGCTTTATCCTTGGCTGTAAAGGTAAATCAGGGTTGCCTACTTTTAATGTCTCCTCTCCAGGAGAAGTCCGGAGAGGAGACTGTCAGAAGCACCTCTGGGAGGGGGGGCTACCTTATGTAGACGTCATCAAGCCCTGCCCTCCAGTACCGCAAATCCCGCAATTTGCATCTTTAATCCCACCCCCTCCCACAAAAATTCATGGATCGCCGCAAATTAATGTTGCCGTAGGGGAGATGCTGGTTGGCCACCGGTATCTGGGAGGACTTGATTTTAAGGAGCCCACAGGCCATTCCGGGATGGTAGGCAACCCTAATATAAATGTAAAATATAAAAAAAAAAACTGTGAATTTCCCTTTAAGGTAATAACTTTAATTGTTCTTTTAACCCTGGGTGTGGTGGGAATCACGTGAGGCCGGATAATCTGGAAGCCTTGCACCTCAAGTGACACACTGGAAAAAATAATCTCATTTAGCATACATCGATTGTCATGTGACTGGGATAGAGTCATGTGACTGAGATAGAGTCATGTGACTGGGATAGAGTCATGCATGTCTAGCAATCTCCCTCATGTCACCTAGCCCACATTACACTGTTACATCATAGTTATCTCCCACCCTGCATTCTGCAGGAGACTCCCTGACATAGCAGCAATCTCCCTCTCTCCCTCATTAGTCTACCAATCTCCCTCATGTCACCTAGCCCACATTACACTGTTACATCAGAGTTACCTCCCCTCCTGCATTCTGCAGAAGAGTCCCTGACATAGCAGCAATCTCCCTCTCTCCCTCATTAGTCTAGCAATCTCCCTCATGTCACCTATCCCACATTACACTTTTACATCATAGTTACCTCCCCTCCTGCATTCTGAAGGCGACTCCCTGACATAGCAGCAATCTCCCTCTCTCCCTCATTAGTCTAGCAATCTCCCTAATGTCACCTAGCCCACATTACACTGTTACATCATAGTTACCTCCCCTCCTGCATTCTGCAGGAGACTCCCTGACATAGCAGCAATCTCCCTTACTAGTCTAGCAATCTCCCTCATGTCACCTAGCCCACATTACACTGTTACATCATAGTTACCTCCCCTCCTGCATTCTGCAGGAGACTCCCTGACATAGCAGCAATCTCCCTCTCTCCCTCATTAGTCTACCAATCTCCCTCATGTCACCTAGCCCACATTACACTGTTACATCATAGTTACCTACCCTTCTGCATTCTGCAGGAGACTCCCTGACATAGCAGCAATCTCCCTCTCTCCCTCATTAGTCTAGCAATCTCCCCCATGTCACCTAGCCCACATTACACTGTTATATCAGTTACCTCCCATCCTGCATTCTGCAGGAGACTCCCTGACATAGCAACAATCTCCCTCTCTCCTTCATTAGTCTAGCAATCTCCCTCATGTCACCTAGCCCACATTACACTGTTACATTATAGTTATCTCCCAGCCTGCATTCTGCAAGAAACTCTCTGACATAGCAGCAATCTCCCTCTCTTCCTCATTAGTCTACCAATCTCCCTCATGTCACCTAGCCCACATTACACTGTTACATCAGAGTTACCTCCCCTCCTGCATTCTGCAGGAGACTCCCTGACATAGCAGCAATCTCCCTCTCACCCTCATTAGTCTAGCAATCTCCCTCATTTCACCTATCCCACATTACACTTTTACATCATAGTTACCTCCCCTCCTGCATTCTGGAGGAGACTCCCTGACATAGCAGCAATCTCCCTCTCTCCCTCATTAGTCTAGCAATCTCCCTCATTTCACCTATCCCACATTACACTTTTACATCATAGTTACCTCCCCTCCTGCATTCTGGAGGAGACTCCCTGACATAGCAGCAATCTCCCTATCTCCCTCATTAGTCTAGCAATCTCCCCATGTCACCTAGCACACATTACACTGTTACACCATAGTTACCTCCCCTCCTGCATTCTGTAGGAGACTCCCTGACATAGCAGCAATCTCCCCCTCTACCTCATTAGTCTAGCAATTTCCTCAATGGGGTGCTGTGCAAAATTCTACTACCAACTATAATCTCCCTGAAACTAGTTTTCAAAAGTAGGCAAGTATGATGTATGTAGGATGAATGTAGGCTATGTATGGAAGCGGTTGGTGAACACGTTACATGTTGCTTGATAGCTGAACACGTGTGATGCTCAGCATAATATATTTAATCGGACACCCCCGCCTGCATAGCCTGGCTTCTGGGAGATAGGTCAACAGTCAATGGGGCAGATGTATTAAAAGCTTTAACAAGAGATAAATCCAAGGGTGACAAAGAGAGATAAACATCCAGCCAATCACCTGCTAACTGCCATGTTACAGGCTGTGTTTGAAAAAAGTCAGCAAGGAGCTGATTGGCTGGACGTTTATCTCTCTTTATCACCCTTGCATTTATCTCTTGTTAAGGTTTAATACATCTGCCCCATAATGTCAACAGCAAAAAGGTCAACATTGACACAAGCCAAAGGTTAACATGAGTTTTTCACTTTTTTTTCTTCATTGTTTAGACCACGGGTGTCAAACACAAGGCCCGCGGGCCAAATCCGGCCCGACAGACCTCGTCATGTGGCCCGCGCAGCCGCCGCCAGCCTTCACCTTTTATTCTCTTTTATTAGAGGTTTTTTTTGCACTGCCGGCGGCCATGTTCTTTTAAGATGTCTGCAGCCACAGGAACATGGCCGCCAGCCTCCACGGCTACGTGGAGGAGGGCCCGGCAGCCTGTTCCCTCTTATCGAGGCAGTGGCGGACGCTGGGTGGGGACGTCATGACGATGACGCCTCCCACCCACGCGTCTGCAGAGAGGAAGGAAGGCAGGCCGAGTCGGGGGGCCGCAGCAGGACAGGCCACGGCGCAGAGAGTGGAATTGAAATTACTGGAGCCGCAGCAGCAGCAGCAGTAAAGGAGCCTGAGGGATAAAATACAGTAAGTTACATAAAAAAACAATATATCTGGTGGTGGTGTCATGGCATTACTTTTATATTATACAGGGGGAGCTGCCTGTGGTGTAATTATTATTGTACAGGGGGAGCAGCCTGTGGTGTCATTATTATTGTACAGGGGGAGCAGCCTGTGGTGTCATGGCATTATGCCATGACACCACAGGCTGCTCCCCCTGTATAATAATAATGCCATGACACCACAGGCTGCTCCCCCTGTATAATAATTTGTGTCATGGCATTACTATTGTTATATTATACAGCGGGAGCAGCCTGTGCTGTCATTGCATTATTATTATACAGCGGGAGCAGCCTGTGGTGTCATTGCATTATTATTATACAGCGGCCCTATGAGGGTGACCAAACTGCTGATGCGGCCCCCGATGAATTTGAGTTTGACACCCCTGGTTTAGACTTTTTCATACTTTAATATCCACATGGACACAAAGGGCCTTATTCTAGTTCACACTTTCTGACAACATCCTTCTTATATGGACAAAACCATGTGCACTGCAGGGGAGCAGATGTAACATGTGCAGAGAGAATTAGATTTGGGTGAGTTATTTTGTTTCTGTGCAGGAAAAATACTGACTGCTTTATTTTTACACTGCAATATAGATCTCACTTTGAAGTAAAACCCCACCGAAATCTAATTCTCTCTGCACAAATTACATCTGCCCCACCTGCAGTGCATATGGTTTTGCCCATCTAAGAAGAATTTTGTCAGAAAGAGTGAACTAGAATAAGGCCCAAGGCTCCCACTGCTCCACCAAGTATCCATAGACACAATTACCCAGAGTAAATTTAGGCAGATCACATAATGTCAAAAGGATATGAAAAACCCTCTTTACATCATTTTAGTAAAAATAATATTGATACATATGCCCGTCTATACGTAGACGGGTGTGGATCATCTCTTAGACCACACTTAGGTCGACAGTCATTAGGTCGACCACGTTGGGTCGACAGGGGGGAAGGTTGACAGGGTTGTAGGTCGACATGGGTTTAGGTCGACATGGGCCAAGGTAGACATGGGTCTAGGTCGACAGTCATTAGGTCGTTAGGTCGACATGGGTTTTTCACTGTTTTTTTACCCAAATGTCGAAACAGTTGGAAGTGACCCGCAGCCCCTCGCATCGCTCGCCATGCTTCGGGCACACTATTTTATTCTCCCACCACGCCTTAGTGGATGGTAGGGCATGAAATACCGCCTGACGGCACATGTCGGCTCAAAAAACAGTGAAAAACCCATGTCGACCTAACGACTGTCGACCTTGGCCCATGTCGACCTTGGCCCATGTTGACCTAAACCCATGTCGACCTTGACCCATATCGACCTACAACCCTGTAGACCAGGCATGTCCAACGTTGGCCCTCCAGATGTTGTGAAACTACACTTCCCAGCATGCTTTGCCAGAGTTTTGCTATTAGAGAATGCTAAAACTATAGCAAACCATGCTGAGATGTGTAGTTTCATGCCTGCTGTAGACTTTCCCCCCTGTCGACACAATGTGGTCGACCTAATGACTGTCGACATAAGTGTGGTCTGATAGATGACCATATCCCACGTAGACTGCCCTCTTTGTTTTCCTGCACAGACATTTCTTGTGCCCCAGTTATAATGCCAGTGGGGGTGGGTGCTATTATTATAATCCGCTTCCTCTATGACCTGGGCATCAAGCCAGAGATGTCTCTGCGTACATGCAGAATGTGTACAGTCACCATCTAGTTCCTGGTCATCCTTGTGTTACGGTTCCTTTCTGGCATGTAACAGAAGGCTATGGCTAATGTCCAAAACAAAGGGGGTGGAGAGGAGGGGGCCATTTGCACAATTATATTTAATTGTAGTGATCAATCATTTCCGTATTTGCTGAGCTGACATTGGGCACAAGACTAACGGTGGACTAGAGATAAGAGGACCCTGAATTCATGGTCTGGTCAGCTACATGGGAAAACCCCGTCTGGTGATGTAGAGGCAGCTTGGCTGAGAAAACTATGTCGTTAGTAATTAAAGGTTACAGGGAACCATGTGTGAGCCAATTAAATCGACCTGAAGGTGTTAACATCAAGAAGATTGTTGGCAAGAATATTTTCAATGTTGTAAGCCGCAGGTTACCCGGGGTTACTGGGCATATGAACGGCTTAGGAACCTGGTATAGAGCTGGCTCTCTCTTTATATTACTCACTTTATTATTATCTGTTATTATATAGCACATTCATATTACTCAGGGCATATATCAGTCATTCACATGCCCCAGAGGAGCTAACAATCTATATTCTCCATTACGGGTACAAGGACATCGCTGCATCCCTGCCTCAAGTGACACCGGACGCGGGAGGGACTGTTTTTTGCTTGTGCGACCGAAAAGGGTCAAGGCCTCACATATTGGGGGTGTGACCTCCAATCCGGTCCAGTCCCGGAGATGCGGACAGTATGCAGTGCTGGCTCCTACACAGTGCTGCATGTAATATTACAGTGCAGCACCTGACTTCTTCCACTAAGCAGTAGACAGTACTCGGTACACACAAACTCTGCACAGCTGCGCCAGGCCAGGGCTGAGAAGGCAGTAATGCTCACCACTGTGCCATCCGTGCTGCTCTTTTCCTACTGTATCCACACTGCCATTGTGCAGATCATGGCCAGAAATTCAATACAAATCGGGATAAGGATCAGCTCACATTACACAACAATGGGGAACAAGAATGTATCATAGTTTAGCGTAATATCACCTCCCCAGAGATTGCAGCGCGGTGACTCCAACAGTTTCTGGCCAGTGTTTCCCAAATGATCATTTTGCAGAGAAGAGCACCATATTATGCAGGGATACGGTCATTGGGTCTACAGCATGTTGGTCGACACCGTTAGGTAGACATGGGTCTAGGTCGACATGGGTCTAGGTCGACAGGGGTCTAGGTTGACTGGTCATTATGTTGAGCCGACATGTGCCGACATGTGCCGACAGGCGGTATTTCATGCCCTACCATCCACTAGGGCGTGGTGGGAGAATAAAATAGTGTGCCCGAAGCATAGCGAGGTACTTTGCCCCAAGCATGGCGAGCGTAGCTGGCGATGCAAGGGGATGGGGTGCACTGGAAACGGTGTCCATGTCGACTGTGTCGACATTCGGGTAAAAAAAACAGTGAAAAACCCAATGTTGACCTTTTGGCTGTCAGTCGAACACTGTCCACCTAATGCTTGTGTTGACCTGCCGACCTACACCCATGTCGACCTACACCCATGTCGACATTGTCACATGTGAATTGCGCATGATAATTATCAATTAAATTGTTTACTTGTTTGTACTTCTGTAACTTGTTCATTTCAACCCCCCCTCTATGTAAACCTTGTGGCACCTTATAAAATAAAGATAATTAATAGTAAAGGTCTCTTGCACCAGATATAGGACTAGTGCAAATGCACACGGTTAAAAATAACGATTATTGCAAACGTGCATGGGGACCAGTGTGGTCTCAGCAACAAGCTAGACAAAGGGTCAGGGCTGGCAGCCAACAACAATGGCTGTGATCCAATTGGCAAACAGATTAGTAAAATAACATCCAAGACCAGGTACATGGAATGCAGTGGGACACATGACAAACACAGCAGATCGAAACACTATCAGCAGCGATGCGTGAGCGCCATTTAGAGACCCTGATCAACCACAAAATCTCTGGCAGCCCCGCCACTAGTGACGATGGGTGTGTTCCGGCTGTAGGATTGACATCAAGCAATTTAATCCAGGATTACTGAGACTAAAAATGTCCAAATTACAACTATCTAAGACCTTTCGCTATGTTTGGCCACATTTAGGATTGGAAACCACATGTGTATGTTGTTCAAGGTATGCGGTCATTTGGTCGACAGCATTATGGTCGACAGTCATTAGGTCGACATGGGAAAAGGTCAACATGGGGAAAGGTCGACGTGGTTCTAGGTCGAAAGGACGTTAGTTCGACACTGTCTAGGTTGACAGTCAAAAGGTCGACATGGGGTTGTCACTGTTTTTTGAGCCAACATGTGATGGGAGAATAAAATAGTGTGCCCGACACATTGCGAGCGCAGCGAGGGGATGCGGTGCACTCTAAACTGTGTCCAAGTCGACTGTGTTGACATTCAGGTCGAAAAACAGTGAAAAACCCCATGTCAACCTTTTGACTGTCGACCTAGACATTGTTGAACTAATGACCTATCAAATGAATGACCTTTCGATCTAGAACCATGTCGACCTTTTCCCATGTCGACCTAATGGTGTTGACCTAATGACTGTCGACCATAATGTTGTAGACCAAATGATCCCAACCCCTCTGTATTAACAATGTGCCTGGTTCAGGTCAGACAATATTGCAGTAGGGGTCCTGCGTCATTGGATGCACCACAGCTGCAGTGCCAGTGATTCCAAGGAAGCAGCATCGATGTGGTCTACAGCCATTGTTCCAAATGATAAGAAATGATAGTCGTTCTTGTGGAGGACCTTACCTTATCCAGGATGAATTTGTTGAGGTAAGGCATATATCCCTGGTTAGACACTGGACCTTCATCGTCATCTCTGAAATGTTCCTCCAAGGCCACCGGGTCGTGAGGGACATTCAGCAATGTGCAGAGATTGTGAGAGAGGACCTGAGAGAGACATAAGGAGAAGTTCAGCGGAGGTTTGTCCCAACTGCCATTGATAAAGATCATGTTACCTAAGACGTTACAGTTACCAGTTGTGAAACGTATACATTGTACAGATCTACAGTATTCATATTTGAATGTATGTGTTTCCAACTGTCCCAAGGCCTTGTAAACATCACTAGCACAAACTCTGCAGCTGGGCCGTGGAACTGGGTTAATTGGCAGCTCTCATAGTCCCCATAGAAAGCCATGGGAACTGGTTTAACAATCAGACAGAGAAGGAATGCGCATCACAGGCCACCGCTGAATAGACTGTGTGGGATTGGACTCGAAGAGCTTCTAAAAATGAAAAGAGAAGATGCTCTCCGTAGCAGCCAATCAATTCATGTCTATCATTTCTCTGTTACACCCTAAAAAATGATAAGACAGAATCTGGTTGGTTGCTATGAGAAACATCATCTCCAAGGGCGCAACTAGATATCCGTCAGCCCCATAGCGAAATTTTGTAAGGGCCTCCTATTTAGTAACTGATGGTGATAAATGTGTGTAAAACATATTACTTAGACAGTAGAGATGGGCCCCCTTCAGCTGTGGGCCCCATAGCAACTGGGCCCCTGGCACCTATGGTAGTTACGCCCTTGATCATCTCTTTGCATTTTTAGAAGTTTAAGTAAAATTTACCCCACTATGTTTCTAGATTTACTCACAGTCCCCCACATTTAGTAGGCCCCCCGTATCAGCACCACCCCCTCCATCTGCCGGTCAAATACCGACATTCGCGGCTCTTTGTGGAGGGGGCAGGGCTAAAATGCCCAAATCACATAATTTATTACCACCCCCTCCGCAAAGTGCCGAAAATCACCTCATTTACAGGCATGGGGCTTAATGAAGGCAAGCCCCACCCACGCCCCCTAGAAAAGCGTCAGAAAGCCTCATGTCCGGGCTTCTCCCAGAAAGGAGGAACTTTAGTCTATGTCCTATGCGGAATCGGTACAGCTGTCAGAATGAACTTAGGTCTATAGTCATTAGGTCGACCCCATTAGGTCGACTGGCAGGAAGGTCGACTTGATTTAAGGTCGACATGGGCCAAGGTCGACATGACTTAAGGTCGCATTTGCATAAAGGTCGACATGAGGAAGGTCGACTGGTCATAAGGTCGACATGGGTTTTTCACTGTTTTTTGACCCGAATGTCGGCACAGTCGACATGAACACAGTTGGCAATGAGAATCGGACCCTCGCATCGCTCGCTTCGCTCGCAATTCTTCGGGCACGTTGGCTCGCTTCGCTCGCCACAGCTTTAATGTTCTCCTCCACGCCCTAGTCGGCTCAAAAAAAACAGTGAAAAACCCCATGTCGACCTTATGACCAGTAGACCTTCCTCATTTCGACCTTTATGCAAATTCGACCTTAAGTAATGTCGACCTTGGCCCATGTCGACCTTAAGTCAGGTCGACCTTCCTGCCAGTCGACCTAGTGGGGTCGACCTAACGACTGTAGACCTAAGTTCATTCTAATAGATGACCGCTTCCCGTCCCAGCATGGTTGGTGTAGTGGTCTATAACTACTGCCTCACCGCGCTGAGGTTGTGAGTTCATATTCCACCATGACCATAAATTAGAATGTTTATATTCTCACTATGTTTGAGTGGGTTTCCTCTGGGTACTCCCGTTTCCTTCCACACAAATAAATTATACAGATAGGTTAATTGGTTCCCAACAAAAGTAAATGCTAATGCATTTGTGTGGGTACATGAGGTAGGCACTATAGACCAGGCTTGTATACCCTACCGGAATGGCTGGGAGGCTGCTGAAAATTGGGTCCGTCTCCCGGCCCCCTGGGAAGGTGGGCAATTTTTCTGCATTGGCCACGCAGCCCCCTGGACCCCCCATTACGCTGCAATAAATACTGATTTTTTGCTGGTCCGCGGAGAGTGGCGGGGCTAAAATGACACGAATCGCATAACCCCAATCCGCGGACTGATAAATTGTATCATTTGACTGCCATGGGGGCGGGGCTTGGTGACGTCTGCCTTGTCCTGCCCCCTGACATGCTACTATCTGGTCTCCTCTCCAGGCTTCTCCCAGAAATTAGAAAAACAAAGTAGGCAAGTACTGTATGCTCAGGGCCGGATTTGTGCCTAGGCCCGTGAGGCACCGGCCTCAGGGCGGCACCAATTAAGGGCGGCATGCAGGCTGACATTCTGTTAAATGGCAGAGCGGGTTTGCAGCGGCGAGTGACGAGCGCCGCCGCCCCAGACATGAATTATCATATGTCGGCGGCAGCGCCGCTCGTCACCCGCCACTGCCTACCCACTCTGCTATGCACATTACACCACCGCTTAGTGGCTGGGTCCGACGGGCCCCTGCGTGTCCGGAACACACAGTCTATTGGCTGCTGTGTATCCAGCAGCTGAGCGGCGCGCAGATCCTCCTTGCGCTCAGTCAGTTACAGTGTGTGAGCCGGAGAGAGACTGATGGAGACACTGTGCTAATCACTGTACTAATAAGTGCCTCCCTCCCTCCGGATCCTCCGTACAGTGAGCAGTCCAGAGTGCTTAAAAAAATATTAAGGTGGGCTACAGTTTTTAATGAAATATATAAATAACAATGTATATACATATATGATTACTTTAAAATAGGGGGGGGCGCACAAAAATGTTGTGCCTAGGGGCGGCCTGACCCCTAAATTCGCCCCTGTGTATGCTACATAGGCTGCAAGCTCCACCTGAGCACAGACTGATGTAAATGACTGGAATATTCTCTGTACAGTGCTGCAGAATATGTGTGCGCTATATAGTAGCTGTTGAGGAATAAATGTCCCTAAAACTCTCTGGGCTGAGTGGACATATAAAAAAAAAAAAAAATTAAGTTTCTTTCACCCAGTTACTAGATTGTGTGAATATTCAATAGTTACATCACAGGCGTTATTCTGGTTAACTAGGAAGGCCAAACCTACCAAACCCCGCCATGGGTGCACGAATCCTGCGTATGTACAGAGATGCGCATGCATTATATGCGCACATATTTCACAGAGATCCACTCAGCATTACGTAGATCTCTTCCTCCTTATTACCACAGACAGTGATGAGCTTAGTAGGCATTTCTAACCCGTAGAGAAGGGTGGTGGACACAATATGTACAATAATAACCAGAAGCCTGAAAAGCATATGCATGAGCTTCCCCAGACATCCCCACACGTGACCTCACAACAGTCTGATATAACTGCAACAAGGAGGCAGAGAGAGGGAACTCCAGTAACACACATCACACACAGGCCCTTATTCTGATTGAGTCGGAGGGATCCGAATGCGGATGAACGGCCGATGGTTGGTGTTGCGCATGTGCGAACGCTTCACACGTACAAACACGGCGTGAGTTCCGTGCAGAAAATGATCGTATGGAACCATCCGATCAGGGGGTGGAGAAGGTCTGTTTGGGCTCATTAACATATGCGTACACCCGCGTTTCATGGGCGTTCCCATGAAAACGCTGGGCGTATGTATGGTAATGCGGCCGTGACGCACGTGTGGGGGGCGGACATATGACATAGCCGGATGCCAGCTGCCCATATCCCTGATTTCATACGGAAAAATGTCCGAGTGGTCTGGAACACTCGGAGCTGTCTGACCGCTCGGTCCATCATTTGATGGTCGGCGACCATCGGAGGATGGGGGAGGTTCCCACAGATGGAGGAGGTGTGCACATGAAACATCCACTCGCGGTCCGTACTCTCTGCGTCTTACCGCATTCGGACGGTGTGAGCGATCCGTACAGTAGGCGGGGTGAAGAACACTCGTTTCCTGTACGAAATACGCATCCGTCCGATTCAACTAGAATAAGGGCCACAGTGACAGGTAGATATCTAATACAATGCTGGAGAACAGATAATACAGCAAAGTAGTAACATACATCACACACAGTGACCAGTAGTATCTGTTATACAATGCTGGAGAACAGACAATACAGTAGTAACACTACTGATTGTAACAGATAATACAGTACAGTAGTAACACTACTAATATTAACAGACAGTAGAGTAGTAACACTACTAAATGTAACAGATAATACAGTAAAGTAGTAACATTACTAATAGTAACAAATAATACAGTACAGTAGTAACATTACTAATAGTAACAGACAGTAGAGTAGTAACACTACTAATTGTAACAGATAATACAGTACAGTAGTAACATTACTAATAGTAACAAATAATACAGTACAGTAGTAACATTACTAATAGTAACAAATAATACAGTACAGTAGTAACATTACTAATAGTAACAGACAGTAGAGTAGTAACACTACTAATTGTACCAGATAATAGAGTACAGTAGTAACACTACTAATAGTAACAAATAATACAGTACAGTAGTAACATTACTAATAGTAGCAGACAATACAGTACAGTAGTAACACTGCTAATAGTAACAGATAATACAGCACAGTAGTAACATTACTAATAGTAACAGATAATACAGCACAGTAGTAACATTACTAATAGTAGCAGACAATACAGTACAGTAGTAACACTACTAATAGTAACAGATAATAAAGTACAGTAGTTACAGCTGTGATCTTCTGCCGCAGCTCCGATTGCCGGGTAATTCGGCATGGGGGGAACAGCCTGGAGAAGTACTGTCACCTACTTCACCCCTCAGAGCGCCACATCGGGACGCCGGTGCATCCTCCCCCCACGCAGAATTACCCGGCAATCGGAGCCGCGGCAGAAGATCACAGCCACGAGTACAGCATCCCGCTCAGAAGTGCAGCAGCACCCGCCGCCAACCTCCGTGATCAGAGCATGCAGCAAAAGGTAACACCAGCCGCTTAGTAGGGACAGATAGGCACAGACTCTCCACCACTCCAAGGGAGTGTAAACATTTTAAATAACCTTTTTTCTTACAGGTCACACAGTTTGTATAGTATACCCGCAATTGGCACGGTTTATTTTTACTTCAATACTTTTCCATCCTTATTCACATAGTTTATTTTAATGCCATTAATATTTTTATTTGTATCTTTATTTTTACTTTATTCATTTATTTTTATTTATTTTTATTTCCATTTATTTGATTTATTATTTCTTCATCAATTATTTACTTAGTTTCACCATCCTCTCCCGCCCGGACCAGTCATATTACATACCCCCCTTTATTAATCTTAGCGCTCCTAGCACCAAACCCTCAGACAATACAGCACATTAGTAACACTACTAATAGTAACAAATAATACAGTACAGTAGTAACACTACTAATAGTAACAAATAATACAGTACAGTAGTAACACTACTAATAGTAACAAATAATACAGTACAGTAGTAACACTACTAATAGTAACAGATAAATGAGGGCGCACCACCACAAATTCCGGGATACTATTTTGGTTCCGGTTGACTGATCTACAGTGTCTAGACATGCAATAGGTTGACATGCAAGCGGACAACAAGTCAAAATGTCGACATGGTCAAAATGTCTACATTAAAAACTGTCGAAACATGACAAGGTTGACATCAGTTTTTCATGATTTTTTTTTTAACCGGCATTTTCTTTCTTCTTCCATTTCGGCATAGGGAGAGAATATAATAGTGTACCCATAGGCAGCAAGGCACTGAGCCATGTGAGGATACGCGTTACACTAATTGGGGGTCTATGTCGACATTGACACAAAAACATTGTGAAGAACTCAGGTCTACTTTTTGATGTGTCTACCTTTTTCATGTCGACATTTGACCCTGTCAACATTTTGACCCTGTCAACATTTTGACCCTGTTGACCTTTACCATGTCTACCTTTTGACCCTGTTGACCTTTATCATGTCTACCTTTTGACCCTGTCAACATTTTGAGGTAGACCTATTAAATGTATATCTGGATCAGCGGCGACGGCAGACCCTCCGCTGCTTCGCTGCTTAAGGGGGGGAAGTCCCGCCGCTCCGGAGGGGAGGGGGCAGGCATTCCCACTGCTCCAGCGAGGGGGGTTGCGGGCATATCCGCTGCTCCAGCGAGAAAGGGTGGTGCGGGCAGACCCACCAGCGGGGTGGGGTGCGGGCAGACCCTCTGCTCGCGGCATGCTGGTGGGGTGCAAGCAGACCAGGTGCTCACATGGGTTTGTGCGGGCAGACCTGCTGCTCGTGGGGGGGGGGGGGGTTGTGTGGGGAGACCTGCTGATCCTGGGGTTGGGGCAGTGCAGACCTGCTGATCTGGGGGGGTGCGTGAATAGGGGGTGCGTGAATACCCATACCTCCCAACTTTCGTGCTGAAGAAATAGGGACGCGCCCAAAAAGGGGGCGGACGTATGCAAATGAGGGCGCGGCTTATGCTAATTAGCCGCGACCTCATTTTCATACAAGAATAGACGCTGTGCGCATGCGCACAGCGTCTATTCTACTAGATTGGGGGGTCTCCCAACTGCCACCCCCCGCAGCGGGACAATGCCTGCCGCGGGTGGGACAGCGGGACAGGACCCGAAAATCGGGACTGTCCCGCTGTAATCGTGACAGTTGGGAGGTATGAATACCCGCTGCTCGGGGGGGGGGGGGTTGTGTGCAGAACCGCTGATCCGGTGGGGGGGGGGGGTGGGCAGACCCACTGATTTGAGCGGAGGTGGGCAGACCCTGATGCAGCAGGTGGGGGGGGGGCATGCTCGCAGACTGCTGCCCTGGGGGAGGGAAGGGGGGGGGGCGGTGTGTGCATACCCGCTGCTCGGGGGGGGGGGGGGTTGTGCAGCCAGATCCGCTGCTCGCGCGGGGGGGGGTAGTGATCCTGGGGTTCGGGCGGTGCAGACCTGCTGATCCGGGAGGGGTTGCGGGCAGACCTGCTGATCCGGAGGGGGGGCGCAGATCTGCCGATGGGTGGGGGGGGGTGCGGGCAGACTCGCTCGCGTGGTGGGGGTGTGCGGGCAGACATACTCCTGCAGGGGGGGGGTCAGAGACAGACCCGCTTGCGGGGTGGGGTGGGGGTGCGGGCAGACCCGGTCGCAGGGTAGTGGGGGGAGCGGGCAGGCCCCCTTCTGGGGGGGGGGGGGGCTGTGGAGGCAGACCTGCTGGCGGGGGGGGGAGGGTGTGTGCAGGCCCGCTCGCTTCTGGGAGGGGGGGATAGAAATTAGGTTTTTTCAAAAAGTTCAGCCAGGACAAGTAGTTGCTCTCTGAGGGGCAGATGTATTGAGCCTGGTGAAGTGATAAACTGGAAGGTGAAGTGGTGAAGTGGAAGGGGATAACACAGCAGCCAATCAGCTCTAGTCATTTTTCAAACACAGCCTGTAATTTGACAGTTAGGGGCTGATTGGCTGTGCCTGAGTGTTGTGAAACTTAAGGGGCATACACACGTAGAGATCTGTGCTAAGCAATTTTGCTAAGCTATTTTGCTAAGCTATTTTGCTGGTGTCAAGATCTCCCATGGGGAGCACATACACATGCAGAGATTTGTGCTAAGTGATTTTGCTAAGTGATTTTGCTAAGCAATTTTGCTTAAGCAAAAAAAGTCAGGGTAATGGTTCAGAATGAGAGATTGTGATCAGTATCTCTCATTCTGTACACACAGAGAGATTTGCAGTCATTTGCTAAGCAACCTGACTAGATTGTGACTGCATGCACTGACTTAGTTAGCAAGAGATATTAAATCTCTCGGAGCATACACACGGAGAGATCTGTGCTTACTTTCTAAGCAATCTAGTCAGATTGCTTAGAAAATAGCACAAATTTGCTCCGTGTGTACACCCCTTAAAAGCCCTAACAAGCTCCGCCCACTTATCGCTGGTTTCCCAGTATCTATAGAACCACAGATTCTCTCAGGAGTCTCAGGTGTACAACTGATAACTTACATGAACCAGGAAATGAAGAGGAGAATCAGTAAATGGTTAAAACGGTTTCCAACCCCATCGTTAGACAAACAGACAGAACGAGGATCACAGAAGCGGCACTGCGTTACAGCAATAATCACACCTTGCACTTTATTATCAGTGCAATCTTGTACAGATATTTGGAGTGGATTGATGGCATAACACAGAGGACATTAACATCTTTATGTCTTTTAACAGCGAATATATATTAACGCGATTTACAATTCAGAGTGTGATCTGATGGAACCTTCTCCAGTAACTAGCCCTGTACAGTGGTTCCATGAGGCATTGCTTTACTTTTGATCTCAGAATGGACATACTGCAAGAAACTACATTACTGCTACATCGCTCCGATGAATAATCTTTTATCGCCGCGACACATTATACAGTTATCGTGGGGAAAATACGTCAGCCAATGTTTTTGAAGACAGCTCCTAACCTAAAAATAATATCGCAGACCCTGGGGTATAACTAGATATATGAGAGCCTGGCAGCAACATATTTTTGAGGTACCCATGCACATCCCCCCAAAAAATATGTTGTACGACCACGGGGTATGGAGATGAGTAATGACCATCCCGGCCCAATGTCGCAATGGCATTGCCTTCCAGGGCAGTAGAGAGTCTGTCCGGGCCCAGATACTTTTCAAGGGGTGTGGCCTAATTGCAGGAGGCATGGCCATGCACCCTTATAATAAAATACATTAAAAATAGCAATTTAAGCAGCTCCCTGGCCACACAGCAGCCCAGCACACAGCCGTATGTGCTGGGTTAAGAAGAGATGCAGGTAACAGGGGCCCCACTGGGCACATCCATCAGACCTAGGCCCAGGTAAACAACCGCCCACCCCATTTCTCGACACCACCGTCAACTCCTACAATGGTACAGTGGTCGTTGCACACTTGCTTAGACCTTATATGAAAACTATACTTGTGCTAAAACAAATATTAATTAATAATATGCGGATGCTGTAATCTTACGGTACATTTGTATAATAGTCACGGCTGACATTGGCAGTGGAGAGGAAACCACCACACCTTGTCTGTCCCAGAACACGGAATAATACAGCGACAAAATGGGACAGAAATATCCCTGAAGATTGTGCAGTCCGTGGAGAATAAGAAAGTCACCATTTGTCACTGTGTTCCTGCTGTCTGCATGTACAGACTTCCCGTATACTCCCGGGGAACAGACTTCCCGTATACTCCCGAGTTACAGACTTCCCGTATACTCCCAAGGTACAGACTTCCCGTATACTCCCGGGGAACAGACTTCCCGTACACTCCCGAGGTACAGACTTCCCGTATACTCCCGAGGTACAGACTTCCCGTATACTCCCGAGGTACAGACTTCCCGTATATCCTGCACCGAAGTACAGACTTCCCGTATACTCCCGAGGTACAGACTTCCCGTATACTCCCGAGGTACAGACTTCCCGTATACTCCCGAGGTACAGACTTCCCGTATACCCTGCACCGAGGTACAGACTTCCCGTATACTCCCGAGGTACAGACTTCCCGTATACTCCCGAGGTACAGACTTCCCGTATACTCCCGAGGTACAGACTTCCCGTATACTCCCGAGGTACAGGCTTACCGTATACTCCCGAGGTACAGACTTCCCGTATACTCCCGAGGTACAGGCTTCCCGTATACTCCCGAGGTACAGAGTTCCCGTATACACTGCACCGAGGTACAGACTTCCCGTATCCTCCCGAGGTACAGACTTCCCGTATCCTCCTGAGGTACAGACTTCCCGTATATCCTGCACCGAGGTAAAGACTTCCCGTATACTCCCGAGGTACAGGCTTTCCGTATACTCCCGAGGTACAGGCTTACTGTATACTCCAGAGGTACAGACTTCCCGTACACTCCCGAGGTACAGACTTCCCGTACACTCCCGAGGTACAGACTTCCCGTACACTCCCGAGGTACAGACTTCCCGTACACTCCCGAGGTACAGACTTCCCGTATTCTCCCAAGGTACAGACTTCCCGTACACTCCCGAGGTACAGACTTCCCGTACACTCCCGAGGTACAGACTTCCCGTATACTCCCGAGGTACAGACTTCCCGTATCCTCCCGAGGTACAGACTTCCCGTATATCCTGCACAGAGGTAAAGACTTCCCGTATACTCCCGAGGTACAGGCTTTCCGTATACTCCCGAGGTACAGGCTTACCGTATACTCCCGAGGTACAGACTTCCCGTATACTCCCGAGGTACAGACTTCCCGTATACCCTGCACCGAGGTACAGACTTCCCGTATACTCCCGAGGTACAGACTTCCTGTATACTCCCGAGGTACAGACTTCCCGTATTCTCCCAAGGTACAGACTTCCTGTATACTCCCGAGGTACAGGCTTACCGTATACTCCCGAGGTACAGACTTCCCGTATACTCCCGAGGTACAGGCTTCCCGTATACTCCTGAGGTACAGAGTTCCCGTATACACTGCACCGAGGTACAGACTTCCCGTATCCTCCCGAGGTACAGACTTCCCGTATCCTCCCGAGGTACAGACTTCCCGTATATCCTGCACCGAGGTAAAGACTTCCCGTATACTCCCGAGGTACAGGCTTTCCGTATACTCCCGAGGTACAGGCTTACTGTATACTCCCGAGGTACAGACTTCCCGTACACTCCCGAGGTACAGACTTCCCGTACACTCCCGAGGTACAGACTTCCCGTATTCTCCCAAGGTACAGATTTCCCGTACACTCCCGAGGTACAGAGTTCCCGTATACACTGCACCGAGGTACAGACTTCCCGTATCCTCCCGAGGTACAGACTTCCCGTATCCTCCCGAGGTACAGACTTCCCGTATCCTCCTGAGGTACAGACTTCCCGTATATCCTGCACCGAGGTAAAGACTTCCCGTATACTCCCGAGGTACAGGCTTTCCGTATACTCCCGAGGTACAGGCTTACTGTATACTCCAGAGGTACAGACTTCCCGTACACTCCCGAGGTACAGACTTCCCGTACACTCCCGAGGTACAGACTTCCCGTACACTCCCGAGGTACAGACTTCCCGTATTCTCCCAAGGTACAGACTTCCCGTACACTCCCGAGGTACAGACTTCCCGTACACTCCCGAGGTACAGACTTCCCGTATACTCCCGAGGTACAGACTTCCCGTATCCTCCCGAGGTACAGACTTCCCGTATATCCTGCACAGAGGTACAGACTTCCCGTATACTCCCGAGGTACAGGCTTTCCGTATACTCCCGAGGTACAGGCTTACCGTATACTCCCGAGGTACAGACTTCCCGTATACTCCCGAGGTACAGACTTCCCGTATACCCTGCACCGAGGTACAGACTTCCCGTATACTCCCGAGGTACAGACTTCCTGTATACTCCCGAGGTACAGACTTCCCGTATTCTCCCAAGGTACAGACTTCCCGTATACTCCCGAGGTACAGGCTTACCGTATACTCCCGAGGTACAGGCTTCCCGTATACTCCCGAGGTACAGGCTTCCCGTATACTCCTGAGGTACAGAGTTCCTGTATACACTGCACCGAGGTACAGACTTCCCGTATCCTCCCGATGTACAGACTTCCCGTATCCTCCCGAGGTACAGACTTCCCGTATATCCTGCACCGAGGTAAAGACTTCCCGTATACTCCCGAGGTACAGGCTTTCCGTATACTCCCGAGGTACAGGCTTACTGTATACTCCAGAGGTACAGACTTCCCGTACACTCCCGAGGTACAGACTTCCCGTACACTCAAGAGGTACAGACTTCCCGTATTCTCCCAAGGTACAGATTTCCCGTACACTCCCGAGGTACAGACTTCCCGTACACTCCCGAGGTACAGACTTCCCGTATACTCCCGAGGTACAGACTTCCCGTATCCTCCCGAGGTACAGACTTCCCGTATATCCTGCACCGAGGTACAGACTTCCCATATACTCCCGAGGTACAGGCTTTCCGTATACTCCCGAGGTACAGGCTTACCGTATACTCCCGAGGTACAGACTTCCCGTACACTCCCGAGGTACAGACTTCCCGTACACTCCCGAGGTACAGACTTCCCGTACTCTCCCGAGGTACAGACTTCCCGTACACTCCCGAGGTACAGACTTCCCGTACACTCCCGAGGTACAGACTTCCCGTACTCTCCCGAGGTACAGACTTCCCGTATACTCCCGAGGTACAGACTTCCCGTAGACTCCCGAGGTACAGACTTCCCGTACACTCCCGAGGTACAGACTTCCCATACACTCCCAAGGTACAGACTTCCCGTATCCTCCCGAGGTACAGACTTCCCGTACACTCCCGAGGTACAGACTTCCCGTACACTCCCGAGGTACAGACTTCCCGTATACTCCCGAGGCACAGACTTCCCGTATACTCCCGAGGTACAGGCTTCCCGTATACTCCCGAGGTACAGACTTCCCGTATTCTCCCGAGGTACAGGCTTCCCATATACTCCCGAGGTACAGGCTTACCGTATCCTCCTGAGGTACAGACTTCCCGTATACTACCGAGGTACAGACTTCCCGTATACTCCCGAGGTACAGACTTCCCGTATACTCCCGAGGTGCAGACTTCCCGTATACTCCCGAGGTGCAGACTTCCCGTATACTCCCGAGATGCAGACTTCCCGTATACTCCCGAGGTACAGACTTCCCGTATACTCCCGAGGTACAGACTTCCCGTATACTTCCGAGGTACAGACTTCCCGTATACTCCCGAGGTACAGACTTCCCGTATACTCCCGAGGTACAGACTTCCCGTATACTCCCGAGGTACAGACTTCCCGTATACTCCCGAGGTGCAGACTTCCCGTATACTCCCGAGGTGCAGACTTCCCGTATACTCCCGAGGTGCAGACTTCCCGTATACTCCCGAGGTGCAGACTTCCTGTATACTCCCGAGGTACAGACTTCCCGTATTCTCCCAAGGTACAGACTTCCCGTATACTCCCGAGGTACAGGCTTACCGTATACTCCCGAGGTACAGACTTCCCGTATACTCCCGAGGTACAGGCTTCCCGTATACTCCTGAGGTACAGAGTTCCCGTATACACTGCACCGAGGTACAGACTTCCCGTATCCTCCCGAGGTACAGACTTCCCGTATCCTCCCGAGGTACAGACTTCCCGTATATCCTGCACCGAGGTAAAGACTTCCCGTATACTCCCGAGGTACAGGCTTTCCGTATACTCCCGAGGTACAGGCTTACTGTATACTCCCGAGGTACAGACTTCCCGTACACTCCCGAGGTACAGACTTCCCGTACACTCCCGAGGTACAGACTTCCCGTATTCTCCCAAGGTACAGATTTCCCGTACACTCCCGAGGTACAGAGTTCCCGTATACACTGCACCGAGGTACAGACTTCCCGTATCCTCCCGAGGTACAGACTTCCCGTATCCTCCCGAGGTACAGACTTCCCGTATCCTCCTGAGGTACAGACTTCCCGTATATCCTGCACCGAGGTAAAGACTTCCCGTATACTCCCGAGGTACAGGCTTTCCGTATACTCCCGAGGTACAGGCTTACTGTATACTCCAGAGGTACAGACTTCCCGTACACTCCCGAGGTACAGACTTCCCGTACACTCCCGAGGTACAGACTTCCCGTACACTCCCGAGGTACAGACTTCCCGTATTCTCCCAAGGTACAGACTTCCCGTACACTCCCGAGGTACAGACTTCCCGTACACTCCCGAGGTACAGACTTCCCGTATACTCCCGAGGTACAGACTTCCCGTATCCTCCCGAGGTACAGACTTCCCGTATATCCTGCACAGAGGTACAGACTTCCCGTATACTCCCGAGGTACAGGCTTTCCGTATACTCCCGAGGTACAGGCTTACCGTATACTCCCGAGGTACAGACTTCCCGTATACTCCCGAGGTACAGACTTCCCGTATACCCTGCACCGAGGTACAGACTTCCCGTATACTCCCGAGGTACAGACTTCCTGTATACTCCCGAGGTACAGACTTCCCGTATTCTCCCAAGGTACAGACTTCCCGTATACTCCCGAGGTACAGGCTTACCGTATACTCCCGAGGTACAGGCTTCCCGTATACTCCCGAGGTACAGGCTTCCCGTATACTCCTGAGTTACAGAGTTCCTGTATACACTGCACCGAGGTACAGACTTCCCCTATCCTCCCGAGGTACAGACTTCCCGTATCCTCCCGAGGTACAGACTTCCCGTATATCCTGCACCGAGGTAAAGACTTCCCGTATACTCCCGAGGTACAGGCTTTCCGTATACTCCCGAGGTACAGGCTTACTGTATACTCCCGAGGTACAGACTTCCCGTACACTCCCGAGGTACAGACTTCCCGTACACTCCCGAGGTACAGACTTCCCGTATTCTCCCAAGGTACAGATTTCCCGTACACTCCCGAGGTACAGACTTCCCGTACACTCCCGAGGTACAGACTTCCCGTATACTCCCGAGGTACAGACTTCCCGTATCCTCCCGAGGTACAGACTTCCCGTATATCCTGCACCGAGGTACAGACTTCCCATATACTCCCGAGGTACAGGCTTTCCGTATACTCCCGAGGTACAGGCTTACCGTATACTCCCGAGGTACAGACTTCCCGTACACTCCCGAGGTACAGACTTCCCGTACACTCCCGAGGTACAGACTTCCCGTACTCTCCCGAGGTACAGACTTCCCGTACACTCCCGAGGTACAGACTTCCCGTACACTCCCGAGGTACAGACTTCCCGTACTCTCCCGAGGTACAGACTTCCCGTATACTCCCGAGGTACAGACTTCCCGTAGACTCCCGAGGTACAGACTTCCCGTACACTCCCGAGGTACAGACTTCCCATACACTCCCAAGGTACAGACTTCCCGTATCCTCCCGAGGTACAGACTTCCCGTACACTCCCGAGGTACAGACTTCCCGTACACTCCCGAGGTACAGACTTCCCGTATACTCCCGAGGTACAGGCTTCCCGTATACTCCGGAGGTACAGGCTTACCGTATACTCCCGAGGTACAGACTTCCCGTATACTCCCGAGGTACAGACTTCCCGTATACCCTGCACCGAGGTACAGACTTCCCGTATACTCCCGAGGTACAGACTTCCTGTATACTCCCGAGGTACAGACTTCCCGTATTCTCCCAAGGTACAGACTTCCCGTATACTCCCGAGGTACAGGCTTACCGTATACTCCCGAGGTACAGGCTTCCCGTATACTCCCGAGGTACAGGCTTCCCGTATACTCCTGAGGTACAGAGTTCCTGTATACACTGCACCGAGGTACAGACTTCCCCTATCCTCCCGAGGTACAGACTTCCCGTATCCTCCCGAGGTACAGACTTCCCGTATATCCTGCACCGAGGTAAAGACTTCCCGTATACTCCCGAGGTACAGGCTTTCCGTATACTCCCGAGGTACAGGCTTACTGTATACTCCCGAGGTACAGACTTCCCGTACACTCCCGAGGTACAGACTTCCCGTACACTCCCGAGGTACAGACTTCCCGTATTCTCCCAAGGTACAGATTTCCCGTACACTCCCGAGGTACAGACTTCCCGTACACTCCCGAGGTACAGACTTCCCGTATACTCCCGAGGTACAGACTTCCCGTATCCTCCCGAGGTACAGACTTCCCGTATATCCTGCACCGAGGTACAGACTTCCCATATACTCCCGAGGTACAGGCTTTCCGTATACTCCCGAGGTACAGGCTTACCGTATACTCCCGAGGTACAGACTTCCCGTACACTCCCGAGGTACAGACTTCCCGTACACTCCCGAGGTACAGACTTCCCGTACTCTCCCGAGGTACAGACTTCCCGTACACTCCCGAGGTACAGACTTCCCGTACACTCCCGAGGTACAGACTTCCCGTACTCTCCCGAGGTACAGACTTCCCGTATACTCCCGAGGTACAGACTTCCCGTAGACTCCCGAGGTACAGACTTCCCGTACACTCCCGAGGTACAGACTTCCCATACACTCCCAAGGTACAGACTTCCCGTATCCTCCCGAGGTACAGACTTCCCGTACACTCCCGAGGTACAGACTTCCCGTACACTCCCGAGGTACAGACTTCCCGTATACTCCCGAGGTACAGGCTTCCCGTATACTCCGGAGGTACAGACTTCCCGTATACTCCGGAGGTACAGACTTCCCGTATACTCCGGAGGTACAGACTTCCCGTATACTCCGGAGGTACAGACTTCCCGTATACTCCGGAGGTGCAGACTTCCCGTATACTCCCGAGGTGCAGACTTCCCGTATACTCCCGAGGTACAGACTTCCCGTATACTCCCGAGGTGCAGACTTCCCGTATACTCCGGAGGTGCAGACTTCCCGTATACTCCCGAGGTGCAGACTTCCCGTATACTCCTGAGGTGCAGACTTCCCGTATACTCCGGAGGTGCAGACTTCCCGTATACTCCCGAGGTGCAGACTTCCCGTATACTCCTGAGGTGCAGACTTCCCGTATACTCCCGAGGTACAGACTTCCCGTATACTCCCGAGGTACAGACTTCCCGTATACTCCCGAGGTACAGGCTTACCGTATACTCCCGAGGTACAGACTTCCCGTATACTCCCGAGGTACAGGCTTCCCGTATACTCCCGAGGTACAGAGTTCCCGTATACACTGCACCGAGGTACAGACTTCCCGTATCCTCCCGAGGTACAGACTTCCCGTATCCTCCTGAGGTACAGACTTCCCGTATATCCTGCACCGAGGTAAAGACTTCCCGTATACTCCCGAGGTACAGGCTTTCCGTATACTCCCGAGGTACAGGCTTACTGTATACTCCAGAGGTACAGACTTCCCGTACACTCCCGAGGTACAGACTTCCCGTACACTCCCGAGGTACAGACTTCCCGTACACTCCCGAGGTACAGACTTCCCGTACACTCCCGAGGTACAGACTTCCCGTATTCTCCCAAGGTACAGACTTCCCGTACACTCCCGAGGTACAGACTTCCCGTACACTCCCGAGGTACAGACTTCCCGTATACTCCCGAGGTACAGACTTCCCGTATCCTCCCGAGGTACAGACTTCCCGTATATCCTGCACAGAGGTACAGACTTCCCGTATACTCCCGAGGTACAGGCTTTCCGTATACTCCCGAGGTACAGGCTTACCGTATACTCCCGAGGTACAGACTTCCCGTATACTCCCGAGGTACAGACTTCCCGTATACCCTGCACCGAGGTACAGACTTCCCGTATACTCCCGAGGTACAGACTTCCTGTATACTCCCGAGGTACAGACTTCCCGTATTCTCCCAAGGTACAGACTTCCCGTATACTCCCGAGGTACAGGCTTACCGTATACTCCCGAGGTACAGACTTCCCGTATACTCCCGAGGTACAGGCTTCCCGTATACTCCTGAGGTACAGAGTTCCCGTATACACTGCACCGAGGTACAGACTTCCCGTATCCTCCCGAGGTACAGACTTCCCGTATCCTCCCGAGGTACAGACTTCCCGTATATCCTGCACCGAGGTAAAGACTTCCCGTATACTCCCGAGGTACAGGCTTTCCGTATACTCCCGAGGTACAGGCTTACTGTATACTCCCGAGGTACAGACTTCCCGTACACTCCCGAGGTACAGACTTCCCGTACACTCCCGAGGTACAGACTTCCCGTATTCTCCCAAGGTACAGATTTCCCGTACACTCCCGAGGTACAGAGTTCCCGTATACACTGCACCGAGGTACAGACTTCCCGTATCCTCCCGAGGTACAGACTTCCCGTATCCTCCCGAGGTACAGACTTCCCGTATCCTCCTGAGGTACAGACTTCCCGTATATCCTGCACCGAGGTAAAGACTTCCCGTATACTCCCGAGGTACAGGCTTTCCGTATACTCCCGAGGTACAGGCTTACTGTATACTCCAGAGGTACAGACTTCCCGTACACTCCCGAGGTACAGACTTCCCGTACACTCCCGAGGTACAGACTTCCCGTACACTCCCGAGGTACAGACTTCCCGTATTCTCCCAAGGTACAGACTTCCCGTACACTCCCGAGGTACAGACTTCCCGTACACTCCCGAGGTACAGACTTCCCGTATACTCCCGAGGTACAGACTTCCCGTATCCTCCCGAGGTACAGACTTCCCGTATATCCTGCACAGAGGTACAGACTTCCCGTATACTCCCGAGGTACAGGCTTTCCGTATACTCCCGAGGTACAGGCTTACCGTATACTCCCGAGGTACAGACTTCCCGTATACTCCCGAGGTACAGACTTCCCGTATACCCTGCACCGAGGTACAGACTTCCCGTATACTCCCGAGGTACAGACTTCCTGTATACTCCCGAGGTACAGACTTCCCGTATTCTCCCAAGGTACAGACTTCCCGTATACTCCCGAGGTACAGGCTTACCGTATACTCCCGAGGTACAGGCTTCCCGTATACTCCCGAGGTACAGGCTTCCCGTATACTCCTGAGGTACAGAGTTCCTGTATACACTGCACCGAGGTACAGACTTCCCGTATCCTCCCGAGGTACAGACTTCCCGTATCCTCCCGAGGTACAGACTTCCCGTATATCCTGCACCGAGGTAAAGACTTCCCGTATACTCCCGAGGTACAGGCTTTCCGTATACTCCCAAGGTACAGGCTTACTGTATACTCCCGAGGTACAGACTTCCCGTACACTCCCGAGGTACAGACTTCCCGTACACTCCCGAGGTACAGACTTCCCGTATTCTCCCAAGGTACAGATTTCCCGTACACTCCCGAGGTACAGACTTCCCGTACACTCCCGAGGTACAGACTTCCCGTATACTCCCGAGGTACAGACTTCCCGTATCCTCCCGAGGTACAGACTTCCCGTATATCCTGCACCGAGGTACAGACTTCCCATATACTCCCGAGGTACAGGCTTTCCGTATACTCCCGAGGTACAGGCTTACCGTATACTCCCGAGGTACAGACTTCCCGTACACTCCCGAGGTACAGACTTCCCGTACACTCCCGAGGTACAGACTTCCCGTACTCTCCCGAGGTACAGACTTCCCGTACACTCCCGAGGTACAGACTTCCCGTACACTCCCGAGGTACAGACTTCCCGTACTCTCCCGAGGTACAGACTTCCCGTATACTCCCGAGGTACAGACTTCCCGTAGACTCCCGAGGTACAGACTTCCCGTACACTCCCGAGGTACAGACTTCCCATACACTCCCAAGGTACAGACTTCCCGTATCCTCCCGAGGTACAGACTTCCCGTACACTCCCGAGGTACAGACTTCCCGTACACTCCCGAGGTACAGACTTCCCGTATACTCCCGAGGCACAGATTACCCGTATACTCCCGAGGTACAGGCTTCCCGTATACTCCCGAGGTACAGACTTCCCGTATTCTCCCGAGGTACAGGCTTCCCATATACTCCCGAGGTACAGGCTTACCGTATCCTCCTG
This sequence comes from Crinia signifera, assembly GCF_055691185.1. NCBI lineage: Eukaryota > Metazoa > Chordata > Amphibia > Anura > Myobatrachidae > Crinia > Crinia signifera. Next base: position 125,490,877 of record NC_139227.1, on the reverse strand, counting down.
AGGTACAGACTTCCCGTATACTACCGAGGTACAGACTTCCCGTATACTCCCGAGGTACAGACTTCCCGTATACTCCCGAGGTGCAGACTTCCCGTATACTCCCGAGGTGCAGACTTCCCGTATACTCCCGAGGTGCAGACTTCCCGTATACTCCCGAGGTACAGACTTCCCGTATACTCCCGAGGTACAGACTTCCCGTATACTTCCGAGGTGCAGACTTCCCGTATACTCCCGAGGTACAGACTTCCCGTATACTCCCGAGGTACAGACTTCCCGTATACTCCCGAGGTACAGACTTCCCGTATACTCCCGAGGTGCAGACTTCCCGTATACTCCCGAGGTGCAGACTTCCCGTATACTCCCGAGGTGCAGACTTCCCGTATACTCCCGAGGTGCAGACTTCCCGTATACTCCCGAGGTGCAGACTTCCTGTATACTCCCGAGGTGCAGACTTCCCGTATACTCCCGAGGTACAGGCTTCCCGTATACTCCGGAGGTACAGACTTCCCGTATACTCCGGAGGTACAGACTTCCCGTATACTCCGGAGGTGCAGACTTCCCGTATACTCCCGAGGTGCAGACTTCCCGTATACTCCCGAGGTGCAGACTTCCCGTATACTCCCGAGGTGCAGACTTCCCGTATACTCCCGAGGTGCAGACTTCCCGTATACTCCCGAGGTACAGGCTTCCCGTATACTCCGGAGGTACAGACTTCCCGTATACTCCGGAGGTACAGACTTCCCGTATACTCCGGAGGTACAGACTTCCCGTATACTCCGGAGGTACAGACTTCCCGTATACTCCGGAGGTGCAGACTTCCCGTATACTCCCGAGGTGCAGACTTCCCGTATACTCCCGAGGTACAGACTTCCCGTATACTCCCGAGGTGCAGACTTCCCGTATACTCCGGAGGTGCAGACTTCCCGTATACTCCCGAGGTGCAGACTTCCCGTATACTCCTGAGGTGCAGACTTCCCGTATACTCCGGAGGTGCAGACTTCCCGTATACTCCCGAGGTGCAGACTTCCCGTATACTCCTGAGGTGCAGACTTCCCGTATACTCCGGAGGTGTAGACTTCCCGTATACTCCCGAGGTGCAGACTTCCCGTATCCTCCTGAGGTGCAGACTTCCCGTATACTCCCGAGGTACAGGCTTCCCGTATACTCCGGAGGTACAGACTTCCCGTATACTCCGGAGGTACAGACTTCCCGTATACTCCGGAGGTGCAGACTTCCCGTATACTCCCGAGGTGCAGACTTCCCGTATACTCCCGAGGTGCAGACTTCCCGTATACTCCCGAGGTGCAGACTTCCCGTATACTCCCGAGGTGCAGACTTCCCGTATACTCCCGAGGTACAGGCTTCCCGTATACTCCGGAGGTACAGACTTCCCGTATACTCCGGAGGTACAGACTTCCCGTATACTCCCGAGGTGCAGACTTCCCGTATACTCCTGAGGTGCAGACTTCCCGTATACTCCGGAGGTGCAGACTTCCCGTATACTCCCGAGGTGCAGACTTCCCGTATACTCCTGAGGTGCAGACTTCCCGTATACTCCGGAGGTGTAGACTTCCCGTATACTCCCGAGGTGCAGACTTCCCGTATCCTCCTGAGGTGCAGACTTCCCGTATACTCCCGAGGTACAGGCTTCCCGTATACTCCGGAGGTACAGACTTCCCGTATACTCCGGAGGTACAGACTTCCCGTATACTCCGGAGGTGCAGACTTCCCGTATACTCCCGAGGTGCAGACTTCCCGTATACTCCCGAGGTGCAGACTTCCCGTATACTCCCGAGGTGCAGACTTCCCGTATACTCCCGAGGTGCAGACTTCCCGTATACTCCCGAGGTACAGGCTTCCCGTATACTCCGGAGGTACAGACTTCCCGTATACTCCGGAGGTACAGACTTCCCGTATACTCCGGAGGTACAGACTTCCCGTATACTCCGGAGGTACAGACTTCCCGTATACTCCGGAGGTGCAGACTTCCCGTATACTCCCGAGGTGCAGACTTCCCGTATACTCCCGAGGTACAGACTTCCCGTATACTCCTGAGGTGCAGACTTCCCGTATACTCCGGAGGTGCAGACTTCCCGTATACTCCCGAGGTGCAGACTTCCCGTATACTCCTGAGGTGCAGACTTCCCGTATACTCCGGAGGTGCAGACTTCCCGTATACTCCCGAGGTGCAGACTTCCCGTATACTCCTGAGGTGCAGACTTCCCGTATACTCCGGAGGTGCAGACTTCCCGTATACTCCGGAGGTGCAGACTTCCCGTATATCCTGCACCGAGGTTTGTGTCACATAATAAACATATGATAAATCTGGACATGGAAAAAAGGCTGATATGAGTTTTTTTACGGGGTTTTTTTGGTGTCGACATGGTCAACCAGATCCAAATTTGCGAATTGTGGTACGCCGGCCCACCATTCACACGGCGCGTACGTTCTTACGGCGCGTATGTTCCCATGGCATGCAAATGGATGTTTTACCTGCGTTCGCCCCATCGACCCATTAGCATGAGATCACCCAGCGTTGGGTGCATGCACCCATCGAACATTCTGTTTGCTGTGTCCGCATGCACATGCGCAGAAATGCACATGCGCAAAGAGAAATCATCAGCCATGTGCAAACGGACCTGAATAAGGTCCTAAGAGCAGCCAACGAATCATCGGGATGCGGTCATTTGGTCTACAGCATGATGGTAGACAGTCATTAGGTCGACACCATTAGGTCGACATGGGAAAAGGTCAATATAGGAAAAGGTCAACATAGGAAAAGGTCGACATGGTTCTAGGTCGAAAGGTCATTAGTTCCACAGGTCGTTAGTTAGACAGTGTCTAGGTCGACATTCAAAAGGGCAACATGGGGTTTTTCACTGTTTTTTTAGCCGACATGTGCCGACAGGTGGTATTTCATGCCCTACCATCCACTAGGGCGTGGTGGGAGAATAAAATAGTGTGCCGAGCGCAGCGAGCGATGCGATGCGATGGGATGCGGTGCACTTTAAACTGTGTCCATGTCCACTGTGTTAACATTCAGGTAAAAAAACTGTGAAAAACCCCATGTAGACCTAGACATTGTCGAACTAATGACCTTTTGACCTAGACCCATGTCGACATTTTCCCATGTTGACATTTTCCCATGTTGATCTAATTGTGTTGACCTAATGACTGTCGACCATCATGCTGTAGACCAAATGATCCGAATCATCATGGGCTGCTGCGGGCTGCATACAGAATAGCCCCGTACGCTGCTACAAGCTGCAGTAATTAGCGCAGCGCACACATTATACTCTGAATGGTTCCCAGTTTTGAGCCTCCATTCAGTGCTATTAGATCTCCTTGTCACCCTGCGGTGCCCTCATGGTAGCCCTGTATCAGTACAGCATTGTATTGTCACTTTCTGTACAAGTGTGAGCCAGCCGAGATCAGACTACGGGGACTTCAGCGAGATCATTTACCCTGATCCAGCCAGTAGGTCAGTCCAGGGTCACCTGCAGGTAACACAAGGTGAGACAGGCCAGGGCTATACACAAGGCTGGCGGAAGGGTAATACCTCAGCTTACTGCTACTACCCATAGTTACCTCCCCTCCTGCATTCTGCAGGAGACTCCCTGACATAGCAGCAATCTCCCTCTCTCCCTCATTTAGTCTAACAATCTCCCTCATGTCACCTAGCCCACATTACACTGTTACATCATAGTTACCTCCCCTCCTGCATTCTGCAGGAGACTCCCTGACATAGCAGCAATCTCCCTCTCTCCCTCATTAGTCTAGCAATCTCCCTCATGTCACCTAGCCCACATTACACTGTTACACCATAGTTACCTCCCCTCCTGCATTCTGCAGGAGACTCCCTGACATAGCAGCAATCTCCCTCTCTCCCTCATTAGTCTAGCAATCTCCCTCATGTCACCTAGCCCACATTACACTGTTACATCATAGTTACCTCCCCTCCTGCATTCTGCACGAGACTCCCTGACATAGCAGCAATCTCCCTCTCTCCCTCATTTAGTCTAACAATCTCCCTCATGTCACCTAGCCCACATTACACTGTTACATCATAGTTGCCTCCCCTTCTGCGTTCTGCAGGAGACTCCCTGATATAGCAGCAATCTCCCTCTCTCCCTCATTAGTCTAGCAATCTCCCTCATGTCACCTAGCCCACATTACACTGTTACATCATAGTTACCTCCCCTCCTGCATTCTGCAGGAGACTCCCTGACATAGCAGCAATCTCCCTCTCTCCCTCATTAGTCTAGCAATCTCCCACATGTCACCTAACCCATATTACACTGTTACATCATAGTTACCTCCCCTTCTGCATTCTGCAGGAGACTCCCTGACATAGCAGCAATCTCCCTCTCTCCCTCATTAGTCTAGCAATCTCCCACATGTCACCTAACCCATATTACACTGTTACATCATAGTTACCTCCCCTCCTGCATTCTGCAGGAGACTCCCTGACATAGCAGCAATCTCCCTCTATCCCTCATTAGTCTAGCAATCTCCCTCATGTCACCTAGCCCACATTACATTGTTACACCATAGTTACCTCCCCTCCTGCATTCTGCAGGAGACTCCCTGACATAGCAGCAATCTCCCTCTCTCCCTCATTAGTCTAGCAATCTCCCACATGTCACCTAACCCATATTACACTGTTACATCATAGTTACCTCCCCTCCTGCATTCTGCAGGAGACTCCCTGACATAGCAGCAATCTCCCTCTCTCCCTCATTAGTCTAGCAATCTCCCACATGTCACCTAACCCATATTACACTGTTACATCATAGTTACCTCCCCTCCTGCATTCTGGAGGAGACTCCCTGATATAGCAGCAATCTCCCTCTCTCCCTCATTAGTCTAGCAATCTCCCTCATGTCACCTGTGTGTGTGGTGTGGCACCCCTGGGACTTAGGGAACCATGTGCACCACACACATTGCACCCATTATAAATACGCCACTGTTAAGCACCCCTGGATGTAGGATGGGGTACTGCAGTAGACAGGGCCGGCGCCACCACTAGGCAGGTCTAGGCATTTGCCTAGGGCGCCGGCCACTGGAGGGCGGCAGTTCGCCTGTCGCCCCCCGTGCAAAGGGGGTCTCTGCCGGCGTCTGACAGAAGCCTGCAGTGGTGTCCTTGCCGCGCGGGTACCTCCTGCGGCGCTGAGTATAAAGCTTAAGCTGGCGGCGGTGGGGGGTCCCTTCAGTGAGTAAGAAATCACTAGCGCTATGCGGCGGCGCGGGAAGCGCTTCTGTTTTGAAAACACTGGCCGCACGGCGCACGCTGATTGGCTGAGATTCAGCCAATCAGCGTGCGCCGTGTGGCCGGTGTTTTCAAAACAGAAGCGCTTCCCGCGCCGCCGCATAGCGCTAGTGATTTCTTATTCAATGAAGGGACCCCCAACCGCCGCCAGCTTTATACTCAGCGCCGCAGGAGGTACCCGCGTGGCAAGGACACCACTGCAGGGCTGGCTCCTGTCAGACGCCAGCCTGGACCCCCCTGCCCGCTCCCCAGACGGCGCAACAGGTACCCCGGCACCGGGGCGCCCCCACCCCGACTCGCCTGGGGCGCTCCGGTGCCTTGCACCGGCCCTGGCAGTAGATTCCTGTGCCCCCAATTTCCGATCGTGACAGCAGCCCCCATAGTTAGTGCCAATGAAAGATGCCACATATCTTCAGATGCTACATAAGACACAGACTGCACCATTCACCAGCAGAGGGATACCCCAGATCCCTCCCTGATAATGGGAACTCCTACACACGTGGAAGAATATTTCCTAAACTGCGGGTTTTATAGACGTGGAGATATTTCCCACAGCAGCCAGCAATGCGCCGGAATCGCATAAAAAGTGGTCATATCGCACTAGTGGGTGGCGCCTTTCAGTTAAAGAGTCGTGTTTCCAGTTAGGGGCAAACCCAGCTATAAGGGGCTATATTGCACTTTAGCCACACCGTGTTTCAGTCGTAGAAATGACCTCGGTTATTTTGTCTAATTATAAACACAGCAGTTTACATCTACCCGACTGCCCATAGGAGCTTGCAGTCACATTATAGACGGATATGGATTCATGAGGCAGGAGACGATCATAACTGTACTTTAACCCTATGCGTTACTAAACGCACCTGCACAGGACAACAATAAAGGTGATTATTTCGCAACGTTTCAGGTTTCTGTTCTCAAGAATGCTCTTAACTTCTCAAGTAATAAACCTGATTTATTTAATACCTTAGACCGTAACTCAAAAACACATGACCTCAGATACCAAGCTCCTGGGTGTATTATTATGTCCAATTCACTGTACAACCTACGTGGGATTGAACTTATTTATACCAATGTTACATTACGCTGGAATTTAATGATACTATTGACGTAATCACTTGATATTTTTCTGCTTTTATCATTAATAGGGTACCATTAACATTGAAGGGTGTTTCCTATTGATAACTTGTAGACAAGTGCAAACCACACCCCCACAGCACTGGCCATGCCCCCCACATCACTAGCCACACCCTCTGTAGAATTGGTCACACCCCCTGCAGTAGCGTACACTGAATAGGCTGTTAATACAGTTTAGCTGGCCATACCGGAACTATGCAAAAACTGTCCCTGGACAAGACCCTGGACCACCGGACTGGACATCAAAATCTGCAGACCGGAGCTTATAGTGTCCGTCCGGGGTGTGTCCCATCCTGGGGGTGTCTTGTCTGGGGGGATGCCTTTGATAGCTTTCCCCAGGGACATGGGGAAGGGGAGATTACAGCCTCCCCGTGTGGTCCGGACCGGTTTTTGCTACATGCCCGGATCATACAGGGAGGCTTTATTCTCCCCTTCCTCCTCTCCCTGGTGACAGCTGTCAAGTGAAGACCCCCCCAGACAGGACACCCCCCCGCAGGGGCAAACGCAGGATTTTCAGAAGGGGGTTTCCAGAGGGGCGGAGCAAAGCATGGAGATGGACACTTAGGTGACCCAGTATATGCCGGGTCAGTTAAAATATTATAGATAGACCAAATGTATATAAATAATAATAATAATTTAAAAAAAAATACACACACAGGTCACACACACACACGTCAACAGCAGTGTAGACCCCTAGGCATAGCAATGTATTGGGGCCACTACCGATCCTCCAGCGGTGGGGGTGGGGGAAGCTTTGATGTCCCGCGGGTGGTAGGCGGTATTATATCAACCGCTCAGCATGTAGGGCCTGGATCAGTAATTTCCACTAATTACCCCTTTACTGCACAGATGGTGGGAGATGGGATGGGAGAAGGGGGCATTGGGCTGAATGAAGGGGCCCTGATACATAACTTTCAGGGTGGTAGAGGATGTTTACTACACAGAGGAGGGGTGTATAGTGGAGTGGGCTCATTTTTCATAATTTTCTGGTAGGAGGACAGCTTGCTTGACTGCAGATATCTCCAGTTCCCAGAAATCGATTTCTTAGATTTTATTGTAATTAAAAACTAGAGAATCCCACCTACCAAATGGTACTGGGGACTAGGGGATCAGAGTTCAGGAGGCAGAGCAATCCGCCAATGAGTATATAAAACTACATACCAGGTGTGTGGAGCTGGAGCAGTAACCAGATGCTGGAAGGCTGAAATCTCTGGTTGTGGGAACAGTAGAGACAAGCTACTAGTGTCCATCAAAGGGGGAGAGTCTCAGCTTTTGGAATATACCCTCAGAAAAACTCTAAGTCAGGCGGAACCTGAAATATCTGACTGGGAATAGCAAATAATAGGCTTGGATGGGGACCACTGCTTTGAAGTCAGATATCTCCGGTTCCCCAGGGCCGATTTTTTTAAATTCTTGTACCCATGGAAAGAGGGGATCCTCAGCTTTCAGACTAGGACACCTATACTTCTGGGGGGGGGTTCTAGGTACTCAGAAACCCCCCTGCGTGCGCTACTGCCCCGGACCGGACACTACAAGCTCCGGACTGCAGAATTTGGTCCGGGGTCTTGTCCGGGTCCGGTTTTTACCCATACCCGGTCATACCTATCTACTCTTCCGGGAGGTGTGGAAGTTTCCTGGTTTTTCAGAGAGTTCCCCGGTGGTGGATCCCCCGTATCTCGCCCACTTTCTATTTAAATGGACAGAATGGGGCATTAATAGTGGGGATTATGGATCCTTATCCACAGCTGTAGCTTGTGATTGGGCATCATGGGACTTGTAGTTCTACCACACAAGGGAATAGCATGGTGAGCAAAGACTAGGAGCCTCATTCAGCAGTAGATGCAGCAGGTGCAGTCACTATAGTGTATTCTTCCAGATTCGCAGTTGTGCTAATATGCAAATACACATTTCAGCCTTCCCCTTGTGTACACGCGTGCAACAGAATGTGCAAGCCTGGAGATGTCCACTTGGCAATGGCTGTAATTACTCCACCATAAGCGCATCATCGGCGCATCACCGTCCAGACAGTGCAGCCTATGGCAGACACAGCGTCTCCAAGGGGGGCCTTGCAGGTGACAATCAAGAAATATAATGAAGGCCTAATTTATCCCATGTTTGTCAGCTATCACCCGTGGGGGGGGGTTCTACATGTGTATTAGTCTTGGGCACCTGGAACCTTTAATCAGGCCCTGCATATCCGGCTAAAGTTGGCTTATGTGTAATAATAATCACTGAACTGCGCAGATAGCGCCATTGCGTCCACCTTTGAATCTGGGCCCCTGGTCATAAGCCCGTGAGCACATCAGTGCTTTGGGTAACACAACACTGACTTTCCCTATGATACGTAATATGTTTCCTGTGAAATGTGACAATTAAACTGTCAGGGGCCTCATGTATTATAAATGCTCCTCCGTCATTTCCATGTCTCCGCTGGCTGTTGTGTGCGCTGCAAATAGGAATATTGCACTAGACCTTTATTTCATCTCTGTACCTGTAGGGTTACGGCTTCTCCCTATCTGTGGCTGACGGAAAAGTGTCATTTTGGGATGCCAGAAGATGCGGGACTGGCTCCAAGTCAGTACTGCATCCCAGTGGTGTAGCTATGGTGCGGCAGCCCCCGCGGTGGATTGGGGGAGCCAGAGCCGGCTGGATGCACTGAAATGACATAACCCGGGCCGAGCAGCCATTCTTCCCCTGCCCCCGCCGCCCCATACATCATCACCCCCTCCGCCATCAGAGCCTCTAATCTCCTCCCCTCTCACTGACACTCATTCACGTTGGCCAGCCCCGGCGCTAATAATTAAAGTCTGTGTCTGCTCCGGCTGGCACTGTGCGAGAGACCCGGGGCTGACAGCACTGATGAGCCGCGACACAGTGCCATTGAGGGGGCTGATGCTGATGTGGTGAGCCAGCGCTACTGAGGGGACCAATGAGCTGGCAACTACAGACTAGGGATGACCATTGATGATGACAAACCAATGTTGGTCTATGATCAATGGTAATGACTTTTACCATCAATGGGGGAGAACCAAATGATTTCCTGCCATCGCTGATAAACAGCTATAAAAAATAATTCGCCGACCATCAAATAATGGAGCGAGCGGTCAGACAGGTCTGAGTGCTCCAGACCACTCAGACATTTCTCCATGTGAAATCAGGGGTATGGGTGGGCAGCTGGCATCCAGCTATGTCAGCTGTCCGCTCCCCACACGTGCGTCACGGCCGGATTACCATACGTACGCATATGGTAATGAGCCCAAACAGCCATTCACGCCCCTCTCCACCCCCTGCTCGGATGGTTCCATACAATCATTTTCTGCACGGACCTCACTCCGTGTTCGGACATGGGAGGCGTTCGCACATGCACAGATACGCCGCTGCACATACGCAAACACCAAACATCGGCTGTCCGACCGCACACACAGCCGTCCGACTCAATCAGAATAAGGGCCCATGTGTGACACTCCAGGTGCTTATGGAAGGACAGCATCATGTACTGCCACCGGTTTAGCATACACTAATAGCAGACCTATGAGCATGCTGGTATTTGTAGTTCCACAGCAGCAGGAGTGCCACATGTCACCTACCCCGAATCTATAACTACAGCTGAAATGTTATAGGTTACTTCGGGGAACACTTTTACTTGTCCTTTTTCAAAGATTTTATATTTCTCCCCCTAAGGGGGGCATTTACTAAAACGGGAGTTCTATTGAAGATGGGAGGTTGCCCATAGCAACCAATCAGATTCTATCTGTTATCATCTAGAAGGTGCTAAATAAATAAGAAGTAGAACCTTGTACAATTTAAAGGGATGGACAAACTGGACATTGATCCCACCGCACAGGGCTTCAGAATAATTCACTCTGGACTCTAACATCATATTCAGAAAGTCCAGCAACTAAATACTGTGGGCCAGATTCTCTAAGCTTCAAAAGTGATAAAATGGAGAGTGATAAACAGCCAGCCAATCAGCTCCTACCTCCCATTTTTCAAACACAGTCGGTGACATGACAGGCAGGAGCTGATTGGCTGGCTGTTTATCACTCTCCATTGTATCACTTTTGAAGCTTAGAGAATCTGGCCCTGTATCCTACAGCATACAATTCTAATTAATAACATGCCTTAATGGGCAACAGTCAGTGCTCTCAATCTGAAGTTGAAATATACCCTTATTTAGTATCCATGTCGACCTACGCCGACATCGACACCCAAACATAAACACACTCATGTTGACCTTTTTCACACCGGCCATTTTAATGCAGAGGTTTTGCTTGTGTCGACCATTTGACCATGTCGACCTAATGCGTGTCTGCCTTTTTAATGTTTGGGCCTTTTGCCTGCCGACCAATAGTGTTTGTCCTTTTGACCTAGACACTGTCATCCCAACAAGCTATCACAGATCCGTCAGTCCCCACTGTGTGGTGCGCACAAGCCGAAGCCATTCTTACACCGCGCTGCGATATTATGTTCTACTTGGTGCCGCGCACATTGTTTGGTGTGGGGCGGCCGTCTCACAGCTTCTGTGTTATAGGAGTGTGGATACAGGGGTCTATTTACTAAGTATCAGAGAGAGATAAAGTGGGTGGCGATAAAGTGCCCGCCAATCAGTCCCTAACTGCCATGTTACAGGCTGGGTTTGAAAACAATATACGGTCGTTACGGTGACACTACTATAGTCTACATACATTGGGTCAACCACTGAAGTTCGACAGGCCTTGTGTTGACACATACAAAAGGTCCAAATGCCTAAGGTCGACAGGGGCAAAGGTCAATACAAGCATTAGGCCGACATTGGGAAGGACGACAATGAAAAAGTTGACATGGGTTTTTCACCTTTTTTTTTTTTTTTTTTGAGCCGACATGTGCCGACAGGCGGTATTTCATCATGCCCTACCAACCGACATGGGCAATACGGTGTCCATGTCGACATTTGGCCTAAAAATGTGAAAAACCCATGGCAACCTTTTGACTGCCAACCTTTCCAATGTCAACTTAATGCTTGTGTCGAACTTTTGACCCTGCCTAACTATCTTTTGACTAAACATGTCGACATTTTGTCTGTGTCGACCTTCAGTGGTTGACCTAATGTATGTCGACCTTAATTTGGTCGACCCAATGACTCATACCCTTTGAAAACTATCATTTAGGAGCTGCTTGGTATTTTATTTCACTCAACTTTATCACACTCCAGGAGTCCAGATGTACAGATGAAGCCAGCTTCATCTTTGCAGGGGCTGGCGTTACTTTCGTCAGCCCCCGCTAGCACCCGGCTCCCGCAAGGGGAAGTGCGCGTGCTCCGCGGCAATGGAGCTTGCCCCAGGTCCCCGCCGCCAGTCCCCCTCACCACCCCAACCCCCCCCCCCAACCCTGCCCATCTCCCTGAAGTGGAGACGGGCAGGATGCCGCTTCCCCGCCGTCGAAGAATGGGACGCGCCTAGAGGGGAGGTGCTGGCGAGCGCCAGCACTGAACAAGAGGGGCTCCGTCTGTACTAATACACGATACCAGTTGTGTTTTAAAAAATGCCCATTGGGAGCTGGTTTGCTGGTACTTTATCACTTTTTAAAGCTTAGTACATCTGGCCACAGTACCTACACATGGGTGTGAAAGTAATAAGAGTATACTTACTCCCTTACATGTCTAGCGCAGAGAAGCATTAGAAACAGAAATGATAGGAGTCGTAGTCCAACAGCAGAGGTTCTCGGACATGGAAACAGATGGCTGGGGGATATTGGGAGCTGCAGCAGAATGATACTTGGAGGAACCTAAAAAGGATGCACATGACTAACCTTCAGCTGAGACTTGGACACTTTTCCGCACTTGTCCACATCCAGGGCGGTGAAAGCGTACCAGATGGGTTTCAGTAAATCTTCTTTCAGGGCCATTGTGTTTCCAGGGAGGAAGACAAATAAATAAATGAAATGTGTTCCTGCTTCCACTTTGCAAAGTCTCCTTCTGGGCGAGCGACTGCTTCATCGGATTTTTCAGGTTGCTCCCCTCCCAATCATGTGACCTCTTCCTACCTCAAACCAATCAGAGCCCACGGTGAGATGACTTCCCCTTATGAACACTCAGGACAATGAATCCATTCTATGTACAGAAAGTTACACAGTAACCAGATCAGAGGTTCCACTGTAGCAATTAGTGGGTGCTGTCTGCAGGTTTTACTGCCTGTTAGGGGTCGGCGATAGCATTCAGCAGGGAGAATATGAACACTGTAACACCTCCATCTTCATTTATTGCGGCATACAATCTGCTAGTTACAGTTATTTCCAGGGACACGTTACTGAGAAGGAGAGTTAATGGGCCTGATTCTGGTTCACTCGCAAAAGCAAATTCTCTCTTTAATGGGCCAAACCATGTGCACTGCAGGTGGGGCAGATGTAACATGTGCAGAGAGGATTAGATTTGGGTGGGGGGTGTACTTCAAACTGATATCTATATTGCAGTGTAAAAATAAAGCAGTCAGTATTTACCCTGCATAGAAACAATAAAACACCCAAATCTAACTCTCTCTGCGCATGTTACATCTGCCCCACTGCAGTTCAGCATAGTTTTGTCTATTAAAGAGAGAATTGGCTTTGGGAGTGAACCAGAATCAGGCCAAAACTGTATAGGGCTGTGGTTGCTAAACTTTTTGGAATCACAGCACCCTAGGGGTAAATTTACCTAGAAGGGACTTCTGTTGAAGATGGGATGTTGCTAGTAGCAACCAATCAATCAGATTATATCTATAATCACTCTGTATGAGACCATTCATACTCATCTCGTTATACACAGCTACTCGTTCTCTCATCTGTAAGACAGGAATTTACTGAGATTTAACGCCTCACCGCTCCTCAGACACCTGGTGACAAGTATGCAAATAATTTTCAGTGTGACGGATTCCCAGGGGTATGAGAGGGGAAGAGCAGGGGGTGACGGCAGATGCAGACACCCCCCTGTACCCGCAAGCAGGGGAGGGAAGTGAAAGCCGCACTTTTACTGAACAGCTGCAGAGAGCAACTTACAGTATAAATAAGGTGATGGAGCAATGTGGAACTCCCCCAAAACCAAGAATTCAGTTGCTTTGGTACCGACACTGAGGTACAACTGACGTCTGTGGGGTGATCTCTGGTAGATGTTTATTGGGGAACAGGTAATAATCACCTCACACTGCACAGTGTCCATTGATATTCTGTAATAGTATATTTATAACCAACACATACTGGCATCAGAATACACCAATACTGCCTCCAGGGGGGGAAACTTTTGCTTTACTTTGGTATCGGTCGCCCTCTTTGCTAATTTGGGCACAATACACAAATACCACACTTGGCACCATGACTGGTGGGTGTTGACTGGTGGGTGTTGAAAGAGGAATGTGCTACTGCGCAGACTTTATTCTTCTTGTTCTCCTAGGATGCTTCATGTCCTATTCCAAGATGGCTGCTGAGATCACTACTGATCATGTGCAGTTGTCATATTGGGCGAGATTTAATAGAGTGCGATTTTTAGTGCAATTTGATGCAATTTTAGAACTCACGACAAAATCGCATCCTGTTAAATCTCGGCCCTTGTCTTTAACTTGTCTGTTCTCAACCTAACCCCCCACCCACAGCCAACCCTAACCCCCATCTTCTAAGTGCCTAACCCTAGCCCCCCTCCCCGCAGCCTAAGCCAAAGTCCCGTCCCCCCCACACACACACACACACACACCAGTATCGAACAGAACAACCAGATACGAATGAGGTCCAATATCATCAGGCTACCACATTTTTATGGTATAAAAACATACAAATAAATGTAGAACATAAATACCTATGCAATAATATAGCAATATAAATAATGTCAATATTGTCACAGGAATTCACTCATAAAAACAATGAGCAAATAACATGACCATAAAATATCCCAGATGACATAATGAATATTATAAGCTGCAAACAGCATAAACAAACATGATGATTGGCTTCACATGAATGACAATAGGATGTGTGAGCATAAAAGGCCCATAAATGACTACTGTGGTGGTTTGTGTATGACATACTTCCCAACTTTTCTAGGCGAGAAATCAGGACATGGCTAGAAGGGGATGGGGCCTCGGGTGGAGGGGGCAGAGCATTGGTTGGGGGGGGGGGCGTGGCCTCATGGCATCACCTCCACCATTGTAATTTCGGGAATGTGCCTAGCGATCCCTAAGCCCTCGGATCCCCTCCCTGCATTTCTAGATGCTGTGGGACACTTCTTGGTACTTGTGTAGTTTCATGGCGGCACTTACGTCATCAGCGTAGTGTCCCTTATACCTTTGAAAAAGTTGTCAGGGGACAACGAAACGCGCTAGGAACACTCCAATTGACAGAATTTGAGAATCCTTACACTACTTATACCCGTCTTGAGCCAGCTTCCACTATCATCCCTCATCCCCAGTCCCTTGGTCTATCTGGATAATCAACACCTGGGAAACCACCACCTGCTTATTTCTGGGACTCCAGCAAAGAGAAAAATCTCTCTCCAACTGTGGATGTTACAACACAAGCCACTTTACCCAGTTTATGGGGAATCGGGACATCTGTCAGAATGAACTTAGGTCTACAGTCATTAGGTCGACCCCACTAGGTCGACTGGCAGGAAGGTCGACATGGGCCAAGGTCGACATGACTTAAGGTCGAATTTGCATAAAGGTCGACATGAGGAAGGTCGACTGGTCATAAGGTCGACATGGGTTTTTCACTGTTTTTTTATCCGAATGTCGACACAGTCGACATGGACACAGTTGGCAATGAGAATCGGACCCTCGCATCGCTCAGTTCGCTCGCAATGCTTCGGGCACGGTGCCTCGCTGCGCTCGGCACACTATTTTATTCTCCCACCACGCCCTAGTGGATGGTAGGGCATGAAATACCGCGAGCGATGCGAGGGTCCGATTCTTATTGCCAACTGTGTCCATGTCGACTGTGTCGACATTCGGCTCAAAAAACAGTGAAAAACCCATGTCGACCTTATGACCAGTCGACCTTCCTCATGTCGACCTTTATGCAAATTCGACCTTAAGTCATGTCGACCTTGGCCCATGTCGACCTTAAGTCAGGTCGACCTTCCTGCCAGTCGACCTAGTGGGGTCGACCTAATGACTGTAGACCTAAGTTCATTTTAATAGATGACCGCATCCCGTTTATGGATACCCTACTAATCCAGCACTTCTTACTCCGGACACCATCTTTTTGGGGACTGCCAAACTACATCAATGGAAGTGCAATAGGAACGAGCGGGACTGCACTAAGTATATTTCACATTTCTTCTTATCCCAATTCTCTCAAATACTTGATAACATTAACTATACTGTATATCTGTATTTTAAATAAGTACTATTGAGTATTTTAATCTACAATAAATCAGTATTTTTATACTATGTGATACCCAATTGATCTAACCTTTATATGAGTGCTCCACATATCATCTTTTCTCTAAATTTTGTTGTTGGGGAGTGACCATCCCCTCTGTGTGAGCAGCTGGCATAAACACCCCAGTTTATTGGCGCCCACTCTTTTCCATCCATGGGTGTGTTTTTAATCCAGCGTGTAGTCAGCGTCCCTGTCAGCATTAGCGTCGTGTTCCCACAGCCAGCGTAGTCGCGTAGTCAGCATCCCTGTCAGCATCAGCGTCGTGTTCCCGCAGCCAGCGTAGTCACATAGTCAGCTTGTTAGTCAGTCAGCATTACACAGTTAGCATAGTCATGTAGTCAGCTTGTTAGTCAGTCAGCGTTACGCAGTTAGCGTAGTCAGTCAGTGTTACGCAGTTAGTGTAGTCAGTCAGCGTTACGCAGTTAGCGTAGTCAGTCAGCGTTACGCAGTTAGCGTAGTCAGTCAGGGTTACGCAGTTAGCGTAGTCAGTCAGCATTACGCAGTTAGCGTTATGCAGTTAGCGTAGTCAGTCAGCGTTGTGCAGTTAGAGTAGTCAGACAGCATTACGCAGTTAGCGTAGTCAGTCAGCATTACGCAGTTAGCGTAGTCAGTCAGCGTTACGCAGTTAGCGTAGTTAGACAGCGTTACGCAGTTAGCATAGTCAGTCAGCATTACGCAGTTAGCGTTATGCAGTTAGCGTAGTCAGTCAGCGTTACGCAGTTAGCCTAGTCAGTCAGCGTTATGCAGTTAGCCTAGTCAGTCAGCATTACGCAGTTAGCGTAGTCAGTCAGGGTTACGCAGTTAGTGTAGTCAGTCAGCGTTACGCAGTTAGCGTAGTCAGTCAGCGTTACGCAGTTAGCGTAGTCAGTCAGCGTTACGCAGTTAGCGTAGTTAGTCAGAGTTACGCAGTTAGCGTAGTCAGTCAGCATTACGCAGTTAGCGTTATGCAGTTAGCGTTATGCAGTTAGCGTAGTCAGTCAGCGTTATGCAGTTAGCATAGTCAGTCAGCATTACGCAGTTAGCCTAGTCAGTCAGCATTACGCAGTTAGTGTAGTCAGTCAGCGTTACGCAGTTAGCGTAGTTAGACAGCGTTACGCAGTTAGCATAGTCAGTCAGCATTACGCAGTTAGCGTTATGCAGTTAGCGTAGTCAGTCAGCGTTATGCAGTTAGCGTAGTCAGTCAGCGTTATGCAGTTAGCATAGTCAGTCAGCATTACGCAGTTAGCCTAGTCAGTCAGCATTACGCAGTTAGTGTAGTCAGTCAGCGTTATGCAGTTAGCGTAGTCAGTCAGCGTTATGCAGTTAGCGTAGTCAGTCAGCGTTATGCAGTTAGCATAGTCAGTCAGCATTACGCAGTTAGCCTAGTCAGTCAGCATTACGCAGTTAGTGTAGTCAGTCAGCGTTACGCAGTTAGCGTAGTTAGACAGCGTTACGCAGTTAGCATAGTCAGTCAGCATTACGCAGTTAGCGTTATGCAGTTAGCGTAGTCAGTCAGCGTTATGCAGTTAGCGTAGTCAGTCAGCGTTATGCAGTTAGCATAGTCAGTCAGCATTACGCAGTTAGCCTAGTCAGTCAGCATTACGCAGTTAGTGTAGTCAGTCAGCGTTATGCAGTTAGCGTAGTCAGTCAGCGTTATGCAGTTAGCGTAGTCAGTCAGCGTTATGCAGTTAGCATAGTCAGTCAGCATTACGCAGTTAGCCTAGTCAGTCAGCGTTACGCAGTTAGCGTAGTCAGTCAGCATTACGCCGTTAGTGTAGTCAGTCAGCGTTACACAGTTAGCGTAGTCAGTCAGCATTACGAAGTTAGCGTAGTCAGTCAGCGTTACGCAATTAGCGTAGTCAGTCAGCATTACGCAGTTAGCGTAGTCAGTCAGGGTTACGCAGTTAGCGTAGTCAGTCAGCGTTACGCAGTTAGCAAAGGTCAGTCAGCGTTACTCAGTTAGCGTAGTCAGTCAGCGTTACACAGTTAGCGTAGTCAGTCAGCGTTACGCAGTTAGCGTAGTCAGTCAGCATTACACAGTAAGCGCAGTCAGTCAGTGTTACACAGCTTAGTCAGTTAGCGTAGTCAGTCAGCATTACGCAGTTAGCCTAGTCAGTCAGCGTTACGCAGTTAGCGCAGTCAGTCAGTGTTGCACAGCGTAGTCAGTTAGCATAGTCAGTCAGCGTTACGCACTTAGCGTAGTCAGTCAGCGTTACGCAGTTAGCCTAGTCAGTCAGCGTTACGCAGTTAGCCTAGTCAGTCAGCATTACGCAGTTAGCGTAGTCAGTCAGCGTTACGCAGTTAGCATAGTCAGTCAGCGTTACTCAGTTAGCGTAGTCAGTCAGCGTTACACAGTTAGCGTAGTCAGTCAGCGTTACGCAGTTAACAAAGAAAGGGTGAACAATAAATTAAAGTGGCGCCGTGCAGCCTTAGGGGGGTTATTCTAGTTCACTCTTTCTGAAAAAATTCTAATTAGATGGACAAAACCATGTGCACCGCAGGTAGGGCAGATGTAACATGAACAGAGAGAATTAGATTTGGGTGGGGTTTTATTTCAAAGTAAGATCTATATTGCAGTGTAAAAATAAAGCAGTCAGTATTTACCCTGCACAGAAACAAAATAACTCACCCAAATCTAATTATCTCTGCACATTTTACATCTGCCCCCCTGCAGTGCACATGGTTTTGTCCATCTAAGAAGGATTTTGTCAGAAAGATTGAACTAGAATAAGGGCATAGAAGAGGATCTTCCTGGGTGACACCAGCACCCGAAATTCTTCCTTCAACATAGCGTTACGCAGTTAGCCTAGTCAGTCAGCGTTACGCAGTTAGCGTAGTCAGTCAGCGTTACGCAGTTAGCCTAGTCAGTCAGCGTTACACAGTTAGCCTAGTCAGTCAGCGTTACGCAGTTAGCCTAGTCAGTCAGCGTTACACAGTTAGCGTAGTCAGTCAGCGTTACACAGTTAGCGCAGTCAGTCAGTGTTACACAGCGTAGTCAGTCAACGTTACGCAGTTAGCCTAGTCAGTCAGCGTTACACAGTTAGCGCAGTCAGTCAGTGTTGCACAGCGTAGTCAGTTAGCGTAGTCAGTCAGCGTTACGCAGTTAGCCTAGTCAGTCAGCGTTACGCAGTTAGCGTAGTCAGTCAGCGTTACGCAGTTAGCCTAGTCAGTCAGCGTTACGCAGTTAGCGTAGTCAGTCAGCGTTACGCAGTTAGCCTAGTCAGTCAGCGTTACACAGTTAGCCTAGTCAGTCAGCATTACGCAGTTAGCCTAGTCAGTCAGCGTTACACAGTTAGCCTAGTCACTCAGCATTACGCAGTTAGCGTAGTCAGTCAGCGTTACACAGTTAGCGCAGTCAGTCAGTGTTACACAGCGTAGTCAGTCAGCGTTACGCAGTTAGCCTAGTCAGTCAGCGTTACGCAGTTAGGGCAGTCAGTCAGTGTTGCACAGCATAGTCAGTTAGCGTAGTCAGTCAGCGTTACGCAGTTAGCCTAGTCAGTCAGCGTTACGCAGTTAGCCTAGCCAGTCAGCATTACGCAGTTAGCCTAGTCAGTCAGCATTACGCAGTTAGCCTAGTCAGTCAGCGTTACGCAGTTAGCGCAGTCAGTCAGTGTTGCACAGCGTAGTCAGTTAGCGTAGTCAGTCAGCGTTACGCAGTTAGCCTAGTCAGTCAGCGTTACGCAGTTAGCGTAGTCAGTCAGCGTTACGCAGTTAGCCTAGTCAGTCAGCGTTACGCAGTTAGCGTAGTCAGTCAGCGTTACGCAGTTAGCCTAGTCAGTCAGCGTTACACAGTTAGCCTAGTCAGTCAGCATTACGCAGTTAGCCTAGTCAGTCAGCGTTACACAGTTAGCCTAGTCACTCAGCATTACGCAGTTAGCGTAGTCAGTCAGCGTTACACAGTTAGCGCAGTCAGTCAGTGTTACACAGCGTAGTCAGTCAGCGTTACGCAGTTAGCCTAGTCAGTCAGCGTTACGCAGTTAGGGCAGTCAGTCAGTGTTGCACAGCATAGTCAGTTAGCGTAGTCAGTCAGCGTTACGCAGTTAGCCTAGTCAGTCAGCGTTACGCAGTTAGCCTAGCCAGTCAGCATTACGCAGTTAGCCTAGTCAGTCAGCATTACGCAGTTAGCCTAGTCAGTCAGCGTTACGCAGTTAGCGCAGTCAGTCAGTGTTGCACAGCGTAGTCAGTTAGCGTAGTCAGTAAGCGTTACGCAGTTAGCCTAGTCAGTCAGCGTCACGCAGTTAGCCTAGTCAGTCAGCGTTACGCAGTTAGCCTAGCCAGTCAGCATTACGCAGTTAGCCTAGTCAGTCAGTGTTACGCAGTTAGCCTAGTCAGTCAGCGTTACACAGTTAGCCTAGTCAGTCAGCGTTACGCAGTTAGCCTAGTCAGTCAGCGTTACGCAGTTAGCCTAGTCAGTCAGCGTTACGCAATTAGCGCAGTCAGTCAGTGTTGCACAGCATAGTCAGTCAGCGTTACGCAGTTAGCGTAGTCAGTCAGCGTTACACAGTTAGCCTAGTCAGTCAGCGTTACGCAGTTAGCCTAGTCAGTCAGTGTTACACAGTTAGCCTAGTCAGTCAGCGTTACGCAGTTAGCCTAGTCAGTCAGCATTGTGTCACCACTTATCACATTGTGTGGGTTATGGCTGCCGAACCATTGACCATTTTCAACATGCCGCAGGTAGAGAAGGAGTCGTGGAGCTTTTCCAATGCCACCACTTGCTGCCAGAAACACAGACCTGTGTCCACGGGGCATCCTATGAGGCTCAATGTAAAGGAGCGTCTGTGGTGCTGCCACATAAGAAGCTGTGGGAAGAAGGTCAGTCTCCGGGCCGCACAATGGTTTCGTGGATGTCACCTGACCTTTCTGACCCTTCTGCGGTTCATATTTTCGTGGGCGGAAGAGCTGACAAGCATTCAGTTTTGTGAGCGCCATCTCAAGATTTCTAACAAAACCGCCGTTTTATAGAACAATCTGATGCGGGAGGCGTATATCCTCGATCTGATGTCCCAGTACCAAAGGCGGATTGGCAGACCTGGCAAAATTGTTGAGGTGGACGAAAGTCTGTTTGTCCAGCGTAATAGCCACGTTGGACGCGTCCTACCACAGCAGTGGCTCTTCGGTGGGACATTGCGTTAGATCAGTGAATGCTTCATAACACCGGTGGCCAGACGTGACGCCAGGACCCTGATGTCTGCCATTCAGGCACACATCGAGCCAGGTACCACCATCTATTCGGACTGTTGGCGTGTGTACAATGCGGAAGAACCATTTGACAGTTAACACGTGTCATCATTATTGTTTCAGATGGATGACATGACAGGTGTGAATGTGTTCCTGAAACACCCCCACTATCCACGTCAGCCCGAAGCATGGCACGCGCAGCGAGCCCCACGAGGGGATGCAGTACACGTCCTCCCAACCTGTTCATACCCCCACTATCCACGTCGGCATGGAGTTGATTGTATAAAGCGTGTCTTGCACAGCGAGGCATCGTGTCCGAAGCGTGGCAAGCGCAGAAAACCCCGTGAGGGGACGCTGAAAGCAAACCCGAAGCGTGGCGAGCACAGCGGATTACTTGATATGTATTCCGCGTGCGCTTGCCATGCTTCGGGCTCGTTTTCCGCATCCCCTCACCACGCATCGAGCTCGCCACACTTTATAAAATCAACTCCACGCTGACGTGGATAGTGCGGGTATGAACAGGTCGGGAGTATGGGGCCAATTCTGGTTCACTTTTAGTGAACCGAATTTGACCCATGCCCCAATGGCCGCAACATGGGGGGGGGAAGGGCTTAGAGGTCGTGAGCCAGTGGTGCACAGCTGGAGGCAGCAGTGGCGTGCACCTACTGCATATTGGTATGCCCGGGACAGCCCGCTACAGCAGCGCAGCTGAGTCGGGAAAATTTCCTGGCATACCATTCAAGTATAGACAAAAACACTGCAGGTGGGGCAGATGTAAAATGTGCAAAGAGAATTAGATTTGGGTGAATTATTTTGTTTCTGTGCAGGGAAAATACTGACTGCTTTATTTTTACACTGAAATATAGATGTCAGTTTGAAGTAACACCCCACCTAAATCTAATTCTCTCTTCACAAGTTACATCTACCCCACCTGCAGTGCGCATGGTTTTGTCCATCTAACAAGGAATTTGTCAGAGTGAACCAAAATAACCCCCACTGTCATTTGTTCAGCTATCTGCTTTACATTCATTGCTCAATCGCTAAACCAAATGTGTCACCTTGTTGCGACACGTCTGACAGAGGATGTGCCCTCACGGTTCATTTCCGCATTTATGGGCAGTGATTCTATTTCTGGCATATTCACACATCATTGTGTCTTGAAAAACATTTTGTGTTGTTACTAAATCTGGGAACAGACTACACATTATTTTGAAAGTTTTTGACGATTCCAACAAAATTTTCAAATCATCCAGTGTGTACCTGCTATGCCACTGATAATATGTGAGGGGGTCGGTTGCAGGTGTAGCTGGCCCCGCACCCTCTCACCTTCAGGCCGCGACGAACCCCGGTCCTAGTAACCCACTTGCACCCAGACACGAGGATCTAGGAGGAAGGAAATGTGGTATGTATTGTCCTTTGTGAGCACAGACCTGAATGCAAAGAACCCGACTGAAGGGGCCTAGTGCCTATCTACTAGGGTTTTTGGCCTAGCTACTGGCTACTGGGGGAGAATAGCCTACTGCCCCACCTATATGGGCCAGAGGCCCTGAGGGCCCGGCTTATAGGGGGCATGGGCCAGGAGGACCCAACTAACGTACCACAGGCAGAGAGGGCCTGGCTATGTCCCACGGACCTAATGGCGGAATCCTGGTCGTCAGGGGACGGATTGGGGTAGGTGGTCCAAGAACATCTACCTGGAGTTGGGAGGTCCAGTCCTAAGCTTCCTTGCTTCTGCCACTGGCCCGCCCTAGCCAATGGCAACGCCTCTTCTTTACTTTACCCAGGTGGCACTGGACATCTTCCTGCTTTATCCCAGTGTCTCCTGGCCTCTTCCGTGGCAGCCAGAACTGTTGTCGCCGCCTTCTTATCTTTGGGAGCTTTCTGCGCCCCCACTGTGATGCAAAATGATGCAAAACGTTTCATTTTAGCCCTTCCCCCCATCCACAGACCCGCAAATTAATGTGGCTGCTGGTCGTGGGGGCGGGGCTTGGTGGCGTCAGCCTCACCCCGCCCCAAAACAAAGCCTCGTCCAGCCCCCCTTTGGCCCCTTTCACACACTCCGGCTCCTGCCTGGCGGCAAAACCCTGCATGGCCAAGAAGCATATGGCTGCAACCGGGCGGCCGAGCCGTGGCCGTCCCGTGTGAATGGACACATTCATGTCCATTATTAACTACAGTGTGCGGCTTTTGTCCGTGCGGGGTTTTGCCGCCCGTCAGGACTCGGAGGTGGAGCATGTGAAACAGGCCTTTCACTCCTCTCCGGGAATTTTAAAAAGTCGGCATGTATGATATGGAGAGAAGACACAACCAACTAAAAAAAAACACCTTATACTGCAGGGATGGGGAACCTTTTGCCCTCCAGCTGTTGCTGAACTACACATCCCAGCATGCACTGGTTTTGCTATTTGGCCATGCTAAAACTGTAGCAAAGCATTCTGGGATGTGCAGTTCAACAACAGGGAGAAGCTGGAGCGCTGAAGGTTCCACATCCCTGTTATACTGCATCAATGTTCATGCTCTTCTGTGTCTACTGTACGTCATTGCGGTGAATTGTGACCTTACTGTACCTGCAATATTTACTCTGTTGAATGTGGAATCAACTTCTAATACTGGTCAAACTGCTCCCTCTGGTGGCTGATTTGGAATTGATCATGACAAACACAATATTTACGACTTACGCTTATTGTTAAACACCAAAAACAATTGAAATATAACTTGTATTGATAAAATTATCTACCCATATGATCTACATATAAAAATAATAAGAATAAATCTGATTGCCGCATACGATCTGCATACATTTTTGACTATATAGTGCAGATCTGCATTATATAGTCTATGCAGCCAAGACTTTCTGCATACGATCCCGATGAGATTTTGACTATATAGTCAAAATCTCATGCAGATTGTACAAGTGTGTACACACCATTACTGTGCGGATCTCATGCAGATTGTACAATTGTGTACACACCATTACTGTGCGGATCTCATGCAGATTGTACAAGTGTGTACACACCATTACTGTGCGGATCTCATGCAGATTGTACGAGTGTGTACACACCATTACTGTGCGGATCTCATGCAGATTGTACGAGTGTGTACACACCATTACTGTGCGGATCTCATGCAGATTGTACAAGTGTGTACTCACCATTACTGTGCGGATCTCATGCAGATTGTACAAGTGTGTACACACCAATACTGTGCGGATCTCATGCAGATTGTACAAGTGTGTACACACCATTACTGTGCGGATCTCATTCAGATTGTACAAGTGTGTACACACCATTCCTGTGCGGATCTCATGCAGATTGTACAAGTGTGTACACACCATTACTGTGCGGATCTCATGCAGATTGTACAAGTGTGTACACACCATTACTGTGCAGATCTCATGCAGATTGTACAAGTGTGTACACACCATTACTGTGCGGATCTCATGCAGGGTCATTTTTCATTAGCAGCATGAGGGGCATCGGGACTGCAGACAAGTAGATGTGGGGGTCCCAGCCACAGACCTGGTGGTGGCAGGGTTGGGGGTTTTTAACTTTACTGGGGAGGCTCTGCCAAAATTTTCAGGCCGCACATTTTGTAGTGGTGGAATGCACCCTGTAGTCAGTACAAATGTCAGAGCATTAAAAAGCCAGGTATCTGCACCTAAGCGAACATCAAACCAAGCCTCGTTAATGTCTGAAAGGGTCTACCTGGGTTTAGAGTCCCGGGTCCATGGCCCTGCTCATTTTCAGGGATCTTCCCAGAAGTTGCAACCCAGGTAGATGACCTGGCTTACCCTTTCCACTTGCAAGCCGGGTTCTAAGTTCCGGGTGCGACCCGCCTTGCAAGTGCTTTCACATTGGCCACCCAACCCGGAATTAAGTCGGGTGGGTGGCGTCATCTGGAGGCTTGGCCGGGGAGGCGCTGGGAAATGTCAGCACCTCCCAGTGGCGCATTTTCACTGCAGTGAAAGGGATCTGAGTCACGCTGACCCGGAATACCCGTTCACACTGACCGCATCACGTGTCGATTCCAGAATCTACCCAGGTCAGGCCCTGGGTAGAAATCCCGGAATGCAGAACACGGGATGCGGTGACAAGACCCTTTCACACTGAGCTAAATCCCGGGTTGATGCGCGTTCATGTGCAAAAACCCGGGATATTTTTGCAAGTGTGAAAGGGGTAATAGTTCTGAAAGGTGCAACCCAGGTCTTGATGACCCAGGTAATGCCTAAAAGCAATTGATTGGCTGGGGACAGTAGCAATGAGATCATTTCTAAGTACCCACTGAATGCCGGAAGACCCGGGTCTAGTGTGACAACTCTAAAATAACCAGGGTGTCACCCATGTGTGAATGGGGTATCCCAGGTTTCAACCTGAGCTCTGTGTCCTGTATCCAAGACAGTGTAATTATTTCAGAAAGGGCATTAAAAAGATTAGTTAGTACTAGAGATGTCATGTGCGGCGGCCACTTTTTCGGATTTTGGTTTTGGTTTTGGATCTGGATCTCCCTTCGTGTTTTGGATCTGGATTGGTTTTGGCAAAACCACCCTTGTGGGTTTTGGTTTTGGTTTTGGTTTTGGATCTGGATTTTTATGAAAAAATGCTAAAAATGTCTAAAATAACAGAATTTGGGCCTGTTTTTGCCCCTAAAGTATTATTAACCTCAATAACATTAGTTTCCACTCATTTCTAGTCAATTTTGATCACTTCACAGCTTACAAAATTGTTTTCATTTACTGTAGTTGGGCCAAAAGGGTATACCGAGGTAGCTGGATGACTAAGCTAAGCGACAGCAGTCGGCATCACATACATGTGGACCTTACACTTCCAACCTGGCAGAGCGGCATTGCAGGGGCAGACAGGGTGGCAGCTTAATAAACTATCCCAAAAAAAGAGAAATGCTCCAAACAGCAAATACAAAGAGGTATCGGCCTTGTCATGACTGGTGGTAGCAGCTTCAGCACTCCCACTATTTCCTCCTCCATCATTCTCCAAAAATGTATTTTTATTTTATTTATTACTTTTATTTATTTTTCTTACTTTACACTGGACACAGCCTGTCACACTGGACACAGCCCCTTGGACACTGGACACTGCCCCTGGACACTGGACACAGCCTGTCACCCTGGACACAGCCCCTGGACAATGGACACAGCCTCTGGACACAGCTCCTGTACACTGGACACAGCCGTCACACTGGACACAGCCCCTGGACAATGGACACAGCCGTCACACTGGAAACAGCCTCTGGACACGCCCCTGGACACAGCTCCTGTACACTGGACAATGGATATATGTCACGCTGGACACTGGATATATGCTGTCACACAATGGTTAGATGTCACACTGGCCACTGGATATATGTCGTCACACTGGACACAGGATATATGTTGTCACACTGGACAATGGATATATGTCATCACAGTGGACACAGGATATATGTCGTCACACTGGACACAGGATATATGTCGTCACACTGGACACTGGATATATGTCGTCACAGTGGACACAGGATATATGTCGTCACACTAGACAATGGATATATGTCACGCTGGACACAGGATATATGCCGGCACACATTACATGTCACACTGGACACAGGATATATGTTGTGACTTGTGACACTGGACACAGGATATATTGTCGTCACACTGGCCACTGGATATATGTCGTCACACTGGACACAGGATATATGTCGTCACACTGGACACAGGATATATGTCGTCACACTGGACACAGGATATATGTCGTCACACTGGACACAGGATATATGTCGTCACACAGGATATATGTCGTCACACTGGACACAGGATATATGTCGTCACACTAGACAATGGATATATGTCACGCTGGACACAGGATATATGCCGGCACACATTACATGTCACACTGGACACAGGATATATGTTGTGACTTGTGACACTGGACACAGGATATATTGTCGTCACACTGGCCACTGGATATATGTCGTCACACTGGACAATGGATATATGTCGTCACACTGGACAATGGATATATGTCACGCTGGACACAGGATATATGTCGTCACACAGGACACAGGATATATGTCGTCACACTGGACACAGGATATATGTCGTCACACAGGATATATGTCGTCACACTGGACACAGGATATATGTCGTCACACTGGACACTGGATATATGTCGTCACAGTGGACACAGGATATATGTCGTCACACTGGACAATGGATATATGTCACGCTGGACACAGGATATATGTCGTCACACTGGACACAGGATATATGTCGTCACACTGGACACAGGATATGTCGTCAGTCGTCACACAGGACAGGACACAGGATATATGTCGTGAGTGACTCGTGACACTGGACAATGGATAAGATATAGGCCGTCACACTGGACACAGCCCCTTGTATTACTGCAGCCCCTGTACACAGTGTACTACTCAGCAGCACTGCAGCCCCTGCGTATGAGCACTGCAGCACTGAGTTAGTTAGTTAAATCACAAAAAACACAGGGTTCAGGGCTAAATAAATCACAACACAGGGCTTAGGGCTAAATAAATCACAACAGGGCACGGGCCACAGGACAGCCCCTGGACAGTGGACACTGCAGCCCCTGCGTGTGAGCACTGCAGCACCTAGTTAGTTAAATCATACTACAGGGCTCAGGCCTATAAACAGTCACTGACTCTCAAGTCTACAACACAGGGCAGTGAGGGCAGGTCACGGAGCACAGCACAGCACGGAGCACATGGCACGGAGCACAGCACAGGGCAGTGAGGGCAGGTCACGGAGCACAGCACAGCACGGAGCACATGGCACGGAGCACAGCACAGGGCAGTGAGGGCACAGGTCAGGTCACGGAGCACATGGCACAGAGCACAGCACGGAGCACACGGAGCTTCCCAACCACCCTCTTACCTCTCCAAGATTGGAGTGAAGATGGCGGGCGCGCGTGCGTCTTTTATAAAATCCCGCTCCCGCGAGAAACCGACAGCGCGATGATGACGTTCGGCCTCGTTATTGGTCCGGAATTCAGGCGGGAACTCCCGAGCCGGCTCGGATCTGGCCCGGATCCCCGATATTCGGATCTGTCGGATCTCGGGGACCTGGACCCGCTCATCTCTAGTTAGTACTAGAGATGAGCGGCGGGCACTTTTTCGGGTTTTGGTTTTGGATCTGGATCTCCCTTCGTGTTTTGGATCTGGATAGGTTTTGCGGGTTTTGGTTTTGATTTTGGATCTGGATTTTTTTTTTTTTGGCAAAATGCTAAAAATTGCTAAAATAACAGAATTTGGGCCTGTTTTTGCCCCTAAAGTGTTATTAAGCTCAATAACATTAGTTTCCACTCATTTCTAGTCAATTTTGATCACTTCACAGCTCACAAAATTGTTTTCATTTACTGTAGTTGGGCCAATTTCCCCTGTATGAGTTTCCTGCGCAGCCGCCGGTCTGTGCAGAGTCTGACTTCTAACCTGTGGCAAGTGTTCATCTGTTCTGATCAGTTTAAAATCTAATAAGACCCCTATCTGTCATGATATGGTTGATGAACTCTGGAAACATTACCAGTTGCCTCATCATCCATCACCTAATGGGTGGAGAGGAGGGTGGTAATTGGTGGCAGATAACCGAGTTCCTCCACCTCTCTAAAACCCCTGGTTTGGAGATCCCTATCTAGTCTACCCTTATAGACCCCTATCTAGGTTGTGAGGTCTATCAGTCTGCGACATCTGTCACCCAATTTACCGCTAAGGTTAATTCTAACTCAGGGTTGCCGACTTTAAGATTCTCCTCTCCGGGAGAAGCACGAAGAGGAGAGTTTCAGCAGCCGTTCAGGGGGCGGGGCTTACGAGTGACATCACTAAGCCCCGCTAAAATGACGCGATTGTGCTGTTTTAGCTCCGCCCCCTCCTCTGAGACGCGAGGATTGCGGCATTTTAATGCCGCGATCCGGGGGGGAAAGCGGGGGTCCCCCCTGAATCCAGGAGGGTTGCTCACCCTTCCGGGGGGCCGGGAGGGGGTCCCGATTTTCGGGAGACTCCCGGAAATTCCGGGAGGGTCAGCAACCCTGTTCTAACTTAGCACTCTACAGTACAGTATAGGACATTTAAAAATATTACATATTTGCCCTTGCAGATATGCAGAATATTGCTACAAATTCTCACCATACAGATACATAACACTAGAGTGGGCTCCTGGGCAAAATAAGTTGAGGGCCCCCTCCAATAACAAGCACAAACTGCCACCCCCACCCCCCAAACCTATGTGCAGCATCGGCTGCTGATTTAGAAAAGACTGGCCAGATGCTGATTGGCCACACACACAGCTAATCAGGATCTTCCTGGATCCCTGCAATCGCCAACACAGCCGTGCTGTCTTCCCTATTGGGGTGGGCCTCTGGAATCCCTGGGCCCTGATAATGATCATTTACACAGAGCATCCCATACAAATACAATGGCTGATGCAGTAATGAACTGCTAGAATGGTCAACCCAATCAGGTCAGTTTGACAGCACTTCTCCTGAGGGCGGAGTCAGAACTGTTCCCTAGATTGCGTGCGCAGGGTGCGTACACCCATGTCAAACACAGCAGGCGATGGGGGGGGGGGGAGATAGGCGCGGGACGCCGGGCAGCCTAATTACCATATGGGAAAGCCCAGCCAGAGGGAACAGGCAGGTGGCGGGCAGCTGACATCACCTACTTCCCCCTGAGCGGACACACATATGTAACATTGCTCAGCGCAACCTTACATATGTGTGGGCCTTCACCATCATTCGATGGTCGGTGACCATCGAATGATGGGAGTGGGTCCCCAGAGCCTGCATCCATATGGGGATGCTAAACATCCATTCACAACCAGTGTGAGCGAACCCGCGCTGCGAGGGGAGGGGGGGCGATCCGGCATCCGCCGGGCAGGGTATGGTGGACTCGCAAGGCTGTGAATTCGCAGACTTGCAAGACAACCAGAATAACCCCCTCAGTGTGTTGGACGCTGCAGGAAATGTCAACTAACCAGCAAAACAATGGTATTTACTTTACGTTGTTCCCAAATATCTGCAGTCCCAGCTCTAATACCGACATCATACATCTACGTCCTGTCTGTATTACCATTGTTGTGCTGTGCCTACCCTAACATCTCATTTCTAACACAGTCTAGTCTACCTTATCATTCAAGTTCTACAACCTTAGAATCTTTCCTTTTTACGTGGCTTGAGGCTATATTATTACAGTTGAGCGCACACAGTTACCAACACTGTACTTACACTTGCATTCCTGCAATTCTACTGCTCTGCCTCCTAACAAGGGATGCGGTCATTTGGTCTACAGCATGATGGTCGACAGTCATTAGGTCGACACCATTAGGTCGACATGGGAAAAGGTCAACATGGGTCTATTTCGACATAGGAAAAGGTCGACATGGTTATAGGTTGAAAGGTCATTAGTTCGACAGGTCGTTAGTTCGACAGGTCATTAGTTCGACAATGTTTAGGTCAACAGTCAAAAGGTCGACATGGGCGTTTTCACTGTTTATTGAGCCGACATGTGCCGACCGGCGGTATTTCATACCCTACCATCCACTAGGGCGTGGTGGGAGAATAAAATAGTGTGCCGAGTGCAGCGAGGGGATGCGGTGCACTTTAAACGGTGTCCATGTCGACTGTGTTGACATTCAGGTAAAAAAAACAATGAAAACCCCCATGTCGACCTTTTCACTGTCGACCTAAACATTGTTGAACTAATGACCTATCGAACCTAGAAACATGTCGACATTTTGCAATGTCGACCTAGACCCATGTCAACCTAATGGTGTCGACCTAATGACTGTCGACCATCATGCTGTAGACCAAATGGTCCCAACCCCCTAACAGTACACCCTCCGATGCCTATGTATAATGACCTCCATGCTGCTAACGCCAAGGGCCACTGCTCTCTGACCATACTCCTTGACAGGCGGATTTACGCCTCCAGGGGCCCTAGGCAAGATACCGGTTTGGGGCCCGCCTCCCTCCAACAATCCATAGCACTATATTTTTGCAGCTGGCATCGACAGAGAACCTTGTCACGTGCACAATCTACCAATAAATGCTCAGCTGCGTGATCATCATTGGAAGTAGGCGTAATACCTGGGTCACATGTACAGTAACCGGACGGCCCACATACAGCGGATGAGACCATTCTGTCAGTCCAAGCTTTTTTTTTTTTCCTGTCAAAGAACATCAAAGGCACTTTGGGAGTGTGGGTGGGTCCATGAGATGTCCTGATGTCACGTAGTAGTCAAACGTTTTGGAGGGCCATGGTATCATTATGGGGCCCCTTGGGAGGGGCTGGGCCTTAGGCAGGTGCCTGCGCTCCCCCCTACCTCCCTGCTTGTTCCTTCTCTGTCTCCTCCCATGACTCCGCCTCTCATGACTCCCCCCAAAAAATGAAACCATTTTTTTTGCATTCATGTTTAATGGAAATCATTTGAATTCTGCTTATTATATTAATACTGTGAAACATTGCTATGCATAACAAACCTTGTCCAACCATGTTTTAATGCTAACATTAATGGTAAATTACCGCTGCTTTTGGGTTCACCGGTGGCTATCCTTTTAGTCACGATGCCGACATCCTGATCCCCCAATGTTGACACTTATCAGGTATTATTCTTCACCTGCCTCAGGCAAGTAAAGCATAATCCCCAATAAGCAGCCCTTTAAACCCGCTATAACACATAGAATTGGGAACTTATTCTGGATCCCATGTGCTATTGGGCAATCGCAGCACATTTTTCGGATGAAGATAACAGGCTGTAATAGGACCTACCGCCAGGATAAAATTGTGATATCAGACTGGTTTTTGTTTCTTCAGTTTGAAATCTGTTTGGGGCTAATAGAATCACCCCTACAATCCATTAAGTGATTAGGCTTTGATGTGATTTATTTTTCATCTTTGTTTTTTTAATTGAGTATTTTTTATTGATTTTTCATTAACCCCTTCATGACAGAGCCAGTTTGTGCCTTCATGACAGAGCCCTTTTTTTCAAATCTGACATGTCTCACTTAAGTGGGGATAACTTTTTTTTGCTTTTACTTATCCCAGTGATTTTGAGATTGTTTTCTCGTGACACATTGTACTTCAAGTTAGTGGTAAATTTTCGTCGATACAGTCTGTGTTTTTTTGTGAAAAATACCAAAATATCGTGAAAAAATGGAAAATTTAGCAATTTGCAAAATGTTAAATTTTCTGCTTGTGAGACAAATAATCATACCACTCAAAATAGTTAATAACTAACATAGACCATATGTCTACTTTATGTTTCCATCATTATTTCAACTTCCTTTTAATTTTTTTGGACACTAGGAGGCTTACAATATGAATAGCAAATTCTCAAATTTTCATGAAAATTTCAAACACTGATTTTTTTAGGGACCAGTTCAGTTCTGATGTGACTTTGAGGGACTTGTATGTGAGACACCCCCATAAATGATGCCATTTCAAAAACTGCACCCCTCACAGTATTCAAAACAGCATTTTGGAAGTTTGTTAACCCTTTAGGTGTTTCACAGGAATTAAAACAAAGTGTAGGTGAAATTTCAAAATTTCTTTTTTTTTGCAGAGTTTCAATTTTAATACACTTTTCTAACGAATACAGTAGATTTTACTAGAGAAATGTGACTAAAAATTGATTCCCCCAATTCTTTTGTTTTCAAAAATATCCTATATGTGGCCCTAGTGTGCACGTTGACCAAACCACAGGCTTCATAATAGAAGGAGCACCTACTTGATTTTGGAGCCTCCTTTTTATGAGATTTTTTTTTAGGCACCATGTAGGTTTCTAGGCACCATAAGTGCTAAAAGTTAGGAACCTCCCCCACAAGTCACCCCATTTTGCAATCTACACCCCTCAGGGAATTCATCTAGGGGTATAGTGTACATTTCAAACCCCCAGGGGTTTCACCAATTTTGGTACAACTGGGATGTGAAAATGGAAAATTACATTTTTTTACACAAACATGCAGTTCTGGCTCAAAATTTTTCATTTTCACAAGGAATGAAGGAGACAAAGCACCCCAAAATCTGTGCCCCAATTTCTCCCGAGTACGGCAATGCCTCACATGTGACCAAAAAATACCAGTTGGGTGCATGGCAGGACTTAGAAGGGAAGGAGTGATTTTTGGATTTTGCAGCTCAGATTCTGGTGGAATTTTGGTGGGTGCTATGTCGCATTAGCAAGACCCCCCAAGCACCAAGACAGTGGAACCCCCCCACAAGTGACCCCATTTTGCAAACTACACCCCTCAGGGAATTCATCTAGGGGTATAGTGTACATTTCAAACCCCCAGGGGTTTCACCAATTTTGGTATAACTGGGATGTGAAAATGGAAAATTACATTTTTTTACACAAAAATGTACTTCTGGCTCAAAATTTTTCATTTTCACAAGGAATGAAGGAGACAAAGCACCCCAAAATCTGTGCCCCAATTTCTCCCGAGTACGGCAATGCCTCACATGTGACCAAAAAATACCAGTTGGGTGCATGGCAGGACTCAGAAAAGAAGGAGTGATTTTTGGATTTTGCAGCAAAGATTTTGGTGGAATGAATGGTGGGTGCTATGTTGCATTAGCAAGACTCCCAAAGCACCAATACAGTGGAACCCCCCCACAAGTCACCCCATTTTGCAAAGTACACCCCTCAGGGAATTCATCTAGGGGTATAGTGTACATTTCAAACCCCCAGGGGTTTCACCAATTTTGGTACAACTGGGATGTGAAAATGGAAAATTACATTTTTTTACACAAACATGCAGTTCTGGCTCAAAATTTTTCATTTTCACAAGGAATGAAGGAGACAAAGCACCCCAAAATCTGTGCCCCAATTTCTCCCGAGTACGGCAATGCCTCACATGTGACCAAAAAATACCAGTTGGGTGCATGGCAGGACTCAGAAGGGAAGGAGTGATTTTTGGATTTTGCAGCAAAGATTTTGGTGGAATGAATGGTGGGTGCTATGTTGCATTAGCAAGACTCCCAAAGCACCAATACAGTGGAACCCCCCCACAAGTCACCCCATTTTGCAAAGTACACCCCTCAGGGAATTCATCTAGGGGTATAGTGTACATTTCAAACCCCCAGGGGTTTCACCAATTTTGGTACAACTGGGATGTGAAAATGGAAAATTACATTTTTTTACACAAACATGCAGTTCTGGCTCAAAATTTTTCATTTTCACAAGGAATGAAGGAGACAAAGCACCCCAAAATCTGTGCCCCAATTTCTCCCGAGTACGGCAATGCCTCACATGTGACCAAAAAATACCAGTTGGGTGCATGGCAGGACTCAGAAGGGAAGGAGTGATTTTTGGATTTTGCAGCAAAGATTTTGGTGGAATGAATGGTGGGTGCTATGTTGCATTAGCAAGACTCCCAAAGCACCAATACAGTGGAACCCCCCCACAAGTCACCCCATTTTGCAAAGTACACCCCTCAGGGAATTCATCTAGGGGTATAGTGTACATTTCAAACCCCCAGGGGTTTCACCAATTTTGGTACAACTGGGATGTGAAAATGGAAAATTACATTTTTTTACACAAACATGCAGTTCTGGCTCAAAATTTTTCATTTTCACAAGGAATGAAGGAGACAAAGCACCCCAAAATCTGTGCCCCAATTTCTCCCGAGTACGGCAATGCCTCACATGTGACCAAAAAATACCAGTTGGGTGCATGGCAGGACTCAGAAGGGAAGGAGTGATTTTTGGATTTTGCAGCAAAGATTTTGGTGGAATGAATGGTGGGTGCTATGTTGCATTAGCAAGACTCCCAAAGCACCAATACAGTGGAACCCCCCCACAAGTCACCCCATTTTGCAAAGTACACCCCTCAGGGAATTCATCTAGGGGTATAGTGTACATTTCAAACCCCCAGGGGTTTCACCAATTTTGGTACAACTGGGATGTGAAAATGGAAAATTACATTTTTTTACACAAACATGCAGTTCTGGCTCAAAATTTTTCATTTTCACAAGGAATGAAGGAGACAAAGCACCCCAAAATCTGTGCCCCAATTTCTCCCGAGTACGGCAATGCCTCACATGTGACCAAAAAATACCAGTTGGGTGCATGGCAGGACTCAGAAGGGAAGGAGTGATTTTTGGATTTTGCAGCAAAGATTTTGGTGGAATGAATGGTGGGTGCTATGTTGCATTAGCAAGACTCCCAAAGCACCAATACAGTGGAACCCCCCCACAAGTCACCCCATTTTGCAAAGTACACCCCTCAGGGAATTCATCTAGGGGTATAGTGTACATTTCAAACCCCCAGGGGTTTCACCAATTTTGGTACAACTGGGATGTGAAAATGGAAAATTACATTTTTTTACACAAACATGCAGTTCTGGCTCAAAATTTTTCATTTTCACAAGGAATGAAGGAGACAAAGCACCCCAAAATCTGTGCCCCAATTTCTCCCGAGTACGGCAATGCCTCACATGTGACCAAAAAATACCAGTTGGGTGCATGGCAGGACTCAGAAGGGAAGGAGTGATTTTTGGATTTTGCAGCAAAGATTTTGGTGGAATGAATGGTGGGTGCTATGTTGCATTAGCAAGACTCCCAAAGCACCAATACAGTGGAACCCCCCCACAAGTCACCCCATTTTGCAAAGTACACCCCTCAGGGAATTCATCTAGGGGTATAGTGTACATTTCAAACCCCCAGGGGTTTCACCAATTTTGGTACAACTGGGCAGTGAAAATGAAAAAAATACATTTTTTTACACAAAAATGTACTTCTGGCTCAAAATTTTTCATTTTCACAAGGAATGAAGGAGACAAAGCACCCCAAAATCTGTGCCCCAATTTCTCCAGAGTACGGCAATGCCTCACATGTGACCAAAAAATACCAGTTGGGTGCATGGCAGGACTCAGAAGGGAAGGAGTGATTTTTGGATTTTGCAGCACAGATTTTGGTGGAATGAATGGTGGGTGCTATGTTGCATTACCAATACAGTGGAACCCCCCCACAAGTGACCCCATTTTGCAAACTACACCCCTCAGGGAATTCATCTAGGGGTATAGTGTACATTTCAAACCCCCAGGGGTTTCACCAATTTTGGTACAACTGGGATGTGAAAATGGAAAATTACATTTTTTTACACAAACATGCAGTTCTGGCTCAAAATTTTTCATTTTCACAAGGAATGAAGGAGACAAAGCACCCCAAAATCTGTGCCCCCATTTCTCCAGAGTACGGCAATGCCTCACATGTGACCAAAAAATACCAGTTGGGTGCATGGCAGGACTCAGAAGGGAAGGAGTGATTTTTGGATTTTGCAGCACAGATTTTGGTGGAATGAATGGTGGGTGCTATGTTGCATTACCAATACAGTGGAACCCCCCCACAAGTGACCCCATTTTGCAAACTACACCCCTCAGGGAATTCATCTAGGGGTATAGTGTACATTTCAAACCCCCAGGGGTTTCATCAATTTTGGTACAACTGGGCAGTGAAAATGAAAAAAATAAATTTTTTTACACAAAAATGTACTTCTGGCTCAAAATTTTTCATTTTCACAAGGAATGAAGGAGACAAAGCACCCCAAAATCTGTGCCCCAATTTCTCCCGAGTACGGCAATGCCTCACATGTGACCAAAAAATACCAGTTGGGTGCATGGCAGGACTCAGAAGGGAAGGAGTGATTTTTGGATTTTGCAGCAAAGATTTTGGTGGAATGAATGGTGGGTGCTATGTTGCATTAGCAAGACTCCCAAAGCACCAATACAGTGGAACCCCCCCACAAGTCACCCCATTTTGCAAAGTACACCCCTCAGGGAATTCATCTAGGGGTATAGTGTACATTTCAAACCCCCAGGGGTTTCACCAATTTTGGTACAACTGGGCAGTGAAAATGAAAAAAATACATTTTTTTACACAAAAATGTACTTCTGGCTCAAAATTTTTCATTTTCACAAGGAATGAAGGAGACAAAGCACCCCAAAATCTGTGCCCCAATTTCTCCAGAGTACGGCAATGCCTCACATGTGACCAAAAAATACCAGTTGGGTGCATGGCAGGACTCAGAAGGGAAGGAGTGATTTTTGGTTTTTGCAGCTCAGATTCTGGTGGAATGAATGGTGGGTGCTATGTGGCATTAGCAAGACCCCCGAAGCACGGTGAAATGATGAACCTAATAATCCATAGATGTGTGGTATATTTTGAAACACTCCTTTATACATAGGCCGGGTTTGTCGGGGCAAGTTTCACAGTGGAAAATAGTTTCCTTTCTTATTCCCTTTTTATAGCAAACTTTGCACCTTTTTTGTGTCCTGCCCTTTCTTGCAGTGGAGGGGATTTCGTTGGGAAAATGCTGCCCTGGTACAATACGGGGGCCAGTACTAGAAGTACTGGGGCCCTCTGCCTGCTGATTCCCAAATGTTAGGCTCTTTATGACTTCCTCTTGAAAGTGCATAAATGTCCCCCTCTGGCCGGTAGAACGGAATAGCACGTAAGCGTTATACAGTGCCATCTGGATGATATACACGGCCAGCTTCTTGTACCAGATATTTGTTTTCCGCAGGGCACTGTACGGCTTCAGTACCTGATCTGAAAGATCCACTCCGCCCATGTACTTATTGTAATCTAGGATACAATTTGGTTTTGAGGTGTGGGTACTGGTACCTCGTACAGGGATGGAGGTGGTACTGTCTCCATGAATTGTTGTCAGTATAAGGACATCCCTCTTGTCCTTATATTTGACCAACAACAAATTTTCGGTGCATATTCCCCTGCTTTCACCCCTTCTCATTACTTGGGCAATGTGCGTTTTGGGGAGGCCTCTTTGGTTCTTGCGCACAGTACCGCAAGCTGCTGTACCTCTTGAACCAAGGGCCTTAAACAGGGGGATGCTGGTGTAAAAGTTATCCACATAGAGGTGATAACCCTTATCCAGGAAGGGGTGCATTAAATCCCAGACAATTTTTCCACTAACACCTACGAGGGAGGGGGGGCATTCTGGTGGTTCAATTCTTGAATCCTTCCCTTCATATACCCTAAACTTGTGGGTGTACCCTGTGGTGCTTTCACACAGCTTATACATTTTTATGCCATACCTTGCCCTCTTACTGGGAAGGTACTGGCGGAATTTAACCCTTCCTTTAAAATGTATAAGGGACTCGTCGATACTAATACATTTATCAGGGATGTATAGCTCTGCAAATTTGGCACTGAAATGATCAATGACCGGCCTGACTTTGAATAGCCTGTCAAAGGTGGGATCATCTCTGGGTGGGCACTGTGCATTATCGGTGTAATGTATAAATTTATGGATTGCCTCAAAACGAGCCCGGGGCATGGCCATACGGTGAAATGGGGTGCTGTACAGAACATCTGTACTCCAATATTGCCTAATTTGTGGCTTTTTTACTATGCCCATATGTAACACTAGACCCCAAAACGTCATCATCTCTACTGCATCTACAGGGGTCCACCTAGCAAATGATGACGTGGGGTTTTGAGCAATAAACTGCTGGGCATATAAATTAGTTTGGTCCACCATTAAATTTATAAAATCATCAGAGAAAAATAATTTAAAAATGTCAATTTCTCTGAGACCTGTTGAATCAAATTGGATTCCTGGGATGGCCAAAAACTCAGGAACCTGGGGCTCAAAATTGTCTGGTGGTGGGGTCCATACGAGATCAATTATTGGGGGGGGGGGTCTCAGCTGCTCTACGGGGGCGTCTTTGAGGGGGTCCCTCATCATCAGAGGAGGAAGAGGAGCTTAAGACAAATCCTTCAAATTCCCCGCTTGCCTCACTGGCTGTGTCAGAGTCAGAGGCAAGCATGGCATATGCCTCCTCCACCGAATACATTCTCCTGGATGACTGGGACGACATTTGGGATGACATTTGGGATGCCATTTATATTTTTGTGTTACTGGTAGTGAAATGTTTCAACACGTGTATAGTGTAGGGGGGGGTACAAACTTTATTTCAACCCGGGGGGTATGTAGTGTGTAGTGTGTATGTATGTAGTGCAGAAAAAAAAAAATACAAAAATAAAAAAATTGAAGGGTTCAAAAAAAAAAAAAATGGAAGGGGTTAAAAAAAAAAAATGGAAGGGGTTAAAAAAAAATGGAAGGGGTTAAAAAAAAAAAATGGAAGGGGTTAAAAAAAAAAAAGGTCCTGCGCCAAAAATTGAGCACAGATGTTGGTCAGTAACGTCCGTCACTGAACAGCGCTCAAAGGCAACAGGAATTTGATCCAAAAAAAAAAAAAATAGATCAACCCTGTGCCGAAAAAGCTGATCAGTGATGTACGTCACTGATCAGCGCACAGTGGCCACAGGACACACACAAAATCACAGTGTGTGTAAAAAAAAAAATGTAAAAAAGACCCCACAGCACTCACAAAAAATAAAAAAAGGTGATCAGTGATGCGACACTGATTACCAGTGAGGGGCAGCAGGTGCACAACCTTTGGTGGTACTGACAGGTATATATAAAAAAAAAAACCTCTGCACCCCTAAAAAGTTGCTGATCACCTCAGATATAGTGATCAGCACAAAAGGCGGGGGCAGCAGACACAAAATTTAGCACTCTCTATCACTCTCTGTCACTATCTCTCTCTATCTCTCTATCTCTCACTATCTATCACTCTATGACACTGCAGCAGCAGCACTGACAGGTATATCTATATATAAAAAAAAACCTGCGCCCCCAAAAAGTTGCTGATCAGTTAATTTATACTGATCAGCACAAAAGGGGGGGCAGCAGTCAGTTATATAAAAAATATATAGCACAATCTGTCACTATCTCTCTATCTCTCTCTCTCTATCTCTCTCTATCTCTCTCTATCTATCTATAGCTCTATCACACTGCAGCAGCACAAAATATAGCACTAGGCCTCTCTATCTCTCTCTATCTCTCTCTATCTCTTTCAGTTATATAAAAAATATATAGCACAATCTGTCACTATCTCTCTCTCTATCTCTCTCTCTCTATCTCTCTCTATCTCTCTCTATCTCTCTATCTATAGCTCTATCACACTGCAGCAGCACAAAATATAGCACTAGGCCTCTCTATCTCTCTCTATCTCTCTCTATCTCTCTCTCTCTAACTCTCTCTCTATCTAATAAATCGCAGCAGCACAAGATGTCACAGGATGTCACAAGATGTCACAAGCATAAGCAATATCAATGATCAGGTAAGTATTTTGGATGGGTTCTGGTCAGTATAGGCGGCAGCTGGGCACGGTGACCGCACTGCACGCTATTCCAGACCGGAATGGCGTCTGCAGTGCAGTCACCGTTAGTTTAAACCCCCCTCCATGGCTGTGATTGGTCCGTCGGTCCGACGAACCAATCACGGCCTTTGGGGGCGGGAGGGGTGAGGTGGGGTGACACCAGTGTCACCCTTACACCCCGCGGTGATTGGTGCTGTACTTTACAGCACCAATCACCTCCGATCCCGTGTCACCGGCGAACGTTATTCGCCGGTGACACAGAAAACGCTGTGAATGGCTGTTCACAATGAACAGCCAATCACAGCGATCGCCGACGGGGGGGCGGCATCGCCGCCCCCCCTGGGCATGCACGGACATGTCTGCTGTCAGGGACAGCAGACATCGTCCCTCTGTCACTGCGTCTCTAGACGCAGTGACAGTTTTAAGCCATGACGTATATATACGTCAACGGTCGGGAAGTACTTCCCGGCCATGACGTATATATACGTCAAATGTCGTGAAGGGGTTAAAGAGCAAACAAAGAAATTACATAACCTTATAAATTGTGGTGTTACAAGGAAGGTGCACATATCACATACCATAATCCCTCAGATATATATAAATTTTACATCTTTCAAGACAACAAATTTTGTTTTTGCTTATTATTCCCATCACATCTGCACTAAGGGCCCGATTCAGCTGCACAATGGGCGTTTATCAATACACTGCGCTTTCGTACGTTTCACAGTTGTCCTGCGATGAACCTTTGTGACTAGTTACAGAAGGGAACACCTGGATGAATCACTGTGAAGAGTTGGATAATGACCCCAGAGCCAGTGTTCCCTCTAAGCTGTGCGCGCGTGCGCGCGCACACAACTCGACGAGCTTGCGCACAGACATTACAACAGAGCGCACAAAGCAGCAGTGGTCCATTTTGCAGTTGTGGACTCAATTGATGTGTGTTTCACCCATTAACTACATTGTGTGCTGTATTTTGAATGTTTAAATGTTTAATATCAGTTTGAAGTAAAGTTAACACAAATGCTGAACGTCATTTTCCAGTTATATATAAGTGACGCACAAAAGTTGCACAGCCTTCGTAAAATTAGAGGGAACATTGCCCAGAGCCTTTAAAAAAAATGGACCAGAGACAATTTAAAAAATTCCTCCAAACTTGTGTAGTCGTGAAGCCTTTCCCTAGGTTCAAGACAGCCGGGGGGGGGCAGACGGTGGCAGGGACAGGGGTAGCCAATGGGTACGTCCGGCGTGTTATGGGAGCCCCCACGAAAAAGCTGTCAGGCCAATGCCTGCCGGGGACAGGGGTCGACTCGCAAGTGAAAGTCAGTTTCCACTGACTTATTTGCAAAGGCAGGAGAAATCACTCGATGGTTGGCAACCATTGGATTCTTTCATTTTTTTTTAGGATGCAACAGAGCAGTCACAGACAGAATCTGATTGGTTGCTATGGGCAACAGGAATACGTACAGGAAAAGGAGTGTCACTGTGTGGTGCACCAAGAGAATTTACAGTAAAATATAACCTTTATTGTTTAATTGGTAAAAAGCATTAGCGAGATAAAAGGACACAATACATACAAATACAAACATTGAACATGTGAAAATAAAAAGGATATTACTATCCTCACTATGTGGGACTCCACTATTCCACTTCAAAGGATTCTCAGTTATCACTGTAATAGTGTCAATTCAAATGTGTATAATTTGTTGCAGTTTATTAGTAAGTATGAGAGTGGTGGCACCTGATAAGGTTAATTGGTAACAGATCGTCTGTGCAATAGCTCAGACTGCTATATGTCAGCTAAGTCTGAAAAAGACCAACGGTCCTCTATTTCAACAGAAGAATGTTTTTATTGGGGAATGATATTACACACCAAGCAACCACTGCACCATGGCTAGTGGATTCTCATGCTGCGTGGTGTGCTGCGTCTGATGTAGTCAGTACGCAATCACAGGCCGGGCGAAACGCCAGAGGCCAGCCGGTCTGTCAGCTTCGTGGCTGACCGAGATAGTCGGCAGTGAACGCTGCTCGGTCTGTCACCGTGTCTGTGCCGAGGATCGCGGTGCAGACGTCAGACACCGCGTACCCAGCACCCGCACGCGATGGTATGGCTGACCAAGTCCGGTCAGGTACCACTACGTATTACAGTCTTTCACAACAATTTTAAATACACATTAATAAATTAGGGGAAGGGAAAGTGGAGTCAAAACCACGAAGTGTGCGGTCGGCGCACGCTTCGCTATGGAGCTTCGTCAGGACCAACCTGAGTGGTACCTGAGAGCTCCTTAAATACCTGTAGATCATGAATATGTTAATTGCTTGGGGCGTCGCAGTTACGATTGTTAAATCACATAATCTGATGGTGTGGATGCACACTGAGTAATGGGCAAAGATATGTTACAGCAAAACTGTCACATACAGGGCTAAAAGGTGGAGCAAATGTTATTGGTATTGATATTAAGTTCAAAGTACATACACTGCGGTGGCAAAACTCATCATGATAGGAAAATGACACGAAAAGAAGAGAAAAAAAAAAAAACACAATATTTAAATAATTGGGATAGCAGCCCTGGTGTGTCCCAATCCCCCGTACAACTCAGGGTTATATATATATATATATATATATATATATATATATATATATATATATATATATATATATATATATATATATTTAGACACATATCACATATAACCCTGAGTTGCACGGGGGATTGGGACACACCCGGGGCTGCTATCCCAATTATTTAAATATTGTGTTTTTTGTTTTTTTTTCTTTTCTTTTTGTGTCATTTTCCTATCATGATGAGTTTTGCCACCGCAGTGTATGTACTTTGAACTTAATATCAATACCAATAACATTTGCTCCACCTTTTAGCCCTGTATGTGACAGTTTTGCTGTAACATATCTTTGCCCATTACTCAGTGTGCATCCACACCATCAGATTATGTGATTTAACAATCGTAACTGCGACGCCCCAAGCAATTAACATATTTATGATCTACAGGTATTTAAGGAGCTCTCAGGTACCACTCAGGTTGGTCCTGACGAAGCTCCATAGCGAAGCGTGCGCCGACCGCACACTTCGTGGTTTTGACTCCACTTTCCCTTCCCCTAATTTATTAATGTGTATTTAAAATTGTTGTGAAAGACTGTAATACGTAGTGGTACCTGACCGGACTTGGTCAGCCATACCATCGCGTGCGGGTGCTGGGTACGCGGTGTCTGACGTCTGCACCGCGATCCTCAGCACAGACACGGTGACAGACCGAGCGGCGTTCACTGCCGACTATCTCGGTCAGCCACGAAGCTGACAGACCGGCTGGCCTCTGGCGTTTCGCCCGGCCTGTGATTGCGTACTGACTACATCAGACGCAGCACACCACGCAGCATGAGAATCCACTAGCCATGGTGCAGTGGTTTGGTGTGTAATATCATTTCCCAATAAAAACATGGTACTCTTTACCTAGCATGGCGCCCATCGCGGGCATCGCGGCCATCAAATGCACTAAAAACCGGGTGCGACGCGATGCCCGCGATGCCCGCGATTTCCCATAGGGATCAATGTTAAAAGTGTGATTGGACGCGATTTTACTGTTCAATGCCTCAATGCCCGCGATTTTTCCATAGAAAACAATGTTAAATGGGCCACAGAGCCCAAATAGTCCCCCTGAAGTCTGAAATGGCCCCCACAATTGTTAAAGCCACCCCACGATCAACGTGAACCCGAAGCGTGGCGAGCGCAGCGAGCCTGCAAGGAGCGGCGGTACGCGTCCTCCGACCTTTTCATACCCCCACTATCCACGTCGGCGTGGAGTTGAGAATAGAATAGTCTGGCGAGCGCAGCGAGCCACCGAGCCCGAAGCGTGGCGAGCGCACGCGGATACCTTCACAGGTAAACGCGTCCCTTCGCGGGCTTCACAGGTATCCGCGTCCGCTCGCCACGCTTCGGGCTCAGTGGCTCGCTGCGCTCGCCACACTATTCTATTCTCAACTCCACGCCGACGTGGATAGTGGGGGTATGAAAAGGTCGGAGGACGCGTACCGCCGCCCCTCGCGGGCTCGCTGCGCTCGCCACGCTTCGGGTTCACGTTGATCGTGGGGTGGCGTTAACAATTGTGGGGGCCATTTCAGACTTCAGGGGGACTATTAGGGCTCTGTGGCCCATTTAACATTGTTTCCTATGGAAAAATCGCGGGCATTGAGGCATTGAAAAGTAAAATCGCGTCCAATCACACTTTTAACATTGATCCCTATGGGAAATCGCGGGCATCGCGGGCATCGCGTCGCACCCGTTTTTTTAGTGCATGCGATGCCCGCGATTTTTTACCCCCGATGACCGCGATGGACATCGTGGGCGCCGTGCTAGGTAAAGAGTACCAAAAACATTCTTCTGTTGAAATAGAGGACCGTTGGTCTTTTTCAGACTTAGCTGACATATAGCAGTCTGAGCTATTGCACAGACGATCTGTTACCAATTAACCTTATCAGGTGCCACCACCACTCTCATACTGTACTTACTAATAAACTGCAACAAATTATACACATTTGAATTGACACT
This sequence comes from Crinia signifera, assembly GCF_055691185.1. Lineage (NCBI taxonomy): Eukaryota > Metazoa > Chordata > Amphibia > Anura > Myobatrachidae > Crinia > Crinia signifera. Next base: position 125,446,179 of record NC_139227.1, on the reverse strand, counting down.
ATTACAGTGATAACTGAGAATCCTTTGAAGTGGAATAGTGGAGTCCCACGTAGTGAGGATAGTAATATCCTTTTTATTTTCACATGTTCAATGTTTGTATTTGTATGTATTGTGTCCTTTTATCTCGCTAGTGCTTTTTACCAATTAAACAATAAAGGTTATATTTTACTGTAAATTCTCTTGGTGCACCACACAGTGACACTCCTTTTCCTGTACGTATTCTAGTCTCTGACCAGTGTCCAGTGGTAGCACACCCCTACCACGATATATACATCCAAGTAGATCACCTATATAGGGGGCCTCATTCAAATCTACATTGACATTAATATTCTATACTGTGCGATTAAGTTCCTTCTACCCCCTTTTTTTCCCCCTCTTTTGTCTGCTATGGGCAACATCAACTCTTTTCACTTTTAGAAGCTTTAGTAAAGGCCCCCATACACTATGCGATTTTGGGCCGATTCCATGCGATTTCGGCACTTGGGCCGATAAATCGCATGAAATCGTCCCAAAATCGCATGTGTTTGACATTTGATCCGGTCCGATGCGCGGTCCCGTGCGCATCGGACCGGATCAGGAGGTCGGACGGTCAGCAGGTACGATCACATCCAACCTCCTGCAGTGGGCTGGGGGGGAATGAGCGCCCAGCGGGGGATGCCGGTGACAGTGGGGCGGGCGGCGGTGATAATCACCGTGCTGTCACTCAGCGGGCAGGCAGCGGCGGCTATTACATCTTTAAAGTAACATGTCAAATGACTATCCGCCTTCTGATTGGCTAAGATAGCGCACTCTCAGCCAATCAGCGGCCGCTGAGTGACAGCATGAGGATTATCACCGCTGCCCGCCCCACTGTCACCGGCATCCCCCGGTGCAAGAAGAGACGCTGCTGCCAGCAAGCTGCACAATGAGAGCACGGTCATTATCACCGCCGCCCGCCCCACTGTCACCGGCATCCCCCGAGGCACCCAGAGATGCTGCTGCCAGCCCCCACTGCCGCCGCTGCTCACCGGCACCGCCGGTGCCCTCCCCCTCCTGCTCCTCACCGCCCGGCAGCTCCCTGGTTTATTTTATATGTGATAAATCTTATGCGATTTATCACATGTAAAAAATGGCACATCAAGTGCCACATTGTATGTGAGCTTCCCGGGGAGCTGCCGGGCGTCTCGCAGGAGAATTGGGTCCGACTTGCCCCTAGGACAAGTCGGCCTAATGTGGGGGCCAGTTTACTCCTCTGAGCGGTGAGGGGACAGAGGGCTTTTCTCTCTGGTCTCCGATGTCAGCCAGGATCTATGCTCTGTGTGCGCCGGCTCCCTCTGCTTTCTCCCTGATCTCCGGCAGGTGGCGCGCTCACGCACACGGACGCCTGCGCAGTGTTGCCAGTTCGGGGGCGCGCACGTCGCTCTCCGTGTACCGGGGGCGCGCAGGACGCTGTGTGATCAGACTACTGGCTAGAGCGGGGTTGACACCGGGATACCGGACACGGGACAGGCGAAGAGCTGGTGAGAGAATTAACCACGGCACAAGCGTATAGTAGCTGGGGATACAGGGGCCGGCATGTGTGTGGTGGGTATACAGGGACCGGTATGTGTGTGGGGGGTATACAGGGACCGGTATGTGTGTGGGGGGTATACAGGGACCGGTATGTGTGTGGGGGGTATACAGGGACCGGTATGTGTGTGGTGGGTATACAGGGACCGGTATGTGTGTGGTGGGTATACAGGGACCGGTATGTGTGTGGGGGGTATACAGGGACCGGTATGTGTGTGGGGGGTATACAGGGACCGGTATGTGTGTGGTGGGTATACAGGGACCGGTATGTGTGTGGGGGGTATACAGGGACCGGTATGTGTGTGGTGGGTATACAGGGACCGGTATGTGTGTGGGGGGTATACAGGGACCGGTATGTGTGTGGGGGGAAATACAGGAACAAGTATGAGCAGTGCAGGATGGAGGAGCGGGGGAATAGAGGGTATGTGTGTATGGAGGGGAGTATACAGGGGCGGGTATACAGGGGCAGGTATTGTGTATGGGGGGGTACAGGGGTTGGTATGTGGATGGGAGGGGGAGGATACAGGGGTTGGTATGTGGATGGGGGGGATACAGGGGCTGGTATGTGGATGGGGGGGAGGATACAGTGGTTGGTATGTGGATGGGGGGGGGAGGATACAGTGGTTGGTATGTGGATGGGGGGGGGAGGATACAGGGGCTGGTATGTGGATGGGGGGGAGGATACAGTGGTTGGTATGTGGATGGGGGGGAGGATACAGTGGTTGGTATGTGGATGGGGGGGGGAGGATACAGGGGCTGGTATGTGGATGGGGGGGAGGATACAGTGGTTGGTATGTGGATGGGAGGGGGAGGATACAGGGGTTGGTATGTGGATGGGGGGGATACAGGGGCTGGTATGTGGATGGGGGGGAGGATACAGTGGTTGGTATGTGGATGGGGTGGGGAGGATACAGGGGCTGGTATGTGGATGGGGGGGAGGATACAGTGGTTGGTATGTGGATGGGGGGGAGGAAACAGTGGTTGGTATGTGGATGGGGGGGATACAGGGGCTAGTATGTGGATGGGGGGGGGGGATACAGGGGTTGATATGTGGATGGGGGGGATACAGGGGTTGGTATATGGATGAGGGGGGATTTACAGGAACCGGTATGTGGATGAGGGGGGGATATACATGGACCGGTATGTAGATGAGGGGGGATATACAGGGACCGGTATGTGGATGAGGGGGGATATACTGTACATAGTTTGTGTCCATCAATATCAACCTATATAAAATATAGGTACTTTTGTAGTTTCATGGCGCCGTGCTACTTCCGGCTTCTACGCTCGCCACAAACTATGTTAAAAAAAGTAACTTAACTCCATGCCAACATGTATAGTTCATACCTCCACTATCCATGTTGGCATGGAGTTGATTTTAAAAAGCGTGGTTGAGCGTAGCGAGCCACCGAGCCCGCAGCGTGGGCGAGCGAAGCGAACACTGCAAGGGGACTCAGACGCACGGCGCCTTGCTGGCGCCGTGAAACTACACAAGTACCAAAATATACTCGACTGAGTAATATTAAGCTAGATGTCCCTATATTTAGTGGCCATTGTATCACTGCAGCTTAATGTACATTACCCTGAGGGGTGTAACCCTGTATGTTTTCTCTGCTACAAATTGGTCTATCCCTTTCTTAAATGTATTTATTGAGGCTGCCAACACTACTACTTCTGTGTAAATACACCCCACCTGGCTAACCTTTACTTGTAGCTCAAGGACTCGAGACCCCTGATCAGTTTAGTTGCCGTTCTCTGTACCTTTCCCAATTCAATAATATCCGTTTTATGACGTGGTGCACAGGATTCCAGATGAGGCCTATATAATGATAATATTACTTTCAGTCCTTGCCTATATACCCCTTTTAAAAAAAGCTAGTATCCTATTGGCCTTGGCTGCTAGGATAGTAGCCGAGACCGGTATGTGCATAGTGTGTGTGTGTGTGGGGGGGGGGGATGCAAGGACAAGGATGAGCGGTACAGAATAGGGAGGGGGGCGTGGGTAGGGTTGCTTAAACACACTGTGTTTTTAGGGTTACAGGTACCTGTATGGGAGTGGTCTTGCAAGAACTGCTTTTGTGCATGGGAGATTGGGGCATATGATGCACAGTGTGCTCTTTAGGAGGGTATAAGGGGCCTAGTTTGCACAATTGGAGGACACTGTGATATTCGGAGGGTCCTTGAGTGTTATATGAACCTGGATGTGTAATAAGGAGGGGGCCGAGAGTGGTATGGTGATGAGGGAGGATACTGGGACTGATGAGGGTGGAAACTAGGGACCCAACAGGGTTTATTTACTAAGATCTGAATTCCATTGAAGGTGGGCTGTTGCCCGTAGCAACCTATCATAATCTATCTCTAATTTAGCACCTCTTATTAGATAATTGAATATGATTGGTTGCCCATAGCAACATCCCATCTTTAATAAAAGAGGAGTCAAAAATATCAGTATGGTATATAAAAAGGGTACAGGGGCTAGAGAACCGGTGCCGGGGTGGGGGCACAAGGCCTTGTGCTTGGAGTGGGGGCACAGGACCTGGTACAGCAGAGATTGCACAGTTCTGTTGCTCAGTAGCTCATTGTCCTGATTCTAATCAGTAACTCTCCCTCTGTCTGTGCAGGAGAATGGACAGCAGCCTCATCACTGTGCAGCATCTAGACAGGTGAGTCCTGCTACATACAAGTCAGTAGATTAGGGGAGCGCTCTCCGTAATCTCTTAATGGTCACTACATTGTGTAAGGAGTCTAAACTGTGAATCCATTTGTGTAGGTGGCCCCACCTCTGGGTCCCCACCATTCAGAGTATAGCAGTGTCCCAGCACTTACATATAACCATCATTTTCAAGGCAGTATGACCATATCGATAGTACAGTATTTATTCTAGAACCCTGCACCCTAAATCTATCAAAAAGAAGGCATCAAAGTCTTATTGTTATAGCAAAGCCGACCTTAAAAACTTGTTACTGTCTCAGGAACTGGATGTGGCTTTGGCTAGTGCATATGTTCTAGGTGTTCTATACTGTGTAACAGATGTGGCGGTTGTTATATTGTGTGTAAGGCGGCATGCTGTCCTGTGGTTGTCGGAGCTGGTGTGACGGCGGCGGTGTGGCAGAGACAGCAGTCTGCCATCAATCTTTAACACAACGTGTAAAATTGTCACTAATTATTACTGTTCCCCGGCTGAAGGCAGCACAACAGAACTGCTGGCAATCAGGCATGTCTGCAAGCCCCTGAAATAGGAATTCTGCAAATAGTTTCACAACCCTGCCAAGTTCCCCTTTGCTAAGAGATGGAATGTCTCTGGGAAGCATCTGCAGGAGTCTGGGGCGGGCACAGGGAATAGACCTGTTCCCAGAGTCACCTTCACGTTGCGCCCACAACTGCGCCGTCAGACATAACTGCGTTCGTGTTTTGTCTTGAGAGGAAATTGCTTTTTGGAACAAGGCTGGATGCTGCCCTTATCTGCCCTGGGCAGCGTGTCAAATATTCACATGGTAACAATTAGCTGCTGCCATGCACCGGCTCCTGTGCCCCCCCCCCCCCTGCACCCGGCAGTCAGTGTGTTAATCTCCTGCTGTCACTGTTCTTGTCTGTAATTGTTCTCTGTTCCGTTTTGTTCCAGATCAAGGCTGAATGCAGGAAGTGACTGTGTGTTTATGCGGACTGTGTGAGAACGTAGTGTTGGTGTGAGGACACTGTGTCTGTCTGCTTGTACGTGCCCCTCGCTGTATAGGTGGGGGTGGTATGTGACGTAGGGAGGACTGTAGTCCCTTCGCTGTGTGTAATGCTGTTATTAGTCCTTTGTTTCCTGCACCCCCTTCCTAGCGGAGAGAGCGGTCCTAGTGCCGAAGTTTCTGCCACTTTCTGTTATCCCCCCACCACCACCACCCCCACTACCACTTCTAGTTGGATCCTAAACTGGCAAAGTCCTATTAAAATGCTTTTAGTCAGAGGGAGGAAGGTGATGCACTGTCCTCCAGGTAGTCATTTGCTTTATACCCTGGGCCATGGTGTGAATATATATTACTGAACACCACTGTACTACATCTTCTAAAAGTGAAATGTGGAGGTGTTGCTCCTAGCAACCAATCAGATTCTATCTCTCAATTCTGTATTGCTTCATAAGAGATGGAACACAGAAGTTGATTGGGCATTTTTAGAAGCTTCAGTATATGTACCCCCTGGAGTATGGTTCTTATGTCCATAGGTTCTTCTTTGAAGACATCTAAAGTGCACTCGTAGACCCCAGTCACCCCAGGAAATTGGGAAGTGCTTTGTGTCGTCTTCACATATTTATTTCCTTTTAAACCACTTGGAGAATGTTATACACCAGTTCTGGATTGCTGAACACCAGATGTATCTTCTGCAGCCAGTTGCTGAGTTGCCCCTATATCCTGACATAAGGTAGTGAGGGGGGGGGGGGGGTGGTAGATACAGTCATCAGAGCTGTTGTTATCTGCACCTCATTTGCTTTGGTCTGAATATCAGGTGATCTTCTCCCAGCCACCTCAGACTCCTGCTTGCAGCACCCAAATATGGTATCTACAGATGTGTCCACATACATCTAGCCTCCTTGCTTGTTAAACATCCCTTCTAGTAGTTTGCGTGTGACTTTATTTGTCTTATTTGCAAAATGGTGCAAATATGCATCATGCCTATATTCAGTTTGTGACTTTTGCTTTATATGCATTGGAAATGTACGCTACATTGTTTGCCAGTAATATACTGAAATGTATCATTTTCATAAGCAGATACAGTTGCAGTCATACACATTATAAACCCTCCTATGTCCATATAGATTGTAAGCTTGCAGCAGGGCCCTTTTACCTCCAAGTCTGTTTGTTTTATCACTGTCTACAATTGTAAAGGGCAACGGAATCTGCTGCTATATAAGAAACTGTAAATAAAGAAATATTCTAAGCATATCATTTTAATCAGTAGACGTTGGTTGTGCATCTTATTCACCGTTTTGTGGCTGAAAAGTTGCACTCAAAGAGACTTGGCGCTGTGGAGTCACACGGAGCTGTGCACGGAGGATAGATGTATGTGTGAGCACGTGTATACAGTACAGTGGGCATGTCTCCATCCTGTATGTGGTACAGGGGACATTCCTCTGACCCCTGGCCAGTTATCTGGTGATGCTGATATTACAGAACTTGTCACAGAAGAATGAGGACACTAATATTCCACAGGACAATAGTAACCAATGTCTATAGTGCAGCAATTGTCATGCGAGGCACACAGCCCCGCACTCACCTATTATTAAGCAGGATTATCTCATGCCTAGCTTGTTACATTTTCCCTGATGGCTTAAGTATAACCTTGGCGTAGTTCAGACGGGCATCCCCTGATTATATGTGCCGGAGTGGCCAGATGCCAAGGTTAAATCTAAGCGGCATCAAACATGTTGTTATTACACCTATGTAATGTAACCTCTTGTCTGTTAGATTAGTAACCCGAAATCTAACACTACGGGTTATGTAATCATTGTGTCCGCTGACACATTGATTGTATTGACTTCTGCTGAATAATTGCACACAGACCAGCAGCGGAGGGTTATGTTGGGTAAGAGAGGAGAGGCACCAGGGCACAGGGTCCTCCAGGCACCCGACAGTCCAGGATTTAATGATATCCATGCTTAGGCACAGGTGACATAGTTAGTATTAGTTGTATTATACCATATCTGCGCAAACAGGGATATCCTGAAAACCTGGATGGTTGGGGTGCCTTGAGGCTGCGTTTGGCAACCCCTGCACTAGGTTTGGGCGGCTGGCGGTTAGTGTTGGGCTATAGGGGTTGAGTAATCTTCCTCTCTCTCACAGCGTTTTAGTACAGCTTTCATTGACACACAACACAGAGCAGGTGCAGTACAGATGTAGCCTAAACACTGCAACTTGCAGTAACTCAGGGGTAAATGTAGGAAGCCCAGAGCAGTGGTATCTATCCCCAGCAAATAACGCTATGTGCAAGGTGATAATGCACCAGCCAATCAGATCCAATATGGGGATAGATATCGCTTAGATAGATAGATTTTTTTTATGGGGATAGATATAGCTTCTCCAAGCTTCATACAATTACCCCTCTGCTCCATACTAGACAGCGCACATCTACAATCCTGCTTAATAATAATAATATCAGGGCATCTGCCTGGTGTAGACGTAGAGACCTGTCTTCAGAAACTGGGCTTATTAATGTGGATTTACTCAATGTAGTGATTGCCGCCCTATAGAAACCTTCATATTCCAACTATGGGCCTGGTTTAGGCTATAACTGCACTGTGTTGGGGTCTGATATGAATGATAAATAATCTCTGCAGAATTCTGCTTTAGGTAATTCAGACTCAAGACTTTCCTGTTTACTCAAGCATTTCCTTCATTCCCTTAAGTATTGTTTATGAAAAGCTTTTCTGTACTTCACTGTTCCTGTACTGTATTACATTTATTCTATCTGTTAAGTGCCTTGAATCCTATTTGAGAAAGAGCACTATAAAAAAATCAGATGATTTTTAATTCCCTGGATCTATTATCACTGACTGTGCGTGCTCGCTATGTCATTTGCAGGCTCTTCTGGTTTTCTTTTATCCTCCTAAGCTTGGGAGAAGAGTTGAGTGTCTTTGTTGCATAAGCGTCGATAAACAGCCTTACATCATTTGCCTTTGCTTCACCAGATAATGAGTGGAAACAAAGTAAGGATCCTGATCCCTATTGTATAGTTATAGTACCCGTATACCCAAGCTAGATTTTCAATCCTAGGACTCAATTATCTGACTGAGCATCAGTATAGTTACTGGTTGAGGGAGGACACCAGAGATTGCAGAGAATACCTGCTGTGTGCATTTATCTGAGTGCTTTCTGATCCCTGATCACCTGCGTCACCTCCTCCCTCGTATCTTGGGCCATAAAGGGGCATAACTGTCTATTAAACCTTGCGATATCCTTTGGTGCTTTTCTGTAACCTTTTCTAGAGTTGCCTCCAATGTTCCTTGACCTTTACGATGAAGCTTTTGTTTAGAAACGCATTAAGCAAATTCAGTTGTGTTTATTTTGGGACGGATGATGCCCTTTATACGTGCACATGTGGACTCTGATGAGTTAGGTGACTTCTGAAGGTACGTGATCACTTCAGACTTTATTTACAGGCATTTTAACGAGCAGCGAATATTTTGTCCTTTAATTTAATTTTGATTCCGTGAGAACGCAATCAAAGGATGTAGACTGAAAATGCAGAAGTGGGTTTTTTTTTTTTTTTTTTTTTATCGTGACGTCCACCACGCTGAGAATCTGTGGTGGGCCTCAACCAATCCGGGCACAGCGTTTACTTTATTTAAAGTGCCGCCTATCACTGTCGCATGTAGTGTCAGTAGATAGCGTCCATTCTAGCATTGCAGTGCATCGTTCAAAATACATTCAGCTCCCCTTTTCTGCCTTGCCAATCGTTTTCTACTGGGTGCTTATAGCACAGTCTGATCAGTATATCAGCATAGAGATACAGATCAAACTGTGCTTGTTTCTCCACAGTGCAGAGTGACTATCTTGGCAGGAAAGGCGGACGTAGATTCTGATATATACCCTAAGTACAGACGTTGGAAATCTGGGGTATACCGGTGTGTGTTGCCAATTTGGCGCATGTAACTTGGAGATTCCACACTGTTCTCCCGTTAATGTGTTTCCTCCTGCATGAAGCAATCCACGGCACATCTGTTCCGGCTGTTCCCGTTATAATTCTCCGCCATGTGGAATCTTACAGGAGATCCTTATTTCCGTGGTCACCACTGATGATCAGCAGACCTCCCTCTTCCTCCTCCCTCTGTTTGTACAAGTTAATATCCCCCCCCCCCCACCCACACATCTACAGACTCTGGGCTGTGACTTCACACGTACAACCTGTATTGTTTGCATTTTTGTGGTGAGAGCTGTTTCCGAAGAGCCGTGTTTACAAGCCGGCACTCATTCCAAGCGCGCGTGATATGCAGCCGGCTAGGCTAAAGCTGCACAATATAATACATTGAACAGGGCCGTATGAATGCAGCGCTGTATAGAAGACGGTCTTAATGACCTCCACATGTCACACACACAGAAACGCCTCTCACAACATAAGACGGCGACATGAACATTCAGGCTGCATTGTTGGGATTCATGTTTGTGTATGTACGGGTGACAGCAGGAGATACAACCTGGGTACACACTACACTATGCACGATAATGATGTGCGTGCCCATGGATCATTAATGATCCCACCTGTCCTATAAACATGCTGTCAAATCTGGCAATATCATCAGCGACTGAATGTTTGGCAGGGATTCAGGGGGAAGTCCCGAATTATATCATTGATCTTTTGTCCAGCCTCACTTCCAATATCGTTACCGATTTGACTGCATGACAAGGAGGATCTTAAACGTCCCGTGGGAGTGCGCATTGCTAACAATATCGTTATAATTCACATTGTTTGAAAATATTGCATAGTGTGAACCCAGCTTTTGGGTTTTTTAGAAGACTGAGGTGATCTGAAACTGGGGCACCACAGATGGTGTAATGGCTAGCATTACCGCCACACGGCGCTGAGGTCATGGGTTCTATCCCCACCATGTGTTATATATATGGGGCAGTACGGACGGTGTAATGGTTATAGCATTACCGCCACACAGCGCTGAGGTCATGGGTTCTATCCCCACCATGTGTTATATATATGGGGCAGTACGGATGTTGTAATGGTTAGCATTACCGCCACACGGCGCTGAGGTCATGGGTTCTATCCCCACCATGTGTTATATATACGGGGCAGTACGGATAGTGAAATGGTTAGCATTACCGCCACACAGCGCTGAGGTCATGGGTTCTATTCCCACCATGTGTTATATATATGGGGCAGTACGGATGTTGTAATGGTTAGCATTACCGCCACACGGCGCTGAGGTCATGGGTTCTATCCCCACCATGTGTTATATATACGGGGCAGTACGGATAGTGAAATGGTTAGCATTACCGCCACACAGCGCTGAGGTCATGGGTTCTATCCCCACCATGTGTTATATATATATACGGGGCAGTACGGACGGTGTAATGGTTAGCATTACTGCCTCACAGCGCTGAGGTCATGGGTTCTATCCCCACCATGTGTTATATATACGGGGCAGTACGGACGGTGTAATGGTTAGCATTACTGCCTCACAGCACTGAGGTCATGGGTTCTATTCCCACCATGTGTTATATATACAGGGCAGTATAGACGGTGTAATGGTTAGCATTACTGCCTCACAGCACTGAGGTCATGGGTTCTATCCCCACCATGTGTTATATATACGGGGCAGTACGGACGGTGTAATGGTTAGCATTACTGCCTCACAGCACTGAGGTCATGGGTTCTATCCCCACCATGTGTTATATATATATACCGGGCAGTACGGATGGTGTAATGGTTACATTACTGCCTCACAGCACTGAGGTCATGGGTTCTATCCCCACCATGTGTTATATATACGGTGCAGTACGGATGGTGTAATGGTTAGCATTACTGCCTCACAGCGCTGAGGTCATGGGTTCTATTCCCACCATGTGTTATATATACGGGGCAGTACGGACGGTGTAATGGTTACATAACTGCCTCACAGCACTGAGGTCATGGGTTCTATTCCCACCATGTTTTATATATACGGGGCAGTACTGATGGTGTAATGGTTATAGCATTACTGCCTCACAGCACTGAGGTCATGGGTTCTATTCGCACCATGTGTTATATATATACCGGGCAGTACGGACGGTGTAATGGTTACATTACTGCCTCACAGCACTGAGGTCATGGGTTCTATTCCCACCATGTTTTATATATACGGGGCAGTACGGATAGTGAAATGGTTAGCATTACTGCCTCACAGCACTGAGGTCATGGGTTCTATCCCCACCATGTGTTATATATATACGGGGCAGTACGGACGGTGTAATGGTTACATAACTGCCTCACAGCACTGAGGTCATGGGTTCTATTCCCACCATGTTTTATATATACGGGGCAGTACGGATAGTGAAATGGTTAGCATTACTGCCTCACAGCACTGAGGTCATGGGTTCTATCCCCACCATGTGTTATATATATACGGGGCAGTACGGACGGTGTAATGGTTACATAACTGCCTCACAGCACTGAGGTCATGGGTTCTATTCCCACCATGTTTTATATATACGGGGCAGTACGGATAGTGAAATGGTTAGCATTACTGCCTCACAGCACTGAGGTCATGGGTTCTATTCCCACCATGTGTTATATATACGGGGCAGTACGGATAGTGAAATGGTTAGCATTACTGCCTCACAGCACTGAGGTCATGGGTTCTATCCCCACCATGTGTTATATATATACGGGGCAGTACGGACGGTGTAATGGTTACATAACTGCCTCACAGCACTGAGGTCATGGGTTCTATTCCCACCATGTTTTATATATACGGGGCAGTACGGATAGTGAAATGGTTAGCATTACTGCCTCACAGCACTGAGGTCATGGGTTCTATCCCCACCATGTGTTATATATATATACGGGGCAGTACGGACGGTGTAATGGTTACATAACTGCCTCACAGCACTGAGGTCATGGGTTCTATTCCCACCATGTTTTATATATACGGGGCAGTACGGATAGTGAAATGGTTAGCATTACTGCCTCACAGCACTGAGGTCATGGGTTCTATCCCCACCATGTGTTATATATACGGGGCAGTACGGACGGTGTAATGGTTAGCATTACTGCCTCACAGCACTGAGGTCATGGGTTCTATCCCCACCATGTGTTATATATATACCGGGCAGTACGGATGGTGTAATGGTTACATTACTGCCTCACAGCACTGAGGTCATGGGTTCTATCCCCACCATGTGTTATATATACGGTGCAGTACGGATGGTGTAATGGTTAGCATTACTGCCTCACAGCGCTGAGGTCATGGGTTCTATTCCCACCATGTGTTATATATACGGGGCAGTACGGACGGTGTAATGGTTACATAACTGCCTCACAGCACTGAGGTCATGGGTTCTATTCCCACCATGTTTTATATATACGGGGCAGTACTGATGGTGTAATGGTTATAGCATTACTGCCTCACAGCACTGAGGTCATGGGTTCTATTCGCACCATGTGTTATATATATACGGGGCAGTACGGACGGTGTAATGGTTACATAACTGCCTCACAGCACTGAGGTCATGGGTTCTATTCCCACCATGTTTTATATATACGGGGCAGTACGGATAGTGAAATGGTTAGCATTACTGCCTCACAGCACTGAGGTCATGGGTTCTATCCCCACCATGTGTTATATATATATACGGGGCAGTACGGACGGTGTAATGGTTACATAACTGCCTCACAGCACTGAGGTCATGGGTTCTATTCCCACCATGTTTTATATATACGGGGCAGTACGGATAGTGAAATGGTTAGCATTACTGCCTCACAGCACTGAGGTCATGGGTTCTATCCCCACCATGTGTTATATATACGGTGCAGTACGGATGGTGTAATGGTTAGCATTACTGCCTCACAGCACTGAGGTCATGGGTTCTATTCGCACCATGTGTTATATATATACCGGGCAGTACGGACGGTGTAATGGTTACATTACTGCCTCACAGCACTGAGGTCATGGGTTCTATCCCCACCATGTGTTATATATATACGGGGCAGTACGGACGGTGTAATGGTTACATAACTGCCTCACAGCACTGAGGTCATGGGTTCTATTCCCACCATGTTTTATATATACGGGGCAGTACGGATAGTGAAATGGTTAGCATTACTGCCTCACAGCTCTGAGGTCATGGGTTCTATTCCCACCATGTGATATATATATATATATATATATATATATACGGGGCAGTACGGATAGTTCTATCCCCACCATGTGTTATATATACGGGGCAGTACGGATGGTGTAATGGTTAGCATTACTGCCTCACAGCGCTGAGGTCAGGGGTTCTATTCCCACCATGTGCTATATATACGGGGCAGTACGGATGGTGTAATGGCTGGCATTACCGCCACACAGCGCTGAGGTCATGGGTTCTATCCCCACCATGTGTTATATATACGGGGCAGTACGGATGGTGTAATGGTTAGCATTACTGCCTCACAGCTCCGAGGTCATGGGTTCTATTCCCACCATGTGTTATAAATAGGGGGCAGTACGGATAGTGTAATGGTTAGCATTACTGCCTCACAGCTCTGAGGTCATGGGTTCTATCCCCACCATGTGTTATATATACGGGCAGTACGGATGGTGTAATGGTTAGCATTACTGCCTCACAGCTCTGAGGTCATGGGTTCTATCCCCACCAAGTGTTATATATACGGGGCAGTACGGACGGTGTAATGGTTAGTATTACTGCCTCACAGCACTGAGGTCATGGGTTCTATCCCACCATGTGTTATATACACGGGGCAGTACGGACGGTGTAATGGTTACATTACTGCCTCACAGCACTGAGGTCAGGGGTTCTATTCCCACCATGTGTTATATATACGGGGCAGCACGGATGGTGTAATGGTTAGTATTACTGCCTCACAGCGCTGAGGTCATGGGTTCTATCCCACCATGTGTTATATATACGGGGCAGTACTGACGGTGTAATGGTTACATTACTGCCTCACAGCACTGAGGTCATGGGTTCTATCCCCACCATGCGTTATATATACGGGGCAGTACGGACGGTGTAATGGTTACATTACTGCCTCACAGCACTGAGGTCATGGGTTCTATTCCCACCATGTTTTATATATACGGGGCAGTACGGATAGTGAAATGGTTAGCATTACTGCCTCACAGCACTGAGGTCATGGGTTCTATCCCCACCATGTGTTATATATACGGTGCAGTACGGATGGTGTAATGGTTAGCATTACTGCCTCACAGCACTGAGGTCATGGGTTCTATTCGCACCATGTGTTATATATATACCGGGCAGTACGGACGGTGTAATGGTTACATAACTGCCTCACAGCACTGAGGTCATGGGTTCTATTCCCACCATGTTTTATATATACGGGGCAGTACGGATAGTGAAATGGTTAGCATTACTGCCTCACAGCTCTGAGGTCATGGGTTCTATTCCCACCATGTGATATATATACGGGGCAGTACGGATAGTTCTATCCCCACCATGTGTTATATATACGGGGCAGTACGGATGGTGTAATGGTTAGCATTACTGCCTCACAGCGCTGAGGTCAGGGGTTCTATTCCCACCATGTGTTATATATACGGGGCAGTACGGATGGTGTAATGGCTGGCATTACCGCCACACAGCACTGAGGTCATGGGTTCTATCCCCACCATGTGTTATATATACGGGGCAGTACGGATGGTGTAATGGTTAGCATTACTGCCTCACAGCTCCGAGGTCATGGGTTCTATTCCCACCATGTGTTATAAATAGGGGGCAGTACGGATAGTGTAATGGTTAGCATTACTGCCTCACAGCGCTGAGGTCATGGGTTCTATACCACCATGTGTTATATATACGGGGCAGTACGGACGGTGTAATGGTAACATTACTGCCTCACAGCACTGAGGTCATGGGTTCTATCCCCACCATGCGTTATATATACAGGGCAGTACGGATGGCGTAATGGTTAGCATAAATGAGTCACAGCGCTAAGGTCATGGGTTCTATCCCCACCATGTGTTATATATACGGGGCAGTACGGACGGTGTAATGGTTACATTGCTGCCTCACAGCACTAAGGTCATGGGTTCTATCCCCACCATGTGTTATATATACGGGGCAGTACGGACGGTGTAATGGTTACATTGCTGCCTCACAGCACTGAGGTCATGGGTTCTATCCCCACCATGTGTTATATATATACGGGCAGTATGGATGGTGTAATGGTTAGTATTACTGCCTCACAGCACTGAGGTCATGGGTTCCACTCCCACCATGTGTTATATATCCGGGGCAGTACGGATGGTGTAATGGTTAGCATTACTGCCTCACAGCACTGAGGTCATGGGTTCTATCCCACCATGTGTTATATATACAGGGCAGTACGGATGGTGTAATGGTTACATTACTGCCTCACAGCACTGAGGTCATGGGTTCCACTCCCACCATGTGTTATATATACGGGGCAGTATGGACGGTGTAATGGTTACATTACTGCCTCACATCGCTGAGGTCATGGGTTCTATTCCCACCATGTGTATATATACGGGGCAGTATGGATGGTGTAATGGTTACATTACACCCATGAGTCACTCTCTGCACCTTGAAAACGGGGTTTTCTCCCCGAAACGTCGGTCTGTAATTTTGCACCTTTTTATGATCACATAAAATAATTTGTCTACAAGTCTCCGAGTGCCGCCGTTGTTCTTCAGCATATATATATATATATATATATATATATATATATATATATATATATATTTTACAGCACAACACAGCATCTTTGGTCCTGTCACATCTGTATATATAAAATGCTAACTACTCCTCATCTTTATGAGGTGAAGTACTGCCACGGACCACTGGAGGCCACTTGATGGACCAAATTACTTTTGTACCTTTATACCCCATTCACACCACAAAACAAATTACCGGGTTAAAGCTTTTCAACCCGGTAATTTGCCGGGAAACCCGGGTTTTTTGGTGGTGTGAAAGGGTGAACACGGGTCTTAAATCCCGGAACTCTGACCCTGCTCTTGACCAGGGTTGGAGTGCTGGGATTTAAGACCCGTGTTGACCCTTTCACACCACCAAAAAACCTGGGTTTTGCAGCAAATTACCGGGTTGAAAAGCTTTAACCCGGTAATTTGCGGGTGGTGTGAATGGGGTCCAGGTGCACCCGGCAATATTACCCGGCACTTAAAAATGTCGGTTAATTGCCGGGTGGCTGGTGTGAAAGGGGTATTAGTGTGCTGAAGTATGTCATAACAGAAAGTGAAAGCAATGTTTGCAGGGACACTGATATGTTTCCAACTTGCTGGATATGGAGAGGGGGAGCTGCGGAGACAGATTTGGAGGTAGGAGCAGATAAGGACCGGGAGTTAAGAGTTTGTGGGCTAAAAACTGTCACAGCCCAAAGTGGAAGTACATTGCAGAAGCCGTCATTTTGATGGACTTTTAGCTAGTGTGGTATATTATATGTCTCTCTACTATGTAGCTGCTTTATGTACACAATCCGGTATCGGCACCCACAGCTCCATTCCCAGGAGCCCACTCTCTTTACCGATCCCGGTTGACGTGCATCTTCCCCCGACTGATCCCTACGGTACACCTGCTGGCTCCTGGATTCTGCATTATTTACATCTCCTTTTGTATCATTATATCCTCAGCTTGGCCTAATGCACTCTGGCTGGGGTACTTGTATATTGCTGGCGGCCGGCTCTGTCTAGTCACTTATACACTAGACTCTAGTGTATAATAGACTATGCATGATGAAACTGTTACATTGCCGGTGAATGTCTGTATTCCTCAGTGGGATTATTGTCTGATACGCTTCTGCTGAGCGCTTAGGTGTGTCCAGTATATCTAATGAGCCTGCTGTGTGTCACTACGGCGGGCAGCCCCTATTATGTGTGCCTGTCTATGTAATGGGGCATTTTACAGAGAGGTACCAGGTGGCACACAGACCTGTCACTCTGGGTATCTCTTGCCTGTCGCCTCCCTACAAGCTGCATTACCTGTATGGACCAACATCTGACCCCAGAATTTTATACGTTCCACCTAGAACGTCCACGTGTGATCTGTTACCCTTTCTTCTCATGAGCCACACAAAGCATAATCCCCGATAAACTGCTCTTTCAGCCCCGTTTTACTGGATAACACCCAGATCCTTTGCTTGTATCCCATGTGTTTATCGCACTGAGAATAGGTCATTTACCGCATGGTGTAAAACGGTTATAATTAGATAGACCAATGATACCATTGGCCTAAAATGCGATATTACTATTGCAAAGTAAAGGAAGTTTCTGTTTGTGTGTTTTCTAAATAAAGTATGTTTCCTGCATGATGCTGATGTTTATTAGTTTCGAAAAAGTTACATTTTATATTTGATGTTGTTTGATTTGCAATTACCCTGTCACTGTGATCTGTATGACTGGTGTACCGCTTTGGTGCGCACGCTGAATATCTGCTCCCGGTGTTTGCCAGGTGGAGGGTAATGCCAGTCTCTACTGTGCCAGACATGCCATTGGGGCGCACAGCCCACTCTCAGGTTAACGCCTCACAAGGCCTAGTGTGTATAACATGAAGGGTGTCTGTACTGGACTTGACCTGGGGGCAGAGAGATAACTAGGATGTCAGGGATTGGAGGCCTTCACTACTCCTCTGTCATACATGATCTATTTATCACAGGGGAAATTGGCTGCTGCAGCCAGTCTGAATTCATGTGAAGCTGCAGGCAGGGGATCTGGTGCTTCTCCTCCATTCCCCAGGCACTGCGCACCTGTAGACAGCGTGCCTCTCATCCATCGCTCCGGGCAGGGTACATATTAACCCTTCCAGGAGGTAGAGTGCAGCTTCCATAAGTGTGCGGCCCCTAAACTCTGGAAGGCAACAGGGTGATCGTGTGCTACTGTGTAATACTGGGATGGTTCCCGTGAAGAGAATCGGAGCAGATTCCGCTAAGTTCCCAATAACCCTTTATAGATGTTAGTGGGACTGATTTACTGTATGAGAAGGGTCCAGGGATGGTTGCGGTGTGACACTGCTGTACAGGGACGGTCTGGGGGTGGTTGCGGTGTGACACTGCTGCACGGGGACGGTCTGGGGGTGGTTGCAGTGTGACACTGCTGCATGGGGATGGTTGCGGTGTGACACTGCTGCATGGGGGCGGTCTGTGGGTGGTTGCGGTGTGACACTGCTGCACAGGGACGGTCTGGGGGTGGTTGCAGTGTGACACTGCTGCATGGGGATGGTTGCGGTGTGACACTGCTGCATGGGGGCGGTCTGTGGGTGGTTGCGGTGTGACACTGCTGCACAGGGACGGTCTGGGGGTGGTTACAGTGTGACACTGCTGCATGGGGATGGTTGCGGTGTGACACTGCTGCATGGGGATGGTCTGGGGGTGGTTGCAGTGTGACACTGCTGCACAGGGACGGTCTGGGGGTGGTTGCAGTGTGACACTGCTGCATGGGGATGGTCTGGGGGTGGTTGCAGTGTGACACTGCTGCATGGGGATGGTTGCAGTGTGACACTGCTGCACAGGGACGGTCTGGGGGTGGTTGCAGTGTGACACTGCTCTATGGGTATGGTTGCAGTGTGACACTGCTGCATGGGGATGGTTGCAGTGTGACACTGCTGCATGGGGAGGTTTTGGGGATGGTTGCACTGTGACACTGCTGCATGGGGATGGTCTGGGGGTGGTTGCGTTGTGACATTTCTGCATGGGGACAGTCTGGGGGTGGTTGCAGTGTGACACTGCTGCATGGGGATGGTCTGGGGGTGGTTGCAGTGTGACACTGCTGCATGGGGATGGTTGCAGTGTGACACTGCTGCATGAGCAGGTTTTGGGGATGTTGCACTGTGACACTGCTGCATGGGGATGGTCTGAGGGTGGTTGCAGTGTGACACTGCTGCATGGGGACAGTCTGGTGATGGTTTCATTGTGACACTGCTGCATGGGGAGGGTCTAGGGGGCTGGTTGCAGTGTCAGTGCTGCATGGGGTGGGGCTGGTTGGGGCGTGACACTGCTGCATTGGGAGGCGCTGGTTGGGGTGTGACACTGCTGCATGGGGAGGGGTTGGTTGTGGTGTGAGACTGCTGCATGGGGTGGGTCTGGTGATGGTTGTGGTGTGACACTGCTGCATTGGGGGTTTCGGGATGGTTGTGGTGTGACACTGCTGCATGGGGACAGTGTGGTTGCGGTGTGACACTACTGCATGGGGAGGGGCTACTTGTGGGGTGACACTGCTGCATGGGCAGGGGTTGGTTGCGGTGTGACACTGCATGGGGATGTCTGGTTGCGGTGTGACACTGCTGCATGGGGATGTCTGGTTGCAGTGTGACACTGTTGCATGGGGATGTCTGGTTGCAGTGTGACACTGTTGCATGGGGATGTCTGGTTGCAGTGTGACACTGCTGCATGCGGATGTCTGGTTGCAGTGTGACACTGTTGCATAAGGATGTCTGGTTGCAGTGTGACACTGTTGCATGCGGATGTCTGGTTGCAGTGTGACACTGCTGCATGCGGATGTCTGGTTGCAGTGTGACACTGTTGCATGGGGATGTCTGGTTGCAGTGTGACACTGTTGCATGGGGATGTCTGGTTGCAGTGTGACACTGTTGCATACGGATGTCTGGTTGCAGTGTGACACTGTTGCATGGGGATGGTCTGGTTGCAGTGTGACACTGTTGCATGGGGATGGTCTGGTTGCAGTGTGACACTGTTGCATGGGGATGGTCTGGTTGCGGTGTGACACTGTTGCATGGGGATGGTCTGGTTGCGGTGTGATCACTGTTGCATGGGGATGTCTGGTTGCGGTGTGACACTGTTGCATGGGGATGTCTGGTTGCGGTGTGACACTGTTGCATGGGGATGTCTGGTTGCAGTGTGACACTGTTGCATGGGGATGATCTGGTTGCAGTGTGACACACGCTACTTGGGGGGGTCTGGTTGTGGTGTGACACTGCTGCATTGGGAGGGGCTGGGGCTGGCTGTGGTGTGACACACGCTAAATGGGGGGGTCTGGGGCTGGTTGCGGTGTGACACACACTGCATGGGGGGGGTCTGGGGCTGGTTGCAGTGTGACACAAGCTGCATGGGGGGGGTCTGGGGCTGGTTGCAGTGTGACACATGCTGCATGGGGGGGTCTGGGGCTGGTTGCAGTGTGACACATGCTGCATTGGGGGGGGGGGGGTCTGGGGCTTGTTGCAGTGTACCCCCCCTGGCTGGAAAATGAAGCTGTAGGATGAAAGCAGGGAAGCTGTATATACTGTACATGCATAACGTATGAGCAATTACAGAGTACATCAGTGTCTCTGATTATTCGTTTGTTATCCTGTTAAATGTCACAACCAGGAGTATATTACATGTCTGTTACGTAAGTGCCACTGACAGAGCAGGGCATCATCCTGAGTCACCCTGTTTCCTCTTTCTATCTCCTCAGATCTCACATGTGAGGGTCCGCTGCAAGTTTCTGGCCCAGTGACCACTGGGGCACAGTATGGCCCAGATCTCCAGCAGTAATGGCTTCAGACAGAACGTATCTCCGTCTGTGCGGACTGCGGGAACAAAGGACGTGGGGAAGGAAGAGGCTTTGCAGATGGAAGCGGACGCTTTAGACAAGCTGCGGAGGGAGAAGCGGCTGCTGGGAAGTCAGAGCAATGCTTTCATTAGAGCCCACCCGATATCTCCAGCCTTGGGCAAGCAGGACCATGACCTTATGGCTTTCCCGGAGGTGGATGCCAAGAAGAGAGCAGGAAAGACTCTGCAAAGCATTGATCTAGAGAAGCTTCCTTTAGCTGAGTTAGAGAAACTGCTTCTGGATGACAATTTTGATGTTGTCCCCAAGCCACTATCGGTAGCTCATACGCAAGCATTGAGCCCCGTGGTCTCAGCGCAATGTTACATCACTCCTTCCTTCCAAAGCAGTCCATGGACATCCCGGCTGCACACACCGGTGCCTTGCCCCCTGCAGCCAACCTTTTCTGCGCTGTACCCCAAATGTGCCGATCCCTTTCAGAACGGGTTCAGTCCCAGCATGTCTTTCATGCCACGGAAACAGCCAATGTATCTCAGTCTTCCAGCACGGGCCCCGTACGTCTCCTACCCCGTTCCGGCTAGGTCTGCCTTCCAAGTAAGAGGAACCTTGCCGGCTTACCGCAGTGAAGTCTCCCCCGACATGGCCAAGTTGCTTGACAAAATAGCAAAGACCTCGGAGTCCTTAAGGAATGGGAAATCCGGCCACGAAACGCATTTGTCACCAGCTGAATCTCCTGTACAGAGCGTGGAGAAACCGGACGACATCAGTAAATTCGACTGGCTGGATCTGGACCCTCTGAGCAAGCCCAGGGTGGATATTGCAGAGATACCAGTTCATTGCCAGGACATCGAGGCAGCCTCGTCCGGAACGGTCGCAGAAGACCCCTGGGATGCTGTTCTGCTGGAAGAGAAGCCTTTGAAGTCCAGTCTCTCTGAGCGGAAAATGAATGGTAAATCGCCCTCTGGAGCTACGGTTACCCGGAGCCACTCTTTAAACTTGAGACCAGCACATGTGCAGCTGTCTAGGGGTCCGACCACAGAGGTGAGTGCCGGAGTCATACATAGCTCCTCCTTCTGCGTGCACCTGATCCTTATTCTTCTCCAAGGGGGTTTCTGTTAGAGAAACAAAAAGCTGTAGAGCAGGGGGGTATTTATTTATCATACCAGGGTATATACTGTATGTGTATAAAAACGGGATTGTCTCATTGTGACTCGCTGCTTCTAAATCCATCAGTCCTAGGACAGGTAGTAAAGGCTACACCTTAGAGTAGAACTTAATTTTAAATGAACAATCTCTGGCGACTGTTACAAGTAAATATTTAACGTTCCGTTGTACATTGTACAGAGGGAACAGGGTTTTTATTTTTATTAACCCGAGAATCTGCTGCTTACAGACCTCTGAATAGTTTTGCTTAAAATAGCTTGGAAAATGTGAGTTAATTGCAAAAGAAGCCGTACTACTTTACTAAAATAAGCCACACGCCCCAAGTTTTTCAGATATCGTTTGAAAAGTTCCAAAACTTTTACATCCTAGTATGTTGTTAGCATGGCGTGTAAAGGGGTCATAAATAGTTGGTGCAACACAATCCGTTCAAATGAATGTAACAATATAGACATGGGAACACCGCAGAATGTATCCAGTACCTCGGCAGGATGTATCCCGCACCTAGTGGCTGCTGGGAACTCGGCAGTATGTGTCCCGCACCCAGTGGCTGCTGGGAACTCGGCAGGATGTATCCCGCGCCTGGTGGTTGCTGGAACTCGGCAGGCTGTATCCCGCACCTAGCGGCTACTGGGAACATGGAACACGGCAGGATGTATCCCGCGCCTAGTGGCAACTGGGAACATGGCAGGATGTGTCCCACGCCTAGCTGGTTTCTGGGAGCTCATCAGGGTTTATCCAGTGCCTTGCGGCTACTGGGAACACGGCAGTATGGCAACTGGAGACACGGAAGGATGTATCCCGCACCTAGTGCAACTGAAAACACGGCAGGATGTGTCCCGCACCTAGCGGTTGCTGGGAACTCATCAGGGTGTATCCTGTGCCTAGTGGCTACTGGGTACTCGGCAGGATGTATCCTGCGCCCAGTGGCAACTGGGTACTCTGCAGGATGTATCCTGCTCCCAGTGGCAACTGGGTACTCGGCAGGATGTATCCTGCGCCCAGTGGCAACTGGGTACTCGGCAGGATGTATCCTGCGCCCAGTGGCAACTGGGTACTCGGCAGGATGTATCCTGCGCCCAGTGGCAACTGGGTACTCGGCAGGATGTATCCTGCACCCAGTGGCAACTGGGTACCCGGCAGGATGTATCCCGCGCCTAGCGACTGCTGGTTACTCGGCAGGATGTATCCCGCGCCTAGCGACCTCTGGGAACTCGGCAGGATGTATCCCGCGCCTAGCGACTGCTGGGAACTCGGCAGGATGTATCCTGCGCCCAGTGGCAACTGGGTACTCGGCAGGATGTATCCTGCGCCCAGTGGCAACTGGGTACTCGGCAGGATGTATCCTGCACCCAGTGGCAACTTGGTACTCGGCAGAATGTATCCTGCGCCCAGTGGCAACTTGGTACTCGGCAGGATGTATCCTGCGCCCAGTGGCAACTGGGTACTCGGCAGGATGTATCCTGCGCCCAGTGGCAACTGGGTACTCGGCAGGATGTATCCCGCGCCTAGCGGCTGCTGGGAGCTCGGCAGGATGTATCCCGCGCCTAGCGGCTGCTGGGAGCTCGGCAGGATGTATCCCCGCGCCTAGCGACTGCTGGGAACTCGGTAGGATGTATCCCGCGCCTAGCGGCTGCTGGGAGCTCGGCAGGATGTATCCCGCGCCTAGCGGCTGCTGGGAGCTCGGCAGGATGTATCCCGCGCCTAGCGGCTGCTGGGAGCTCGGCAGGATGTATCCCGTGCCTAGCGGCTGCTGGGAGCTCGGCAGGATGTATCCAGTGCCTAGTGGCTGCTGGGAGCTCGGCAGGATGTATCCCGCGCCTAGCGGCTGCTGGGGGCTCGGCAGGATGTATCCCGCGCCTAGCGGCTGCTGGGGGCTCGGCAGGATGTATCCCGCGCCTAGCGGCTGCTGGGGGCTCGGCAGGATGTATCCCGCGCCTAGCGGCTGCTGGGAGCTCGGCAGGATGTATCCCGCGCCTAGCGGCTGCTGGGAGCTCGGCAGGATGTATCCCGCGCCTAGCGGCTGCTGGGAGCAACCCTAAAACTCTGTGGGTTTACTGATGCACAGAGTATCATTAAACAATCCTTCCTTAGTGAAGGCCCTGAGATGTAGGCTGCACTCGGTGACCCCGCTCAGTAAATGTCCTTATTTAAAGTAGATATTCTAAAAGCTACAGTCCTTGGAGGGTCCAGCTTTTTGCTACACGTTGTTTTTTTTGCGATGTTACACCGCGCAGGACTGGTTTCATTGTTGCACTTGGAACGATCTCGCAGAACGTTTGTCAGAATTTCCCATCTGCTCATTTTAGTGTAAATGTCAAACCACAGAATTGTTGAGCGTTCCTGAGCATTATTGCAGGCTGCCTCCAGTCCGCTCTCTCTATCTGTGCTCTATTTACCTGTCTCTCCATCCCGTGGATTGGATGGAACATTAAAAGCCAAAACAATTCTGTTCAAGCTCATCGATGAGAATGGAAGGTCTTAGCTTTAGTACCCTCTCCCTGTGGTATGTAATGTACACAAGTGAGTGACTTGGCATTGTATTGTAATTTGTGTTGATGTTTTATCCCTTTTGAGTGCCAACGTTGCTGTGAGCTATCCTCAAAATATCTGCTTAAATGCAAAGGGTTAATGCTGTGGCGTTTTTTATTCCAAAAATTAATGTGTAGTCTGTTTACAGTGATCGCTGTCTGGACAATCATTCATTAGCTCAGGGGTAGTCAGTGTTGTTCTCCTTCTTGCCTACATCAGCACGATTCCAATGGCTCAAGCTATTATTTAAAAGACAAATCTGACCCTGATATTACCTTTAAGATGATTGTTTCCTTTAAAGCTATCGGGCAGACTCGCTGGAAAGTCTCCGCTGCCTGTCAGTGTCAGGTCGCGGCTTCTTTGTCCTGTTCCCCAAAAGAATGATGTTGCCTTATTCTGCTATTTTCTTCTTTCCTTTTATTGTCTTGTGACATTTCCTGTTTGACTCTTCCCCCAGCTATGGTGATATGAGGCATTGGCTCTTCCCCCAGCTATGGTGATATGAGGCATTGACTCTTCCCCCAGCTATGGTGATATGAGGCATTGGCTCTTCCCCCAGCTATGGTGATATGAGGCATTGACTCTTCCCCCAGCTATGGTGATATGAGGCATTGGCTCTTCCCCCAGCTATGGTGAGATGAGGCATTGACTCTTCCCCCAGCTATGGTGATATGAGGCATTGGCTCTTCCCCCAGCTATGGTGAGGTGAGGCATTGGCTCTTCCCCCAGCTATGGTGATATGAGGCATTGACTCTTCCCCCAGCTATGGTGATATGAGGCATTGACTCCCCCCAGCTATGGTGATATGAGGCATTGACTCTTCCCCCAGCTATGGTGAGATGAGGCATTGGCTCTTCCCCCAGCTACGGTGAGATGAGGCATTGACTCTTCCCCCAGCTATGGTGAGATGAGGCATTGGCTCTTCCCCCAACTATGGTGAGATGAGGCATTGGCTCTTCCCCCAGCTATGGTGATATGAGGCATTGGCTCTTCCCCCAGCTATGGTGAGATGAGGCATTGGCTCTTCCCCCAGCTATGGTGATATGAGGCATTGGCTCTTCCTCCAGCTATGGTGAGATGAGGCATTGGCTCTTCCCCCAGCTACTACGGTGAGATGAGGCATTGACTCTTCCCCCAGCTATGGTGAGATGAGGCATTGGCTCTTCCCCCAACTATGGTGATATGAGGCATTGACTCTTCCCCCAGCTATGGTGATATGAGGCATTGACTCTTCCCCCAGCTATGGTGATATGAGGCATTGACTCTTCCCCCAGCTATGGTGAGATGAGGCATTGGCTCTTCCCCCAGCTATGGTCAGATGAGGCATTGGCTCTTCCCCCAGCTATGGTGATATGAGGCATTGGCTCTTCCCCCAGCTATGGTGAGATGAGGCATTGGCTCTTCCCCCAGCTATGGTGATATGAGGCATTGACTCTTCCCCCAGCTATGGTGATATGAGGCATTGACTCTTCCCCCAGCTATGGTGATATGAGGCATTGGCTCTTCCCCCAGCTATGGTGATATGAGGCATTGGCTCTTCCCCCAGCTATGGTGAGATGAGGCATTGGCTCTTCCCCCAGCTATGGTCAGATGAGGCATTGACTCTTCCCCCAGCTATGGTGATATGAGGCATTGGCTCTTCCCCCAGCTATGGTGAGATGAGGCATTGACTCTTCCCCCAGCTATGGTGAGGTGAGGCATTGGCTCTTCCCCCAGCTATGGTGAGGTGAGGCATTGGCTCTTCCCCCAGCTATGGTGAGATGAGGCATTGGCTCTTCCCCCAGCTATGGTGAGATGAGGCATTGGCTCTTCCCCCAGCTATGGTGATGTGAGGCATTGACTCTTCCCCCAGCTATGGTGATGTGAGGCATTGACTCTTCCCCCAGCTATGGTGAGATGAGGCATTGACTCTTCCCCCAGCTATGGTGAGATGAGGCATTGACTCTTCCCCCAGCTATGGTGAGATGAGGCATTGACTCTTCCCCCAGCTATGGTGAGATGAGGCATTGACTCTTCCCCCAGCTATGGTGAGATGAGGCATTGACTCTTCCCCCAGCTATGGTGAGATGAGGCATTGACTCTTCCCCCAGCTATGGTGAGATGAGGCATTGACTCTTCCCCCAGCTATGGTTATATGAGGCATTGACTCTTCCCCCAGCTATGGTTATATGAGGCATTGACTCTTCCCCCAGCTATGGTGAGATGAGGCATTGACTCTTCCCCCAGCTATGGTTATATGAGGCATTGACTCTTCCCCCAGCTATGGTGATATGAGGCATTGACTCTTCCCCCAGCTATGGTGATATGAGGCATTGGCTCTTCCCCCAGCTATGGTGAGATGAGGCATTGGCTCTTCCCCCAACTATGGTGATATGAGGCATTGGCTCTTCCCCCAGCTATGGTGAGATGAGGCATTGGCTCTTCCCCCAGCTATGGTGATATGAGGCATTGACTCTTCCCCCAGCTATGGTGATATGAGGCATTGGCTCTTCCCCCAGCTATGGTGATATGAGGCATTGGCTCTTCCCCCAGCTATGGTGATATGAGGCATTGGCTCTTCCCCCAGCTATGGTGAGATGAGGCATTGGCTCTTCCCCCAGCTATGGTGAGATGAGGCATTGGCTCTTCCCCCAGCTATGGTGAGGTGAGGCATTGACTCTTCCCCCAGCTATGGTGAGGTGAGGCATCGAATCCATTATCTTATTACTATTCAGGATGCGTGTAATTAATGCCAGTAGGTGGAAATTACCCAATAAACTAGACACAGACTTACTGACGGCTTTGTAGACTTGCTTGGAGGAAACGCAGTGCCCATTGGTTCGTTCATACCCTCAAATGACTGCAGTCTTTGCTATTACACCACTATTACCACTTACAGATTGCAAAACCCGGCCCAGATCCGACACTTTCACACTAGAACCGGGTCACCCATTATAAACAGGGCAATCCGGGTTTAACCCTTCTTACTGTATAACCCAGGTTGAATTGCAAGGTTGGTCGACCCGGCTTATACAGTTTGGTACTTTCAAACTGGGGACGTGGTGTGAAAGGGAGCCCAGTATAATTAAAGATAATACTTTAATGTATTCTGAGGCTGATTCTAATGCTGGATACACACTTTACTGTGAGCCAGAGTCAAAACCATGCTGCACTGCAGGTGGGGCAGATGTAACATGTGCAGAGAGTTAGATTTGTGTGAGTTATTTTGTTTCTGTGCAGGGTAAATACTGGCTCCTTTATTCTTACACTGCAACGTAGATATCCGTTTGAACATACTTTTTGTACTAGATCGCATCGCACCTACTACAAAGCGCACGTTGCTGCAGCACATCGCATGCGTTTTATACTAAATGCGATCTGGTTAAAAATGCATGGAGCACATCATCGCTCCGTGTATGGTAGGGATGGGGAACCTTCAGCCCTCCAGCTGTTGTTGAACTACTCAATCCACCATGACCTGCTACATTTTTGCTATTTGGCAATGCTAAAACTGTTGCACGGCATGGTGGGATGTGTAGTTCAACAACAGCTTTAGGGCCGAAGGTTCCCCATCCCTGGTGTATGGACACCATTACAGCCGTATATGTAGTCGCCCAATGAATTGGGGGTTCCTAAATGCGTAGGACTGGGACGCTTCATTCACTGGTACTCTGAAGTGTACCAGTGCCAGAATCTGCAGTCATCCATATGGCTGCCCGGGTGTGACGCGTGTAACGTCCCGGCCTGCAGCACTACGGCATCTCTTGTACAGGTAGCAGATCACCACATTTTTAACTCACCGTTTGCACTAGTGCACAGAGATCCGTCTCATTCAGAATCAGACCCTTCACTGCTCTGATCTAAACATTGAGTTCCAGGGTCCTTTTAAGAATCTCTTGTGTTATATTTTAGAACGACCATGGGACCAGCGCACCAATCCCGGCAGGGAATTCTGTGTTACGGGAGTTGGAAGTGCAGGATGAAGAGCTTGCAGCGTTTTGCAAAGAGGTGGAGAGGTGAGAGTGCAGTGCCACGTAACATGGATTCCAGATAACTGCAGACTATCACAGAGCACCGAGCCCTAATCACAGTCTCGCGTCCTAGAGCTCACTATCTGCTCTCACCCAGAAGGGGGTTTAGGGGAAAATAACATACAATGTTTAGCCCTCCCTTTTACACGGTATTACAAACACATTGACAGACACCCCCACTTCTGCGGTATAGTGTGTAATGTACTTACTAAGTGTTCCCATTGTATACAGCACTGTCCTTGTACAAACAGCTATAATAGACTGTTTGGATATTATACAGCACTGTCCTTGTACAGACAGATAATAGACCCTCTGGAAATGTGAAAGCTCTGCTTGGCAGAATGCAGTTTTCTTTTTGTATCTTTTTTGTCAATGAACAAATAATTGTGCTTTATCTGTCTGATGCAGACTGCAGAGACGGGGGTAGCCAGGAGTTTGAGGTCCCCATAGCAGCATATTGAAGGGGTCCGTGTCCTAATAATTCTTGCGGCACCTCTTAATATAGTATTCACGCTAGGCTGTTTTGGCAGGGTGCCCCAAACTGGCATTGGATGTCCAGGTCCGTCTCCAACAACGATGGTGAAGGCAAGGGCCCACCTCATGACGGTGGCCTACCTCAGGCTGCCTGCATACCCCAGCGCCCTGCCGTTCCATGATCCTAGAAGTATCACTATTAATATTATGCCCCATTGTAGCACCCTAGTTAATATTATGCCCCATTGCAGTGCACTAGTTAATATTATGCCCCATTGTAGTTCCATAGTTTATTTTATGAACCATTGTAGTTATCTAGTTAATATTATGCCCCATTGTAGCACTTTAGTTAATAGTATGCCCCATTGTAGCACCCTAGTTAATATTATGCCCCATTGTAGCGCCCTAGTTAATAGTATGCCCTATTGTAGCGCCCTAGTTAATAGTATGCCCTATTGTAGCGCCCTAGTTAATAGTATGTCCCATTGTAGCGCCCTAGTTAATAGTATGCCCCATTGTAGCGCCCTAGTTAATAGTATGCCCCATTGTAGCGCCCTAGTTAATAGTATGCCCCATTGTAGCGCCCTAGTTAATAGTATGCCCCATTGTAGCGCCCTAGTTAATAGTATGCCCCATTGTAGCGCCCTAGTTAATAGTATGCCCCATTGTAGCGCCCTAGTTAATAGTATGCCCTATTGTAGCGCCCTAGTTAATAGTATGCCCCATTGTAGCGCCCTAGTTAATAGTATGCCCCATTGTAGCGCCCTAGGTTATAGTATGCCCCATTGTAGCGCCCTAGTTAATAGTATGCCCCATTGTAGCGCCCTAGTTAATAGTATGCCCCATTGTAGCGCCCTAGTTAATGGTATGCCCCATTGTAGCACCCTAGTTAATGGTATGCCCCATTGTAGCGCCCTAGTTAATAGTATGCCCCATTGTAGCGCCCTAGTTAATAGATTGCCCCATTGTAGCGCCCTAGTTAATAGTATGCCCCATTGTAGTACCCTAGTTAATAGTATGCCCCATTGTAGTGCCCTAGTTAATAGTATGCCCCATTGTAGCGCCCTAGTTAATAGTATGCCCCATTGTAGTACCTCAGTTAATAGTATGCCCCCCATTGTAGTACCTTAGTTAATAGGATGCCCCATTTCAGTACCCTAGTTAAAAGGATGCCACATTGTAGCACCATACTAAATATTATGCCCCATTGTAGCACCCTAGTTAATAGCATGCCCCATTGTAGTGCTTTAGTCAATAGTATGCCACATTGTAGCGCCCTAGTTAATAGCATGCCCCCTTGTGGCGCCCTAGTTAATAGCATGCCCCCTTGTGGCACCCTACTTAATAGCATGCCCCCTTGTGGCGCCCTACTTAATAGCATGCCCCCTTGTGGCGCCCTACTTAATAGCATGCCCCCTTGTGGCGCCCTACTTAATAGCATGCCCCCTTGTGGCGCCCTACTTAATAGCATGCCCCCTTGTGGCGCCCTACTTAATAGCATGCCCCCTTGTGGCGCCCTACTTAATAGCATGCCCCCTTGTGGCGCCCTACTTAATAGCATGCCCCCTTGTGGCGCCCTACTTAATAGCATGCCCCCTTGTGGCGCCCTACTTAATAGCATGCCCCCTTGTGGCGCCCTTCTTAATAGCATGCCCCCTTGTGGCGCCCTACTTAATAGCATGCCCCCTTGTGGCGCCCTACTTAATAGCATGCCCCCTTGTGGCGCCCTACTTAATAGCATGCCCCCTTGTGGCGCCCTTCTTAATAGCATGCCCCCTTGTGGCGCCCTAATTAATAGCATGCCCCCTTGTGGCGCCCTAGTTGATAGCATGCCCCCTTGTGGCGCCCGAGTTGATAGCATGCCCCCTTGTGGCGCCCGAGTTGATAGCATGCCCCCTTGTGGCGCCCTATTTAATAGCATGCCCCCTTGTGGCGTCCGACTTAATAGCATGCCCCCTTGTAGCGCCCTAGTTAATGGTATGCCCCATTGTAGCACCCTAGTTAATGGTATGCCCCATTGTAGCGCCCTAGTTAATAGTATGCCCCATTGTAGCGCCCTAGTTAATAGATTGCCCCATTGTAGCGCCCTAGTTAATAGTATGCCCCATTGTAGTACCCTAGTTAATAGTATGCCCCATTGTAGTGCCCTAGTTAATAGTATGCCCCATTGTAGCGCCCTAGTTAATAGTATGCCCCATTGTAGTACCTCAGTTAATAGTATGCCCCCCATTGTAGTACCTTAGTTAATAGGATGCCCCATTTCAGTACCCTAGTTAAAAGGATGCCACATTGTAGCACCATACTAAATATTATGCCCCATTGTAGCACCCTAGTTAATAGCATGCCCCATTGTAGTGCTTTAGTCAATAGTATGCCACATTGTAGCGCCCTAGTTAATAGCATGCCCCCTTGTGGCGCCCTAGTTAATAGCATGCCCCCTTGTGGCACCCTACTTAATAGCATGCCCCCTTGTGGCGCCCTACTTAATAGCATGCCCCCTTGTGGCGCCCTACTTAATAGCATGCCCCCTTGTGGCGCCCTACTTAATAGCATGCCCCCTTGTGGCGCCCTACTTAATAGCATGCCCCCTTGTGGCGCCCTACTTAATAGCATTCCCCCTTGTGGCGCCCTACTTAATAGCATGCCCCCTTGTGGCGCCCTACTTAATAGCATGCCCCCTTGTGGCGCCCTACTTAATAGCATGCCCCCTTGTGGCGCCCTACTTAATAGCATGCCCCCTTGTGGCGCCCTTCTTAATAGCATGCCCCCTTGTGGCGCCCTACTTAATAGCATGCCCCCTTGTGGCGCCCTACTTAATAGCATGCCCCCTTGTGGCGCCCTACTTAATAGCATGCCCCCTTGTGGCGCCCTTCTTAATAGCATGCCCCCTTGTGGCGCCCTAATTAATAGCATGCCCCCTTGTGGCGCCCTAGTTGATAGCATGCCCCCTTGTGGCGCCCGAGTTGATAGCATGCCCCCTTGTGGCGCCCGAGTTGATAGCATGCCCCCTTGTGGCGCCCTATTTAATAGCATGCCCCCTTGTGGCGTCCGACTTAATAGCATGCCCCCTTGTGGCGCCCTAGTTAATAGCATGGATCAGAATGTCTCATACAGACTTATTCACTTTTCCTCTGGTTGATCAAATGACTACAGATGTGTATGTGTAAGAGGGGGTTCTTTCCCCTTTTTTCCCCAAAAACATTTATACAGCGTCAGTTAAACCTGTCCCATTGAAGGAGCCTTTAAAATCCATACCCATCGCACCAGTTTCTACCCACGTCAGTCCAGCCTGTCTGTCGGGTATAGGCGTTGTAAGGTATAATGCGTCTACTTTGGCCGAATTAATGAAAAATAATAGTTTCCATGTAGACTGAGATGGACCTAGAATATCACAGCACACAGATGCGTATTAATGCCGCCATTTTCCCGCGCAGGCTGAAGAGGCGGTTTCCCAGCCACTGCCCGCTCACAAATAACGGCTGTGTACTGAGCCCAGTGATGTTACAGCGGAACCTGACCAATGAGATCTCCAGCATGAAGGTTTCTATAGAGATTGCGGGTTTCCAGCAGCCAGTGACGTTCACATGCGATGGTGAGTCTGTGGTAACGGGTGCAAGTGGCATCCCACAGTTGTGCCAGCTGCATCTTCTACACCATAGGACGTTGTTAAATGTAACTGTAGGAGATGAGTGACCTTTATATCATCCCTTGCTTCCATGTAGTCCAGTTTAATACATTCCACTTATTGGGCTGGCATTGTAAGACCACCGGACTGCGCCCCCTCTCTGGCCATGTGGTGGGATTACATCTGTCCCCTATGCCAGTCCTGTTTGCCTGACTTTATTTCGTGCTTGGGTTATCTGTTGAGTCCATACTTTTTGTGTGTGTTTTATCCAGTAAGCTCTCCAGTCGAGCTGATTATTATGCAGGCTCTGTGCTGGGTTCACGATGACCTGAATCAGGTGGACATCGAGAGCTATATACTGAAGGTGTGCGGCCAAGAGGAAGTGTTGCAGAAGTAAGTGGACCTTTCCAAATGTCCCATGTCATTGCTTGGTATGTGTATAGTCTTGTGCCCCATCCTTTATTCATCCATTACTTAACCATTTCCTAACTGCCCCACTGAGCAACTCTCCCCAGTGTGTCTGCGGTAATACATAGAGAGAGATGTACACAAGTGGTCACCACGTAGAGGAATGCTGTATCGGGGGTGTAGTCTTCTGCGAGTGTGGTGGGGTCAGGGAAGCAGGGCTGAAGGTGAGGTGCAAGAAATGTTCTACTTTTATCTTGGTGTCTGGTGCCCATATCTGCATCAGACCCCATACACAGGTCTTGTATTACTATCCCCCATAGTGTCCTGGAGTTCGTAAACCCCCCCCCACACACACACACACACATACACAGACTTACCCAGTGTTCTGATGTTTGGAACCACCGCTGCCTGGGCTTTTCTCCTTCCATTGGAAACCACATTGACCCATCTCTTGCCAGTAGGAACCCCCACCCCCTCGACTCGTCGCTGTCATTCATAAACCCCACCCCCTATGGCCCGTCTCCTGCCATGCGGAGCCCCCTCGGCCCGTCTCCTGCCATGCGGAGCCCCCTCGGCCCGTCTCCTGCCATGCGGAGCCCCCTCGGCCCGTCTCCTGCCATGCGGAGCCCCCGCCCCCTCAGCCCATGTCTCCTGGTATTAACACCTCATTGCCTCGGCCCATTGTACCCAAATACAAAAGGTTTTTATGGTGTGCTGTTGGATATGTGGAAGGGAACAATGGGCGTGATACATGCAGACGCATATGACTGACTATATCTTCCATCCGCAGCAAGCACTGTCTGGGAAGCCACGAGTATATACAGATGTGCCGGAAATGGGATGCAGATATCCGACTGCAGCTCTTGTGCCACAAAACCATGGCCAGGGCCCTGGCACGCACGGTGAGTAGGCTGGTTCCCTCAGCCGAGCTGTATGTACCACTGGCGCTCGCTCATTTTATCTGTTATCAGTTTAGTTCCTCGTCGCTTGTGCCAGGAGAACATTTCAGAACTCACTGCTGGAAATCAGCCACAACTGTGACGTGTCCCTTTCCACTCAGCATGGCTGTCGCCGGTCCCAGAGATAACTCACTGGGAACATTGTACTGTATGTTTTCTGCTAATGAAAGAACAGCCTGCACCCCTTATAATGACAGGACGGGTACTTGGACATTTAAAGGAATACAGTTCCTATAAATGTGTAGCTATTGGCCATTGATGAGATCACGAGGCTAACCATGGCTGGGCCCTTTCCCTGTATCCATAGATAGATAGATCTATATAGGAACTAGATCACATGGGCTCTCTCGGCTGTTGCTGCTGTGTTTCCTGCCACATCCTCACCCACGGGTTCTGGGATCTACCCAAGTGTTCTCAGAACTGCTCATCCAATAATACGGGGTGTCAGGTGCGATTATCCTGCCATGGAAATGACCTGTATGGACAGGAGGCAGACTGGTTCTGCTGAGAATCTGCCACATGAATCCCCGTTTCTTTAGTCCTTGTCCTTCTGTAGAGTAGAGGACGCTGAGACCATTATTTCCCGCTGCGGTTACTGAAATCCTATTATCACACTCCAGTTCCTGGGAAATGTGCTGCGCTCTCACTTCCCCTGCTCAGCTCTTTCCTGTACTGACTCAGGCGAGTGCGGGCGGATCATGGCCTTACGTCCAGGAATGAGAATGGGGGTTAGTTTATCGGATGACAAATCCAGTTATCTCCAGACATCTGTAATAACGAGCTGTATGCAGGAACATGGCTTCCCACATGGGCTCCCACCCCCCCCCCCCTTTCCCCTAAATAAGAGACCTGTTTGTGCTGTCCTGGTAATGCGGAGTGTTGTGACCTATGTCCTCGTTCCTGGTATAAACACACTTTAAGTTCAGTTACAGTTCACCAACTTTCATGCATCCAGCTCACAGGCAGCCTTGTGTGCGGATATGAATGACCTGAACAGGGATCATCATAATAAAGTTTTTCTTCTCCAACACTCGCCACGCAGTCCCTGATAGTAGTCCCTGGCTAGTGGGGGGCTGCGTTGTGCTTATCCCCGGAAACTTACATCCCGCACACCCCGTTTGGCGGCTCCAGTTATGGTGCAGTGCCGTCCATTGCAGTTTGCTCTTCTTTTCTAGGCCGCGCTTCAGAATGAGAGCTAAAATCTGATAGGTTGTTATATGATACACCACCATCTGTAGAAATGTCCCTCTGTGTGTCACGTCCCGCCTGGCTGAGCACGCTGACTGCCGCCAGCAGGTGTGGTTTGATGGCCCAACAGTCGAGATTCTGATGGTCAGTATACCGACATCGGAATCCCAACCACTGGTAGGGGACTAATGCAAAGAAGCCCCTTGCAGGCTCACTGTGCTCGCAACAGGTTCTATTCTCAGTCTTTGGGGTCGTGGACCCCCACAAGGGAGAATAGCCCCTGTCAGTCGGGATCCCAACTGTTGGGCATTTGAACAGTTGGGATTTCGATGTTGGTGTACTGACTTACGGGATCCCGACTATCAGACCGGCACCCCCACCAGCTGTAATGCAGACACCCTCCTGCACAACACCCCACAGACTACACTGCAGACACCAATCACCGTTCAGGAACTTCTCTTACCTGACCTGGAGCAGTGTGTCTGCGCTCTTCCTCCTTTCTCCCATGGCATACAATCGGTTTGTGGTCAGGAGAGAGTATCGCTTACAGACAATGTACAGTTAGGCAGTCAGTAGGTCTAAAGTCAGTCAATAGATGAACCTTGTGCACATTGAAATTTTGTCAGTGCCAACCTATTGGCTGTCTAACTAGACACTGTCTGTGAGCCACCCGCATCCCACGATGTGTCCTTTTTCATTGCTGCAGTCATTTTAAGCACAATTTTTGCAGCTATTGATAAACGCATTTACTAACGTTGAAAGTCTTTATGTGCATTTCCCCAAAAATACTTCTTATTCACATCGCTCAATGAGAAAGATGAATAAGCAGACAGTGCTGATTTGAAATTATCTGCATATGCACCTGCACATCGAATCAGACAAATTTTAATCAGCAGAGTCTGCTTGTGCGTCGTTTTTGCAGAGAAGTACACTGGCGTTAGCAGAGATGCACAAGAGCCGCTGCTTTTACTCATGCCAGGCGTCTCACGGTGCATGGGATATTGAGGCTAGATATACGTGTACACATCTGTAGATGAGCGCAGCAATTGTGTTATACACAGAATTGTTGGAACGTGAGCAGAGGAACAGAGCTGTAATCAGAATGTGACATGGATGCAAGGCATCTTGCATGTGTATTACGTGACCTGAGACGTACGTTTCATATGTGACTTCACTCATTTTGCTCTTTTGATTGCAGGCTGAAGATGACGAGACACCAGTTGACCTTAATAGACATTTGGCCCTGCTGGACAGGCCATTCAAAGAGCCAATTACACGGTATTATCTGTTATTTTTATTTATTTTTTGTTAATACTCAGAGTACAGTAAATTTTGCTGTCGCGTTATATGCAACTAGTTATAAGCCTGTCAAAATCATGGCTTCTGCTATGTTCTTTCACTTTTAGCTGTGACCATTTTTACTTTCACTTTGAGCTGTGACAGTTTTTAGCCCACAAACTCTCCTCCACACCCTCTGTCCCTATCTGCTCCTACCTCCAATCTCTGGTCATTGGCAGTACTTATACTAGTCCACTCAAGCAAATGCTTCCAAAGCTAGTCTGCTACCTGGTGATTGCCTCTGTGTTTGTGCATGTGTGTGAGAGAGTTTTCACTTGCTGCCAACAGATGGCAGTGTTTTGGAGACACACAAACGGACACTAGACATATATCTATCTATATAGACAGATAAATATATGTGTATATAGATATCGATATATGTATAGATAGCTAGATAGATATAATATTCTGTATGAGGAAATGTTTTGCTGTTAGATGTCACCTTAACACTAAAGGTGGCCATACACACGCAGATTTATCTTCAGATCTGGCTGGTTGGAACAAAAACATGGTTATGGATGAGAGCAAATGACAGTTGACCATTTGCTTGGTAATGCTGGAAAAGTGACAAACTGTCACTCATCCATAACCATGTTTTCTCCTTCGGGAGACATCAGGGGCCACAGCTTTACTTTGGGTAATAGGAGTGGGAGTGAGCTCCAGCACCCTAGAGGATAACTTTAACTGCCTCCCAGGCAGTCAGGCTCCTCCCCTCCTATACCCCGCCTCCAGGCCACGGACCTTAGTTTTTCTAGGGTGCTGGCAGGAGCCAGATGCACCCAAAAGAGGGGCTGCTATTTAGCAGCCATAACTTTAATTTTTTTTTTTTTTTTATTATTTTTGATCAGAGCAGCAGCGCTGAAGGTCTGAATAGACCCCTGCACTGCTGGCTCCAACACCCGGGTCCGGCGCTGCCATCGCCACCCGCGGGTGGGGACCAGCAGCGGCCCCCGGGCACTGGGGACCACAGGCGCCCGCTTCAGAAGAACCGGGACGGCACTGTGAGTAATACACGCTCCCCGCCGGGAGCGTGTGCGATAGCGCAGCGAGGCGCATAGAGATGGCTGCTACAGCCGGCGAGGGGTGACCGCCGGCTGTGCTAGCAAGCGGTCGGCCGGCTCGCCGCCCGTCCCGCTGGACCACCAGGGAAACTAGTTTGTGGGCAGCAGCGCTGGTATGCGGGGCCGCCCGGCGCGCGCCGGATCCCCGCCATTTTACCAGCGCTGCATGTGGACACCTTCCCTGGGGCCATTTGTTAGCAGGGGGAGGAGGCTCCCCCCACATCAGCCCCTCCCCCGGGGACAGTAGGCAGGGAACTGTGCTTGGCGCACAGAGAGTTCCCGCCACTGACATCCCTTCCTGTCTGCCTGGCTGCACGTGAGGAGGGACACGGAGAAGCTCCAGTGCCACCCGAGGTTCCACTCTTTCACTGCCAGGAGGCTTGGGCAAGTCCCCCCTGTACCTCTCCTGCGGGACACAGGTCACAGTTATTGAGTGCTCCAGTCAGCCATAGCTGCTGCAAGAGCCTAGTGCCATTGACTTTCTATTTGCATTGTATGCCTCTGTATGCTTGCTGTATATGTGTACTTATTAACCCAGTAGCTGCTGCAGTGTATTTGGTGTCTTTCTGTACCCAGCCCTCCTGTACTTACAGTAGTTATGCCGAAGAGCAAGTCCAAAAAGGGGGACGCCCCAGCATTGCTGTCATGCACAGCCTGTAATGCGGGCCTATCTCCCCTGGACTATGTACAGGACGGCGTATGCGCAGGCTGCTACAATGCGCAGGCGCTGCCCACGCCTACGGCCTCCTCTCAGGAGCCTGCTTGGGCCTCATCCCTTGTGCAGATGATGGCGCAGCTAGTTGATAAAGTCTCGGCTGCGCTGCCCCAGCGGTCCATGCCGTCCTCATCGGCAGCGAGTGCAGCCCCCCCAGCATTGGATGCCCAGGGGGAGGGTCCACTGCCCGCAGATACACGCAGGCTTTTAGTTAGAAGACCGTCGCCACTCCGCCCCCTCCTCGGGCAGGATACTGACGATGAGGAGGAGGAGGAGCAAGACGATGTCGATGATGATGACTATGTGGAGGAGGCAGTCGATGACGCCATTGACGTCGCCGCTGACATAGGGGATGCCTGTGTTGGAGAGGACCCCCCTTCTCATAGAGACCCCCCGTCTCGCCTTGATGTACCAGGCCTGATTACAGCGGTTAAGAAGGTCCTGCTAGTAGACGACCAGGCTGACCCGCCTGCGGAGTCGGGCCCTATCTTTAAGCGCCCTAAACGCTCCTTCAGTCGCTTTCCCA
The DNA here is from genome assembly GCF_055691185.1 of Crinia signifera. NCBI lineage: Eukaryota > Metazoa > Chordata > Amphibia > Anura > Myobatrachidae > Crinia > Crinia signifera. The sequence goes on along the minus strand of NC_139227.1, from coordinate 125,407,445 downwards.
AGTCCGATAACCTGGACTCGGTCATTAAGGAAGCTTGGGAGGTCCCTAATAGGAAGTTTATCATTCACAAACGTTTCTCCTTCCTCTATCCTCTCCCCCAGGAGGACAGGATCCCCTGGGAGACAGCCCCCAGGGTAGACGCTCATGTGGCAAAACTGGTTAAAGCCTCCTTGTTGCCCATACCTACAGCGTCTCTTAAGGATACGGCGGATAGGAAGTTGGAAAACTTCCTGAAGCTGATATACACCACGGCAGGGGCAGGCCGGCCCTGGCGTCAGCCTGGGTGGCTATGGCTCTAACTAAATGGACCGCTGCCCTCACAACAGGGGTGTCTGAGGGGGCCCCAGCAGATACCCTTCTGCCGACTATAGAATTGATACATCAGGCTGCCCTCTACTTAGGCGAAGCGGCGCTTGATTCCGCTACTCTCTCCTCCAGGGTGTCCGCTTCAGCAGTGGCTGCTCACAGATCACTTTGGTTGCGCTCCTGGAAGGCGGACACGGATTCGAAGAGGGCCTTGGAAGCCCTTCCATTCGATGGTTCCCTCTTGTTTGGTCCTGAGCTGGACAGGATGGTGGCTACGGTGGCAGCATCAAAGACTGCCTTCCTACCATCCACCCCGACTACACGGCCCCGGCCGGCCTTTCAGTCCTTTCGGTTTCAGGGCCGTGGTAGAGGACAGTCCTTCTCCTCCAGATCTTCCCAGGGAGGCAGATCCTCCCGTGCTAGGGGCAGACGTCCCTGGGCCACAAGACGCCCTGACCCAAAGCCGGCGGACAAGCCCGCTGCATGACAGGGGGGGCCCCCACCGGGAGGACCCCAGGGTGGGCGGTCGCCTGTTGGAGTTTTCCCCCATCTGGTTGGAATCCACCACAGACGCGTGGGTTCAGGAGGTGGTCTCTCGGGGCTACTCCTTAACTTTTTGGCATCGCCCACCAACATCGTTCTTTTCCACGAGTCTTCCATCAGACCCGGAAAAGCGCAAAGCGCTAGAACAGGCAGTCCAACGTTTGCTTCAAACAGGGGTCATCATACCCGTCCCCTTGTCCCAAAGGGGTTCGGGGTTTTACGCCAGCCTCTTCTTGGTCAGGAAACCAAACGGTTCCTACAGGCCCATTCTCAACCTAAAGAAGCTAAACAAGTTTGTACGGGTCCCAAAATTCAGGATGGAGACTCTGCGCTCCATTGTCCTGGCCCTTCAGCCAGGAGACTTCATGGCATCCCTGGACATTCAGGATGCGTACTTACACATCCCCATTCGCCCAGAACACCAGCGGTTCCTGCGCTTTGCCATCCTGGACCAACATTTCCAGTTCCGAGCCCTACCATTTGGTCTATCCACTGCTCCCCGGGTGTTCACAAAGGTGATGGCAGTAATGGGCAGCAGTCTGCGCAACCAGGGGATCCGGATACTCCCATATCTGGACGACCTGTTGATTCTTGCTCCGTCTGCAGAACTTCTCCAGGACCACCTGAGGGTGGTAATACAGCTTCTGGAGCGACACGGCTGGATCATCAATTGGGACAAGTCCTCATTGATTCCGGCACAGTCGATGGTTCACCTAGGGGCCAGGTTGGACACCATCCATCAGAGGATCTACCTGCCGGAGGACCGTCGTCTGATTCTACAGTCCAGAGTCCGTCCGCTCCTCCATCCTCGACGGGTGTCCATACATGCCTGCATGAAGGTACTGGGTTCCATGGTGTCGACTTTCGACATGGCAGAATATGCCCAGTTCCATTCCCGCCCCCTTCAGAAGGAGATCCTCTCCAAGTGGTCGGGATCCTACCTCTCTCTCCGATCTCAGGTGATAACCTTATCACCGACAACCCGTCTCTCTCTTTCGTGGTGGCTCCTAGACCAGAACCTCACGTTGGGACGCCCATTCTGGATCCATCAGTGGACCCTTCTCACTACGGACGCCAGTCTCCGCGGGTGGGGAGCGGTCACTTGCCAGAGGTCTTTCCAGGGCCTTTGGTCTACATCGGAGGCCAAGCTCCAAATCAATGTCCTCGAACTGAGGGCGGTCTTCCGAGCCATTTGGCTGGCAGAACCCTGGCTGAGGGGTCGTCCGGTGCAGGTCCAGTCGGACAATTCCACCACAGTGGCTTATATCAACCACCAGGGTGGCACCCGCAGCAGGGCGGCAATGATGGAAACATCCCGCATCTTTCAGTGGGCGGAGAAGAAGATTCCAGCTCTATCGGCGGTCTTTATTCCGGGAGTCCAGAATTGGGAAGCGGACTACCTAAGCCGTCAAACACTGAATGCCGGCGAATGGTCCCTCCATCAGGAGGTTTTCCAGATGCTGGTACATCGGTGGGGCTTACCCGAGGTGGACTTGATGGCCTCTCAACACAACCACAAGGTTCCCTCTTACGGAGCCAGGGCCCGCGACCCGGCCGTCATCTTGGTGGACGCTCTGTCCGCTCCGTGGCCGTTCAGGCTGATGTATGCCTTCCCGCCATTCTCCCTCCTCTTGCGACTGATTCGCAAGCTGAAGGCGGAGGGAGGCACATTGATCCTCGTGGCCCCGTATTGGCCCAGGCGAGTCTGGTTCTCAGACCTCCAGGCTCTGTCGGTGGCCCCCCCGATCCGCTTGCCTCTGCGTCGGGACCTTCTCTCTCAGGGTCCGTGTCTGCATCCAGACCTGAGGCGTCTGGCTTTGACGGGGTGGCTGTTGAGACCTCCCTCTTGAGATCTAGGGGGTTTAATGCTCGAGTAATTTCCACTATGCTTAGAGCAAGAAAGGCTTCCTCTGCGAGAGCTTATCGTCGGGTTTGGAGGGCTTACTTCGTTTGGTGTAGGACTCGCCACTTCAATCCTAAGTCTTACCGCCTGGCTCGGATTCTATCCTTCTTACAGAAGGGCCTGGAGGCTGGATTGCGCTTATCTACCTTGAAGGTTCAAGTCTCGGCTTTGTCCATCTTGTTTCGCCGACGATTAGCACTGTTGCGGGATGTCCGCACATTCATGCAGGGGGTTCTGCGTATCCAGCCTCCCTTTGTCCCCCCGGTTGCTCCGTGGGACCTTTCCCTTGTGCTATCTGCACTCCAGAAACCACCGTTTGAGCCTTTGCGATCAGTGGACCTGTGTTGGCTCACCTGGAAAACGGTTTTCTTATTGGCAATAGCATCAGCTCGGAGGGTGTCCGATCTGTCTGCCCTGTCTTGTAAGTCCCCCTTCCTGGTCTTACACAATGACCGGGCGGTTCTTCGTACTGTCCCTTCTCACTTACCAAAAGTGGTGTCCAGTTTCCACGTTAACCAGGAAATCGTGGTTCCGGCCTTTCAAGGGCCAGATGCATCTTTGGATCAATCATCCTTGGATGTTGTACGGGCGCTGCGCATCTATGTGCGCCGCTCCCGGTCCTTTCGCAAGACGGACTCCCTCTTTGTGCTGTATGGCTTTCAAAAGAGGGGATGGCCGGCCACTAAACAGACTATTGCCCGCTGGCTTCGTTCTGTCATCCGGCAGGCATACCTGGGTGCCTCTCTCCCGGTTCCGGCTGGTATCCGGGCACATTCCACTAGGTCTGTGGGAGCGTCTTGGGCTGTTCGGGGCGGTGCTACAGCTGAGCAAGTTTGCAGAGCTGCGACATGGTCGTCAGCTGCTACTTTTGTGCGTTTTTACGCTTTTGATACATTTGCCTCCCAGGACTCTGCCTTCGGGCAGAGCGTGTTGGCTGCGGCGCAGGCGCGTCCCCACCCATAGGTGGCTGCTTTAGGACGTCCCAAAGTAAAGCTGTGGCCCCTGATGTCTCCCGAAGGAGAAAATGAGATTTATGTCTTACCTGGTAAATCTTTCTTCGAGGACATCAGGGGCCACAGGGATCCCTCCCTGCCGCGCCTGCTTCAGTTACGTTACAAGTTACGTTTCACTGGTTATATATATTACTCCTCTGTTGAGGGTACTAACATGTTTCAGAATGTGTCTCTGTGTGGTGCTTCTCTTCCTTCTCTCTTGTCTCCTGCCATGGCTTGTTAAAAAACTGAGGTCCGTGGCCTGGAGGCGGGGTATAGGAGGGGAGGAGCCTGACTGCCTGGGAGGCAGTTAAAGTTATCCTCTAGGGTGCTGGAGCTCACTCCCACTCCTATTACCCAAAGTAAAGCTGTGGCCCCTGATGTCCTCGAAGAAAGAGATTTACCAGGTAAGACATAAATCTCATTTTTGTTCCAGCCAGCCAGATCTGAAGATAAATCTTACTAGTGTATGGGCACCTTAAGTCTACTGTACAAGACCAAAACACTTTGAGAACCCTCGTCCAGTGTGTACACTCAATATCGTTAACGATGCCCATTCCCGTTGGTCATTCATCTGTACGTGCAGCCCAGTCCTGACTATATAGTCATTGACAGCATGCTCCTGGATGTAGCTGCTGAACGATATCAATGATCTTTAGTGTGTATGCACTTTTATCGTTTGTTGGGGAGAACAGAGAGTTCAAGGGAAATATGTTAATGGTATCTTTCATAGACTATAAGATCTAGTGTGTACTCCGCATGGGAATGTCTGCTATGGTATGGTCACCATACATTACTCCCAGCACCTAGTAATGTCTTACCCAGCTCAGTAGCACCTTCTCCAGGCTGGCTCGCCAAACTCATAGGAAATCACAATTGTTTTTGTGTAAAACTTTATTCTACGGTATTATCACAGCAATGGTTCACTGGCAGGGGGTTAAAATGATGAAATCCTTCAAGTCGGTTAATGGAATGAGCTACTAACATGCAGCCCTCTTGCTGCCTTAAATAAAAAATCACATCATGCCACAATGTTCTTGCAATTAAGTTTAGTATCTCTATCTTACCAATGCACTTTACATTATAGTATCTAGCTGTTATACATTGATTGATTAATCCCTCCATAGAAGAGGGAATCCTCAATATACCAGCCATGTGCACATCCCCAACTTCTTCCCATCATTAATATCTTCCATGACCTGTAACATAACATTTGCCATTGTGATGACTGATCGTAGATTTGTGTTGCTACAGACAAAGCATTGAGGAATTACTGGACGGCTATCATGAGCAAGTCAACATGTGCCTTAAAAACGAGGTATGTACCCTGCATTAATAGCCCATCCTAGGCCTTCTCTGGTAGTTCTCTCTGATGTGTGTCTGCAGGGGTAATAGGGGTTAAATCTCTATCTCCTGCTCACCAGCTCCCTGTGTGCACCCCTCTTATTATAAATGCGTCCTCTCCTTTTTAATTTGGCGGGTTATGGACACATCGACCAGTCTGACCTGATTCCTGCCGCATCCCTAAAGCCTCATTAAGGTCAGAGCTTGAACAGTGAAGGTTTGTTAATGATTAGATTAACTGTGAAAGTCAGATGATTAACTGTCTGCCAGTAACGGGGGAGGGCAATAATCCAACAAGGGGGAACCTTTTCCGGTATTGGGAGCCGCATTGTTCTGCTCTGTGTAATGAAAGGAAGCCGTTTAGTACAGGAAAGTGGTGCGTACAGATGCGTCCTCGCACGCTGTGGCTTCAGTTGGGCCAAATGGCCTCTTGCGGTGGGCGGTTACCGTGCGACTTGTCCATACCAAGCATGCCGCTTATTCCCAGAAATAAAACTAGAAGCAACAAAACGATCAGTCAGATGTGCGACTTTTGTAAATCTGTTTGTGACGGAGACTGAATATGTGCTTTGCCTTCTCTTATTAAACCATCTTTGATGGCACCAAGTCCTGCAGTTCTCTTCCCCCTGATACTTATTCCAGTGTCCCGTACTGACACAGCTATGTCTATGTACTCTGTACTTGTCCTCTATTGTATTCCTGTTTCGCTTATTTGTCTGTGTACTCTGTAGTCGGGCGCTGCGGATCCCTTGTGGCGCCATATAAATAAAGTTTAATAAAATAATAATAAATAATGCTTTTCATATGTATTTTGGGACAATGGAACTAGTGGTTCTAAGATTCAGACCTGATCACTCATCTGCAAATTTGCAGGCGACTGTGAGTAGTTAGTCGCTGCGCAGACAGAAATAAATTGGTGGCGGTGGATGCGATTACAATCTATATGCTTTTTCTATCGCTATTTGGGTTCGTTCGTGCGTGCGCGTTATAATTAGCAATGTGCAGGTTTGGATTTACTCTGATTTATCCGGATTTACTTATTGGCTATCGGCTGTTTTGACTCCAAATCATGTGACAGCCGATTGCCAATAAGATCCTGTTTTGAGTTCTGGGTAAATCCGAACCTGCCCATCTCTAGTTATAATCTGTATGCATGCGCAGAAATTTGATAATCAATTTCATCTGTGAATTCGCACATCAGCGATCAACTCTAAATCATGGCCAAAGTACGTACAATTGTGTTGTAGTACACCTAGCCTCCATACGCCATTCAGCATGAGATGCCTGGAGTGCGTGGGGCTTCAGATCCCGGGCAGCTCTGATCACGTCTGTCGCCTTTTTTTTTTCCAAAATATGTTTTATTGATCCTCACAAGTCATAATGGGTACATACAATAGAGTTAGTACACAGGCACCTAGTGAGGAACAATCCACCATTTTCAAATTTTCCATAACCTATATGAACAATGGAAAGAACATAACATGGTAACTCTAGTAGTGATACAATATCAGATATAATATTGGTGTAGGAATGATAAAGGTGTGTATGGAGCCAATGGTATCACCAATCATTGAAAAAGGGGTTACCAAAAACAATCAACAGTAGCAAATATAATCATAAAAAAAAGAAAAAAGGAAAAGAAACAAAAAAGAGAAAAAAACAACAACCTCAACAGTCCGCTCCCAACTCCAAGCCAACGACCCATCCATGGACTGATCCAGCCTTCCAGCAGAAAAGGAGAGAGGGAAAGGAATATACGAAGGAGGAGAAGAGTAGGTGGGAAAATAGCATGGGCCTAATATTTAGATGATTATAGGAGTTCTATTCTGAAAAAGTTGAAGATTATACCATGAAGTGGACTGGAAGCAAGTTCGGATGGCCTCCTTGGTCCTGGGGGGCGAAGTCTGAATGTATTTGTCCCATACTTAGAACAAGACCGAGGTCATGGATTCTTTATGGAGAGATGCCTCCAGCCAGTCCATGGTAAATAAGAAGAGTAATCGAGAGGTTGCCATCTCTAAGGAGGGAGCAGTATCGTGTATCCATTGCTGTAAAACAGCCTTCCTACCCACCGCTGACAAGAGTACAAGAAGTTTTTTATCATGTTTGGGGACAGCTATTTGGTCTGCTACATATCCAAATAAAGCCCAGGAGTCGCTACATTGAAAGGACAATTTCAATGAGGAGGCAGCAAAATTATGTAGGGTATTCCAGAAGGTTTGAATGTGAGGGCAGGACCATAGGCAATGATATAGGTCCGCCCCAGGTGAGTGACATTTTGGGCAGTCAGAGGTATCGGCAGTGCCTATCAGATGATGAGGTTTAGGGAAAAAGTAAGCCCTATGCAAGATCTTGTAGGACATTTCTTGATAAGAGCTAGCAGGGATGAGCTTCAGATTTAAGAGGAATGTGGATAAGATGGTGTCAGGGTCAAGGGTCGTGGTTTGTGAGGCCCATTTTTGGAGACCCGGAAGGTCTGATTCAGGATCCAATTCAGGGCGTACTCGTGCATATAGTGTGGATATGGTATGTGTACGAGTGCGAATGACGGAGTCAAGAGGGTTCTTAATGTCTTGAGGTCTTAGCTTGGGCAGTATGGATCTTAAATAGTTAATAGCTTGGAGGAAGGCAAATTTATGTTGAGGAGCTAAATGAAAGCGTGGCATGGCTTCGTCGAAGGTTAGTGGCTTATGTGAAGTATTCAATAAGTGACGTAGAGATAGAATGCCAGAAGAGCGCCAAGAAATAAAGGGAGACATGACTGTGCCATTCTGAAATTCTAGGTTACCAACTAAAGGGAGAGATAAAGAGTAATAACAGTTTAAGTGCAGAGATTTCCTCGCACGTCTCCATGCATAGACAGTGGATGAGAGGAGGAGGTTGTCATAATGGTTAGATTGTAATTGAGCATGTAAAATAAAGCTAAGAGAGAGGGGGTAGCAGAACTGGGCATCTAGAGATAAATCTGTAAATACGTTGGAGTCAGTAACCCAATCTACTGCGAAACGAAGAATACAGGCCAGAATTGTTGGAGTCAGTAACCCAATCTACTGCGAAACGAAGAATACAGGCCAGATTGTAATATTTAATGTTGGGCAAGTTGACACCACCTCTTTGGGTAGTTTGCATTAATTTATAAAGACTAATCCTAGGTTTTTTAAATTCCAAATACATTTAGAAATCATAGCATTGGGGGGGGCGTGGCCTGGCAGCCATCCTGTGAAGCAGCACTATACAGAGGCTCCGCTCTCTATTGCCAGAAAAACCCCTTTACACCCCTGCTTTCTCCTCACCCGCCGTTTGGGAGAGCCCCCCTGCCCTTGCCAACCCCCCGGCACCCGTCTGGGTCCGGCTGCGGAGTCGGGAAGCCTCTGCAGAGGCTTCTGCGGATTGCGGCCTACCCGACCGGCGGAAGCCGGGGGCTCGAGTAGTGAGCGCGGCCGCCTCGCGAGCTCCGGGACCCCAGTCGGCGCCGTAAATCGCTCTCGGCCCCCCCAGAGCGCCACCAAGCTCCCCGGGAGCCAGGCACAGCCTACAGAACCTCCCCTACTTGTGGGAACCCCTCAAAGAAGGCTACAGTCTGCCCGAAGCCCACCTGAGAACAGGGGCCGGACGGATCGCGGCCTAGGCCTTAGGCGCAGCCGGATCCTGAATACAGCACCACAGGCACAGCAGTAAGTGGAACATCCCCCAGGCTCCCCACCTACATCTCCGGAGGGCACTGAGGCAGGGTAAGCCCTCTAGCTTTGCCTCTCCAGCCCCCTCTCCTGCCCGGGGCTCCAAGCTGTGGCGGCGGCCATATTAGTAGAGGCAAAGGCCCTTACAGCACCAAGAAACCTGCATAGGGTAGTCTGAGACTAACAAGCCTGGGTGCTTTCATATAAAAAAAAATACATAATAAAAAAATAAATAAATAAATAAACCCTCACAGAGTTGCCCCTCAGACATACCCTCCCTCTAACTAGCGTCCCCACTGAGAAGCTTGTTGTCTCCCTCCCTAACGCTTGTACAAGCTGCTGCTTCCTCCTCAACTTGGGAGAAGACCCTGCTGGTCACATATTAACCACTGGGACAGGCCTGCCTTCCCAACTGCACCCCTCTCTGCACTGACACACGTAGTGTGCTTCCCCCCCCCCAAGAACCTCTGTTCCTGTGACTGCCTGCTGAACTCCCTAGCGGGGACAATGTAATCGGTACCACCCTGAGGTGCTCCCCCCTGACGACCTCGGACTGTCCGTTGCTGCGGTGTAGCTATCCCGTATTGACACCCCAACGTTACCTACTTCTTCTCATAGGCTCTTTATAAGTGCGACACTCTTCCCACTATGCCTTCCAAAAGGGCTAAAGAAGCGGTCCCATCTAAAGTATCTACGCCCGCTAAGAAACGAACGCAGGTCCACTTACCCCAAGTAAGCCCGCAGAAGCGCTCTTTCGCCTCTTTGGGAGACCCCTTAGAGTTGCACTCCCTGCCAGAGCTGGAGGGCATAGATGCCGAATCCGACGAGCCAGTGACGGTGAAGTCCCTATGCCAAGTCTTCTCGGCCTTCCAAGCCGGGATAGCTAAAGATCTCAAATCAGCTATTCGTGAGGTTAAGAAGGAATTGGTGGCGATTGGGGATAGAACAGATCACCTGGAGAGGAAGATGGAAGAATTGGTTGCATCTCACAATGACCTCATCTCCTCCCACGAGCGACAGCAGACTGAACTCTCCCAATTCAAAGCTAAAATGGCGGATATGGAGGATAGGTCCAGACGGAACAACATTAGGATCAGAGGTATTCCCGATTCTGTATCCAACGCAGAACTCGAAGGCTTCGCTACCACTCTATTCCGCAGACTCCTCCCCTCCGCTGACCCTAAAGACCTGCTCATCGATAGGATCCACCGCCTACCAAGACCCAAAACAGTCTCATCTGACCTGCCTAAAGATACGCTTCTCCGGGTCCATTTCTTCCCAGTCAAAGAACGCATCCTGAAAGCAGCTCGTGACCCAAAAAATACTGATTCGCTAGGCAGCCTGCAGCTATTTCAGGACTTTTCCCCTGCGACCCTGGCTAGCAGAAGAGCATTTGCCCCCATCACTCAAGCCCTCCGTGCCCATGACATCAGGTACCGTTGGGGTTTCCCCGTGAAGCTGATCATCACCTATGAAGACACCAACTACACCGTATCTTCCTTGGATGCTGGAGTGAAGCTCTTGCTCGATTGGGACATCTCCACCGCTTCCCCCCAGGAGCGGAAGCGCCCTCACCCTCTCCAGCAGGACTGGACTGAAACCTGAGCTCGGGGACCCTAACAGGTTTAACCCCGCCTGTGATGCAGCCTCCGCAGCATCTCTACTCTCTGCCCTCCCCAAATGGGTCGAGGCTTCTGCGATAAGTATTTGTTGAGTTTTGTTTCTTTGTTTTAACTGTTTGCTCTTATCAATGTTATCGTTATTATTGCATTGGTTAACCTTGTTAGTAACCCCCTCCCCCACATTAGACGGGAAGCCCTCCGCCTTGCCCACCCTGGTGAGGTGAATATTTCTAGTACCTCCCTACCTTCAACAGATAATTATGGGTTCCTCCTTACTGTCTAGTCCCCTCCTTAGCATCCCTGGTCGTCAAACGGGGGGCAACCTCCCTCCCCCCTCTACTACCCTTAGAATCGCCTAGCCACTGCCTCCAACACACCTCTATACTACTGCATGAAACCCTACTTCCTCTCCCCTGCAGTAGTTATGCGGGTCCCACTTGCTGGACCCTTTTGTTTTGTCTTTCCCTTTCTCCCTCTTCGCTTCCCTATCTGCCTTCTACCTACCCCCTTCCCCCCTCAACGCGGACTACCGAATCTTACAACATCCCATCCCCCCCACCACCCACTCACAAACACGCCCGGTGCTTGGCAGTTCCCCCCACCCTCTAGCTATGCCTAAACTCTTAACCTTAAACGTTAAGGGACTGAACTCCCCCCAAAAGCGAAGGATGGCACTCACATACTTCCATAAGCAAAAGGCAGATATAGTGGCCATCCAAGAGACTCACTTCTCCTCTACTAACCCCCCTACATTTAAGGACTCCAACTTTCCAACCGCCTTTTATGCCAATGGCCCCTGTAAGCGAAATGGGGTTGCCTTACTTTTTAACCGCCACACACCCTTTATTTGCCAGACCCAAACCTCGGATAAAAACGGAAGATACCTGATTGTCACTGGCCTCTTAGATAATAGACTAGTGACTATCGCATCTATCTACGCGCCTAATGCCAATCAGGTGCCCTTCCTCCGTAAACTCTTTACCTTAATTAAAAGAATCGCGAAGGGCTCCCTGATCCTACTTGGAGACTTTAACCTAGTTTTAGACCCGAGATTAGACAAATCCCGCGCGCCTGGTACTCAAGAAGCCCGTGTGAATGCCCAGTCATCAGCATTTCGTAACCTTCTCCTGGAATTTGATGTGTATGACACTTGGAGAACAGCTTATCCCTCTGGCCGGGAATACACATTTCACTCCCATGTCCATAATACCTACTCCAGAATTGATTACATCCTCTGCGACAAATGGGCCCTCCAACACTCATCTGGAGTCGATATTCTCCCTATCTCATGGTCTGACCACGCGCCGGTACTGTGGCACTGGAACTTCCTCCCTGCTAATATCCCCCCAAGACCCTGGCGCCTTTTCCCACATTTACTAGCTGACCCTTACGCAAAAAATCACATCCTAAAAACCTTAACCGATTACTTGGCCAATAATCAGACCTCTGATACTTCAGTAACTAACCACTGGTGCACGCTTAAGGCGGTCGTTAGAGGAGCGGCCATTCAAGCTGGGGCCACCTTGAAGCGCAAAGCAGCAGCCACCCAAGCAGCATTAGAATCTAAACTTGCTGAATTGGAAAAGAGGAATAAAAAATCCCCCACCCCCGCTTTAAAGACCGAACTTACCTTAATCCGTAGCCAAATCCAAAAACTGCTCATGGCTCGTACCCAAGCTGCCTTAGACAAGTTGAGACATAGATATTACCTTTCTAGCAACCGTTCGGGCAGACTGTTAGCCCGTAGGCTTCGTGCCCAACAAGCAAGGAACAGGATTAAATGTATCATTTCTCCTAACAAAAAGAAGATCAACAACCCCAAGGACATTGCAGACCAATTCGCAAATTTTTACTCTAAACTTTACAATTTATCCTCAGATCCAGCAACACCGCAACCCACCAGCTCCTCTATTGAGGGCTTTCTTGATTCCTTACACTTCCCCACCCTCTCCCAAGACCAACTAGACGATCTTAATGCCCCATGGTCACAGGCGGAAATCCAAGCGGCCATAACAACCCTCCCTCGTAACAAGGCCCCGGGCCCTGACGGTTTCATTAACGACTTTTACATTTCCTTCAACTCCCTCTTATCCCCTTATTTAACTGATCTATACAACACCCTATCTTCAACAGGACAGGCCCCCCCGGAACTCCTGGAGGCTAGGATAGTGACAATCCCTAAACCGGGTAAAGATCCTGCCTTGTGCCAAAATTACCGCCCAATCGCCCTCCTCAATAGTGACATAAAGATTTTTGCAAAACTAATGGCGACCCGTATTAATCAATCCCTACCCCTCTTGGTCCACCCGGATCAAACAGGGTTTGTCCCGGGGCGCCAGGCTTCTGATAACACCAGAAGAGTGTTCAACCTAGTTGACTCTCTTTCCCCCGCCCAAGACCTCCTTCTTCTCTCACTTGATGCTGAAAAAGCATTTGATAGACTTAATTGGCAGTACATGAGGGAGGTCTTGGAGCGCTTTGGATTCAGAGGTCGCATCCTGTCATCCATCTTGTCACTCTATTCCTCTCCGTCGGCGCGAGTATTTAGTAATGGCTTTCTCTCCTCTCCCTTCCAAATCTCTAATGGCACAAGGCAGGGTTGCCCCCTTTCCCCCCTCATTTTTGTCCTTTCCATTGAACCACTGGCTATGTCCATTCGCAATAATCCCAATACGCCGGGTCTCCGGGTAGGCCCAACCGACCACAAACTAAGCCTCTTTGCCGACGATGTTTTACTTTTTGTGACAGACCCCATTAAGTCCCTCCCACATATCCATAGTATTCTGGACGCTTATAGTGCCGCTTCCTTTTATAAACTCAATACATCTAAGACGGACGCTCTCCCGATCAACCTTACTGACTCGCTTCCCCTACTGAAAGCCTCATATAATTACAACTGGCAGACTGAATATATTAAGTACCTTGGCATTCTGATCCCCCCTAATAAGACTTTAGTCTTCGAGGTGAACCTAACTCCTCTTCTCGCTTCCATCTCCTCTATATCTAAATCATGGCTAGCCTATGAAATATCGTGGATGGGACGTATGGCAGCATTTAAAATGTCCCTGCTCCCCAAGCTAATGTACCTCTTTCGAACTATTCCCTATATCTTCCCCAAGCGATGGTTACAAACAGCCACCTCCATTCTCTTGAAATATGTATGGGCCTCCAAACCCCCAGCGCTAGCTCGCTCCAAATTGTCACCCCCCCGAGCGTTTGGTGGTCTAGGCCTCCCTGACCTTTTCCATTACCAGAAAGCGTGCCTTCTTGCCCAGTCTAAACTCTATTTTGACAATAATGCCCCCAGGGCATGGGTGGGTGTCGAGCAGTCCCGGTCACCCCTCATCCCGATACGGGATCTTTTTAAACTCCCCAAACATATTAGGCCCTCGCCATCCGGGCTTCTCCCAGCGACAATAGCCTCCTTACAGGCTTGGGATGAACTACTTTCTACGCTGCGAGCTTCTTCGGCCCTCATCTCTACCCTCCCTATTGTAACAGTGGCTAAATTGATACCGAACCTCAATCTAAATACTTGGAGAAACTGCGGGATCTCCTCACTCGGCGATGTGGTGAACGCCAATGCGATCCTACCCTTCGCCTACCTACAAGAATCATATTCCCTCCCACCCCACGAATACTTCCACTATCTACAGCTATCTCACTGGTGGAACACCCATCTCTCTAAACCTCCCTCTCCTGCTGCCCACTACCTGACTACCATCTCCCGTATCACCCAGACCACTTCCACAGGCGACATCTCTTTCTGGTATAACACCCTGATTACCCCCCCCGGAATTTACGAAGCTGTCCGTACATTGGAAATGGGAGGCAGACCTAGGCATACAGATTTCAACCCAGCAATGGCGCAAGATCTTTATATCGTCTTTCACAATGTCTCGATGCCTTAATCACTCAGAAATGCACTTCAAACTGATCAACCGCCTTTACCTAACGCCCGACCGCCTGCACGCCTTCTGGCCGTCGTGCTCCAACTTGTGTTGGCGGCAATGTGGGAATGTGGCTCCATTTTTCATATCTTTTGGTCTTGTCCCAAACTCAAGCATTACTGGGAAGAGGTATTTACGTTAATTAATTCCGTCTTGCAGCTATCCATCCCCCCTGACCCTCTCGTAGCCCTATTCCATGTTTTCCCCCAAGCGCTCCCCACAGGGAAATCCTATGTGCTCGGCCATATCTTAATAGCTGCTAGAGCTAATTTAGCCCAATTGTGGAAACAACCTTCCCCCCCCTCCCTTCTTCAAGTAATACTGAAAACCAATCACCACTTCCTTATGGAGACCTATAGTCTCCCCCATGCGCCGAGTCCCTCCTCCCTGCTCACCAAATGGGAACCCTGGACCAAATACACATCCTCGGAGTTGGGGGCCAAATTTTTCCCTCCCGCTCCACTGCCTATCCCTCCCAGACCCAACTTGAATGAGTCTCCCGACCCAGCCCTTCCTCCGGCATAACCACCCCCTTATATGATCTCCCACCGAGCTGGCGCCTTACCACTTGCACCCAGTCTAGACAACGGCTGAGACGCACCCCCTAAGTTCCTGCGAGGTGCATGCCTGGTTAGTTTAGATCCCAGACCATTCAGTGATTTAATCTATAATCTGTTAGACGTCTTAATCGCTCTGCGCAGCGAAGTGTTTGTGTTGTTGCCTCATAATTTGTCATTATGTTGTTTTACCTCGAATGCAATTGTAGTCCCCCCCCTCTCTAACTGTTCCCACCCCCACCCTCTCTTACTTTCTGTACCCCCCCCCCCCCATATTATTTGATTTCAATAAAAATTTATTGATGCAAAAAAAAAAAGAAATCATAGCATTGAGTGTTGACAAATCACATTTAGTATGTAAAATTGGGGTCATTTGTAAAACATACAGAAGCTTAGGAAAACTAGCCATTTTAAAGAGGTTACAGCGCCCTAGAAAATTAAGAGGCAGATTTTGCCAGAGAGCAAGTTCCTGTTTTATTTATTGAATGACAGGAGTAATGTTACAGGAATATAGATTATGGGGATGTGGGGGAAGGACGATGCCTGGATAAGTAATGTGAGAGGGAGCCCATTTAAAAGGAAAGGGGGTGGACCATCCTACACGTGCCTGGCCAAAAATGGCCAGAGCTTTGGACTTTTGGAAATTAATTGAAAATCCAGCAAAGGAAGAAAACCTGTTAATTGTATCAATTAAAAGAGGGACAGAATATTTGGGATTGGATAGAAAGAGGAGAACATCATCAGCAAAGGCCACCGTACGTAGCTCCCTAGTGCCTATGGAGATGCCCTTTAAGTGGGGTGACAATAAAATAAAGCAGAGGAGCGGTTCGAGGGCCAGATTGAAGAGTAAGAGAGAAAGGGGGCAACCCTGACGGGTTCCCCTTTCAAGGGGAAAGGAGTGGGAGGTAACGTTATTGACAATTACTTTAGCCATGGAGTTGGTGTATAGGGATTTAACAAGAGCACGAAAAGACTCACCAAATAGTTGACTAGCCAGAACTCTATGGAGGTGAGGCCAGGCAATTTTGGTCAAAAGCCTTCTCAGCATATAAATTTAGTAGAATATTGGCATGGACTTGATGGAGACGGTTATAGGAGATTGCGGCAATAGCTGCCCAGATGCCCACCACAGACTGTCTCCCTTTTACAAAGCCCAATTGGGCAGGCGAGATCAAACGTGGTAAACACTTCTGCAGGCGATTAGCCATTCATTTTGTGAGAATTTTAAAGTCTTGGTTTAGAAGAGATATAGGGCGATATGAGCCGACAAGAGAGGGGTCTTTGTCAGGCTTCGGGAGTACCATCATTTTGGCTTCATTAAAGTTATGTGGTAGGGTTTTTGAGGTCAGAATATGATTAAAAAGGAGGGCCAAAGTCGGGGAAATCTCAGAGTAGAACTCAGCACTAAAGCCATCTGGGCCCGGACTTTTTCCATTAGGGAGGGATTTAATGGTGGTACGTATTTCCTCCTCCGTGATAGGCTGTCTAACATATCCCTTTCCTCTTGTAAGAGTGTGGGCAGGTTAGAGGCTGTTAAGAAAACTCACTTTCAGCCGCATTGTCTGGAGCTACTGAATACAGGGATTTATAGAACTCCATAAATTCTGCACAAATGGCGTTGGGATCGGTGAGAAGTGTTCCTGATTGTTTGATCGTGTGTACCCATGTGCGGGAGCGTGGTCCTTTAATTAGGTTGGCCAGAAGCTTGCCCGATTTTGTTTCCAAATCTATGTAGCTTATTTTTAAAATGGTTATGGCTAGACTGGGCTTGTTCTGTAAGAAAGGTGTCATAAAGCAGTTTAGAGGAGAGATACGCCACCTTGTTAACAGGATTGTCAGAGTGTTTATACGTTCCATAAGCCTCGGTTAGAGTCTTACTTAAATCTTTCAATCGGAGTGTAAACCGTTTGCGAGTAGAATAGACATAAGACATGATGTGTCCTCTGAGTACTGCTTTCGAAGCATTCCAAAACAGTGGGGGGTCATTAGCATGGGCGGCATTATCAGTGGTATAGTTAGACCATGATTGTTTAAGGTGTAATAGGAAATCATTCAAATGGAAAAGATGGGACAGAAAGCGCCAACATTTTGTGAAGGATAGGGGGAGTGACAATCTAATGGATAACAAAATAGGGGCATGGTCAGAAATGATGATGTCATGAATGGAGGTATGTGTCACCCTGGGAAGGAGATGGTCTGAGAGAAATAAATAATCTATATGGGAGTGGGTCGAGTGGGGGTGAGAGTAGAATGAATAATCTTTTTGTAAGGGGTGAAAAACGCGCCAAGGGTTGGTCAAAGATAGCTGAGAGCATAAAGGTGAAGGAAGATTAGAAAATGCTGGGGGCTGGCGTGAACTCACCCCTGATCTGTCCATGGATGGGTCAACGGCTGCATTAAAATCTCCTCCAAGGATGAGGTTGGTATGTTCCCATTAAAGCAATTTCTGTAGGACTAAGGAAAAAAAGGAATCATTAGGGTTTGTGGGGGCATAGACATTAAACAAAGTATATGTAATGTTCTTAATAAGTACATCTAGCAGGATAAATCTACCATTGGGATCTACAGATTTTCTGACTATAGAGTACTGCGGATTCTTGTTGAATAAAATAGCTACACCTCTGGTTTTGTTAGTAAATGAAGCAGAGATGCATTCGCCTAGCCAAGGGACCCTAAGTGTAGGCTGTGAGCCATCAACCCAGTGGGTCTCTTGTAAAAAAAACAATGTGCGGAGACATATACGTTGTAAATGTGTGAGAACCTTGTGGCGTTTTACTGGGTGATTTAGGCCCTCTACATTCCAGGAAATAACATTAAATGAGAGGAGAGGGACATCCCTCTCTGTGGTCAGTTATACTAACCAATTCCTGTGGGCGGGATCATATAAAAAGGTGTGTATGACAAGGGAAGCCCCCATCCATCCCAACGAGCAAAGGTGGGGTATTCCATAGAGGGAGCAGGTCCGGGGTCAGAGCAGACACAAACAAAAGATTACCTATAAACTAACAGAGAAAACATTAGCAATAGAGCATATATAGACCCAACAGTCACCTATCTAGTAGTCAGTATGTGAAATAAGGGGGCAACAAGTATAGTTGACAATGCCCACATCAGGCTCCAATAAATAGAAAGAAAACCCTATGAAAGGGAGGAGCAACGTTCAGGTGTCGGGAATAGAGAAATTAGCCTTCGCGTCTTCGGGGGAGTCAAAGAAGCGTGGTTTACTATCCTCAAACACCCGGATATATTAGGGAGAATTAAACGTTGGAGTCGATGAGATGTTTGCAGACGGTGCAAATTTTTTATGCTTGGTGGCCACCAGAGCTGAGCAGTCCTGTAAAATGAGTAGGCGTTCTCCATTATAGGAGATTTGGGCCGTTTTACGATAATGGTGCAGAACTTTAATTTTGTCTGCGTAGTTATAACAGGGCGTGGCCATCCCCCACGGTTGGGCCGATGCGGTGCGCTCTCTCTATGACAAGAGTGATCCCCTTGAGATCAGGTGCAAGTTGCTCAGGAAGCCAAGTAGATAGGAGGTGGAGGAGTTCAGGACCCCTCACTGATTCGGGGATACCCACTGCCCTCAGGTTGTTGCGACGGCTCCTGTTTTCCAGGTCGTCTATTTTCTCCTGGAGGGCCGCGATCTCTCTGGCTTGGGTGTCAACAATGCGTTGACTCGCAGTAAGGTCATCTTCCAGAGACAAAACCCTCTGTTCAACTTTGTCTAAGCGCTGGGAATGGTGGGTCAGTTGGGTGAGGCTAGAATCAATGGCCTCCTTGAGCCCAGCCAGTTTCTCATCCAATAAGGGACCAAGCACTGCCGCAATTTTGGTTTGGTAGTGGATTTACGCTTGTTTTTAGAAGAAGATCTGGTGGAGGAACGGTCAGAGTCCGTGGAGTGTCCACAAGTAGTAATGTCAGAGGGGGCCAAAGCAGGATCCGCAGAGGACATTTGAAGTGGTACCAAAAACTTTTTCATATACAGAGAGTGTACTGGGGTACCAATAGTAGGTAGAGGAGAGCAATCAGGGTGGTATGAAGGCTATCTGCGTGGAGTTAAAATTGCATGGTGTATATGGATATGGTCACATTATTGAATAGAATGAAGCAAGGTCACATCAGGCCCGTTGGGGTTTGAAAAGTCAGACCAGGTTACATTGCTTATTCTTTCTGAGTATTATGCTCAAAGTATGAAAGTGTCGAAGCAAAAATCAGTCACTTATATCAAAGTATTTGTTGGTGCACAGTGTTTCTCTCTCAACAGGGGAAATGGATGGGTCAAATAGGCTGTGCACAGAAAGCCGTAGAGAGGGGTATCGTAGAAGTTCTGGGGTATCTGCTATCAGTTTATAGCATATAATACCGTTCTAGCAGCACACAGCCAGTGCCTGATCATATTAGAGCCAATAATGCAGTAATTAGCAGAGTCTGATTATGGAGAGGTATGGCAGGCCTCCTCAGTGAACAAGCCCCAGCCTGCACAAGCATACCTGGGGCCCTATAATCAGGGCCACATCTGTTGATACTGGGTACCTTATTTGCAGGGTAGTCCACCAGGCATGGAGACAGTAAAGGGTTAAACCCAGTATTTGGAGGAGTCTGGGTCCCATGTTGTGCTGTATCCCCTCTTCTGGAGCCAAGACAGGATCAGTGGTGGGGTAAAGCCAGGGGGGTGCAGTTTGATGTCTGCAGCGCTGATGGGGTGGCCAGGCGGGTAGGCGCCCCCGGAGCTCACCCGCGGGCGTCTGTTGTGGCCGAAATTTAGTCCCCGGCTGCAGCCTTGTCCCCGAGGCCCAGACGGTGGTGGGAGCGTGCTGAAAACAGGGCTGGAGGTGTGGGGCTGTGAATCGCTGCTCCCGCTATGTAGCGCGGATGTCTGGCAACCTCCGGAGCGCCGCGTGCACCCACCGCGGCCGAAATCCAGTCCCCGGCTTCTCTCTGTATGCTAGGCCGCAACCTGCAGGAGGGCTGGGAAGCCCTCTGCGGCAAGCACTGTCTGGGTCCCGAAGGCTTCAGCAGGGCAGCGGTGGGACTCCTAGGCGGCCAGGTGATGGGGGAATAAGGGATAAGTACTGGTGAAGTGGGAGCTGAGGGAAAGTGCTGCCGTCCTCAATGGCTGCCAAGCCACGCCCCCGCCTTTTTGGTTTTAATGCCGAAAATGTGTCTTAGTTTTCACGTAGCGTCACTGTCCTGATTAAAGTAATATGTTATTTTTGCAAACTGTGTGTCTGTATATGGATCAGAACAGCTGCAGGTAATATATTGTAGTCGTCTCAGCCGCACACAGATATGTCATTTATCACTTTATTCAGCACAGACGTCTGCTTGTTACCTAGTCATATCACGTCGCGACTTAGATGCATTTTCAGCAATAAGTCGCCCAATGCTATCAGACTTGGCGTGTCCAGATGGGATGCTTCTGTGCAGCAAAGATGTATGCGGACACATCTGTAGATTCTTATCTAGTTAAACAAACCACAACCTTCTTGAAGTGGTCGAGGATGTAACAAGGGGGCACCCACAACTATGTATTTTATGGTCAGCTACTCTGCCCACCGTTAGATTGCACTTAGGGGGTCTCTGCAATCTTTCCAGTGTTACTTTATGTAAATGTCACTGTTCCAGAGTAACCCGTACAGAGCTGCTGACCAGGTCATCAAAGCGGTGAGAAATATCTGCAAGACTGTGGACCACGTGGAGACCCCATCTATCACGGAGTGCGTCAAGAAGCTGCGGAGAGCCGTGAACCTGCCTCGGAGCCGCAGCGTGGAGGTACGGAAGAAGCGAGTTCTGCTAGCGAATGGATGGGGGAAATGTTTCTGTTAAGCTAATTCTTCTGTATGTGTTTGTAGGGTCCTTCCAGCCCCGCTGCTGCCGGATGTAACCACAGTGCTTTAGATGGTCAGTGTAATGGAGGTTATAACCTGTATAACCTGCTGTCAGTAGGGAGAAATAACTGCTGATTATTTGTGTGTAACCCTTAGGTACTCCACCCTGTGAGAGTCCCTTGCAAGAAAGCTTAAGCCAGTTAACTACTGCTGTTCACAAGCTGCTGCAGCTCCATTTAACCTCCTGCACCCCCGTTAGGAACCCCAGTGACAGCAGACCCCTCAAAGAAGCCCGGACGTCTGCTGACCATCTCCAGTTCACTATATTTGCTGCACATGGAATCCCCACAGGCTGGGTGTCCAGGTGAGAAGTGACTGTTTCCTGCGTCCGCGCTATTGCGCTCGGAGGTCATTGCTTAATATAATCGCTGTGACGTATTTGGTTTTGTGACGATTGTGCTGTATTCTGATTAGCTCTCCCTGTCCAGAAATCTGTACCTGCATGTATATTTGTATTAGCATGCGTACCTGTGTGCCATAGGAATGCTGATCTACCATATATACTCGAGTATAAGCCTACTTTTTCAGAACATTTTTTATGCTGAAAGCCCCCCTCAGCTTCTACTCGAGTGAGGGTCCCACTTGAGTCAATACGTTTTCCCAGTTTTTTGTTGTAAAATTAGGTGCCTCGGCTTGACTTTATACTCGAGTATATACGGTATATGGTGTTCATCTCGTGTTTGGAAACCTTTAATGTATCATAGATTTTATTCAGGGGCATACTAAAATGTGCATACATAAAACCAGTGTAACAAGACCTATCTGATCATGATAGAACTCCTGGCCACACAGGAAGCAACCATATAGTTGTGTTCTTTTTTCACACCCTCAACCTCTCTGTTGTGGTGCTTCTAGCACACCCAAGCCTGTATTTCAGCAGAGCGATACAGACCAAAATGTGCTAAAAGCAAAATTGCACAGTTTGAAAGTTGCAGGGTGCTAGAATGAACATTTATCTAGTCTAAGATCCAAAATAAAGGAAGCGGTGTTACCAGAAGCAGGCCCCATATTTTGTCATACCTCTGAGACCAGTTATTTGCATGCATGCGCAATGGCACCACTTTGAAATGCCCAATACATTTTCAGTATGCTCCTGGTGTGCACCTGAAATAATACTCTGCATGGACCCAATCAGGTGACCAATCATTTCTGCGCTACGTCCGGAGTCTGTAGTGCGGTTTCCTCTGAGAGAGCGAGAGTTTGATAACTCTGCAGCATAATTGGCGACCAGAAATATACGCTCATTGAAGTGTGAATGTATATTTCTTTCAGCACTTCAGTCGCAGGGAAATGTTAGGTCAGCGGTATTTGCTGTGGAAATGTTTGTCCTCTTGTGATAACATGGAAGGGAAGAAAGTGGGAGTACTATAAAGTAACCATTCTGAGCTCTCTTTCAGTTAATCAGCAGAATCTGTCCCCCTCGTGTCATGGCGGACACCTTATTATTGTAGATACAGTAACGGTGATTATAAAAATGGTGCCATTTTTAGGCAGTATATCGGATTAAACTCTTCCCAGTGCTTGTAACCGGTACATTCCTGAATTATTCCTGCTGCTTCCTGATCACTCATCAGATTTTTAAACCATTTTTTCTTCTTCTGTACTTTAGCTTTGAAAAGTATTATTTAGTCTGTTCCCTGCTGCACAATGGGAGAGATATGTTTAAACCGGTCCAGTCTAAGAAAGTTGGAACATACAAGAGTTTCTTCTATCTCGTTAAATGGGATGAACTGTAAGTATCTGGTATGAACCAGCAGTGATTGTATTACTGTACTGTGTCCTGCCGGTGTTAGAGAGCAGTTTCTTACTGGTATTTTCCTGTGTATTGTGGCGGCACCCTGTGTAATCTTGTGGTCCCCATATATTATTGGCTAGGATGCTGTTATATTACTGGCTAGGATGCTGTTATATTACTGGCTAGGATGCTGTTATATTACTGGCTAGGATGCTGTTATATTACTGGCTAGGATGCTGTTATGTTACTGGCTAGGATGCTGTTAGATTACTGGCTAGGATGCTGTTATATTACTAGCTAGGATGCTGTTATATTACTGGCTAGTGTGCTGTTATGTTACTGGCTAGGATGCTGTTATATTACTGGCTAGGATGCTGTTAGATTACTGGCTAGGATGCTGTTATATTACTGGCTAGGATGCTGTTAGATTACTGGCTAGGATGCTGTTATGTTACTGGCTAGGATGCTGTTAGATTACTGGCTAGGATGCTGTTAGATTGCTGGCTAGGATGCTGTTAGATTACTGGCTAGGATGCTGTTAGATTACTGGCTAGGATGCTGTTATGTTACTGGCTAGGATGCTGTTAGATTACTGGCTAGGATGCTGTTAGATTACTGGCTAGGATGCTGTTAGATTGCTGGCTAGGATGCTGTTAGATTGCTGGCTAGGATGCTGTTAGATTGCTGGCTAGGATGCTGTTATGTTACTGGCTAGGATGCTGTTAGATTACTGGCTAGGATGCTGTTAGATTACTGGCTAGGATGCTGTTAGATTGCTGGCTAAAATGCTGTTAGATTGCTGGCTAGGATGCTGTTAGATTGCTGGCTAGGATGCTGTTAGATTGCTGGCTAGGATGCTGTTAGATTGCTGGCTAGGATGCTGTTAGATTACTGGCTAGGATGCTGTTAGATTGCTGGCTAGGATGCTGTTAGATTGCTGGCTAGGATGCTGTTAGATTGCTGGCTAGGATGCTGTTAGATTGCTGGCTAGGATGCTGTTAGATTGCTGGCTAGGATGCTGTTAGATTGCTGGCTAGGATGCTGTTAGATTGCTGGCTAGGATGCTGTTAGATTGCTGGCTAGGATGCTGTTAGATTGCTGGCTAGGATGCTGTTAGATTGCTGGCTAGGATGCTGTTAGATTGCTGGCTAGGATGCTGTTCTGTTGCTGGCTAGGATGCTGTTCTGTTGCTGGCTAGGATGGAGTTCTGTTGCTGGCTAGGATGCTGTTCTGTTGCGGGCTAGGATGCTGTTCTGTTGCGGGCTAGGATGCTGTTCTGTTGCGGGCTAGGATGCTGTTCTGTTGCTGGCTAGGATGCTGTTCTGTTGCTGGCTAGGATGCTGTTCTGTTGCTGGCTAGGATGCTGTTCTGTTGCTGGCTAGGATGCTGTTCTGT
This sequence comes from Crinia signifera, assembly GCF_055691185.1. Taxonomy (NCBI): domain Eukaryota; kingdom Metazoa; phylum Chordata; class Amphibia; order Anura; family Myobatrachidae; genus Crinia; species Crinia signifera. The sequence goes on along the minus strand of NC_139227.1, from coordinate 125,383,533 downwards.
TGCTGGCTAGGATGCTGTTCTGTTGCTGGCTAGGATGCTGTTCTGTTGCTGGCTAGTGTAAGTTCTGTATTTGTTCTCAGGATCATTTTCCCTATACAAATGGCCCAGCTGCCCCAGGAGTCTGTTCTGCAGCTCAGGCTGTATGGGATATATAACACAAACAGTGGGGGGTCCCCAGACTCCAATAAGCAGAGGAAGGGACCTGAGATGCTGGGGCAGGTGTCTCTGCCACTATTCACATTCAAGAGGTAAGTGATCCTAATACAACTATGCACTATGTGATGGAGTATTGTGGGGGTTACAGAAGTTACCTCTTGTGTGTCCCTTGGTCTGAAATACTCTGTGCTAGGTGCACCTAAAGGGGACTGTTACAGGCTCCTTATCTTGCAGCTCTCAGACCCCTACTCCCACCCTGATTGGTACACAGTGTGGCCTCGTTCCTACTCCCAGTGCTACTGCCGGGTTAATGGGTGCTCTGCCCACAGATGCCACCTTGCCTGGCACCACTGCAGCCTCTGGAAATTAATATTTGTGGGTGATCCGTCCTATTTGCCCTGCAGTGATCAGGCTCCCAGTTCTCACTACACTTTACTAAATCTGTAACTCTCCCAGGATACTGACAAGTGGAACCAAGCTGCTAAACCTATGGACATCTGTCATCTCCAGCACAACGCCTGGCACCATGGGCAAAAAGACCACGCCGCTGCAGAAGTTGGTGCTACAGGTGAGATTTTGCTTGTGTAAGTGGCGGTAGAACATTACAGAACACAATGCCGGGGATGAGGTTTTGTGTGTTCCACCAAAGATCAGACCTGCTGAATTGGACGCCTCCATAAACCTATCTCTGCGGGTTCAGCTGCATTGTTAGAGGTTCTTATATCATATAGTGCTTATGTCTTCCATTGATTGTGTGTCTATGTAATGTATTTCCATCTTCCATCCATAGTGCATGTCAGAAAGGGACATGTAATTGTGGTGGTAGTGTTGTGAAACCTTAATCTTTCATTGAAGGTTGACTTCCCTTCTCCGGCCTTTGATATCGTGTACAAAGCTCCAGAACCAACGGGTACCTGCGTTCCACAGAGCATAGACGGGCTGGAAAAAGACAACAAGAGCCGACTCCTCTCGCTCATCACCAGGGACTTCCCGTCCGGGTAGGTGATCCTATAATTCCACTATAGTCATTCCAGATAAGAGTGTGCAGCATTTCTGGCAGTTGTGGGTAATGGTAAAAAAGTCTTGGCATTGGTCTTGATTATTAACCAGGTATGTGACAGAGACAGGTGCTATGTGATCCAGGCACGGTCCTTATGCACGGGATGTGGTCAGTATTCTGGCGTTCAGTGTTCCGACGCTGGCATCCCGACTGTCATCAGAGTACCGTTCCCGGAAAACGCTCAGGATGCCGATGCTGCAATACAGCTAGTGCGGCCAGGAAAGGGAGGTTATGGGGAGGTAGATGGAAGGGTTAGGCTGCTGCAAGGGAGGTTATGGGGAGGTAGATGGGAGGGTTAGGCTGCTGCAAGGGAGGTTATGGGGAGGTAGATGGGAGGGTTAGGCTGCTGCAAGGGAGGTTATGGGGAGGTAGATGGGAGGGTTAGGCTGCTGCAAGGGAGGTTATGGGGAGGTAGATGGGAGGGTTAGGCTGCTGCAAGGGGGGGTTATGGGGAGGTAGATGGGAGGGTTAGGCTGCTGCAAGGGGCGTTATGGGGAGGTAGATGGGAGGGCTAGGCTGCTGCAAGGGAGGTTATGGGGAGGTAGATGGGAGGGTTAGGCTGCTGCAAGGGGCGTTATGGGGAGGTAGATGGGAGGGCTAGGTTGCTGCAAGGGAGGTTATGGGGAGGTAGATGGGAGGGTTAGGCTGCTGCAAGGGGCGTTATGGGGAGGTAGATGGGAGGGTTAGGCTGCTGCAAGGGAGGGTATGGGGAGGTAGATGGGAGGGTTAGGCTGCTGCAAGGGAGGTTATGGGGAGGTAGATGGGAGGGTTAGTCTGCTGCAAGGGGCGTTATGGGGAGGTAGATGGGAGGGTTAGGCTGCTGCAAGGGAGGATATGGGGAGGTAGATGGGAGGGTTAGGCTGCTGCAAGGGAGGTTATGGGGAGGTAGATGGGAGGGTTAGGCTGCTGCAAGGGAGGTTATGGGAAGGTAGATGGGAGGGTTAGGCTGCTGCAAGGGGCGTTATGGGGAGGTAGATGGGAGGGCTAGGCTGCTGCAAGGGAGGTTATGGGGAGGTAGATGGGAGGGTTAGGCTGCTGCAAGGGGCGTTATGGGGAGGTAGATGGGAGGGCTAGGTTGCTGCAAGGGAGGTTATGGGGAGGTAGATGGGAGGGTTAGGCTGCTGCAAGGGGCGTTATGGGGAGGTAGATGGGAGGGTTAGGCTGCTGCAAGGGAGGTTATGGGGAGGTAGATGGGAGGGTTAGGCTGCTGCAAGGGAGGTTATGGGGAGGTAGATGGGAGGGTTAGTCTGCTGCAAGGGGCGTTATGGGGAGGTAGATGGGAGGGTTAGGCTGCTGCAAGGGAGGATATGGGGAGGTAGATGGGAGGGTTAGGCTGCTGCAAGGGGGGGTTATGGGGAGGTAGATGGGAGGGTTAGGCTGCTGCAAGGGGGGTTATGGGGAGGTAGATGGGAGGGTTAGGCTGCTGCAAGGGAGGTTATCGGGAGGTAGATGGGAGGGTTAGGCTGCTGCAAGGGGGGTTATGGGGAGGTAGATGGGAGGGTTAGGCTGCTGCAAGGGGGGTTATGGGGAGGTAGATGGGAGGGTTAAGCTGCTGCAAGGGGGGTTATGGGGAGGTAGATGGGAGGGTTAGGCTGCTGCAAGGGAGGTTATGGGGAGGTAGATGGGAGGGTTAGGCTGCTGCAAGGGGGGTTATGGGGAGGTAGATGGGAGGGCTAGGCTGCTGCAAGGGGGGTTATGGGGAGGTAGATGGGAGGGTTAGGCTGCTGCAAGGGAGGATATGGGGAGGTAGATGGGAGGGTTAGGCTGCTGCAAGGGGGGGTTATGGGGAGGTAGATGGGAGGGTTAGGCTGCTGCAAGGGGGGTTATGGGGAGGTAGATGGGAGGGTTAGGCTGCTGCAAGGGAGGTTATCGGGAGGTAGATGGGAGGGTTAGGCTGCTGCAAGGGGGGTTATGGGGAGGTAGATGGGAGGGTTAGGCTGCTGCAAGGGGGGTTATGGGGAGGTAGATGGGAGGGTTAGGCTGCTGCAAGGGAGGTTATGGGGAGGTAGATGGGAGGGTTAGGCTGCTGCAAGGGAGGTTATGGGGAGGTAGATGGGAGGGTTAGGCTGCTGCAAGGGGGTTATGGGGAGGTAGATGGGAGGGTTAGGCTGCTGCAAGGGGGGTTATGGGGAGGTAGATGGGAGGGTTAAGCTGCTGCAAGGGGGGTTATGGGGAGGTAGATGGGAGGGTTAGGCTGCTGCAAGGGAGGTTATGGGGAGGTAGATGGGAGGGTTAGGCTGCTGCAAGGGGGGTTATGGGGAGGTAGATGGGAGGGTTAGGCTGCTGCAAGGGGGTTATGGGGAGGTAGATGGGAGGGGTAGGCTGCTGCAATGGGGGTTATGGGGAGGTAGATGGGAGGGTTAGGCTGCTGCAAGGGGGGTTATGGGGAGGTAGATGGGAGGGTTAGGCTGCTGCAAGGGGGGTTATGGGGAGGTAGATGGGAGGGTTAGGCTGCTGCAAGGGGGGTTATGGGGAGGTAGATGGGAGGGTTAGGGTCTTTCTGTGCCCAATGTATACATCCTGTTGCACTGGATGGGAAATGTCACTGTCACAGGAAGAGAACCACCCATGGCTTATGCTGCAAGTACACAACGTAGCACAAGGGGGCGACTGCACCACCAGTTCCAGTGACTGAAGCTGCGCGCGCACAGTGGTTTTTATATCCGATAAAGCACCAACATATATACGGCACTGTACTTTATAGGATCATGTTACAATGAAATGTCACAAAATGACATGAAGAGTAATTTTGCAAATACCCAAAACTGACCCAGACATTTCTGATGATCGTTTCCAATTCATTTCACGCCATACCCTTTATCTTCCACAGGATGCCGAAAGAAGATAAAGTATTCCTTTGGGAAAAGCGTTCCTACTGCCACGAACACAAGGACTGTCTCCCGAAGGTACTGGCCAGTGCCCCAAAGTGGGACATGGCGTACCTAGGAGACATCTACGCACTGATCCGCTCATGGCCCCCCCTGAACCCGGTGTGTTCCCTGGAACTACTGGACTCCAGGTGAGCGCTGCCCCAGCATACGGGAGCTTTCCTTAAGCCCCTCTCAGAGGACGATGGATAGTTTGTAACCAGGGTTGTCGCCCGCCAGGTTCGCAGACCAGGAAGTACGTTCCACCGCTGTCAAATGGATCCAAGAGGGTTTGAGTGACGACGAGCTGGTGGATCTTCTCCCGCAGTTTGTGCAGGTGGGCATTGCTGTTAGGCGTGTGTGTGTGCGCTATGTAATGGTGTGGACTGCACACGGCTACAGATGGAGCGCTGGGGATCGTCAGAATGCTCCCGCTGCCGCTTGGCGAGACGCGCCATCTGACTGGGACGCACGAGCATCTCACACGCACGCATGTCCCAGTTTTTTCGGCATCGGGGGACGGAAACTCCGCTTCAGGGAGATGGGCAGGGTTAGGAGGGTAGCGGGAGGTGCCGGGACCAATGGGGAGCTGCGTCAGAAGGGGACAAGCGAGTCCCCTTGCGGCGGTTGGCGATCCACTAGATGAGGCGGCTCCGTCTGTACCTATATATGTTGGAAAACTTCCTGGTTATATCGATTAAACTTTTTCCACTTCAAATTAATTGAAGGTCGATGTCAACGCTGACGCACAAAAAAGACAGTGTCGGCCTTTTGACAGTGTCGGCCTTTTGACAGTGTCGGCCTTTTGACAGTGTCGGCCTTTCCATCCACACCCCTGTAAAATGGGTATCTGGTCGACAATGTCTAGGTCAACAGTGACTAAGTAGACCGCTAATGGTCGACGTACATTATGTCGACATTGACAGAAGGTTGACACAATCAAAAGGTCGACATGAACATGGTTGACCCAGGTTTTTTTTTTTTCATGATTTCATTTTTTTTACCAGCATACTTTGCCATTCTATGGGATGTGATAGGATAATATAATAGTGTTCCGAGCACAGTGAGGCTCCGCGCCCAAAGCATGGTGAGCGCAGCGGTACACTTAAACGGTGTCTACAGGTGAAAAACCTGTTAACCATGGTAATGTCGACGTTTTGCTTGTGTCGACCTGTCAATCGTTAGTGGTCGACCATCTATATCCGAACCGTGACTGTGAGGAATGCACATACGTGAACACTGCTGAAAGCTAACATGCTTCTGTTATTGTGTTTCTAGGCGTTAAAGGCTGAGATATACCTGGATAATTCGTTGGTGCAGTTTCTGCTGTCTCGCGCGCTGGCAAATATCCGAGTTGCTCATTACTTGTACTGGTGAGCGTGCCGTCCTATTTCTGTGCCCCCTATATTTAGCCCGTTTATTGTCGGAGTCCCTATTACGGTTACTGAAGTTTCCATATCTTTAGAGATCTAAAAATAGACTGTTTAATAAGTGCATGCAGACCGGTCAGAGGGCATGAGACGTCTCCCCAATTGGAATACAGCAGGCAGACCGGTCAGAGGGCCTGAGACATATCTCCGAGAGACTGTGTCTACCCACTATGAATACAGCAGGCAGACCGGTCAGAGGGCCTGAGACATCGCTACGAGAGACTGCATCTCCCCACTATGAATACAGCAGGCAGACCGGTCAGAGGGCATGAGACGTCTCCCCAATTGGAATACAGCAGGCAGACCGGTCAGAGGGCCTGAGACATATCTCCGAGAGACTGTGTCTACCCACTATGAATACAGCAGGCAGACCGGTCAGAGGGCCTGAGACATATCTCCAAGAGACTGCGTCTAATCACTATGAATACAGCAGGCAGACTGGTCAGAGGGCCTGAGACATCTCTACGAGAGACTGCATCTCCCCACTATGAATACAGCAGGCAAACCGGTCAGAGGGCCTGAGACGTCTCTCCGAGAGACTGCGTCTCCCACTATGAATACAGCAGGCAGACCGGTCAGAGGGCCTGAGACATATCTCCAAGAGACTGTGTCTCCCCACTATGAATACAGCAGGCAGACCGGTCAGAGGGCCTGAGACATCGCTACGAGAGACTGCATCTCCCCACTATGAATACAGCAGGCAGACCGGTCAGAGGGCCTGAGACATCTCTCCGAGAGACTGCGTCTCCCCACTATGAATACAGCAGGCAGACCGGTCAGAGGGCCTGAGACATCGCTACGAGAGACTGCATCTCCCCACTATGAATACAGCAGGCAGAACGGTCAGATGGCCTGAGACGACCCTCCGAGAGACTGCGTCTCCCACTATGAATACAGCAGGCAGACCGGTCAGAGGGCCTGAGACATATCTCCAAGAGACTGTGTCTCCCCACTATGAATACAGCAGGCAGACCGGTCAGAGGGCCTGAGACATCGCTACGAGAGACTGCATCTCCCCACTATGAATACAGCAGGCAGAACGGTCAGATGGCCTGAGACGACCCTCTAAAAGACTGCGTCTCCCACTATGAATACAGCAGGCAGACCGGTCAGAGGGCATGAGACGACCCTCCGAGAGACTGCGTCTCCCCTCTATGAATACAGCAGGCAGACCGGTCAGAGGGCATGAGACATCTCGCTGAGAGACCGCGTCTCCCCACTGAATACAGCAGGCAGACCGGTCAGAGGGCAGGAGACTCCTCTCCGAGAGACTGCGTCTCCCCACTATGAATACAGCAGGCAGACCGGTCAGAGGGCAGGATACGACCCTCCGAGAGACTGCGTCTCCACACTATGAATACAGCAGGCAGACCGGTCAGAGGGCAGGAGATGCCTCTCCGAGAGACCGCATCTCCACACTATGAATACAGCAGGCAGACCGGTCAGAGGGCAGGAGACGTCTCTCCGAGAGACCACGTCTCCCCTCTACGATTACAGCAGGCAGACCGGTCAGAGGGCAGGAGACGTCTCTCCGAGAGACCATGTCTCCCCCCTATGAATACAGCAGGCAGACCAGTCAGAGGGCAGGAGACGTCTCTCCAAGAGACCACGTCTCCCCACTATGAATACAGCAGGCAGACCGGTCAGAGGGCAGGAGACTCCTCTCCGAGAGACTGCGTCTCCCCACTATGAATACAGCAGGCAGACCGGTCAGAGGGCAGGAGACAACCCTCCGAGAGACTGCGTCTCCACACTATGAATACAGCAGGCAGACCGGTCAGAGGGCAGGAGATGCCTCTCCGAGAGACCACGTCTCCCCACTATGAATACAGCAGGCAGACCGGTCAGAGGGCAGGAGAGGTCTCTCCGAGAGACCACGTCTCCCCACTATGAATACAGCAGGCAGACCGGTCAGAGGGCAGGAGAGGTCTCTCCGAGAGACCACGTCTCCCCACTATGAATACAGCAGGCAGACCGGTCAGAGGGCAGGAGAGGTCTCTCCAAGAGACCACGTCTCCCCACTATGAATACAGCAGGCAGACCGGTCAGAGGGCAGGAGACGTCTCTCCGAGAGACCGCGTCTCCACACTATGAATACAGCAGGCAGACCGGTCAGAGGGCAGGAGACGTCTCTCCGAGAGACCACGTCTCCCCACTATGAATACAGCAGGCAGACCGGTCAGAGGGCAGGAGACGTCTCTCCGAGAGACTGCGTCTCCACACTATGAATACAGCAGGCAGACCGGTCAGAGGGCAGGAGACGTCTCTCCGAGAGACAGCGTCTCCTCGCTATGAATACAGCAGGCAGAGGTTTCCCCCTTCACCGTCTCTAAGTGGTGGTTTCCTGACCCGAGCACAGAGCGAGCAATTATTAAACTCTCAAAGTTCTTCTATTGTCCTCCTGCATATAACTGCAATTGGAGCTCTCGTTTCAGGCTGCTGAAGGATTCTCTCGGTGACCCCCACTTTGGGACGCGCTACGAGCAGATTCTTGGAGCGCTGCTCTCCATAAGCGGGAAGGGGCTACGCCAGGAGCTGGAGAAACAGACCAGGCTCACCCAGCTGCTCGGCGTCGTCGCAGAGAAAGTCCGACAGGCGAATGGCTCAGCGAGACAGGTCAGACTCTTTTATTTATCGCTTGTTACATAAACTTGTGCCGTTCTCCCTTCCCTGCCGCGCCGACTGACACCAAATGACGCATTGCTTCAAAGCTACCGATGCACATAGCCACCTAACTCGGGAGCATCTCTTATATATTTAGCCAGATCTGTCACTCAACCCCTGTGTAGAACGTTCCGGTGTAGAACATTTTCATGTGTATAATGTTCCACCCCCTTGACATCACCTCCCCTCGCCCAGCCAGGGCTACAGTACACGCCCACCATCCACCATTACTCCACAGCCACCATTACTCCTGCACATCCCTACCCTCTGCCAGGACCCCTGCGACCCCCCCTCCCGCGATTCGCGGGACCCCCCGCGACCCCCCCCTCCCGCGAATCGCGGGACTCCCGCGACCAACCCCTCCCGCGAATCGCGGGACTCCCGCGACCAACCCCTCCCGCGATTCGCGGGACCCCCGCAACCCCCCTCCCGCAATTCGCGGGACCCCCGCAACCCTCCCGCGATTCGTGGGACCCCCGCAACCCTCCCGCGAAACGCGGGACCCCCGCAACCCTCCCGCGAAACGCGGGACCCCAGCAAAATCCGGCCCTGGCTGCCGCACTGCAGGTTTCCCCACTGCCCTCTGCACCAGCGCCACAACTTTTATCAATGTCTTGCCCACATACCACTATTATACAGCCTCCTGCTCTCATGCACGGTCACTCCCTCCCAGTGGGAGGAGACGCTCACCCACTGCCGGGAGCTGCATACTGTCCCCCACCCTCCTCCAGTTCTAGGGATGCCCATCGACCATCAATGATTTCAAATAATCGATGGTTTATGGCCGATGTTGAATACTTTTGCCATCAATGTGGGAGGACAAGATGGTTTCCCTACAACGATGGCAAAGGAGAACCAATCAAGTTTCAAATTATTTTAGGCCACCAAGTTCTGATTGACCCACGGCCTATTCAGTCAGATATAATGGATGACCATCGATAGCTACAACAATCGATGGTTATCCAAGTAATATGTTACTACTATCGATGGCAGGGTGCAAAATCGCCATCAATGCCAACCATCGAGTGTCTGCACCAATGCCTATCCCTACTCCGCAACAGCCAAAAACCTTTATTACCCCTCATGCCCACACACCTCTATCACTGCCCTGCTTCCTGTTCTCCTGCCCCGTAACTTCCGCCAGTGGGAAGCCGCTCACCCTGTGTTGCCCACATTCCCCTATCATGCTTTACCACCCAGCCTCCTGCTCTCATGCACCCTAACTCCTACCCAGTAGGAGGAGACACTGACTCAGGGGCACCGTCCTGTACTTCTGTGCTGCCACGCTGGACCCTCACCCACTGGCAGAAGCTGCACAGTGTCCCCCACCCTCTTTAGTCCCCCGTATGCCCACACTCCCCTATCACTACCCAGCTTCCTGCTCTCCTGAACCGTAACTTCCACCACTGGGTAATCGCTGACGCTGTGTTGCCCACATACCCCTATTATGCCTCATTGCCCAGCCTCCTGCTCTCATCCACCCTAACTCCCACCCAGTAGGAGGAGACACTGACTCAGGGGCACCGTCCTGTACTTCTGTGCTGCCACGTTGGACCCTCACCCACTGGCAGAAGCTGCACAGTGTCCCCCACCCTCTTTAGTCCCCCGTATGCCTACACACCCCTATCACTACCCAGCTTCCTGCTCTCCTGAACTGTAACTTCCACCACTGGGTAATCGCTGACGCTGTGTTGCCCACATACCCCTATTATGCCTCATATCCCAGCCTCTTGCTCTCATCCACCCTAACTCCCACCCAGTCGGAGGAGACACTGACTCCTGTATTTCTGTGCTGCCACGCTGGACCCTCACCCACTGGCAGAAGCTGCACAGTGTCCCCCACCCTCTTTAGTCCCCCGTATGCCCACACTCCCCTATCACTACCCAGCTTCCTGCTCTCCTGAACCGTAACTTCCACCACTGGGTAATCGCTGACGCTGTGTTGCCCACATACCCCTATTATGCCTCATATCCCAGCCTCTTGCTCTCATCCACCCTAACTCCCACCCAGTAGGAGGAGACACTGACTCAGGGCCACCGTCCTGTACTCCTGTGCTGCCACGCTGGACCCTCACCCACTGGCAGAAGCTGCACAGTGTCCCCCACCCTCTTTAGTCCCCCGTATGCCTACACACCCCTATCACTACACAGCTTCCTGCTCTCCTGAACCGTAACTTCCACCACTGGGTAATCGCTGACGCTGTGTTGCCCACATACCCCTATTATGCCTCATATCCCAGCCTCTTGCTCTCATCCACCCTAACTCCCACCCAGTAGGAGGAGACACTGACTCAGGGCCACCGTCCTGTACTCCTGTGCTGCCACGCTGGACCCTCACCCACTGGCAGAAGCTGCAATACAGGGCATCTTTCATACAATTCTAACCATATTTCTCACAATACAAACGTTCACAAATTAAGGGGCGTAGCCCCTCACGCCGGTGTGAAGAGCGCCCGTAGGGCGCGATGAATTACCTAGTTCATAGATATAATGTAATTAGGAATCAGGAACAATATCATTTCCTGGCTATGATGATCTACTGATTATCTTCATACCACATAGACAGTGCTGTAGCCATATCATTGTTATGCGTGTTTACAAGCAGAGCGTTCTGACATACATGTCCTGCTCACGCTCTTGTATAGAGATCATTTCTGTGCATTGTATTAGTGCAGGTGGTTCTCCAGGAGGGAATGGAACGTGTGCAACTTCTCTTCAGGAAGAACAACATTCGCCTACCGCTCAACGCCAGCCTAGAAGCCAAGGAGCTCAACGTCAAGGTAAGTTCTAAACACCGCTACTTCCATGGAAGGCATCTCCAGCCCCGGCCTGGATGGTGGGGACGCTTCAAGCATCATTAGATCACTCGCTGGCCAAAGTCTCTGGTTCTTCCGCACTGCTACCGGTCACGGAGAACAACGGCTTGTATTACAGTATGTCCTCTTACCAAGTGGCTTCATAATGTGTCTTTACCCCCCGCAGGCGTGCTCCTTCTTCAACTCTAATGCAGTTCCCCTCAAAGTGGCCATGGTCAACGCTGATCCCCTGGGGGAGGAAATCAACTTCATGTTTAAGGTAGCATCCCCCGTCAGCCGGTGATCTGGATATCATCAGGCTCCCGAGTTCTACCAGGATAAGGTCGCTAGGCGAACACTGAAGATCGACAATGGGAAGGTTGAAAGTTAAAAAGTCGACATGAGTTTTTCACTTTTTATTTCTAAAATACAGTCGGTGGTATTTTATACCCCACCACCCATTAGGGCGTGGAGGGAGAACATAATAATGTGCCCAGCGTGGCACGCCATGCGAGGTGGCGCGTTACGCTGATATGGTGTCCATGTGGACTTGCGTCGTCATTTGGGACAAAAAAAAACGGGGAAAAACTCATGTCGACCTTTTGATTGTCTACCTTTCCATTTTAGACCTTAGCCATGTCGACCTTCAGTGGTTGACCTAATTTATGTCGCACTTTAGTGTCGAACTTATGACCCATACATGTTATACCAACAAAACTGGTTCTTAGCTCTAGAACTAAATGCGCAACTCTGTGCTTGTCTTTGAGGTGGGAGAAGACTTGCGTCAGGACATGCTGGCTCTGCAGATGATTAAGATGATGGACAAGCTCTGGTTACAGGAAGGGCTGGACATGCGGATGGTCATCTTCAAATGTCTCTCTACCGGCAAGGACAGAGGTGTGTGTAATACAAGGCGAGAAGAAACGGGTCCACAGCAAGGCGATTTACCCTCGTTATGGCTGGTACCAGCAAGAATGCATTATATCTATACACAACAGACTCTTGCTAACAATAATACCAGCTTGCTTGGTAGTGCTAATGCCAAATATGTAGATAAGTGTAATCCGGGAATAACCGTCCATTGTCTGTCTGTGGGCTGACTCTCCCAGTTTCCCAGCATTCTGAGTAAATGTCTTGCCATTTCTTTGCCAGGTCTGGTGGAGCTGGTGCTGTCCTCGGACACGCTGAGGAAGATTCAGGTGGAGTACGGTGTCACTGGCTCCTTCAAGGACAAACCTCTGGCTGAATGGCTGCGGAAGTATAACCCGTCTGAGGAAGAGTACGAGAAGGTAATGATGGGATGCCGGAGGAACAATGCGCCGGCTGGACCCAAACTGGGGTTCTCTGATTTGTTCAGGTGTTAATCACCTTTTACACGTTTCCAAAGCAACATGATCAAAGCGTTTGCTGCTGGTGACAGTATCTCTCGCTCTCTCTGTGTCCAGGCATCGGAGAACTTCATCTACTCCTGTGCCGGCTGTTGCGTGGCCACATACGTGCTGGGGATCTGTGACCGCCATAATGATAACATCATGCTCCGCAGCACAGGACACATGTTTCATATAGACTTTGGCAAGTTCCTGGGGCACGCACAGATGTTTGGGAGTTTTAAGAGGTATTTTGCACATTTCAGTTTATGACAGTAGATAAATGGGGGAATGTCACCTGCTAGGTTCTAGCCTGACCATTGTATGTGATCACCATGATATTAAATATTGCTCCTTGTATGCAGCTTGTTCTCTGCTTGCAGACTGAAGCGTTATGTAGTTATCTCATCTACTGTGTGATTGACGGATGCTGATCTTTGTTTGCAGAGACCGTGCGCCCTTCGTGCTGACGTCGGATATGGCATATGTCATTAACGGAGGGGAGAAGCCCACCAGTCGCTTCCAGCTCTTCGTGGACCTGTGCTGTCAGGCGTATAATCTACTCAGGAAGCACACCAACCTGTTCCTGAACCTGCTATCGCTGGTGTGTGTACTGTAATACAACACATTATTGTTCCTGACCCTGCTCTCGCTGGTGTGTGTGTGTCTAGATCAGCTGTACTGTAATATAACACATTATTACACCAACCTGTTCCTGAACCTGCTATCGCTGGTGTGTGTACTGTATCATACAACACATTATTGTTCCTGACCCTGCTCTCGCTGGTGCATGTGTCTAGATCAGCTGTACTGTAATATAACACATTATTACACCAACCTGTTCCTGAACCTGCTATCGCTGGTGTGTGTACTGTAATACAACACATTATTGTTCCTGAACCTGCTATCGCTGGTGTGTGTGTACCTAGATCATCTGTACTGTAATATAACACATTATTACACCAACCTGTTCCTGAACCTGCTATCGCTGGTGTGTGTACTGTAATACAACACATTATTGTTCCTGACCCTGCTCTCGCTGGTGTTTGTGTCTAGATCAGCTGTACTGTAATATAACACATTATTACACCACCCTGTTCCTGACCCTGCTCTCGCCGGTGCATGTAAATAGATCATCTGTACTGTAATATAACACATTATTACACCAACCTGTTCCTGAACCTGCTATCGCTGGTGTGTGTACTGTAATACAACACATTATTGTTCTTGACCCTGCTCTCGCTGGTGTTTGTGTCTAGATCAGCTGTACTGTAATATAACACATTATTACACCAACCTGTTCCTGACCCTGCCCTCGCCGGTGTGTGTGTACCTAGATCATCTGTACTATAATATAACACATTATTACACCAACCTGTTCCTGAACCTGCTATCGCTGGTGTGTGTACTGTAATACAACACATTATTGTTCCTGAACCTGCTCTCGCTGGTTTGTGTCTAGATCAGCTGTACTGTAATATAACACATTATTACACCACCCTGTTCCTGACCCTGCTCTCGCCGGTGCATGTAAATAGATCATCTGTACTGTAATATAACACATTATTACACCAACCTGTTCCTGAACCTGCTATCGCTGGTGTGTGTACTGTAATACAACACATTATTGTTCTTGACCCTGCTCTCGCTGGTGTTTGTGTCTAGATCAGCTGTACTGTAATATAACACATTATTACACCAACCTGTTCCTGACCCTGCCCTCGCCGGTGTGTGTGTACCTAGATCATCTGTACTATAATATAACACATTATTACACCAACCTGTTCCTGAACCTGCTATCGCTGGTGTGTGTACTGTAATACAACACATTATTGTTCCTGAACCTGCTCTCGCTGGTTTGTGTCTAGATCAGCTGTACTGTAATATAACACATTATTACACCACCCTGTTCCTGACCCTGCTCTCGCCGGTGCATGTAAATAGATCATCTGTACTGTAATATAACACATTATTACACCAACCTGTTCCTGAACCTGCTATCGCTGGTGTGTGTACTGTAATACAACACATTATTGTTCTTGACCCTGCTCTCGCTGGTGTTTGTGTCTAGATCAGCTGTACTGTAATATAACACATTATTACACCAACCTGTTCCTGACCCTGCCCTCGCCGGTGTGTGTGTACCTAGATCATCTGTACTATAATATAACACATTATTACACCAACCTGTTCCTGAACCTGCTATCGCTGGTGTGTGTACTGTAATACAACACATTATTCTTCCTGACTCTGCTCTCGCTGGTGTGTGTGTACCTAGATCATCTGTACTGTAATATAACACATTATTACACCAACCTGTTCCTGAACCTGCTATCGCTGGTGTGTGTACTGTAATACAACACATTATTCTTCCTGACCCTGCTCTCGCAGGTGCATGTACCTAGATCAGCTGTACTGTAATATAACACATTATTACACCAACCTGTTCCTCACCTTGGTCTCGCTGGTGTGTGCACTATAATATAACACATTATTGTTCCTGACCCTGCTCTCGCTGGTGTGTGTGTGTCTAGATCAGCTGTACTGTAATATAACACATTATTACACCAACATGTTCCTGACCCTGCTCTCGCTGGTGTTTGTGTCTAGATCAGCTGTACTGTAATATAACACATTATTACACTAACCTGTTTCTGACCCAGCTCTCGCCGGTGCTTGTACCTAGATCAGCCGTACTATAATATACGTTATTACACCAACCTGTTCCTGACCCTGACCCTTCTATTGTTTTTAGATCAGCTTTACTATAGTAGTACTATTATTAACAGTGTCTTATATAGCGCACACATATTCCGCAGCGCTGTACAGAGAATTTCTGAACATTCACATCAGTCCCTGCCCCAGTGGAGCTTACAATCTATATTCCCTACCACATGTACACGCACACAGACATTGTAGGGTTAATTAACCTACCAGTATATTTTTGGATTGTGGGAGGACACCCAGGAGGAAACCCACGCAAACACGGGGAGAATATTCAAACACAGTTAGGGAATTGAACCCATGACCTCAGCGCTGTGAGGCAGTAATGCTAACCATTACACCATCCGTACTGCCCCGTATATATAACACATGGTGGGGATAGAACCCATGACCTCAGCGCTGTGAGGCAGTAATATAACCACTACACCCTCCGTGATGCCCAATCTAGTAAGCTTCTGTCACTGATACTACAGTATGCCTTTCAGATGCTTTCCTCCGGGCTGCCAGAACTAACAGGAATCCAGGATCTGAAATACGTGCATGATGCTTTGCAGCCACAAGCCACGGACGCTGAAGCCACTATTTTCTTTACCAGGTGAGGCCTGGATTTGTACTGGCACGATCCAACATGTTCATAACGATGAAAAATATCAGTTCCCTTTTAACTTTGCGTATTGAGTGTTCCTTTTTTCTCCATAGATTAATTGAGTCCAGTTTGGGGAGTGTCGCAACAAAGTTTAATTTCTTCATCCACAACCTGGCTCAACGATTCTCCGGTCTCCCGTCAAACGATGAAGCCATTCTATCGTTTTCCCCTAAAACTTATTCTATAAAACAAGATGGGTGCATTAGAGAGGCCTCAATCTATACCTACCACAAGAGATACAATCCGGATAAGTATTATGTGAGTCTGCGGCTTTCCTTGGCTTTTGTAGTATAGATGAGAAATGTTCTGCTTGATTATGTCCGGAGGTGAAGACGTTCCCTCTGCCAGGGGGTATCTAGCTGTCCCATTTCCATCTTGTCCTTACTGGGGGATCGTGGTAATGTGGTTCCGACTCATGTCTGACTTTGTTTTACGGCAGATCTACGTAGTGCGAGTTATACGGGAGAAAGAAGAGGATTCCGCGTTTGTTTTCCGAACATTTGACGAGTTCCAGGAGCTGCACAACAAGCTGAGCATTCTCTTTCCGCTGTGGAAGCTTCCAGGGTAAGTCAGCGCCGCAGACCATGCTGTTCCAAGCTTCAAAAAGTGATAAACAATGGCAAATCAGCTCCTAACTGCCATGTTACAGGCTGGATTTGAAAAATGACAGGTAGGAGCTGATTTACTTTTTTTTATCACTCTCCATTTTATCACTTTTTGAAACTCGATCTATCTGGCGCTGAGAGAGAGTGTTGAGTAACCGCGGTGACTGGTGGGGGATGGGTTGTTGAACCAAATTTAGGTTGGCATGCATTGAGTTGACCACTGAAGGTCGACAGAGCTTAGGACAGTAGGAAGGACGACATGAGTTTTTGACTATGTTTTGTCCCGAATGTCAACATGGACACAGCCAAAGTGTACGTGTCCCCTCACATGGCATGCTGCGCTCTAAATGCTTCGGGTGCGATGCCTCGCTGCGCTCACCACACGATTTTATTATCCCGCGATGCCGTAGTGGGTGGTAGAGTGCGAAATACCGCCTGTCGGCACCTGTCAGCTAAAAGAACACGTGAAATACTCATGTCGACCTTCCCATTGTTGACCTAATGCTTGTGTCAACCTTCCAACCCTGTCAACATTAGCCATGTCGAGCTAATTTATGTGTTGTCCCAAACCCTGAGGACTTTCAGTGGTCGATCTAGTGACTTATCTGGACTAGTGGCGGGAGCTCTGTGGCCTGCTAGTGTCAGTGGCGCTGTTGCTGGCGGCTGAGGCGGTTTCCTAGGTTATCACCTGACGTGCAGATAAAGTGTCCATCAGCCATCATGTAACTGTGGGGTAAATGTAGGAAGCTTGGAGAAGTGGTATCCGTCCCCATAAAGATCATTGGGGCAGATGTATTAAGATGGCCATAACGTTTTTAAAATAACGTGTCCCTCTTCTCCTGCATAACGTGTAGAAACGGGCACACGTTATGGGCAAATGTATTAAACCCTCCTCCCCCAGGTGATAGAGAGCCGTTATGCCCAGCGTTAATGGCTATCCTTATTGGCGGCCCTGCGCATGCGCACTCGCACTTTCCTCCCGACCGGCTCTAATGGGAATGCGCAAGATCTCGCTTTTATCGCGAGATCTCCAGCGCAGCCCGGAACCAGCAGCAGGGTTAGTGTTGTCCCCACATTGGGGGATAGGAGCTGAGAAAAAGTGTCTGGGGCGATTTAACGCCTGGACGGAGGTTAATACATCGCCCCGGACGCTAATCACTGTGGGGGGGGGGGGGGGTTTGCAGGGGGACAGCGTAACTTGGCGGGCTGTCACTAGCGCTAGTAATACATTATGGAAAACGTAATTCCCCCCCCCCCCCAGCATTTCTGCACTACATCTGCACTATAATGTGCAAGGTGACTATGCACCAGCCAATCGGCTCCATTATGTAAATTTACATTTAGAAGCTGATTGGCTGGAGCATTATCACCGTACACTATAATACTTCCTGCTTCACCTCATTAGCGAGGTAAAGCAGGAAGGGACATCGACAAGATGTATTAACATCTTAGTTAGCGCCCCTGTCCTTTACCGCTTCCTGGCTCCTTCATACATGGGGGAGAAGCGGTATCGGTGCACATAACGTGGCGCTGATACCCCTTCTCCCCCATAGCGACACTACATACTTCTGCCCCAAAGTTCTTTATGGGTATTGATACCACTTCTCCAAGCTCCATACATTTACCCCCGAGGCATCTGACAGTATTTCATGTTGCGTTTATTGCATAGGATATAAGTCTCACATCCCTTTTGTCCATCTGCCTAGGTTTCCGAGTAAGGTGGTCCTGGGAAGAACTCATATTAAGGATGTGGCCGCGAAGAGGAAAGTGGAGTTAAACAGCTATATTCAGAGTCTGCTCAGCTGCTCCCCAGAAGTAGCAGAGGTAGGTGGGCACCATTGTTGGGGGTAGCCTAAAAGCAGTTGTTCATATTCAGTAGCAATCTATCGGCTCACTAAGCCTCAAACCATACGTTGTTTTATAGGAGGCTTCCATGTACAGCGGTCATTCTTTCATCAGGCCTAGGAACGGGCTGATACATTTCTCTTGCCCAGTGTGGCAATGGAAACCTATTTCTGTGTTGCCATAGGGACTCATGGTCCCTGGGGCTGTTCATCATTTACTGCGTTTACAGTACAGGAAGACAGGAAAGTACACATGATGTTAGTGGCACCGTTGTGTACAGCAACATGTACTTTGGGATTAGTAATTATGTACTAATGATTCATAGGGGACACTGGCTACACTGACCCCTCCAGCAAGTTATAATGAACATAATCATCTGTTTACTCTCTGCAGAGAGAACATGAGATAAACACCAATCTGACCCATTGATCACAGTAATGTAGTCACCACTTTCCCCCAATACCCAACTTGTATACTGGTCACCAGATTGTCAAGCCGATGGCCTTTCCCGGTCATCGATAAAATCCACAGCAGCTTTGCCCTCATTCACAGTAAACGTAGCGATGGCCATCAACTGTCGACGTTCCAAAAACATTGATGGTTGGGACCTTTTGCCATCGATAGCAGAAGGTCAGATAGTTTTTAGCCATCGATGTATGGCAAAATGCATTGCATGGAGCACTCAAGTCAGAGGAGTGCCAGTGCAGCTGCGGCAGATGGAGACTGGGAGAGGGAATGACTTCATCTGTTTAACACGGTCTGTCACAAGAGACCTGCTTGCTGATTGGGTAACCACTGTGTGCACATGGGGCGGAAAAGCCTCCCGATTGGCCCCCGTCTTTGAGGACACCACCACAACACCTTATCCCAGCCTGAGCTACTGCTCCGAGTCACTGGTGCTGCCTAATCAGCATGGCAAACAATGAACACCACGGCAGCAATGAATCAACACATACACAGTAGCAGGCTGCCGGGGAGGGGAGCGCACATGCGCAGAGGAACTATGTGCGACTCGAGTAGATCCCTCAAAGTTTCTTCTGTGCATGCACAGCAATTTGATGTTGTGAACCATCGATTGTTTATGGTAAAATGTTTTATAACCATCGATGGTTCTTGCTATAATTGCTATCGATGGCAACCATCGATGGGGGATGTGTCGATGGCCATCCTTATGTAAACGTCAACACTGACCCATCTCCAATCAACAATGACCTATCACCTTGTCATGGAGAAGTCAGCACTGACATGATTAATAAAACTCATGGGGGCGATATCAACGCCAATGTCTCTCGCTCAGTTTATGGTGACGTAATCCGAAGTGGCCCTGGTACACTCCACACTGACTTAAAAAGATGTGACCCATGTTAACTTTACTCTATTGCCCTCCTGCATTGGCAAGGGGCACGCCGGATTGGCAGATTACTTGCCTAGCTTCCATCGGCACTGTGGCAGGCCTGATCGGATGACAAAGGCAGGAATTCAATGCTGTGGGCGAGCGGCGACAGCGAACAGAGCTTCCTGCTCGCGGTCACCACTCACCCTGTCAATATTCAACGCAGCCCCCTCATACGCCAATTCCCCCTCACTCCATTTTTTGAGCGAGGGGGAATTAGCGGCTGCAGAAGCAGCGAGACCCGCGGCTAAATACAGCAAGTTTTCTGCATTAGCCGCGGGTCTCGCTGTTTTGGGGAATTCTCGCCGTCCTGTGACATCGAGGATTTTCACAGAATGTTGAATAGAGCGAGCGGCCGGCGCGGGGTTAAACAGCAAGGATCGCTGGTTTTCTGCAATCCTCGCTATTTAACCCCCTCGCCGGCCGCATTGAATACCTGCCAGTGTCCTGTCCCTCATTCACAATGATGTAAACATTTAACGTCTCTCTTACTTCCCAGTGTGATCTGGTTTACACCTTTTTCCACCCACTGAATCGAGATGAGAAGATCGAGGGCTGTGATGTCGCTGTCCGGGATATCGGTATGTAGGGAAAGGGTAACCTTCAGCACTCTTTTAAATAATTTCATAGGGTCAGTGTTAAACCTTACCCCTATTCCGGTTTAAGGAGAACCTCCCCTGAGTCCAACATCCGGGAAGATAGAAGGGGAAGTGAAATTGTCTATTTCGTATCGGAACGGGACCTTGTTTATCATGGTGATGCACATAAAGGAACTGGTACGTTCCGGACTTTTGCTTTAGGGACGTTACGTTCTGTGGCCATTCCTACATAGCCGCTTTTGGATAAACGTATTTCTCATTACAGGTTATCGAAGATAACACAGACCCAAATCCCTATGTGAAAACCTATTTGCTCCCAGATCCCCACAAAACATCCAAACGCAAAACAAAAATTGCTCGAAAAACCCGCAATCCGACGTTTAATGAAATGGTAATTGGACGATCAACTCTGAATTCATCCTCGTTGTACACTTTGTGCTTCCAGGAAATCTTTTTAAAGTGCAGTGAAGTTTAATTTTGGATGCTGTAACCTTAGTCCTTTAGTATCTGGGAATTCCTTACTCCCTGGCTTATCCGTCATTGATCTTGCATTTGTCTCCACAGCTGGTGTACAGCGGATACAGCAAGGAGACCTTACGGCAGAGAGATCTCCAGCTAAGCGTCCTCAGCGCTGAATCTCTGCGGGAAAACTTCTTCCTGGGAGGCCTGACGCTTGCGCTGAAAGACTTCAACTTGAAACAGGAGACGGTCGGGTGGTACAAGCTAACGGAAGTTCCGTACTCCTGAGGATATCGCTAGTAACCAAGAGTGAGAAGGTGGCAGCCAGCACCCGACTGTGGGTACACACTGCCCAATAATGACCACTATTCAGTAAGCTGTGGACTGTGCCCGGCACTTATTACAGTGTGGCATTTGCCCTGCCATAGTTCGCTAACCCCATAACTTGAAGATCGATATCATTCCTCAACCACTTCTTAATGTGTGGACTCTGAGCGCCACCTAGTGAACGATGCAGTCTCTGCATTTTTCTAGGCAACTGTTGCTTCGAATGCTGGTCCCATTTCATGACCGCTGTATATATCGTTTTACCAGCTAGCATTCTGATCAGTGCTATGTATGTTACTATAAACCTGTTTTTAAAGTCACATTTATTAAACAGAATGGGCACCTATTGTCCATCAGAGTATGTTATGTGAAATCGTCGGTCTTAGCTATAAGAGGTCATATTAATCTCTGTATAACAGCACTCGTGTCCTTATAGCCAGTCTGAGTACAGCGGGTAGAATGTCACTTTATGATGCAATAGGGCTGCTGTAAAAGTGTAAAGACCCCGCATCTTAGGGGACTACTTTCGGAAGACAGTGGCCATCTGGTCTGGGAACTGTCTACTTGTAGAGATTGTCGAGCCACTGTCTGCTCTTTGTGTCATATAAAGGGAACTTGGGGGGAGGGGGGTTAAAGAGACTTTTATTCATCTAAAGAGCACAAAACGTAGCATAAAAGTAGATCTAGAACCATTCAACCAAAGCTCGAAAATTTTCCAAAGGTTTGATTGTACTATAGACACTATTTTATTACAAATAATATGTATTTAGCTCATTTCACAAGTAGTTTTGATACAGTTGAGAGAGAGAGAGAAGTGGATATGTGTTACTATTTCTGGGGACAGCAATATACCAGCGCTGCACTAAAAGGACCCGAGAGAATAATTATCTGAAGAAATCTCGCCATTTTACCGGAAAATCCAGTTCAATCAGCGTAAAAACCCTGCAATTACGAACGCAAAATCTTTGCGCCATTTCTACAAAAAGAAAACGTGTCCCGGAAATGGGTGTATCTGTTCTGTTGCTCACACAGAGGAGTCCCACAAGCGTGCGATATTGTGTATAAAATGTACATTGTATTTATTGAGTGTCTGTTAATGGTTGTCTAACTGTTCTAGTAATTCCGTTTTACTTACGGCGGCACCAACGTAATCCAAACTAGTGTCCAATACTGTTAGATTAACTGCGGAGATGAATTCAACATTTTCCTGATCAATTTCATATACTGGCCAAGGCCTCATATTGCTCTATTGTTTTTGTTTTGTTTTTGTTGAAATAAAGTTTTGCTAGTTTTGCATTGATATTGTGTCCGCTGCTTGTGTGTCCGCTGCTTGTGTGTCGGCTACTTGTGTGTACACTGGGCAGCGTGACGGGAGTACCACAATGGATATAAGAAGAATCAACCAGGATATTGTGTGTAATCTATCTTCAGTGTATTTACCGGGTACCACACATTTTTTTAACGGCGTACACATGGTCAACATGAAACACTGTGGACAGCCCGGGTGTTACAGCAGGCAGCGTGGCGACACCTACTGGGTATGGGTCATTGGGTCGACCACTGAAATAGGTCTACAAGGCAAAAGTCAACAGGGTTGGAAGGTTAACAATGACCAGGCTGAAATGTTTTTTTCACTTTTTTTGTCCCGAATGTCGACATAGTTGACATGGACTGTCGACTGAATGCTTGCGTCGAGCTTCCAACCCTGTCGACCTTAGCCATATCGGCGTGTTTTAGGTGTCTGTCGACCCAATGCGTGTCTACCTAAACAGGGTCAACCCAGCGACCATATCCCTGCCCGCTAGTTACAATGGTTCTTGTTTCCTAGCTCAGCGCCACCGATTTTAATTGTGTGCAATCGGGGCCCCATTTTTTATTGTATGCCCCCCCCCCCCCCATTGTTAACGCCACGATCAACGTGAACCCGAAGCGTGGCGAGCGGCGGCGGTACGCGTCCTCTGACCTTTTCATACCCCCACTATCCACGTCGGCGTGGAGTTTATTTTATATAGTGTGGCGAGCGCAGCGAGCCCGAAGCGTGGTGAGCGGACGCGCATTCCTTCACTGGTATTACGCGTCACCTCCCGGGGCTCGCCACACTGTATAAAATCAACTCCACGCCGACGTGGATAGTGGGGGTATGAAAAGGTCAGAGGACGCGTACCGCCACCCCTCGCGGGCTTGCTGCGCTTGCCACGCTTCGGGTTGGCGTTCATTTTGGGATGGCGTTAACAATGGGGGGGGGCATTTGACATACAAATTACCCATCAGGGTGGGTATAAAATAAAAAATTAGGTATGGGGGGCCATTTAACATTGGTTCCTATGTAAAATCGGGTCGGTCGCATCGCATGCCATTATAATGGCATGCGATGGACCTGATTTTAAATTTGTCGGGAAACCTCAAAAAAAGCCAGAAATCGGGTCGGTCGGGTCCCATCGCATACCTTAAGTTAAGGTATGCAATGGGACCCGATGGGCGCCGTGCTAGGAAACAAGTACCGTTAAAACTTGAACTGATTTTATTATACTTTGCGGGAGCTTGGTCCTAGCAGGGTGCGGTCCATCTCCTTCATGTCTTTCCTGTGCCGAGCTCTGGCTCACCTGACTATACAGAGCAGAAGCAAGCCCAAGTAATGACCAGATTCACATCATTATAAAGCTGGAATATTCAGCGTAACGAATGTCAGATATGGGCCAGCCTGGCCATGATAACTGTGCTCCAGAACAGGCCTATCAAACACAAAACCCCATTTGGGCCAAATAATCAGAGTCTGACATTGTGTGGGCTACAAGAAAGTCTTGTATGCAATTGTGTACAGCAGGGGTTCTCACACTCGGTCCTGAGGACCCCACACAGTTCACTTTATCGCACAACCGGTGCACTCATTACTCATTGTCTCATGTTAAAAGAACCACAGGTGGATCTAATTATGTCACTTGTGATTCTGTGAGGAGACCCCCAGAACATGGACTGTGTGGTGTCCTGAGGACCGCGTTTGAGTAATAAGAGGAGCTCAGGGAGAACAGAAATCTCCCATAGAGCAGATGGGCAAATATTCTGCATCTCCTTATACCTCCAGCCAGCATCTGTGACCCCCTACACCAGGGGTGGCCAACTCCGGTACTTGAGAACTACCAACTGTTCACATTCATTCATTACGCACTGACACATTTTCCAGGTCACCCAGCAGGTGCACAGGTGTAGTCATTACGCTCTGACACATTTTCCAGGTCACCCAGCTGGTGCACAGGTGTAGTCATTACGCTCTGACACATTTTCCAGGTCACCCAGCAGGTGCACAGGTGTAGTCATTACGCTCTGACACATTTTTCAGGTCACCCAGCAGGTGCACAGGTGTAGTCATTACACACAGTTTAAAAGATTCACAGGTGGAGATAATTACTTCACTTGTGCTTCTATGAGGAGACCTGTAAAACATTAACTGTAACGGGCGTACCACCATTCACCAGGCGGGTTCTGGATGACTCGCAAGGGTGCGAATTTGCGCCCGAGCAAGTCAGACCGAATAAGGGCCACATTGTTAAGCATGTGTGCTACGGCAGCATGCCGTATGTCTTACGTTTCTTCCCTTGCAGAATGCATCCCTGACTGGATACTGTTAAACTTGCAACAAGGATAGGGCTAACTATGCCCTGTGTTTGGCATGACAACACTGTCCAATCAGTAAGTGGTGTATGGATCCGAGGGAGAGCGAGATGGCTTGCGCTGTGGCAGTTACAGTTGTGTTCTGGGACAGTTGGGTAGCAGCCAGCTTGGGCGGACACAGCAGTTAGGGGACCTCCTCTAAGGCCAGAGTCTATTCCAGGTGACTGGAGACCATCATTGAAGCAGCTGATTGGTAGTACCAGCCTTGTGTGGGGTGTGTTCGCTCCAATGTTATATGCAAGCTTAGTTTTGGGGCATAAAACTGCATAAGTACTTTATAAATGCAATTCCAACATGCATCTCCTTTTATCTAAGGCAGTGGTTTCCAACCCTGGTCCTCAAGTACACCCAACAGTGCAGTTTTCCAGGTCTCCACACAGAGGGCGGGATTCTCTAACAACCAGCGCAGCACATCGCCGGCACATATGCAGTAACATATGCGGTTATTAACGCCAAGGCGATAGCCGGCGATGTGCTGCAGGTCCCCCCTCCCTCCCTGAACCCTCACCCGGCTGCGTGACGGCTCCTTTTCCTCCTCTCGGCACTTGGAAGCGGTGCAGGGAGGAGGAGATCACTAGTCCGGGCAGCACAGCAGGAGGCTGCCCGGACACAGGTCAGGGAGGGCAGCGCGGGGCGGCGGGGGACGCGAAGGGAAGCCCATAGGCTTCCATGGGGTTACGCCATATAGAACTGGCGTAACCCCCCCGCAGCTAAGCCCCGGCGGTGGGGCTTTGCTGCATATGAAAATGCGGTAAAAACCCAGAAAACAGGGTTTTTACCGCATTTTCAGTTTGGTGAATCACGCCCACAATCACAAGTGACATAATTAGCGCCACCTGTGGATCTTTTAAAATGTGTCTGAAAAAAGAGTGCACCTGCTGGGTGAAATGGAAAACGTGCACTGTTGGGGGTACTTGAGGACCAGGGTTGGGAACCACTGATCTAAGGACACCACTAATTCACCACTAATCTGCTGCAGTGGTTCCCAACCCCCAACAGTGCATGTTTTCCAGGTTTCCACTAAAGCGGCGTTCATACTAAAAGATATATCTACAGACGGATTGGGCAGTGTGTTCTCCATTCAAACTGCCCGATCTGTCGGAACTGACCCCAAAAGTTGGTGGGAGCATTGGCGTGCGTCTGCCCACTGAGCTGTCAATCACTGGTGGCTGTTGACTATACTTGCTTACCTGACCCTGTCCTTCAGGTAGAGAATGCTCTTTTCCTGGACTTCCCTGGTAATGTAGGATTGCCAGCACCTGTGGGGAGCTAGGTAACTGATAAGAAAGGTGTCACCACAGGTGATGGCAATCATACATTACCAGGGAAGTCCAGGAGCAGAGCACTGTGTCCTCCTGGAGAGGGGCATGCTGGGAGGTATGGATAATGTATGATTGCCAGCACCTGTGGGGAGCTAGGTAACTGATAAGAAAGGTGTCACCACAGGTGCTGGCAATCATACATTACCAGGGAAGTGCAGGAACAGAGCATTGTGTCCTCCTGGAGAGGGGCATGCTGGGAGGTATGGATAATGTATGATTGCCAGCACCTGTGGGGAGCTAGGTAACTGATAAGAAAGGTGTCACCACAGGTGATGGCAATCATACATTACCAGGGAAGTCCAGGAGCAGCACATTTTCTCCCTGATGGAGAGGGTCAGGTAGGCAAGTATGCTGTTGGCGGATAGCCCATACACACAGCACAATGTGCTGATATATTGGGCATAGGCAGTGTTGCAGAACTGAACAATCTATATGTCAATGACGCCGTTCTCAGATATATCGCTCGTACACACTGACCGATGGTGTATCAAGATATTGGCCATTGATTCGAGCGGCAGATATATTGGTCAGTGCGTACGCTCCTTAACAAGTGAAATAATTATCTCCACTTGTGTATTTTTTTAAATGTGTCTGAATAATGAGTGCACCTGTGCAGATGACCTGGTAAAGTGCACTGTTGGGGGTTGAGGAGCAGGGTGAGGAACCACTAATCTTCAGCTATTGGAGCATTGCAGGGACCTTATGCAGCCCACAGACGCACCGATTCCAGCGTGCGTTGTGGGCTTAACTAGCACACACAGCATCGCATCGTATGCCTTGTGCATACGATGTGCATGCGATGCTGTGCTAGAAAAAGCTAGTACAAAAAGTATGTGCAGCACATACTTTTTGTACTGTACGATGAGGTGCCGCGGGAGCGCGCACCCCATCGTACAGCATCGCACCACCGGCATCGGCACGTGTGTGGGCTGCATAAGAATCAGAATCAACTTTATTGGCCAGGTATACTTGCGTATACTAGGAATTTGTTTTCGGTTTGCTGTGCAGCAGCCAGGTGTGTAACAAGTAACAGCATACAGTATAAACAATATAAACAGGTGGGGGAACATGTACAGTTATATAGAAAGTTATTCCGAGGGAACACCGTGTTAGATTATGTGCAAAGGGTTATGGCGCGACTAGACAGTGAGGAGTTCATGTGTCAGCAGGTGAACCGCTTGAGGGAAGAAACTTTTTAGGCTTCTGGTGGGAATAGCCCTGTAGTGTCTGCCTGATGGCAGCAGGTTAAACAAGCCATGGCCAGGATGTAGTTGGTCCTTAACTATCTTCGTTGCCCGCTGCTTTGCTCTGGACAGGTACAGGTCCTGGACAGAGGGAAGGTCTGTACCGATTATCTTCTCCGCAGTTCTGACTACCTTTTGGAGTTAGGGTTACCACCTTGCCCCTTTAATTCCGGACACATATTAATTACACAGGTTCTGTGGCTGGCTGACTTCAAGACTCCACTTCACCTGATTTTAAACTGCCACAGAACCTGTGTAATTAACATGTGTCCGGAATTAAAGGGGAAAGGTGGTAACCCTATTTGGAGTCTGCATTTGTCTCTCTCGCTGGTGGAGCCGTACCAGACCAGTAATGAGGAGCACAGAACAGACTCCACAATCGCGGAGCAGAAGCTTCTGTGGGATGTTAAACTTCCTCAGTTGCCTAAGAAAGAACATCCTCTGCTGCGCTTTTCCAACAATAGTGTCAGTGTTGGGCCCCCATTTAAGGTCCCGGGAGATTGTGGTTCCTAGGAACTATAAGAAGTCCACTAGCGACACCACACTGTCAGCAATTGTTAGCGGAGGAACACCAACTTCTTCCTAAACTCCACTACCATCTCAACGTAGTGATACAGAATTCCGCTCACAAGAGACCAGCATTATATAGTCACCACTTCACGGGCGATATGGTCGCACAGCGATACTGGCTAATATCGCCCGTAGTGAATGAGGGCAGAAGAGAGCCAGCTGCCTGTGATTCCCCGGGGATGGACATCGATGGTCGATGCTTTGGAAACATCGATGTTTTTCTTTCGATGTTAGTGTTTTTGCCATTTAATGGTGACCTTTCGATGTTTGTCACATTCGAATGCTAATCATTCGATGGTGTACCGATGGTGGCTTATTTTTTGTAATTCCCAAAAGATATGCCTCCCCTGGCTGCTGTGTCTGTGTCAGGGAAACTTCCTAGGTTCGTTGGAGGCTGTCTGGCTTTCTCTCTGCTTCCCTCCCTCTCCCTCTCTATGGTTGCTGTAGCTGCTAGGCAACAGGGCCCACTGCAAGTTCTGATTGGCTCTCACTGACTCAGAGAGCCATTCAGAGCACAAACCTCACCCTGCAGCACCAGTCACAGCAAATTTCACAGACACACTGAGCTCTGGAGGATTCAGAGAGGAGGAGACAGTGACGTCACTGAATGTTATACCAGCTCAGGCAAGCTATAATAATAATAATAATAATAATAATAATAATAATAATAATAATAATAATAAGTACACAATACAACTAGCTACAGATATTTGTGAATGTCAGTCACATACAACACTCATTAATAAACTGCATTAGTATTACCAGGCAGCAACCACTATATGACAGGGTTGCCGACCCTCCCGGAATTTCCGGGAGTCTCCCGAAAATCGGGTACCCCCTCCCGGCCCCCGGAAGGGTGGGCAACCCTCCCGGATTCAGGGGGGACCCCCGCATCGCGGCATTAAAATGCCGCAATCCTCGGGTCTCAGAGGAGGGGGCGGAGCTAAAACGGCACAATCGCGTCATTTTAGCCCCGCCCCCTCCATGGAGATCCCTGAATTCGCTGCTTTTACCAGTATGGGGGCGGGGCTTAGTGATGTCACTCGTAAGCCCCGCCCCCTGAGCGGCTGCTGAAACTCTCCTCTCCGGGCTTCTCCCGGAGAGGAGAATGTTAAAGTCGGCAACCCTGCTATATGATCATCAGTGAAGTGTTGGTCAGAGATTGTCTGTTTCTGTCAATATAGTGAGGAACAATATTACACAGTCCTGGGGTACCAGTGGAATGAACCAAGCTAAAGGTGCCCATGCACTGCTGCGAGGCCTCAGTCTGCAAGCTGCAGGGACCTTCCCGGCAGCATGGACGCATGCGATCCGTTGTGATGGATGCATGTGTAAACACCTGGATAGGGTTACCTGGTGGGATGCGGTGGGGGTCGTGTTTCCTCGGTCTCACGGATGCCAGTCAGGAGTCTTCTCGTGATACAGGATGGTGGCACAGAACAGTCGACAATAGAATTACTTTGACCTTTTATTGTAACACGGCCATTGGGAACGGCTGCCTTCTTTACGTAATGACATCACAACAATTCCACAATATCAGAATACAATCAATGCAATACAACTCACACTATGCATACAAATGCGATATACCATAAAAGGACAATGGAGCTACCGGTAACTCTGAGTCACTCCGTACTCGGCCTATCACTGCAGTTTGAGAAACTACTTCCAATATGCTGCTGGACCGGCGAGCTGGTCCACTAATTTACACCTGGATACAGTGATAATACCGAGTATGAGTGAACATTACAACCAACTGTTATACTAACAAATAGTTTTAGCGAATTACCATAAAATCAATACTCAACTCACTCTAAGTACCCGGGTACACTCTCTGTTAATAAGACCGGTCAGTCCCGACGGAGGCCTATGCATAGGACTTAATGTAGTCGCTGGATTTTCCTATTAATTCTATATGAGGTCGCAGTTTGGTCCTTAAGCCACCGGGTGGCACTAGTGTTCCATTAACTATACTTTAAAGGTGAAGAAAAAGTGAACTATCACAAATCCTGAGGGATTGTCCTAGCTTCTCTTATGGGTTTTCACTAAACCCACTACAGTGGCAATTCTGGAATTCTTCTATGAGGAATGGGTAAAGACGGTGAAGGGGAGGTCTTGGGAAAGACTGGGGAGGTCTTGACTCCGGCTGGGGTCAGTGAATCTTCGCCCATCGCTGTGTACCCTCCGGGGACTGCTAGTGCGGGCGCCTCAGCGTTGCCACACTCAGCTACACAGGGCCGCTGGCTGTACTAGGTGTCGGACAGGCAACCTAACTGGGTGTGCTAGGTGGGGGCAGTGTGCAGTAGTGTACCTGTAGCTGCTGCTGGTGCTGGTTCTGACCAGTCTCTGCCTCCTGTCTTCTCTGGTGTCCAGACTCTGCTGTGTGCTGGGCTCTCACTGCTGGGCCTTGAGCTGCTGTATTCTCTTGGACTGTGTACACTCTGCACGACTGGCTCCTTCTCTCACAGGCCTCACAGGCTGTCATTTATTGCTGGAGCTCTCTGCTGCTGCTGAAGCGTCTGGCAGGTCAGGGGTCACAGATGCCACGCTGTTGTCCTCCTCTATCTCTCTATACAGGAGTTCTCCACACACTCACAGGCTACACTGCTTACTCCTTAAGCACAGTGTCACTCAGCTGCAGGAGAAGTCTCCTCTTCATGTGCTCTGCCTTTCCTCCTCTCTCATGCTGCTGGGGTAGTGTCTAGTTCCTTCTCTCCAGGCGTACCAACATTACGTCACATCCCACGTGACCATCACGTGATCACCCCATGTGATCACTATACTGCAGCAGCGGGATTTTCAATTCAGACGCCGTTCAGTCTGCCCATGCTACACCATACACAGCGCGATACTGCGCGCCGCGGGCTTTGCAGGCGCCAGTCAGTCTGATGCCCGCTAGCTGACCTGTGTGCCGGACACTAGCTGACCCAATGCTGCCCGACTGCGCGGGATTTTCAGGCGCCAGTCAGTCTGATGCCCGCTGACCCACCACACCATGTCACCAGCAAGTGACCGACCACTATATACTTAAGCTTGTCACCCGCCAGCCACTCACTCTCTACCCGTCGCCGAATGCTGCTACATGCTCTGCCATTCTGCCACTGACTTCCCGTGCCAGCGACACTAAGGTAATAAACCTGGGACCAGGCTGCAAAGTGGGGACATGTGGAGGACACTGCAGCGGGGAGCATATGGGGCGCAGACTGCACAAGGGGGAGTATATGGGGCGCTGGCTGGAGGGGCAAGCATATGGGGAGTAGGCTGCACAAGGGGGAGCATATGGGGAGTAGGCTGCACAAGGGGGACCATATGGGGCGCAGACTGCACAAGGGGGAGTATATGGGGCGCTGGCTGGAGGGGCAAGCATATGGGGAGTAGGCTGCACAAGGGGGAGCATATGGGGAGTAGGCTGCACAAGGGGGACCATATGGGAAGCAGGCTGCACAGGGGGGAGCATATGGGGTGCAGGCTGGGGGAGGGCATATGGGGAGCAGGCTGCAATGGGGGGGGGCATATGGGGAGCAGGCTGCACAGGGGGGAGCATATGGGGATCAGGCTGCACAGGGGGGAGCATATGGGGAACAGGCTGCACAAGGGGGAGCAGGCTGGGGGGGCATATGGGGAGCAGGCTGCACAGGGGGGAGCATATGGGGAGCAGGCTGGAGGGGGGAGCATATGGGGCGCTGGCTGCAGGGGAAAGAATATGGGGAGCAGGCTGCAGCGGGGGGCAAATGGGGAGCAGGCAGCACAGGGGGGAGCATATGGGGCGCTGGCTGGAGGGGCAAGCATATGGGTATCAGGCTGGGGGGGGGGGGCATATGGGGAGCAGGCTGCACAGGGGGGACCATATGGGGCGCAGGCTGGAGGGGCAAGCATATGGGGAGCAGGCTGCAGCGGGGGGCAAATGGGGAGCAGGCAGCACAGGGGGGAGCATATGGGGAGCAGGCTTCACAGGGGGGGAACATATGGGGAGCAGGCTGCACAGGGGGGAGCATATGGGGCGCTGGCTGGAGGGGCAAGCATATGGGTATCAGGCTGGGGGGGGGGGGCATATGGGGAGCAGGCTGCACAGGGGGGACCATATGGGGCGCAGGCTGGAGGGGCAAGCATATGGGGAGCAGAGTGCAGCGGGGGGCAAATGGGGAGCAGGCAGCACAGGGGGGAGCATATGGGGAGCAGGCTTCACAGGGGGGGAACATATGGGGAGCAGGCTGCACAGGGGGGGAACATATGGGGAGCAGGCTGCACAGGGGGGAGCATATGGGGAGCAGGCTGCAATGGGGGGGCATATGGGGAGCAGGCTGCAATGGGGGGGGGGGCATATGGGGAGCAGGCTGCACAGGGGGGAGCATATGGGGATCAGGCTGCACAGGGGGGAGCATATGGGGAACAGGCTGCACAAGGGGGAGCAGGCTGGGGGGGGCATATGGGGAGCAGGCTGCACAGGGGGGAGCATATGGGGAGCAGGCTGGAGGGGGGAGCATATGGGGCGCTGGCTGCAGGGGAAAGAATATGGGGAGCAGGCTGCAGCGGGGGGCAAATGGGGAGCAGGCAGCACAGGGGGGAGCATATGGGGAGCAGGCTTAACGGGGGGGACATATGGGGAGTATGCTGCACAGGGGGGAGCATATGGGGCGCTGGCTGCAGGGGTAAGCATATGGTGAACAGGCTGCACAAGGGGGGCCATATGGGGCGCAGGCTGGAGGGGCAAGAATATGGGGAGCAGGCTGCACAAGGGGGACCATATGGGGCGCTGGCTGGAGGGGCAAGCATATGGGGAGCAGGCTGCAGCGGGGGGCAAATGGGGAGCAGGCTTCACAGGGGGGGAACATATGGGGAGCAGGCTGCACAGGGGGGAGCATATGGGGCGCTGGCTGGAGGGGCAAGCATATGGGGCGCTTATGGGGAGCAGGCTGCACAGGGGGTAGCATATGGGGAGCAGGCTGCACAAGGGGGACCATATGGGGCGCAGGCTGGAGGGGCAAGCATATGGGTATCAGGCTGGGGGGGGGGCATATGGGGAGCAGGCTGCACAGGGGGGACCATATGGGGTGCTGGCTGCAGGGGAAAGAATATGGGGTGCAGGCTGGAGGGGCAAGCATATGGGGAGCAGGCTGCAGCGGGGGGCAAATGGGGAGCAGGCAGCACAGGGGGGAGCATATGGGGAGCAGGCTTCACAGGGGGGGAACATATGGGGAGCAGGCTGCACAGGGGGGAGCATATGGGGCGCTGGCTGGAGGGGCAAGCATATGGGTATCAGGCTGGGGGGGGGGGGGCATATGGGGAGCAGGCTGCACAGGGGGGACCATATGGGGCGCAGGCTGGAGGGGCAAGCATATGGGGAGCAGGCTGCAGCGGGGGGCAAATGGGGAGCAGGCAGCACAGGGGGGAGCATATGGGGAGCAGGCTTCACAGGGGGGAAACATATGGGGAGCAGGCTGCACAGGGGGGAGCATATGGGGTGCTGGCTGGAGGGGCAAGCATATAGGGCGCTTATGGGGAGCAGGCTGCACAGGGGGGGAACATATGGGGAGCAGGCTGCACAGGGGGGAGCATATGGGGCGCTGGCTGGAGGGGCAAGCATATGGGTATCAGGCTGGGGGGGGGGGCATATGGGGAGCAGGCTGCACAGGGGGGACCATATGGGGCGCAGGCTGGAGGGGCAAGCATATGGGGAGCAGAGTGCAGCGGGGGGCAAATGGGGAGCAGGCAGCACAGGGGGGAGCATATGGGGAGCAGGCTTCACAGGGGGGGAACATATGGGGAGCAGGCTGCACAGGGGGGAGCATATGGGGCGCTGGCTGGAGGGGCAAGCATATGGGGCGCTTATGGGGAGCAGGCTGCACAGGGGGTAGCATATGGGGAGCAGGCTGCACAAGGGGGACCATATGGGGCGCAGGCTGGAGGGGCAAGCATATGGGTATCAGGCTGGGGGGGGGGGGCATATGGGGAGCAGGCTGCACAGGGGGGACCATATGGGGCGCTGGCTGCAGGGGAAAGAATATGGGGTGCAGGCTGGAGGGGCAAGCATATGGGGAGCAGGCTGCAGCGGGGGGGGAAATGGGGAGCAGGCAGCACAGGGGGGAGCATATGGGGAGCAGGCTTCACAGGGGGGGAACATATGGGGAGTATGCTGCAGGGGTAAGCATATGGTGAACAGGCTGCACAAGGGGGGCCATATGGGGCGCAGGCTGGAGGGGCAAGCATATGGGGAGCATACTGGAGGGGCAAGCATATGGGGAGCAGGTTGCAGCGGGGGGGCATATGGGGCGCAGACTGGAGGGGCAAGCATATGGGGAGCAGGCTGCAGCGGGGGGGGCATATGGGGCGCAGGCTGGAGGGTCAAGCATATGGGGAGCAGGCTGCAGCGGGGGGCATATGGGGCGCGGGCTGGAGGGGCAAGCATATGGGGAGCAGGCTGCAGCGGGGGGGGGGCATATGGGGAGCAGGCTGCAGCGGGGGGCATATGGGGCGCGGGCTGGAGGGGCAAGCATATGGGGAGCAGGCTGCAGCGGGGGGGGCATATGGGGAGCAGGCTGCAGCGGGGGGGCATATGGGGAGCAGGCTGCACAGGGGGGAGCATATGGGGAGCAGGCTGCACAGGGGGGAGCATATGGGGAGCAGGCTGCACAGGGGGGAACATATGGGGAGCAGGCTGCACAGGGGGGAGCACATGGGGGGCAGGCTGCACAGGGGGGAGCACATGGGGAGCAGGCTGCACAGGGGGGAGCACATGGGGAGCAGGCTGCACAGGGGGCAGCACATGGGGAGCAGGCTGCACAGGGGGGAGCACATGGGGAGCAGGCTGCACAGGGGGCAGCACATGGGGAGCAGGCTGCACAGGGGGGAGCACATGGGGAGCAGTAGTGATGGCCATCGGTGCAGTCGATGCTTGCCATCAATGGTCATAAACTATTAACTTTAAGAAATTGGATTTATTTTACTGATGAAACAATAATGCTGTAACATCAAATGTTTGTGTTTATTGATTGAAATAATCATTGGTGACATTTGTAGCGCACCTCTATTCTGTTTCTATAAACTATGTAATGGATAACCATCGATTGCTAAAAGAAATCGATAGTTATACATCACCTTTGAGTGGCTGTAGGACCATTCAAAATCCGTTCTGGGGTTGGGGGGCGTGGCTATGCTCAGTGTCCCGGCACCTTGACGAAAAGAAAAAAAAAGCATTGTTTCTGCTATGCCATCGATGTAGGAAAACCATCAGTCATCAACGGCCATAAACAATCAATTATTTTGAGTCATCTATGGCTTATGGCCATTGTTAAATACTTTTGCCATTGATGCCAGATGGTTTTCCTACATCGATGGCATAGTAGAAACAATGTTTCTCTTTTTTTCTTCTCTTCAAGATGCCGGGACACTGAGCATAGCTCCGCCCCCAACACCATGAAGCCCTACCCCCACATTTTGATTGGTCCTCCAGCCATTCAGTCAATGGTGATGGATAACCATTGATAGCTAAAACTATCGATGGTTATCCATCACATAGTTTATGACTATAGATTTCTGGGTGTAGACTCGCCATAGATGGCGACTGCACCGATGACCATCCCTACTGCTCCCTATGTGCCCCTACTTTGCAGCCTGGTCCCCATGTGCCCCTACTGTGCAGCCTGCTTCAAAGCAGGCTGCGCAGTGGGGGCACATATGGGGAGCATGTTGCACAGTGGGGGCACATGGGGGGGGAAGAGGGTGAAGGTGAGTGAGCACAGCTATGGACTATATATGGATTGGGGGTTACAGGTGGTGGGGACAGTAAGGCAAAATAGGGGAAGCAGGTTGCATAGGGGTTAGAGCAGGTCAGGATGCATGGGGGGGGTAGGGTCATTCAAACACTGAGGGCAATTGGTCACAGTGACGGTGCATATTGACAGCAGGTGTGCGGGACAAGTGTGCACACAAAGCGAGTGCATGGTGAAGCAGGGTAAGGCATTCCATGGAGATGTTGCGCAAATGTGGGGAATGTATTGTGAAGAAAGCTGCAGGAGTGGCAAGTCATGGGTATAATTTTTTTTAACATACGCCATTTAACACGTTATTCCTGTGTAATCTATATTTCTCTTTCGTCCAGTCCGGTGACACAGCTAACCTTGGGATGTAGAGGGGTCCGCCAGGAGCCAGGCACCTATGCTTCAAACTTTGGGAGCAGGCTCCTCCCTTCTGCATCCCATCATGCCTCAGTTTCGTTTAGGTGCCCACAGGAGTGGGTGCAATGCTGAGTGGCTGCGCGCAGCCACACTTTTATTCTTTGGTTTTTTAGTTAGGTTTTTATTATTTTCTTAACTTATAGTGCAGGTTTTGCCAGCATAGGACTTCTGTGGAAGTCATTACATGCTGAGAGCGCAGCAGGACACAGACAGAAGCGCGTCCTGTGTGCAGAGAGGTACATTCAGGAAGAATGTGCGCTCTGCACAGCGCTGAGCTCCGCTCAGACGGAGACTGGTCCTGGGCCACGGGGGACCCCATCCAGCGCCTTGCTAGAAGGGGATCTTGGGGAAGGGTCCTCCAGCGATGGCAGACGCCATCTTTAACGGTTTGGGAGCTGAAATCCCCCAGGGGAGTTGAAGCTCCTTACAGGACGCCCAGCGTTTCTGGGCAACTCCAAGTGATCCCTAGAGGGGGAGTCACTGGAGATGAGAGAGAGACACGGTGGGTGCGCCTGAAGGGGATTTGGCGCCAAAAGCGCGACTTCCCTCACTATTAGGAAGATTGGACTCTTCCACTCGTTTCTGGCGCCATTACTCTGTGCTTGCTGCGGAGCTGAGAAAGACAGAGCCTGCTCTGAAGTTTCTCTGGAGAACGCTTCCTCCACTGTATCGCTAGCAACAGGAACACAGATAAGTACACTTGGTGCATTACTCTGTGACTTTGCCTGAACGTTGTGCAGTGTTTAATTCTTTGATATTATCATGGCAGACGAGTGCAGTTCTGTTGCTGGGGAGGGAGCGCTTGAGATGTTTTATCATTGCAAAAAATGTAATGTAAATATGTCGGTTGAACAGTTGGACCAGGGGGAATTGTGCCCTTCCTGTGAAGCTGTCACCTGTGGAACTCGCACCACAAGTCCCAGGGAGGCTGAGCCGGCCTGGGCTGTGGCTTTGGGACAGTCTG
The DNA here is from genome assembly GCF_055691185.1 of Crinia signifera. Taxonomy (NCBI): domain Eukaryota; kingdom Metazoa; phylum Chordata; class Amphibia; order Anura; family Myobatrachidae; genus Crinia; species Crinia signifera. The sequence goes on along the minus strand of NC_139227.1, from coordinate 125,346,653 downwards.
TAAAAGCTTTGGCAGAGGCTTTAAACAGGCAGAGGGGATCGTTAGTAGGATCACCAGGTCCTATTCCCTCATCTCAGGGATCTCTTCCCCTTTCACAGGGAGACCCCATATTGCTGCAGACTATGCAGGATACTGCTCAGGGGGTGCATAAAATGTCTTCCCTTTTGGAGCAATTCACAAAGGTTTCTGATGAATTTATGCTACGGCAGGGGTCCCCAGTGGTTCCTCCAGTATATGCTGATGATGATGTGGAGGAAGAGGATTTAACTTGGTCACAGGGGGAGGAAGCAGATTTCTCAGCCTCTGGCATTGAGGACCTCATTTGGGCCGTCAAACAGGCATTGGATTTACCTGTAGAGGAAAAGTCCTCTACACAGTGTGTGTTTAAGCGGAGTAAAAAGGAACCAGTTTCTTTCCCATCAGATGAGGGCATGGTGGCTCTGCTGGGTGAGGCTGGCAAGGCCCCGGACAAGAGGCTATTGATGGCAAAAAAATATGCAAACATGTATCCCATGCCGGAGAATCATGTTAAGGTGTGGGAGAAAGTTCCGTTGGTGGACTCCTCCGTGGCCAGATTGTCAAAAGCCACGGCACTTCCAGTGCAGGGTGGCGCGGCTTTTAAAGATCCGGTAGACAAAAAGGTAGAAGGCTGTTTAAAGGCAGTTTTTGAGGGAGTGGGTTTCACTATGAGGCCCATCATTGCCTCGGCTTGGGTGGCTAAGGCCATGATCAAGTGGACTGAGTCATTGGAGAGTCATCTGCAGCATGATGCTGAAGCTTTGGCCATGGTTGAAAAGTTAAAGTGTGCCGCGGAGTACATTGGTGAGGCCAGTGAGGAGGGCGCCAAGATGGCGTCAAAAGTCTCGGTCACGTCTGTCACGGCCAGAAGGGCTCTCTGGTTAAAAGCTTGGGACGCAGATAGTGAGTCCAAGAAATCCTTAGAGAATATTCCCTTTAAAGGGGAGTTGTTGTTTGGTTCTGAATTGGATGAGATAATCAAACAGGCAACGGGTGGTAAGAGCACCTTTCTTCCTACTACTTCAAAGTCTACTGGGTCGAAGTTTGGAGTGTTTAAGCAGTCCTTTCGGCCCTCCTTTAGGGGGGGAGCATCTGGCAGAGGTCAGTCAGGCCGGGGAAGATTTCAAGCCGGCAGAGGTAGGGCTTCCAAGTCCAGGTTTGGCGCCTTTAATAAGAAGCACGTTGCCAAGGGGGAGGACAAACCCTCGGCATGACGGGGCGGAGACTCCCTGTTCTGGAATCAGGGTAGGGGGTCGGCTCCTGCAGTTTCAGGACAGTTGGAAGGTAGTCACGGACGATCCGTGGGTGCTTTCCATTGTTTCAGAAGGATATCGGATAAAACTGAGAGGCCCGCCCCCTCACAGATTCCTTCCAACGCCCTTACCAAGGACAGCCTCCCTCAGAGCTTCTCTTTTGGCAGCAGCCATATCTCTAGAGGAGAAGGGGGTAGTTATTCCAGTGCCCCTAGTGGAGAGAAGAAAAGGGTTTTATTCAATACTCTTTTTGGTTCCCAAGCCAGACGGGTCTTTCAGGCCCATTCTAAACTTAAAATCTTTGAATGCTCATCTCTGGGTGGATCACTTTCGCATAGAATCTCTACGGTCAGTGCTGCTGAGTATAGAACCAGGGGAGTTTTTAGCATCAGTAGACATTCAAGATGCCTCTCCATGTTCCCATTCACAGGGAATTCCAGTCTTTGCTAAGATTTGCAATAGGAGAGAAGCATTGGCAATTCCAGGCACTCCCATTTGGACTAGCCACGGCTCCGAGAGTATTCACCAAAGTGATGTCCATTATGGCGGCAGCTCTCAGGTTGGGGGGATAACTGTTATCCCTTACCTGGACGATCTGCTTTTCAAAGCGGAATCAGCAGAGAAGTTGAAGGTCCACCTGGAGAGGGCGACACAGTTTTTAAGAGATCAGGGTTGGATTTTAAATCTACCCAAGTCCCACTTGACACCGACGCAAAATCTGAAATTTTTGGGGGTGATCATAGACACACATCTTCCCAGAATCCAAAGCGTTGGAAATTCGGCTGATGGTTTTGGAAATTCTCCAAGCCCCGGCACCATCAGTGTGGCAGGGAGTCAGACTACTAGGGAAGATGGTGGCAACCTTCGAAACCTTGCAGTTCGCCAGGTTCCACTCCAGAATTTTTCAATGGAACATCCTGGCTTGTTGGTCAGGAGATGCCAAAAGGATGAAATTGGAGATTCTTTACCTGTCCACGGAGTCCAGGAGGTCTCTCTTGTGGTGGACAGATGTGGAGAATTTACAACTGGGAAAATCTCTCAGGTCTTGGGATTGGCTGGTCATAACGACCGACGCCAGTCTGAAGGGCTGGAGGGCAGTGACCCTTCATCTAAGACTACAAGGACTTTGGTCAGTAGAGGAGACAAAATTGCCCATTAACATCCTAGAACTGAGGGCAGTACTGAATGCCTTACTGCAGGCGGAGTCGTATCTCAGAGGGTCTCCACTGAAAATTCAGTCGGACAATGCCACGACGGTGGCCTATTTGAACCATCAAGGCAGGACTCGCAGCAAGATGGCTATGGCCGAGGTATCCAAGATCTTCAGCTGGGCGGAGATCAATGTTCCAGCATTATCGGCCATTTTTATACCGGGAGTCAAAAATGTGGAGGCGGATTACCTCAGCAGAGAATCCCTACAGGAGGGAGAGTGGTCTCTTCATCGGGATGTCTTTCAGGAGATTGTCAGTCGTTGGGGTCTCCCAGACATAGACCTTATGGCAACGAGATCGAACCGTCAGGTTCAGACGTTTTGCTCCCGAGTAAGGGATCCGACTGCTTGGGCGGTGGACGCCATGACAGTTCCGTGGGAGTTCCAGATGGTGTACATCTTTCCACCTTTGCCCATGTTGCCGAGAGTTTTGAGGAAGATAAGGGACCAAAAGGTACGAGCAATTCTGATTGCTCCAAACTGGCCCAGGAGGTCTTGGTACTCCACTGTACTGAGGTTGTCGAAGGAGTCCTGGAAACTACCTCTAAGGCAGGACCTGTTGTTGCAAGGCCCGTTCCTTCACGAGGACCCAGCTCGTCTAAGTTTGACGGCGTGGCTTTTGAAACCTCCTTATTGAAGAAAAAGGGGTTTTCTGATGAGGTTATACAGACCATGTTGAGGGCCCGCAAGCCAGTGTCTGCGGCTAACTACCATAGGGTCTGGAAAATCTACATTAGATGGTGTGAGAGACAGAAGCTGCACACCTCCAGATTCAATTTGTCTAGACTTTTGAATTTCTTGCAGGATGGTTTTTCTTCAGGCCTTAGTCTGCAATCGTTAAAAGTACAGCTATCGGCCTTATCCATATTTTTTCAAAAAAGGGTAGCTTTGTTGCCGGAGGTTCAGACATTCTTACAAGGAGTTGCTAGACTCAAACCACCTTATAAGCAGCCGGTGGCACCTTGGGATCTGTCTTTGGTTCTATCCATGCTACAGAATCCTCCTTTTGAACCGCTTAGATCTGCGGAATTGAAGTACGTAACATGGAAACTTACTTTTTTATTGGCTATTGCATCAGCCAGACGTGTGTCAGAGTTGGGTGCTTTGTCATGTAAGTCACCGTTTTTGATTTTTCATGATGACAGGGCTGTGTTACGCACAGTTCCAAAATTCCTACCTAAGGTAGTGACGTCTTTTCATTTGAACCAGGATATTGTACTTCCAGTTTTTGTTCCCCCAGAAGGGGTTAAAAATAGGGACAAAATGAAGAGATTGGATGTTGTCCGCGCCTTGTGGATATACATTGAGAGGGTAAAGGACTTTCGCAAATCGGATTTGCTCTTGGTGCTATATGATGTGCATAAGATTGGGTGGCCTGCATCCAAGCAGACCATCGCACGTTGGTTACGATCTACCATTGCCTTTGCCTACTGTAAAGCGGGTAGACCTGTTCCATCTCGTATTAATGCACACACTACCAGGTCGGTTGCTTCTTCCTGGGCGGTGCGCCATGGGGCTACAGTGGAGCAGTTGTGTAGGGCTGCCACCTGGTCCTCTGTTCATACCTTTACCAAATTTTACAGGTTCCATGAGTTCGCGTCGGAGGACGCTTCATTCGGACGGGCAGTGATGAAAACTGCTGGTCTGAGCGTACCCTCCCAAAGGACCCGCTCGTGAACGTCCCAAGGTTAGCTGTGTCACCGGACTGGACGAAAGAGAAAAGGGGATTTTTGTAAGAACTTACCGTTCGAACCCCTTTCTCTGAGTCCAGTCCGGTGACACAGCGATCCCTCCCTTACGCTCAGTTAAGTGTACCGTTCATGTGTTACCATGTTATGGTTAATGTTATGTTGCCTTAAAAAATATATGTGTATATATATATATATATATATATAATATATATATATATATATATATATATATATATATATATATATATATATAAAAGATGTTCAGGCATTGTTCTGAGTTATGTATCCTAGTGTGCTTTTGAAGTCGAACTGAGGCATGATGGGATGCAGAAGGGAGGAGCCTGCTCCCAAAGTTTGAAGCATAGGTGCCTGGCTCCTGGCGGACCCCTCTACATCCCAAGGTTAGCTGTGTCACCGGACTGGACTCAGAGAAAGGGGTTTGAACGGTAAGTTCTTACAAAAATCCCCTTTTACAATGTACCTGTGACCCAAAAAAAGGTTGAGCTCTAGAAATGGATCAGTTGGGTGCTAATATTAAACAGTATATTAGTATAAAACATGCATATGCATGGGTATAAAAAAAATAGACAGTTTAAAAATTATTTAAACAAACATCTATAGTACTCAATATAAAAATGGGGCAATCAAATGTTGTATACTTATAAGTTGGAATTGCGTTTGTGTCCCTGCAAGGTTAATGGATTTGTACTCTAATCACACAATGGGCCCATCCTGGGTAAACTGAACATTTATAACCAACTTTGCAAAGGGACACAACGCGATTCCAACCTATATGTGTCCAAGCTTTGATTGCCCCATTTTTATTTTTACATTGAATACTATATATGTTTATGTTTTAATAATTTAAAAACTGTCTATTTTTTTATACACATGCATTAAGTAGTGTTCATTGTAGCACCCGCCATATTTGAAAACCTATGCAGTTCCTCTTCCCCGCCTAGGGTGTCGCTGTCTGCTGAATTGCTTCTAGCACAGTGTGGTCTGTATATCAGCACTGATATGCAAACCTGACATGTGCTAGAAACACCACAGCAGACGGGGAAGATTAACTGCATAGATTTCAAATATGGTGGATGCTAGAATGAACATTGATTAATTATATGTTTTATACTAATAAATACTGTTCACTAAACTGATCCATTTCTAGCACGCCACCTTTTTGATTTACGTGTACCCTCTTAGGGGTTTTGACATCCCCCCCCCCCCCCCCCCCCCCCCCCCCGTAGGAGCAGCTTGACACACCACCCCAGTAGGCGCCCGTTTTTTCCTTTAGCCCCAAGGCTAAAATACTCTATTTTTCAAAGTACCTCTGACTACTAGTGACCTGGTCTTCCTTCTCTGCACTTTTAGAGGATGTCCTCTTTAAGCGCTCATCCCTTTTTTTTTTCCTAGTACCTCAAAGAGGAACAATTTGCCCTTTTGCGGGCTTGCTTAACTCGCCACAGGTTATTTTTCTCCTCTATGTCCATGTTGATTTGGAGGAGTGAGGTTGGATAGTAACTTCTGTTTTGTTACAAAAACGCAAGTTGAGCTAGCCACAACCTCTCCATTCAGCTCCTGTTGGCTTCCATGTTTGAAGCCCCAGCAATTTCACCTCTGGTTGATCCTTTTGCACGCATTTCCCATTGGGATAAGTGATGCATATTGGCCATTCGCAGAACAAAGGTGTTTCAGTTTTACCAGTCTCTGCGTCTGATTCGATCCCCTTTGCACCCATCGTTTACAATGTTACCAGCATAAAGGTTTCTCACAATGGTAACGTCCTGACAGTTTGCCAGGTGAAGAAATCTTCCTCCTATGCAGACCCTGGCTTGTTCACTCACAGAAAATGTAATTGACTAGCCTCCATTCCAGGATTGCAGGATGGCACTGCCCCATCCTCAAAACAGCAACATCCTTTCATATATGCCACAGCTTTTGGTCACTGCGTGCAGTCATTCCGATTTTTCTCATGCTAAATCACTATGTAAAATGTAGTTTAACTTGCGTTTGTGCTTTTATTAATCATTCCCTCTGTGCAATGTGGGTTTTATGCACATGGACCATGTTGCATACAATATACAAAATAGCATACACAGAAAAAAAAAGTATTCCCAAAACATAATTCATGTGAGTGTGAAAAATAGATCAAAAAATTTGATAAAAATTAAGACCATTTAAAAAGAAAAACAATCACCTTTTACACATAGCCGGTCCAAAGTTGCCTCTATAATGTGAGCATGGAATCTTCCTGTCTGCAATACCAAGTTATACCAGATACCACTGGGAGAATTGCAGTTGATCTTGAATTGCAAGATCTTGCTGTGAGAGGTAATATGGCGCGTCTCCATGCTTTTCCAGCACTGTATTCTCAGTTTTGTGTACACTGTGGTCAGTGATCCTGTGGACTCATCTTAGGTGCGCATGTTATGTTATTTAGGAAATTCTGGTATGTACACCAATAAATGCATGTGTTGTTACTGGGTGGTAATATATTGCTTAGCTCTCTTTAGAGAGTAAGGGAAACTGCCTTGAATGCTTTAAGGTAGCACTTACGATCAGCCTGGTAGGATCAGCAGACTCCTGAACCAGTTCACTCCCTTGTGATACTTGTGAAAAATTGTTCTGGACCACTTTATCAGTTAATTGCCTGCATTGGATTTATTGTGATTTCCAGGATGTCAAATGATCCTGTTCAACATGTGATTCCCTTATAATCTGCATTCAGCTTTTTGTTCACAATAGATTGTGTCCATGCTGCAGCAATCCTCAAGATTTCGCTTGAGCTACTATTCATTTTCTTTTCAGCAATAGTAAATTAAGAAACTACAGCGACTTCCACGATTTGTTTTGGAAATTAGCATATTGCAGGGGACGGACACCCTCTGTTGTCCTTTCAACTATGTTGTGCAGGCAGCATTAAAGTCACAGATATTACTATCTCATTACATCCCAACTTGACTCATGCAGACTTTCCTTCTCTTCCCAGATTTCTACGGCTCTCAGAATTGAAAACCTTATCTGCTGGACGTAACGCAGAAAGTCATTGACAGAATGTCTGTACACTAACTGAAAATGAAAAACTCAACTATTGTGGCGTCTTTTGATTGGACTCCTGTTTTTTTTTTTTTTTTTATCAATTTTCAAGCTGACAATCATGCCGTACACACAATGATATTTTAACTACTAGTTTAGCCTGTATGGTTCAAATCGTACAATGTTGGTAAGCGCTCCAAATGTGTCCGTATTGCAAGCAAAATTTTACTATATTGCACACCCAGCCAATATTTAAAACGATATATTGTAGTATAGTCAAAATCGTCCGTATTTAAAACCGGCCATGTCTACAGTTTTAGGAAAATCACATGGCACAAATCTGGCCTACTCTAAATCTCACCGTGTCTATGCCCCTTTAGTATACCAAAATGAGCTACATTTCTTCCACTTTCAAACTGCATGTTATTACATCAGACATGAATGCCTCACCTGTACAGTAAAAGTAGTGTTCATTCTAGCACCCTGCACCTTTAAAAATTTGTGCAGTTTCTCTTCCCTGGCTGGGGTGTCACTCTGTACTGCTGATACTCAGCACACTCTGGTTTGTATATAAGCACCAAGATACAGACAAGAGTGTGCTGAGAATCACCAGAAGAGTGACACCCCAGGCAGGGAAGAGGAACTGCACACATTTTTAAAGGTGCAGGGTTCTAAAAAGATCGCTAAAAAGTAAACTTTATTTTGTCATTATTTAAATCCATAATCATAAAGTGCTCTTAATAAACATTATCTGATAAGAGTTGTTTTCGTTTTGAACACACCTGGAAAAAGTCAGTCACGCTTCACACAATCGGTTACCTGTGTTTAAGAAGACTTCATTCCATTTTAAAACCTATATAATCAAAAATGATTCCATAATTATATTAATATACAGTATTAAGTTAAACTTAAGCCTGTGCTTTTGTATTTCATGTCTGCTGTTTTTATCTTGCCAATCATTAAATGTTTACTTTGTGTAAACAAATGTGATCTATCACTGTACTCAGGCCCACAAATGGTTCCTATTTTACATGCCTCCTCACCTTGTAAAATGTTCCAGTGAACAATGAATACACCTGTGCATCTGCTGTTTGACCTGTAGAAAGTTTACTTGTTATCTTTATATTTAGATAACCAATGTTTTAGAGCAGTAGTTCTAAAACTTTTGTGAATACTGTAGCCTAATGGCCCCCATACACTATACGATTTGGGCACGATTTCACCCGATTCGGATGAATCGGGCCATGAAATCGGCCCAAATCGCATGGTTTGACAGCCCCCCCGATGCGCGGTCCCGTGCGCATCGGATCGGAGTCGGGCAGTCGGATTTCCTAAATCTTATGTGCAGCATCCGGGCGGGGGACGCCAGAGCCAGGCAGGGGGAGAGCGGGCAGCGTCAGCGGTGACAGACGCTGGGGAGGGCGATGCTGGAGAGCCGGGCTGGGGACACAGGCAGCAGCGGGCGGGGGTGGACGCCGGTGAACAGAGCTGGCCGGGCGCAGCATGACCGGGGACGGGGAGAACGCTGCAAGAAAAAAAAACCCATTACAAATGAATTGGAAGCCAGTGATTGGCTGAGAGCTCTCTCAGCCAATCAGCAATTGGCTGAGAGAGCTCTCAGCCAATCACTGGCTTCCAATTCATTTGTAATGTTTTTTTTTTTTTTCTTGCAGCGTTCTCCCCGTCCCCGGTCATGCTGCGCCCGGCCAGCTCGTTCACCGGCGTCCACCCCCGCCCGCTGCTGCCTGTGTCCCCAGCCCGGCTCTCCAGCGCCCCCCCCACCGCCCGCTGCCTATTTGACAGCTACAATGCCCGGCTCCCCCCCTGTTGCTCACCAGTGTCCCTCACCCCGCTCTCCCCCTGCAGCTCCCCGGGAGTTTTATATGATAAATCGCATGGCGATTTATCATATGCACAACTTGGCACATCAAGTGCCTTATCATGATGGAAACCTCCCGGGGAGCTGCCGGGGAAATCGGGTCCGACTTGTCCCTAGGACAAGTCGGGCTAATGTATGGGGGGCTTTACAGTATCTGAAGTTTTTTAGTGGCACTTCTAGCCCAAAAGTTGGTTGGTTGAGAAATTGCGAAAAATATATTCAATGTGTTTTTATGTCAACCTTAGGTACATTTACATGGTGAGGGACAGGATTTGCTTTTGTTTGTCCACGTGTTTTATGATCACCATCCACCAGCACTGGATTTGCCTATTCCATTGAATCAAAATAATTAGAATTGGTCCTTGACCACAACCTGAGTTATCCCTGCAAGTTTCCCACTGCACCTCTGTGTGCCATGTCACGCAGTTTGAGAACCACTGGTTTAGACTGGAAATTTATACATATTTTGTTCTATTATATCCATTAGAAAGGTTCAGTACCTATTATTTCAAGGTTGCATATATGTCATTTCAAATTCACTTATTTTCTTCTACAGTTAATCAATAATACCATCTATAATCATGTACTGTATAGAGCAGGCATTTCTAACCATGGTCCTCATGGCACACCAACAGTGCATGTTTTCGTGATATACATGCTTCACAGGCTAAATAAAAATACCTGAGGCACTAATAGTCATCTGTGCTGATGCCTGGATATCACTAAAACATGCACTGTTCGTGTGCCATGGTTGGTAATGCCTGATATAGGGCCAACCTAGTGTCTAAAAGTCACCACACAGACTTTTTTTTCTGAAAAATTTAGCATTTTCCAGTGCATCTAAACGACAAATCGTTCATAAATGTGCAAATCGTTTGTTGTCCATACACTGTAATGGGCCCCACATACAGCACGATATTCAGGCATTTTCTGAGCGATTCTAACAAATCGCTCAGAAAATGCATGTAAATTGCTGTATGTATATAGCCCACACAGCGATTTACATGCGCGCACCCGCCGTTCTGAATCTGTCATAGATTCAGAACGGACGGGTTGTTCAATTCAGAGCAGTCGCTCAGAAAGCTCCTGCTCATCTCCCGCATGTGTGGCTGCGGGCAGATGAGCAGGGCGAGCGACTGCAGAACCCGCCGCCGCCACCCCTGACCCCCCACCACCAGTAGCACCCATCCCCATCGCCACCCCCACCTCTCCTCTCGGCGGCAGCGCGGCGGCGTCGGGACGAAAATGTAAAAAAAAATTCAAATTTCAAAATGGCCGCGGCCAGCCAATCACGGCTCGCCGCGTCATTGCCCCGCCCGCTCGAGCTGGCTATATTAGCCAGCTCGAGACAGGGTAGGGGCAGTCAGTCCGACGGCGGAGGAGGAGAGAAGAGCTCCCGAAGTCCTGGGAGGCGCGGCCAATGCAAAAGAGCTTAAAAGGCCGCCGCCCCCAGGTGAAGAACACAGATGAAGAGGCAGAAGCCCTGGGAGGCAGCGGCCATGCAAAAGAGCTTAGGGAGCCGCTGCCCCCCAGGTGAAGACACCGCAGAAGCCCGGGGGGGGGCAGGAGCCCCCCTGGGTGAAGACCAGATGCAGTTAATAAAATACTAAAACATCTGTGTTTGTGTTTTATTTTAATATTTCCTTTACAGGGGGGCTATAGGTACCGACTGGCCTTTAATGCCCCACATGCTGGTACCTGTGGTTCTCCCAAGTGCCAGCATGTGGGGCAGGCTTGCTGGGACCTGTAGTCCTACTGTAAAAGACAATATTATTGTTAAGCTATCAACCCTGCACCCACCGCCCAGGGGTGCAGGGGATAGCCCCGGGCTGCAGCCCAGGCCTGGGGTGCCCTGGAGAGGGGGGGACCCCCTTATTTGGGGGGTCCCCACCTCCCCAAAAACTCCCGGCCTGGGCTGACTAGTTAGGGTGGGTAATGCTTTGGCCACGGGACACCATCAAGCGTGTCCCCTGGCTATGGCATTACACCCCCTGCTAGTGGAGCCTGGTGCTGGTCTCCAAAATATGGGGGACCCCTATTCATTTTGTCCCCCGTATTTTGGAAACCAGGGCCAGCTCAAGAGCCTGGTGCTGGTCCCCAAGATCCGGGGGACCCCACACACTTTGTCCTCTGGATTTTGGGAACCAGGACCACTCAAAAAGCCCGGGGCTGGTCATGCCTGGGGGGGGGGGACCCCATGCCATTTTTTATTTTACAAAATTATTGTCTATGACAGGACGAGACGCTGGACCCCGGACTTGGTAAGTATTTTTTTTATGTCCGTTCCCACTGTACCACCAACATTTCTTCACTTTCTGTGACAGATTAGAAATCTCCCGTGCTGAATCTCCCAATTTGAATCTCTGACACAAATCTCTCTGTATGTGGCTCATTGTCTGAAATGAGCCACAAGAGTGAAATCTCTTGTGCTGAATCTCCCGTTATGTATCTCTCCCGTTATGTATCTCTGGCACACATCTCTGCATATGTAGGGCCCTTAACTGTCATGCGCATTTCTGCAGATCATTCCTTTAATCCTGTGATCTTACCTGCTGCTTGTAATATTGGGGCAGATTTATTAAGCTTGGAGAAGAGATAAACTGGAGATAAAGCGGAGAAAAGGTAAAAGGAGATAAAGCACCAGCCAATCAGCTGTGTTTGAAAAAGACAGTTGGGAGTTGATTGGCTGGTGCTTTATCTCCTTTTACCTTTTCTCCGCTTTATCTCCAGTTTATCTCTTCTCCAAGCTTAATAAATCTGCCCCATTTACAGGCTCCGGTGGTATCTTAAGTCATGTATAAACTTACCACATTGTTTGTCCATGAGCTATCGGGAAGCTACCAGTGAGTTGATGGGAAATCTAATAATCTGTCCTCTGGATCGTTCTTTGTGTGGACCTTAAGGCAATAAACATTGCCTTTTTTATCATTCTAATTTTATTTATCAGTGCATGGGGCAGGGTTATTAGATATTTTTAACATGCCGAAAAATCAACACCCATCGTTTACATTTTTCCCCAATTATTCATGCTCAACAATTTTGTGAACATCTGTGCTTTCTCTCCTCCCTACCCTGTATTATTAATTTACATTTTTTGTCCTATGCTAAATGTTTTGTTAAAGATTGTATGTTTGTACATTGTTCCATTTGTATGAACGATAGTAGTTTCAGTGAAATGGTTAACAAGGTATGAAGATATATATATATATATATATATATATGGAAGAAAAGATGGGTGGATGTGCGGCGCAGAATAAGGCTATAAACCACACCAGCAAATGGAATAATCAGCCAATAGATAAATAGTTGTAGCTGATGACACTCGATCCATATATTGGATGCAGCCTCCTCCAATACTCCCAGGACTCACAGGAGAAGCAAAGATAATCTGTTAAAATAAAGAACAGGAGGGGCGCTCCATAGTGTATCACACAGACGTTTTAATAGTAAAAATACATCCAGGTTAGGCAACAAATGGACTCGTACCAAGAAAAACACTGCTGTGGGCTGGGTACCACAAGATTCAATATATGAAATGCCAGGCAACCTCCTACCGCTGATCCGGGGCTCTGCTGGAAACCACGACCTCCCGCTGAAACGAGCAGCGTGCCGGGACAACCACACAGGAACAGACGCGGTGGGGGAGCTGTACAGAGTAAGAGATGTCGTCACAAGCCCCGCCCTAACGCGTTTCGTAATGCAACTTCGTCAGAGGGCGTGGCTTGTGACTGACAGCTCTCCACATTTAACACACTGATCCACCAATCAGAGCGCAAAGGCGCTACCACGCACCTATTGTGTGTGCAATCAGTGCGGCTGTTTTAAGGCAAGCCCGCAGTGATAGTTCCACATGGAACCCTATATGGATAATTAAAATTCTAACTTTAAACAAACATACATTTTTACAAAGAACAACTGTCCCGTAGGACCAGATAAATGCATAGAAATGCGCTAATAAGCAATTATATTGAAGCGCTAGTAATAAAACTGTATGCGCCTCCATACAGCTATAAGGAGTGCAACAGGTGATGTTATTAACCAGTGAACCAATTATTTATGGCCAGTCGCACACTGGGTGGATCATTGGGCTATGCAAACAGTACAAACACAGCGAGCACATCACAAGTTGTATATACAACACTGCCCTGTACCCAACCGGTACCGCAAATAATAAAATCGAGATTGATAAAAGAGTCAATAATATTGAGACAAAGGTCATTGAGACCAAACAAAAGAAATTCCAGAGAGATAAAAGGGATTATGAAACTGATAAAATTAGAACATGGCACATTGATCCTAAAGTTAATAGAAATATGGAGAAACCTGAATTAGAAAGAGGTATCAATTTTGAAGGGAACCAGCGCCCTAGGTACCCCAATCAATCTAGTACCTACCAATGGCAAAAAGTCCCATATAAAAATAATAAAAAAACTCCTTATAAAAAATATTCACAACAGAATAATTATAGACAGAGAACACAGGATAGATATCCTATGGGCATTGTTCACAATAATCGTTTTGAGAGGCTAAGGTCAAACACAGATGATTTTTTAGGCCAGGCCCGGACCCCAGAGGGCCAAAACTTACAACCAAGACAGTACAGAACCCCTGTTGGTATAAAAAGACAAAGAGGGGAAAGAGAGGAACCGGATCCAGGAAGAGAGCCAAAAACATCATCATTTAAAAAAATCAGATGCAGTCATCAAAAATTGGAATACAGTTAATGAGCCAGTGTCTAGCCCCTCATTGTCTGGTCTCAAAAATAAATCTGTATATTACCCCGTGGAATCTAAGGGGCCTTATGTAGAACTATTCTCAGATCTCGTTAAAAAAGATTTTGAGAATCTACGGATAAAGAAAAATCAACATCAAAATAACCTTACTAGAAAGGAATCTGAAGCACTGAAAAAATTATCTGGTGATACCGATATTGTTATTAAGAGTGCGGATAAGGGGGGCGGGGTCGTGATCATGGATAGAGAGTATTACGTGTCTGAAGCCCATAATCTTTTGGGTGACTCTAAATCCTATCGAAAATTGGATGCCGACCCCACCCCCCTCTTCATAAAAAGCCTTGAGAACCTCCTTAAAACTGGTATGGAGTCTAAGGTCCTAACTATAGAGGAATACAGATACATGTATAACCCAACACCAAACCTGGCTACGTTTTACCACCTGCCGAAAATCCATAAAGGATTAGACCGTCCTCCTGGTCGTCCAATTGTGGCGGGAGTGGGGTCTCTGACCTCTAGGGTTTCTGAATATGTGGATGCGGTACTTAAACCCTATGTACCTAAGTTGAGAACTTATGTCAGAGACTCCACCCACATGCTACAATTAATTAAAAATGTTAACTGGGAATCTGGCTATAACTGGGCTAGTATTGATGTCCAGTCATTGTATACAGCCATCCCACATGAAGGTGGCTTGTCAGCAATTGAAACAGTGTTATCCAGGGATCCTTTGATCTCACCTGCAGCAAAGGAATTTGTATGTGATTGTCTTAATTTTGTTTTAAAACATAATTATTTTGAGTTTTTGGGGCACTGGTACTTACAGCTGTGGGGCACAGCGATGGGTACGATTTGTGCCCCCAGCTTGGCTAACCTATATATGGGGGAGTGGGAAACTCATCTGTTGAATGGTGAACTGGCAGAAAATATCGTTTTTTTCCATCGTTATATCGACGATATTTTGCTAATATGGAGGGGGGATGAAGTCTCCTTTAAGAAGTTTATGGAGGCTATTAATATAAACACCTTTAATCTCACATTCACCTCCAATTTTCAACCCTTTAAAATCGAATATCTAGATCTTATTTTAAGTGTTGAGAATTTCCCACTGGTACCCCATGTAGAAACCTGCACATTTTTTAAAAGTGTAGACAGTAACAGCTATCTTGATTACGAAAGCTGTCACTCTAAACCCTGGAGGAATAATATTCCTTACTCACAATTCCTGCGTTTACGCCGGAATTGTTCTGATATTGATACTTTTGATGTACAAGCTCAGATTTATTCAGACAGGTTTAGAGAAAGGGGTTATCCCCAACATTTGGTTGATACTGCTTTAGTGAGAGCCAGATCTTGTGTTAGAGATGAGATTCTTCAATATAAGAATAAGGACCAAATGGAGATAAAAAATTCTGAATGCCTGTTCATCACTAAATATAATGATGACGAGCGCCGCATTGTTAATGTGCTTAAGAAAAACTGGCATATCCTTAAACGCGACCCCGTGCTGGGTACCCACCTAGGAGATGCCCCTAAAGTGGTATATACCAGAGCAAAAACTATCAAAGCCATTGTCTCTAAGAGCCAACTTGAGACAGTGCAACCACCTGGATTGGCGGGTTCTAATACATTTTTGGATTTAAAAGGGTGCTTTCCATGCGGGAGATGCAAAATTTGTCCATTAATTGATAGAGGGTTTTCTTTTTACTCTAGTCAAAATAAGAGTTTTAATATGAAACAATTTGTAAATTGTAACTCCACTTATGTGGTGTACCTTTTAATTTGCCCGTACGGGCTCCGATATATCGGAAAAACTAAGAGAAATCTAAAAACCCGTATATTGGAACATACCCGTAATATTAAACACGGCATTTTAAATCATAGTGTTTCACGACATTTTAAACAATTTCATAATTGCGATGTGACAGGTCTGAAATGGAAGGGAATAGAGATTGTTACCCCTAATAAACGTGGAGGTGACAGGGACAGAGCGCTTCTAAGAAGAGAGACGTTCTGGATCCTGACATTAAATACACTTACCCCGTTTGGCCTTAACGAAGGGTATGAAATAACCCCCTTCATAAATCGCTAATTATATCTTCATCTATATTGCTGCTTATGTCCATTTTTATCTATGATATATATTTTTTAATCTTGATGTATGTCACTTTTTAAAGTAGTTTTTCATACTGCTTTTTATATTACTTCTTTTGTATGAATTCTGTCTTATTTTATATATTTTATATGCAACTGTTATTTGCGGTACCGGTTGGGTACAGGGCAGTGTTGTATATACAACTTGTGATGTGCTCGCTGTGTTTGTACTGTTTGCATAGCCCAATGATCCACCCAGTGTGCGACTGGCCATAAATAATTGGTTCACTGGTTAATAACATCACCTGTTGCACTCCTTATAGCTGTATGGAGGCGCATACAGTTTTATTACTAGCGCTTCAATATAATTGCTTATTAGCGCATTTCTATGCATTTATCTGGTCCTACGGGACAGTTGTTCTTTGTAAAAATTTATGTTTGTTTAAAGTTAGAATTTTAATTATCCATATAGGGTTCCATGTGGAACTATCACTGCGGGCTTGCCTTAAAACAGCCGCACTGATTGCACACACAATAGGTGCGTGGTAGCGCCTTTGCGCTCTGATTGGTGGATCAGTGTGTTAAATGTGGAGAGCTGTCAGTCACAAGCCACGCCCTCTGACGAAGTTGCATTACGAAACGCGTTAGGGCGGGGCTTGTGACGACATCTCTTACTCTGTACAGCTCCCCCACCGCGTCTGTTCCTGTGTGGTTGTCCCGGCACGCTGCTCGTTTCAGCGGGAGGTCGTGGTTTCCAGCAGAGCCCCGGATCAGCGGTAGGAGGTTGCCTGGCATTTCATATATTGAATCTTGTGGTACCCAGCCCACAGCAGTGTTTTTCTTGGTACGAGTCCATTTGTTGCCTAACCTGGATGTATTTTTACTATTAAAACGTCTGTGTGATACACTATGGAGCGCCCCTCCTGTTCTTTATTTTAACATATATATATATATATATAAATAAAATTTTGTTTTTATGTTAAAGGTAGCACAAAACTGTGAATGTTTACCACTTGTCTTTAACCCCTTCCCGCCGCAGCCTGTTTTTGCCTTCCTGACAGAGCCCTTTTTTTCAAATCTGACATGTATCACTTAAGTGGGGATAACTTTTTTTTGCTTTTACTTATCCCAGTGATTTTGAGATTGTTTTCTCGTGACACATTGTACTTCAAGTTAGTGGTAAATTTGGGTCGATACAGTCTGTGTTTTGTTTGTGAAAAATACCAAAATGTCGTAAAAAAATGGAAAATTTAGCAATTTTAAAAATGTTACATTTTCTGCTTGTGAGACAAATAATCATACCACTCAAAATAGTTAATAACTAACATAGACCATATGTCTACTTTATGTTTCCATCATTATTTCAACCTCCTTTTAATTTTTTTGGACACTAGGAGGCTTAAAATATGAATAGCAAATTCTCAAATTTTCAAGAAAATTTCAAACACTGATTTTTTTTAGGGACCAGTTCAGTTTTGATGTGACTTTGAGGGACTTGTATGTGAGACACCCCCATAAATGATGCCATTTCAAAAACTGCACCCCTCACAGTATTCAAAACAGTATTCAAAACAGCATTTTGGAAGTTTGTTAACCCTTTAGGTGTTTCACAAGAATTAAAACAACGTGTAGGTGAAATTTCAAAATTTCATTTTTTTTGCAGATTTTTCTAAGGAACACAGTAGATTTTACTAGAGAAATGTGACTAAAAATTGATTCTCCCAATTCTTTTGTTTTCATAAATATCCTATATGTGGCCCTAGTGTGCACGTTGACCAAACCACAGGCTTCATAATAGAAGGAGCACCTACTTGATTTTGGAGCCTCCTTTTTATGAGATTATTTTTTAGGCACCATGTAGGTTTCTAGGCACCATAAGATGCTAAAAGTTAGGAACCCCCCCACAAGTGACCCCATTTTGCAAACTACACCCCTCAGGGAATTCATCTAGGGGTATAGTGTACATTTCAAACCCCCAGAGGTTTCACCAATTGTGGTACAACTGGGCAGTGAAAATGAAAAATTTAATTTTTTACACAAAAATGCAGTTCTGGCTCAAAATTTTTCATTTTCACAAGGAATGAAGGAGACAAAGCACCCCAAAATCTGTGCCCCAATTTCTCCCGAGTACGGCAATGCCTCATGTGTGACCAAAAAATGGCAGGACTCAGAAGGGAGTGATATTTGGATTTTGCAGCACAGATTCTGGTGGAATGTTGGTGGGTGCTATGTCGCATTAGCAAGACCCCCAAAGCACCAATACAGTGGAACCCCCCACAAGTGACCCCATTTTGCAAACTACACCTCTCAGGGAATTCATCTAGGGCTATAGTGTACATTTCAAACCCCCAGGGGTTTCACCAATTTTGATACAACTGGGCTGTGCAAATGAAAAATTACATTTTTTTACACAAAAATGCAGTTCTGGCTCAAAATTTTTCATTTTCATAAGGTATGAAGGAATGAATGGTGGAATGAATGGTGGGTGCTGTGTGGCATTAGCAAGACCCCCGAAGCACGGTGAAATGATGAACCTAATAATCCATAGATGTGTGGTATATTTTAAAACACTCCTTTATACATAGGCCGGGTTTGTCGGGGCAAGTTTCACAGTGGAAAATAGTATCCTTTCTTATTCCCTTTTTATAGCAAACTTTGCACCTTTTTTGTGTCCTGCCCTTTTTTGCAGTGGAGGGGATTTCGTTAGGAAAATGCTGCCCTGGTACAATACGGGGGCCAGTACTAGAAGTACTGGGGCCCTCTGCCTGCTGGTTCCCAAATATTAGGCCCTTTATGACTTCCTCTTGAAAGTGCATAAATGTCCCCCTCTGGCTGGTAGAACGGAATAGCACGTAAGCGTTATACAGTGCCATCTGGATGATATACACGGCCAGCTTCTTGTACCAGATTTTTGTTTTCCGCAAGGGACTGTACGGCTTCAGTACCTGATCTGAAAGATCCACTCCGCCCATGTACTTATTGTAATCTAGGATACAATTAGGTTTTGAGGTGTGGGTACTGGTACCTCGTACAGGGACGGAGGTGGTACTGTCTCCATGAATTGTTGTCAGTATAAGGACATCCCTCTTGTCCTTATATTTGACCAACAACATATTTTCGGTGGATTGTGCCCTGCTTTCACCCCTTCTCAGTACTTGGGCAATGTGCGTTTTTGGGAGGCCTCTTTGGTTCTTGCGCACAGTACCGCAAGCTGCTGTACCTCTTGAACCAAGGGCCTTAAACAGGGGGATGCTAGTGTAAAAGTTATCCACATAGAGGTGATAACCTTTATCCAGGAAGGGGTGCACTAATTCCCAGACAATTTTTCCACTAACACCTACGAGGGAGGGGGGGGGGGGGCATTCTGGCAGTTCAATTCTTGAATCCTTCCCTTCATATACCCTAAACCTGTGGGTGTACCCTGAGGTGCTTTCACACAGTTTATACATTTTTATGCTATACCTTGCCCTCTTACTGGGAAGGTACTGGCGGAATTTAACCCTTCCTTTAAAATGTATAAGGGACTCGTCGATACAAATAAATTTTTCAGGGATGTACATCTCTGCAAATTTGGCACTGAAATGATCAATGACCGGCCTGACTTTGAATAGCCGGTCAAAGGTGGGATCATCTCTGGGTGGGCACTGTGCATTATCGGTGTAATGTAGAAATTTAAGGATTGTCTCAAAACGAGTCCGAGTCATGGCCATACGGTAAAATGGGGTGCTGTACAGAACATCTGTACTCCAATATTGCCTAATTTCTGGCTTTTTTACTATGCCCATATGTAACACCAGACCCCAAAACGTCATCATCTCTACTGCATCTACAGGGGTCCACCTAGCAAATGATGACGTGGGGTTTTGAGCAATAAACTGCTGGGCATATAAATTACTTTGGTCCACCATTAAATTTATAAAATCATCAGAGAAAAATAATTTGAAAAAGTCAATTTCTCTGAGACCTGTTGAATCAAATTGGATTCCTGGGATGGCCAAAAACTCAGGAACCTGGGGCTCAAAATTGTCTGGTGGTGGGGTCCATACGGGATCAATCATTTGGGGGGGGGGGTCTCAGCTGCTCTACGGGGGCGTCTTTGAGGGGGTCCCTCATCACTAGAGGAGGAAGATGAGGTTAAGACGAATCCTTCAAATTCCCCGCTTGCATCACTGGCTGTGTCAGAGTCAGAGGCAAGCATGGCATATGCCTCCTCCACTGAATACATTCTTCTGGATGACTGGGATGACATTTGGGATGCCATTTTTATTTTTGTGTTTCTGTAAGTGTAATGTTTCAACACGTGTATAGTGTAGGGGGGGTACAAACTTTATTTCAACACGGGGGTATGTAGTGTGTATGTAGTGCAGAAAAAAAAAATACTTTATACAGGAATTTGATCCCAATAAAAAAAAAAAAAATTAGATCAACCCTGTGGCAAAAATGCTGATCTGTGATGTACGTCACTCAGCAACTTCAAGGCAGCTTTTGGTACAACCTTGAAGGGGTTAAAAAAAAAAAAAGGTCCTGCGCCAAAAATTGAGCACAGATGTTGGTCAGTAACGTCCGTCACTGAACAGCGCTCAAAGGCAACAGGAATTTGATCCAAAAAAAAAAAAATCAACCCTGTGCCGAAAATGCTGATCAGTGATGTACGTTACTGATCAGCGCTCAGCGGCCACAGGACACCCACAAAAGCAAAGTGGGTGTAAAAACAATTTAAAAAAAAATAAACCACAGCACTCTCCAAAAAAAATCAATTTAAAAAAACTGTAGAAAAAAAATTATATCAACCCTGTGCCAAAAATGCTGTTCAGTGATGTACGTCACTGATCAGCGCTCAGCGGCCACAGGACACCCACAAAAGCAACGTGGGTGTAAAAACAATTTACCTACAAACATCTAAGGACTCGCTTCACCTGCTTACTTTATCTGATCGTCTTTTCTCTCATCATCTCTGGAAGTCTCTTGCCATCAAAAAATTGGATACCTGTCACTCGCAGCAGTGAGGACTCCCGATTGGGCTAATTTCCAACTGTGCCATCGGTTGAGTCCACTTTCTAAAATCTACAGGATACCATCATTGGCTAATACGGACTCCCCAAAAACCCCCTATACCAAGATCAGAGCAGGACTTACCTTTCTCCAAAAATTGGTGACTATTCAAACTTGGGTCCATTTAAATTATTTTAATATATGTTTATATGTTCATGTGATTATTTTTATTGTGTCATACTTCCATTAAATTTTATGCATATTTAATTCTACCAGCGCTGCTTTCTTTTTTAACTTTTAGAAAGTAAACACAGACCTAACCTGCTAATTAAGTCAGTGCATGCAGTCAAATTATCATCTGCAAAGACAGGAAATCTCTCTGTGTGTACAGAATGAGAGATAATGATCACCCTATACCATTCCAAACTACTACCCGGCCTTTTTTTGTTTATTAAGCTAAATTGCTTAGCACAAATCTCTGCATGTGTATGATCTGGATCTGGACACCAGGAAATTGCCTACCCTTAATAGCTTAGCAAAATGACTTAGCAAACATCTCTACGTGTGTATGCCCTTTTACCTAGTTAAGCCTGTACACTTCCATACCCACAGGAGATAAATCTTGTATACTGTATATATGCATTAATAAAACATGTAGGTCAGGAGGTACAAAAGGAGGTTTTGTAAAAAAGCAATCTCTCTTAATTTATGTTTTGTGTCTAGGCAGTGCTACTGTGCATGATGGTTATGCTTAATATTCTGAATGAATATCCCTTTAACACAGAAAAACACATTTTCAAGTGAACAATTTCTACCATGCAATTTAAAGCTTATTTGCCATACATGATTTCAGCTGTTTGGTTTCCTTTTGGGAAGCACATGAAGGGGCTTCTCTGGCACAGCTGTGTGCCAAGCTGCTACCAGGTCTTTGATGCATACAGTACTTTTGTCAACTTTTACAATTTATACACTTTTGCCTCCAATTAACCTAATTTTGGGTGTTGTGTACTCCATGCACCCTGAGAGTACTCACATGATTGTCCTTGTACTTGAAAAATGTATTTATGAATGCAAGGTAAAAAATGGATGCCTTTAGTGCAGTTTTCAAAATCTATAAATGTTCATGGTACATTATTTGAAGAGGAATTATTGTTTTTTCTTTAGATGAGCTAAATCCACTTCTAATTTTGTTCACGACCTATAGGGGGCATATGCTTCACATGCAGGTAATGTTCTTAGTACTAGATTTGAAGAGGAACTAGCGTTGTTTAAAAAATGAGCTAAATCCACTTCTAATTTTGTTCACGACCTATAGGGGGCATATGCTTCACATGCAGGTAATGTTCTTAGTACTAGATTTGAAGAGGAACTAGCGTTGTTTAAAAAATGAGCTAAATCCACTTCTAATTTTGTTCACGACCTATAGGGGGCATATGCTTCACATGCAGGTAATGTTCTTAGTACTAGATTTGAAGAGGAACTAGCGTTGTTTTATAAAATGAGCTAAATCCACTTCTAATTTTGTTCACGACCTATAGGGGGCATATGCTTCACATGCAGGTAATGTTCTTAGTACTAGATTTGAAGAGGAACTAGCGTTGTTTAAAAAATGAGCTAAATCCACTTCTAATTTTGTTCACGACCTATAGGGGGCATATGCTTCACATGCAGGTAATGTTCGTAGTACTAGATTTGAAGAGGAACTAGCGTTGTTTAAAAAATGAGCTAAATCCACTTCAAATTTTGTTCACGACCTATAGGGGGCATATGCTTCACATGCAGGTAATGTTCTTAGTACTAGATTTGAAGAGGAACTAGCGTTGTTTAAAAAATGAGCTAAATCCACTTCTAATTTTGTTCACGACTTATAGGGGGCATATGCTTCACATGCAGGTAATGTTCGTAGTACTAGATTTGAAGAGGAACTAGCGTTGTTTTATAAAATGAGCTAAATCCACTTCTAATTTTGTTCACGACCTATAGGGGGCATATGCTTCACATGCAGATAATGTTTCATAGGGGCGCACATAAAATGCTGGGCATTCTCATGCCAAAGACCGGTGTCCACCCCAGCCACCCTCCACTACTCGTACGAATACATTGGCAACTGTGCTAGTCACCGAAGGCATTCAAACTGAGAAACTACACATGCACATATATGCACAGAGCCACACCATCGGTCCCCAGCACGAATACACTGGTAATGCTAGTGAATCACCCTCTTTATACAAATTCAGAAGTGGTTCTAGACACATTATAATAAATTGGCTAAATCCACATCAGTTTTAGTATCTGACAGCAAGGGGGTCATAATAAATTACATAAACAGAAGTGGATGAAGGCACAACATAATAAATGGGCTACATCCACTTCAATTCATGTACTAGGTACAATAACAGAAGTGGATGTAGACACAAATAATAAAGTAGGCTAAATACACTTCTGATTCCGTTCATGACCTCCAGGGGGAAAATATTTACACTAGCAGAAGAGGAACTAGCTGGCATAATAAAAAAAATGCTAGTTCCCATGCAGTAACTGTAACTGATTTACTGAAGAGGAACTAGCTGAGATAATAAAAAAGTGCTAGTTCCTAAGGCAGTTACTGTAACTGAATGGGATCTAGTCTCTACCATGCTGCTGGCTCAGGTCACCTCTGACCTCTCTCTTCCTGTCACACTCCAGCCTGTCTGTGTTTAACTCTTTAGGGCTGAGCTGTGCCTGGTGCTGAGGTATATTAACCCCTGGTTAACTGGAATACACGGCACCTATTATTCCACAGTTATGGGGTGTTACATCTGCGTCCCTGCTTCCAGCCCGCATCACCGCCAGGAATAACGGGTGGACGGCCTGCTGGTCCGACCACCTGGTCGGGTCCGATGCGCGCGGGACCCAACGGCATGTCAGGGAGAGGCGATTTGGTCTGATTTAACGGGTCGATTGGTCGCAATTGGCCAAAATCGGACCAAATCGCCTCAGTGAAGGGGCATCTTAACTGTTTTTATATATAGTGAACTATTTTTTATATTACGTGACCTGGTCGCTAGCGATTGGTTGCTCAGTGACCAAATTGCTGGTTATCAGTATTTTACTGGGGACCAGCGATTCTAGCAAGTTCCTGCGACCGTCGCTGGGCTGCGGTGGGAGCGCACACACGGCGAAGGTCGCTAGGTATCACCGGCAATATGGTCACTGAGCGACCATACAGCTGACGATGGAAGCTAGAATCGCCTAGTGTGTAGCATTATAGTGGTGCCCCCACAGATCCTAGCACCCTAGGCAGCTGCCTAATGGTAGAGCCAGCCCTGCTCTTTGCAATATTTATCTCACCATAAAAATGATGTGACCACTGTACCGTCATCTCCCTTATTTGTGTGTGTGTGTGTAGTTACACTTGCCTTAATAAATAGACATTTTCCTATCTGGAAAAATAGTGAAACCTAAAGCGAGTTAGTTTACAGTTTATCTAATTTTATTACATGTTGATTACTTGATGTTAAAGTGTTAATAATGTGTACAAAATGAATATACTATTTCATCATTGGGCATTGTGTGAATATTATATATGTATATTATACACACAATGTCCAGTGATAAAGTAATATGTTGCTCAGAGCCTGGGCCCTGTCACCAAACCCAATTACCACCTTACAAACGGCAATACAGGCTTTTGCGCATGCGCTAGTCATATAACTAGTTTTCACCATCGAATACTTTTGATGCGATGGTTAGTTACCATCGCATCGAAAGTTTCAATGGTGGAAGCACTGCCATCATTTGATGGTTGGCTTCCGATGTCCATCCGGGGCCGGGCCGGGACTTGAGGAGGGAGGGATTAATCCGCATGCTCTCAGGCACTTTGCAGTGAGTGCTGTGTGGTGGGGTAGCTCCGGCCGGCAGGGGGCGCTCTATATAACAGAACACATACACTGGATCGGAGCGCTCGGCGCGCTGGACTCTGGGTAATGAAGGGCGGGATCTCCCGCGTACGCCATGTCAGAGCAGGGCAGCAGGGAGGGTGTGTTCTCTGCCTCCGCCCTCGAAGTGACGTATTTCCGCCCCTGGCTGTAATCTGCGCCTCCGTCGCTTCTGGTCTCTCTTTTCCTCCAAGCCGCCATCATGGGTCGCATGCACGCTCCGGGGTAAGCCTGGGCCCGGGGAATCAGGGCCAGCCTGGCGGGGCCCGTCACCGGGGGGCGTACAGGGGAAGGTGACGGGCAGCCGGTGTTCTGGGGAGGGGTCCTGAAAGACGGGTCTGAGGGGGAGCGTGTGCTCCGGGCATGTGACGTGGGGGAGCGGGCAGCGTGTGCCCGGGGAAGGGTGCGGGGACCAGGCCTATAGCTTCCCCAGCACACATAGGGCTATGTACTCACCCTGTGTAACTCCTGTATACACCATATATACCCACATACTGCCCTCATCATATAGCTTTGCATGCTGTATATACACTATGAACACATATATGTGTGTGTGTGTATGTGTATGTATATATATATATATATATATATATATATATTTTTATTTATATATTGTGTGTTCTTCTATACACCTACCACATTGTGTGTGTGTGTGTCTGTATATAATGTTCTTCTATACACCTACCACTGTGTGTGTGTGTGTGTGTGTGTGTATATATATATCTCTATCCATGCTCTAGCCCTATACTGCTTGCTTGTGTTATATATTCTCTGCTATGCATACATGTGCCTCTACACACTTGCCCTCACTTTCTGTCTATAGTTCTCTATTCCCTCATACTGTCATGTTAGTATGTGCCCCCTCTTACTATCGTTCCTATACATATGCCTCCATATACTGCGTGTATGAGATTCTCCTTTCCATCATTCCTATGACATTCTGGCTACACTGGGTTCACCTCTGCCTATAGATTATATACCCTTCTATAACTCTCCTGTAATATATGAATTGTTAAATATTCTTTGGAGATCTGTGTAAATTAATAGATTGCCCAGCTGTCCTGTTTAGTGTTGAGGCTCTTGTTAAATCATAAGCTAAAGGAATTTATATACTATGTCAGTGGGTCCCAAGCTTTTGTGAATCACAGCACCCTAGCGTATCAGTATTCAATTCACGGCACCCCTTGTACAAGAGTTTATCGTTGAAAAGTTCTTAAACACTAACTTAAGTAAATTCGGTTTATGTCACCCATAGGTCCTGTTATGTGGTGATTAACAGTTTTCACTTCTGTTTGTCCACATATTTTGATTGGCACTCACAAGACACTGGTTTTAACTATTAAAATGAGGATACAAACTTTGAATTGGTCATGGACCACCAACCCAAGGCACCCCAGGGTGCCTCGGCACTGTACTATGTCATGGTTCTTCCTTGTGTATAATATGTATTCCTCTCCCTCATATACATGTATGTTATATCAGGAGTGTATTGTCCTAACCAGTTGTTGGCTTTGTGTCCCTCAGGAAGGGCCTGTCCCAGTCCGCTCTCCCATACAGGCGCAGTGTCCCAACAGTAAGTGCCCAGATTTTTGTGTTCCGCGTCATAACAGCGTATACCACAGCTATGAAGTTCCTGACATCCAGACCGTCTGAAGTCTCATTCATCTTATATGTAGAACTATGCAACATCTCATAGACTCCGTTCCAGACCCTGCAGAGTTGTGTAGGCTGACAGTCCTGCACTAGGGTCACAGTACAGCTTGGCCACACTCATGAGTACAGCAGCCAGTTACAGCAGTCACCTCTCCTGACTGGCTAAATTGGTGACCGAACCAGCTGCGTCAGATCTGTTCCAGCCTGGATTATCTGTCCACTATGTGCTGAACTGGGCACCAGCCAGACCCACTATGAATTATACATCTGGGATATGATGTGCAGATGTATACTTTAATAGCATATACTGCACCTCATATCTCATATGTGAAAGTTTATATTTTGGGGGCAATTCAATTGTTAGCACTGGCAGCTGTCTCCTGTGCACCCAAGGGAGCACTACAGTTCCTTCTGCCGAGCATAACCAGCTGCCGTTGCCAGCATTTTAGAGCTCACCCCTCCCAAGCTGAAATGTGTAAGGTTACCCATTTGAGAGCTGAAATGGGAGGTTACACGTTGTGCCTGTTAAGCTGGGTATATAGCTGCTTTATACGGCTAAATGAGCGCAATAACGAGCATCAATTTAATATTGCCCTTGTGATCTCCACTCGCTGTAAGCGGAAGATCAGAATGCAATGCCAATTGAATTCCCTCCTTTAAAAAATGGTCCATAGTGGATTTTCTTTAATTGTGGGTTATAACTAATTTCAGTGGCTGAAACTGACGTCTGATGACGTGAAAGAGCAGATCTACAAGCTCGCTAAGAAGGGTCTCACCCCATCCCAGATTGGTGAGTGCGATCTTACGATCATTGTGTGATGCGATGTGTAACGGAGGTGGCCAGGTGACAGCGGAGGTCCACACACGTGTGACTTCTGGTGTATGAGGATGTACACACTCTGCATTGTCCTTGAGAGGTCCTATTTAAGCCGTAGTGCTCTGTTCTCTTCAAAAGGGAAGGCGCTTGGCAAATCCTTAAAGTATAACACAACAACTCCCTGTAAGCTTGTAATTTCCAGCTGTATATTAGATCAGAATAAACTTTAGATTTTGATAAAAAGTTCAGCATCATTAAACTGATTCTTAAAATCTAAAGAGTCAGTATGGCAGATTCAATTGCTGCACACGCCCTCTGCTGGCCGTCTAAGGTAATGTCAGATCTATCTAGTTATCAGATGCCCATTACCCACGGCATTTTTTATTTTTTTTTTCTCGCTGACTCCAGAGGTTGGAGAGAAAATGTTAGATGTCTTTAACTTGGGCTCCAAAAGCTGGAATTTTAAGAGCCTAAATGGCAGCTTTTCTCATATATTCTTGAACCAACCAGTCATGTAAAATGCTACAATAAAAAGCAACAATTGATAGCTGCCCATTACCTTAGCTGCCCATTACCTTAGCTGCCCATTACCTTAGCTGCCCATTACCTTAGCTGCCCATTACCTTAGCTGCCCATTACCTTAGCTGCCCATTACCTTAGCTGCCCCTAGAAATCCCTAATGAGACTGTAGAACACCAGTAAATTGACCACCTGTGAGTTTTATTTAAATGTACCCAGTGTTGGCCCTAGAGCAAGGAAAGCCTTTTATTGTGCAATGGGTTCCTAGTCTGGCAGAGTTCTCCCAAAGTTGGGCCCATTGACCTGCGTAATAGCAGGAAGCTTTTGTTCATCTAAAAATTTGTGGCCTTCTTCCTGCCCAGGCGTTATCCTGAGGGATTCACACGGTGTTGCACAAGTTCGCTTTGTAACTGGCAACAAAATCCTGAGAATCCTTAAGTCCAAGGGACTGGCTCCAGACCTGCCTGAGGATCTCTATCACCTGATCAAGAAGGCCGTCGCTGTCCGCAAGCATCTCGAGAGGAACAGGAAGGTAACTCACCCGGTGCAACTTTGTCATTCTGTCGTTCTCTAACCAATGTGTCCGTCAAAATGTTAGATCCTTGTGGCCTTTCTGTGATTGCAAGTTCTAGTATAAAAGGTAACACGTAGTCAGGCGGTGAGTATCCCTTCAGTCAGTGACTTCTGCGGAGCATTACGGATCAGTATTTATTTCCCTGGACAGGATTCTGATGCAGGTAAAGATGCACCAAGCCTTTGATCGTGATAGTTGTAGGAGCACCAGCTGCATAGTTGCCCCGTGGGCAATGTTGCCTGTCCATGTTGAAAAATGTATTCAAAAGACAAACTAGCCGTCAGTTCCGATCTATCGCCCCCTTATCACACTCCAAGGCTTCATACTACATCTCTGCGATCTGTCACAGATCATTTAGGTACAGGTTAGTTATTTCCCATATCTGTTTTCTCTTGTACCTTTAGTGCCACCAATCCTTATTGTACATGTCAGTGAGAACCTAACGTACAAGCAAATCCCTCTACCTATATCTCCTGCATTGTTTGGTCATTAATGATACATCAGGTATGTCAGGAAGGGAGTACGCGGCGCTCGCTTGGTATGAATGTGACGGCTGGCAGATGAGAGAAATGACTTGCGCTATGTTGCGTACATGGAGTACAGCGTCTAGTGTGCACCCAGCTTTAGTCACCTGCTGAACCGAAGACCCTTCTGTAGACCCCGTAGCATCCCTAGTATGGTCACTGCTATCCATTGACAGGCTGAGTAGGTGTCCTTGGCTATCTGTTATTGGTTATATAAACTTCTCATTCACCTACACAATACTAAGACGTAATAATTGTCCGTCCGTTTTCTACTTATATAGTTGTTACACTCTCTGTATAAGAAATGAGTCTCGATGGCTTCTGTAAATTATATGTATGCATTGCACCATGATATGAGCCTCAGTGTACATGTTGCTATTATAAAGCTTGCTGCTATTTTCTGGTGAGATGTGAAGCATTTTGCAGAACACTATTCGGTACTTGGTATTAGCCGGGCGCCCGGTTAGCGTAGTGGCGCTGTCAGAATCGGCATAGTGTTGCCATGGCCAGCGTGGTCAGTCAGAAGTAGTGTAGTGTCCCTGTCAGAATCAGCGTAGTGTTCCCGCATAGCATACACAGTGAAGTGACAGTGTAATGCCTGCAGGACCTGTGACAGTGTTCTTCCAGCAGCACCATTTGCTGCCACAGACTAAAAGTTGCATAAATGCACACCCAATGCGCCTCAGCATGAAGGAGTCAACGTGGAGCTGCCATATTAAATCGTGCACCCCCACTGTCCATGCCAGCCCGAAGCATGGCGAGGGCCGCGTTGTGCGTCCTCCCAACATGTTCAAATAAACTCCACGCCAACGTGGATAGTGGGGGTATGAACATGTCGGTAGGACTTGCTCCCGCATACCCCCTTTATGCATGAGACGCCGTAGCGTCTCCGCTGGCACCCGCATGATCCTCTGTCCGCCAGCGCAGGGGATCTGGTGGTTACCGGCGCTGTGAGGCCCTCACTAGGCTCGGCATGGATGCCAGGGACAGAGCTGGGCTGCTGCGGAGTCACTACGCTAGGCAGCCATTGGACTACGCTGATAGTGTAGCTTAGCCTACGGCTGCATACGTATGCTATTTGGGTGCCTGGCTAATACACAAGTACCCAACATTCCTATGTCCTGTTAATTTGCCTTAGATCCTCCAGTGAAGCATTTGAGGGAGGGGGGGGGGGGGGGGACGGACTGACACCCATCCATAGGTTTCAGGTCATATGTTTATTTCTAGAGAGTGCATAGACTACATTGTATACAAAATAATCACAGCTGAGTTCTCAGGACAAGTATAGATTTTTAATTTTTTTTTTATATAAACCCTTAATAGTCCATCTTCATGGTGCTCTGGTCTGTCTTACTTTGTTTGGTCCCATTAATTCTGTAATAGTGACTAGTACAGGATCTCCCCAATACAAGCTGACTGGTCATTATGTGACCTCTTTGTACCATCACTAACCCCTCCGCTACATGCGAGTCATATTACTGCTTTCAGACCGCACTCTAGACCCAGGTTATTGCAGTGTCCTGACCCGTGTCTGGTGCAGTGTGAACAAGTAGCCTGGGTCGAGCGACCCAGGTCCTGTTCACCGTATGGAGGAGGCAGCACTGTGGAGTCAAAGTGCTGCCTCCTCCCCAGCCTCCCAATGGCGCACCGCTGCCCTGTCTGACATCACTGACCTGGCACTAAACCAGGTCTGAAAGCAGTATAATTGGACCATACAACATCATTCCGGTTTCTATGCAAACTGCAGCCATTTCTGGGGTTTGGCTCCTCCACTTTTAGGATGATGTACGAGGAATCTGTGTATTAATTTCCCTTAATTAAGAGATGGTAACAAAGATGGTAACAAAGTACAAACTCATTGGTCATTTTTTGTTTATATGGAACTTTAATACAAATTGATGCTCCTTTTTCATAGTCTAATTTCCTGCCTGCAAGTCTGACGGCCAGGCCTCATAGGGTCCTGGAATAGACCAGATATCCTGATGCTAGAAGGGTTTCTATTGAGTCCCGCCAAGCTCTTGTGGCTGGTAATCGGATTGCTTTATGCTGCCATCTTATTGTAATGGATCATTTAGGAGTCTCACTAAATCTGTGGTCATCACTGCTTATCGGGAGTCTCCTGCTGGACAGAGCACCTGTTCTCCTACAGATAATAGAACAGGTCCTTCCGTAGGTTTCCCATTCATCAGTCTGAAAGGGCTTCTTATATGGACTAGAGGCATATCAGCCTGGCAGATATATCATGTCATTGTCGCAAGTCCTAATTTCCCACCTGGCTGCTGATTGCTATAGATCTACTTGTTGCTGTTCCTATAGATAGCATGACTGGTACATGTGTAACATTGCGCTGTCTCTGTCCTGCAGGATAAAGATGCCAAATTCCGCCTGATTCTTATTGAAAGCAGAATCCACAGATTGGCTCGTTACTACAAGACTAGGAGAGTGCTGCCACCCACCTGGAAGTAGTAAGTGTCCCATCACCATGGTGTACCGGTTACAGCAGGGTATGTGCCGGGAGATAACTGACCATCTTCTCTCTCTCTCTTCCAGTGAGTCATCCACAGCTTCAGCCCTGGTCGCATAAACTGCTTCATTCTGACACCAGAAATAAAGCTTCACTTTAACACCTTGTCTCGGCCTTGTTGGTTATTTTCTGTCACCCACTTAGAACCTGTGATATCCTTACGGTGACCTCAGTGCTGCTGCTTCCTGGTTATCAGTTTTTGGAGTACAAATAGAACTACTGTCCAATCCTGAGCCGTCCTGCAGGGTAATTGCTATGTTAATGCTTAAGATATCAGCCTACTGAAGACCGAACCCATTCCTAATGTTGCTGTACCTATATAGTAACAGGCTGAGGTCTCTGGGAGGCGATGATGGGGGGATGGCCTTGTAGAGGTTTCGACATAATTCCTTTAGTGTTCTACACATAAATTGCATATACATTCCTTTTTCAGTGTTTCTTTGGTCACCACAGGATTTTGTATTGCTGTACATAGGACTAGAAAAGTGGTAGCCAACCCTAGCCCTCGAGAGCTACAGTTCACGTTTTCCAGACAACCTAGCTGCTGCACTCATTAATCACTGACACCTTTAGATGGAGCTAATTAGCTCACTTGTGATTCTGTGAGGAGACCTGCAGAACATGCACTGTTGGTAGCTCTCGAGGACTAGGGGTTGGCTACCCCAGGACTAGAACATTAAACAGAATTTCCTGGCTGATAATAACTTGGCCCATCTAGTCTGTCCCTAGCTGTTGATAGGTTGCTACGGGTAACTGCTACTCTCACTATTTGCTTTTCACTGCTTCATAAATCTATATAAATGTGTTTATAAATTAACATAGTGGTCCCTGTGTGAAACAGCCAATCGGCTCCTGTCATTTATTAAACCTAGCCTTTAACATGACAGTTAAGAGCTGATTGGCTCTCTAGCCTCTTCATCACTTCAGCAGGCTTAATATGCCCCCATGTGTTTGACAGCTTCATCAATCTCTGAGCACTAGTGGTGGATTGTGGAGGTCTAGCAGTGGTTACTGTGCTCGGTCTGCACTAAAAACATTCATCCACTGGATTGTTATCACTAAGCCAAGTGTCCCTGGAAGAATACCTCCTGTCTTCCAAACTTCCCAACCTGTCCTATAGTACAGGCAAGAGGTGCAAATGATATGGTTTACCTGCAGTGTCCGAGGCAAGGAACTATAGGTTCCATGTGTGGGGTGATTGGCACATGGCATGCTAAAAAAAAAGTATGTGTAATGGCATGGGTTCTAGTGATAAGTGGAAGACAAGTCAAACAAGCTTCCTCCGTCCCTACTTGGCATTGACATGTATTGTCACATGCAGAAGATGTCTGATGGGCCTAGATCACCCAGCTGCTGGAAGCTGACACATGAGGCTGGCACCATGTCATTCTGCTTTAGCTCTATTCTAATTCTGCTGCCAGTGTCTGACTGGAGCGTGTTCTGTACAAGGGCCTAGTTGTAGGGTAATGTGGTGCAGTTAAGTTCCCAGTATATGTATTTCCTTATAGCTGGGGATTTGTGCACAGGGAATGTGGGGTTGTAAGCAGACCTACCTCAGTGAGGACCACTTATAAAGGACCAAAGGCATCACGTTGGAAAAGCTGGCGTTACAAACTCCTACCGGTTTACATGGGTTTGCTACATGCCCTGTTGGCTTACCTCAGAGCAGAGCACCTAACGGAGGGGGAGCTGTAGGACGCTCATACAAATATAAGGCAGGCCCCATGTTGTGCCCTGGTGAGTAATGACTGCACCTGTGTATCCGCTGGGTGAGATGGTATACATGATGTTTGGGCTCCTGAGGACCGGGTGAGCGAATAGCTGCTTTATCTGATCTGCCTTTTGTGTTGATACCCCCAAAAGAAAATGTAAATGATTACACAACGGAATATGCTGCACTATATAAGGAACTAAATAAAATATACAATGATATAATATCAGCAGTATAAACCAGCCTTTAATGAACCTACACTGCAGTCTGCTCACACTCTCCAGAAGAGCCCCCTCCGCTGACTGAGCCTGGTTTCCATAACTGGTCTGAAGCTGGGTACACACTGACAGATATATCTGCAGATCAAACAATGACTTACCGCTAGTCTATGGCAGGTACCATTGCCGTTTCGTCTCATCCCCTGCATGTAAATGTGATGTACGATGAGTTATTGGGGGAAATTTACTAAGATGTGTATTCTACGGGCAACCAATCAGATCCTGTCTACTATCTTTGAGGGTGCTAAATTTATAAGAAGTAGATTCTGAATGGTTGCCCATAGCAACATCACATGTGAAGTAGAATACACATCTTAGTCCATTCCCCTCCCCCCCCCCCCCCCATTGTGTCCTAAATACTGTCATGCAGTGTACATGGACTCACCCCATATTCTCCGACGAGCTGCCCGGGAGCCTCACATATAATTGAGGACTTGATGTGTAATTTTTTTTACATGTGATAAATCGCATGCAAAAAAAAACCGGGGAGCTGCGGTGCGGAGCAGTGGGGGCGTGCGGTAGCAGCTCTCAAATGAGTGGGGGTGCTGGTGAAGAAGCCGTGCGGTTGGTAAAACAGTGGGGCGGGCTGTCACTGTGCAGCGGTGATCAGTGTCCACAGCACCGCAGTAGGCGGGCAGCAGCGGCTATTACAACTTAAAAAAAAAAGTCAAATGGCTCTTGATTGGCTGGGATAGAGCACTCTCAGCCAATCAATAGCTTGGCAGTCATTTGACACTTTATTTTAAAGTTGTAATTGCCGCTGCTGGCTGCCCGTCTACTGCGGTGCTGTGGACACTGATCACTGCTGCACAGTGACAGCCCGCTGATGATCCCCGCCGCGGTTGCACTGCTTCCTAACAGGTACTTGGGGTACCCCCTTCACTCATTCAAGAGCCGCCGTTGCCCGCCCGCTGCAGGAGGTTGGACGTGATCGTACATGCTGCACGTCAGACCTCCTGATCCGTCCGATGCGCACGGGACCGTGCATCGAATCAACTATCAAACACATGCGATTTTGGTCCGATTTCACACGATTTATCGGCCCAAGTGCCAAAATTGCATGGAATCGGTCCAAAATCGCATAGTGTATGGGGGCCTTTAGGTCTTTCAAGTATGTATCACATATAAGGCTGGGTCTGTATTGACTGATTTATCTAATCAGTCAGATGGGAAAAAACGATGGTAATGTATAGGAGGACGTAACGGTTTGTTCCCGGCCACAGTTTTTTTTTGCATGACCTATTGGCAAAATCATGGGAAATTTAGTTCCACAGCAGCTGGAGCCGTCTTTGGGAAATGTCACTTAGAAATTAAAAAAAATAATAATTTTTTAATTTGCCTTCATTGATGATCGACGATCTGTGAAACCGTTGACGAAGGAACCTGATTTCATTGCTGTCATTGAGTATGAATGACACATTCTAACATTATGGTGAAGGCTTTAAACCAGGCATGTCCAACGTCTCTTCCATGACTATATATGTGGTTCTCCAGCTGCTGTGAAACTATGACTCCCAGCATGCCTTGCCACAGTTTTAGAAATCTTTGATAGCTAAACTGTGGCAAGGCATGATGGGACTTTCACAACTGGCCTAGATAGACAGTAAAAGGATTGTCATGCATTACATCAACAGGTTGTAAATTGAGATTATACAGAAATGGTCATTACATTTTGTTTTTCTTCCCTGACATTTGCTCGATCGACTATTCATGTTGATGTTTATTGTGAATAGCAACATTGCCCAAATTGTGGCAAGTGTAGCGCATATGTGTACCGACGGTGGTCACATATTAACAAATATAAAAGACAAGTTAAAAGCTTCTCAAAATGATGGCTTCTGCATTGTACTCTCTGAGCTGTGACTGTTTTATCCCACAAACTCCCATCCCACCCCCAGTCCCTATCTGCTCTTATCCCAAATCTCTGTCTTCCCAGCTTTCTCTCCATATCCATCAAGTTTGAAATGGATCAGTGTCCCTGCAAAAAAAATGCTTTCACTTTCTGTTATGATGTCATTTAACACACAAAGGAGTCATTTAGTGTGTCTAGTGGTCACTATCGGTACTTCACCTCGTATGTATGTATGTGTGTATGTGTGTGTGTCAGAATGACTATGGGGCATCCCAACAGTCAAAACACCTATGGATCCCAGTGTTTAAACCATACCCCACTCGTCTGTGAGCCTATGGCTGTTGATTTGCTCTCTCATATTGGGCCTTATTCTGCTTGGTACGGTGGGACCGTACACAGGCGGATCGGGTTTTTTTTTCATCTGCGCATGCGTAGCTTTCGCTATGCGCATGTGCAGCGGCCTCACACCGCTCACGGACGGGTCTCTCCGTGCGAAAAAAACTGCCCGCAAGAGTGCGGTCATTGTGGGCGGCATGGGGGCGTTTTTATGGGAGCGGCCGGAATAATGAGGAAAACTGGGCGTACACAGGGGTGTGCACAAAAGATGTACGGTGCTACAACCGCTCGATCGGCGAATGCACCGTGCATTTTGGGCCAAAAACCCCGTAGGAGAGCGGATGCCTGGGTCTGCTAATTAACGCTGATTACTACACCTGAATGTAATAAGCAATGCTGCAGCCTATTAAGTGAAAACCATGATCTCACTACCTGCAAGCCACACACAGCCCTCAAACACATTGGAAGCTTATCTTTCTACACTTCTCTACATGTAAAGGTTGTTTTAATTTTAGGTAAGATTCATTCAAAGACCTGCTTATATATGTCAAGGTAGTTATTTTATAACCATCCACACCCATTCAGTAAAGGTGCCCATACACTAGTAAGATTTATCTTCATATCTGGCTGGTTGCAACAAAAACATGGTTATGGATGAGTGACAGTTTGTCAGTTTTCCCGCATTTCCAAGCAAATGGTCAACTGTCATGTGCTCTTATCCATAACCATGTTTTTGTTCCAACCAGACAGATCTGAAGATAAATCTGTGTGTGTATGGCCACCTTAAGTGTTTTTATATACTTTAAAAAGCTGGACACTCAATTCACAGAAGTCAACATGTGTCAACTTTTTCACTGTAACACCAACATAACTTTATTTAAAAGTAAAACCAATGTGGGGACACATAGTGATTAAAATGCAACAGTAGAACATAATAAATATACATGTAATGAGGGTTAAAATGTTGTTTTATTATGGTGTTTATTAAGGTAGACAATTGAGTTAATAGAAAACAATTATTGAATAACAATTAGAATAATTAATTAAATGTCTTAATTATAGTTGAAAGGCTAGATTAGCAGGTCCATTATGTGAAGGGTACGCCACCGTGCACGGACGTACGCTCGCTCTCACGATCGGTGACACACGCTGAGTTTTCCATTGACAAAAAGGCGAGACCGGTCCGTGCACTGTGGCGTACGCTCCGATATACGGAAGATGTCGGTGTGAAAACTGACGAAACCCGTCTGTACACGGTGTCGTACGTTCTATTGTACGCCAGTTATCGTGGCTAAGAGGAGATCCGTCCGTGTACGGTGGCGTACGCTCAAGTGTATGCCACTCCCCATTGTCGGTGTTTGTACCCGTCCGTATGCGGCTGTTCTGTTGGCGGACTGACGCTCACCGTCCTCGTATGGGAAACGTACGGTGAAACGGACCGTACGTACGTTGCACCGCACCAACCAGAATAAGGCCCATTATCCCTGTGTTTACAGCCCCGGAAAATGAGCAGTGGAACAACACGTTATTATCAGAGGTATTAGCCATCCATCTTCCTACTGGCAAACACTGCAGCCACAGGCCCGGTGCCAGCTGTCTGACGTGTTCCATGTACGGTAATGTGGAATGCCAAGGTCAGTCATGTGACTGCACCCAGGCGGTTGCTACAGACAGGTAACGCTGATTCCTCAGCAGTCACTGTACAGTCTGCAGCGCAGGTTCCTACCCCCAGTAACATGGTCCGTCCACACACAGTCTGGGGGATGATTCTGGTTGGCTCGGTAAGCTGCGAAGATGGCAGTTTACTAAGCGCCAGAGAAGCCGACCCACCAATTACCCGCCCTCCCCCTCCTGCCCCTCACAACCATGAGAGGAGATGTGTAACGAAGACACTCCCCCTCGCATGCCGTCGCTGCAGGAGAAATCATTTGTTGACGACCATCGAATGCATATAAAGTGGAAAATAACAGTTAGGAGCTGATTAGTTGGTCATTTATCACTTTTGAAATCTTAAAACATCTGGTCCTATAACATTCATATTCTCAGACGTTGGCCGACTGTAATGGGGTAAGATGACTGCATATATAATACACAGGAATTGGGTAGTAAATAATAAAAGAGATGGTGCAATAGAATTAGCGCGCAGTGTGATAAGGAACAGAGCGCCGTGATCAGGAACAGAGCGCCGTGATCAGGAACAGAGCGCCGTGATCAGGAACAGAGCGCCGTGATCAGGAACAGAGCGCCGTGATCAGGAACAGAGCGATGTGATCAGGAACAGAGCGATGTGATCAGGAACAGAGCGATGTGATCAGGAACAGAGCGCTGTGATCAGGAACAGAGCGCAGTGATCAGGAACAGAGCGCTGTGATCAGGAACAGAGAGCAGTGATCAGGAACAGCGCACTGGTTACGGAACAGAGCGCACTGATAAAGGAACAGAGCGCACTGATAAGGGAACAGAGCGCTGTGATCAGGAACAGAGCGCAGTGATCAGGAACAGAGCGCAGTGTGAGATGCTCTGTAACAATAACACAATTAGAAATTACAGTTTACAAATCGCATCAATAAAACATGAGGTTACACACAGTGGGCCAAAAAGCTAAATTGTTATAGAGATATGAAAGTCATACCAATTTAGGTAAAAGGGTTTGTGGTGGTGGGAGGGGGGGGGGGGGCATATGAGATGATGGAAAGATTCATTTAATGATTAAACACATCCTCTAATTATAAACTGGGATACAGTTGTCAGGACTCGCAGGTTTTGTGAGTCCGTCTGCTGATCAGGAGTTAACAGGCTGACTGGGGGACAGAAAGAGGCAGGCCTAATGTAAGTCTTTCTCATAGACAAAGTCAATGCATCCACATGTACCTGGAAGTACAAAGTAACAGTCACTGGAGCCAGTGCCAGATTAAGGTCTAAATGGGCCTGGAGCTGAAAATTATCAAGGGCCTTTTGTGCGCAATAATAGGGGTTATGGCCAGCACCTAATAATGTGGGGGCGTGACCAGGGTTCTGGTTGGGTGATCTCCTCATGGGTGTGTCTCTATTTGTGTAAATATTTTCAACTAATTATATACAGATGGAGCCGGCTCCATCTGTTCCCGGCGCCCGCCAGATCCCTTTCACTGGCGAGCGCCGGCGATAGGGAATGGGGTGCACGCGCATCCCAGTATCACGGCGGCTGGGCAGCGTCTCCCTGCCCATCTCCTCTTCAAGGAGACACTGCCCAGTCCGGGGGGGGTCAGTGCAGCAAGGGGGACCGGCGGCAGACTCCGTTGCCACGGGGCACGCGAGTGCCTCGTGCGCCCCTGGTGGTAGCCGGCCGCTGGCGGGGGCTGGGTATAGAATCACCAACCCCTGCAAAGATGTAGCCTGCTACATCTGTATTACAAATACCGACACTCACAGGATGCAGGGAGATATATTGCCGGGTGCCCTCCAAAGGTGCACCCACAGGACGCCGATGTCCTACGATACTTACGAGTGAGGCGACATTCCAGTCATAAAAAAAATACTGAAAGCCAAAACTTGGTAGACAACATTTCAGCACCTTTTATGTGGTCACCTAACTTTACCACACCATATACCCCTTATGCAAATCAGGCAACACAATAGTAACCCCCTTATACTGTACTTGCCTTTTACACATAATGCCACATGGAATGAGCGAAAATTCACACTGACTGAGTCAAAATTCACGTTATGCCACACAGATTAAGGCAAAATTCACATTTTGCCACATGAATTGAGTCAAAATACACACTATACTAAACGAATTGAGCCAAAATTCACAAGATGCTTCTCAAACAGGGACATTGCGTGCCTAAATGATGCCATAATGCCCATTACATGTTACATGGGATTACATGCTCATTGCCAACGGTGAATACATGCTTGCGGTAACTGTGGGACAGCCGCTGCCAGGCAGGCAGAAGTGACAGCCTTTGACAGCCGGGCAGAGAGTGGGGGGCTACCCGGCTGTATTCCGAGCACTGCAGGTCCTGGCTATTTGAAGTAATACCCTTTTCACACCAGAAAATGCAGGGACATTCCCGGGCTGGCCTCTTTTACACCAGCCTAGTCCCTGCATTTTCTGGTGTGAAGGGGAGAGAAACCCCCCCCCCCCCCCCCTTTAACCGGCTATATCATTCAACCGGCTATATCTTCATAACCAACAGACCCATTTAAATACCAACATACGTACAAGTACATACATACAGACCCAGTATCATATTGAGGAACTTTTAAGTGGGCTTCAAATGAATTTGGTTCCAGAGAACTCTGCCCTCAAAGAACATGAACAGCCATGAAATTACATTTCAGAAATAAAAAAAATTGGTTTTCCCGCAATATCTCTGGAACCAATTAACCCATATGAACCAGCCTGGTATCAGACTGAAGGGCAAGTGATTTGGGTTCAAGCTTCTGTGATGCCGGGGGGGGGGGGGGGGGGGACTGGCAGCCATCAGAAGTGGGTGGGGGGCGGAATTAGCGGGTCCCATGTTATCCTATGGGGAAAGCGTTCCAGGTTTTCCCGCCGGTATCTCCGGTTCCCAAGGTGCTAGCGACGCGGGGCTAGGCTCGTTGGAAAGCCCCAGTCCTCATCTACAAAATGGGCCTATTTGGAGACTGGGCCTGGAGCTGTAGCTCCATCAGGCCCATTGTTAATCCGGCCCTGACTGGACCACA
This sequence comes from Crinia signifera, assembly GCF_055691185.1. Lineage (NCBI taxonomy): Eukaryota > Metazoa > Chordata > Amphibia > Anura > Myobatrachidae > Crinia > Crinia signifera. The sequence continues at coordinate 125,306,350 of NC_139227.1, read as the reverse complement.
GGTGCCTTGAAGTACAAAGTAACAGTCACTGGAGCACAGGTGCCTGGAAGCACGGAGTAGAACCACTGGTGCCTGGATGCATGGAGTAGAAGACACTGGAGCACAGGTGCCTGAAAGCATGGAGAAGGAGACACTGTAGCACAGGTCAAAATAGGGAGGTGACTAGCGCTCTGGCTGTAACTTGTTATAAGGAGTGGTGTCTTTGCATGAGACTTGGTGTATAATGTACCATTGACAATGTGACAAGTGGATGTAATAAAATAAAGGTGTTTTATTGAACTTGCACACATGGGTGTATATACAACATGTGGGGTATGGGTGGGGGGGAAGGGAGTGGGACGAGTGGGGCCCTCTGCGGGGGTGCAAGAGGACGGGTGGTGGCTGCGGTAGCCTGAGTCCAAAATCACGGAATGGGGCTGGGAACAGAGCACACCCTGCTTCACCTCCTGCGGTGAACGCAGTCCGTGTGTTCTGGGGGGAATGGAGCTGGGGGATGAGCACTGCACGTGAGTCAGCTCTGCTGGTGCTGGATGGTAAAGAGTCTTTCACAAAGGGTCAGAGTAAGTGTCCAGGTGTCGCTCGGGAAAAGAGCGTCCTCTGTTGAATCCCTGGCGGTGCACCTAACACTTACCTGGTGCCCGCTGATGTCTTCAATCCGTCCGTCCCACGTCGCTTCTCTGGTGCCAGACTGTATCCTGCTGTTGTCTACACAGCCGTGCAGATCACCAGTGTAGAAACCGTGTCGCTTCCACATGGACTGAAGCACTTACGGGTCCCGCTGGCGTGCGTTCACCGGGTGCTTCCGATCCCTGGAGTGACACGGGCTGCACTCCCGGTGGGGAGGAGACTGCTGGGTGCTACTTGAATGTGTGAGGGTGCCGTCACACATTCAAGCAGCATTCAGTAGTCTCCTCCCCACCGGGAGTGCAGCCCGTGTCACTCCAGGGATCGGAAGCACCCGGTGAACGCACGCCAGCGGGACCCGTAAGTGCTTCAGTCCCTGTGGAAGCGACACGGTTTCTACACTGGTGATCTGCACGGCTGTGCAGACAACAGCAGGATACAGTCTGGCACCAGAGAAGCGACGTGGGACGGACGGATTGAAGACATCAGCGGGCACCAGGTAAGTGTTAGGTGCACCGCCAGGGATTCAACAGAGGATGCTCTTTTCCCGAGCGACACCTGGACACTTACTCTGGCCCTTTGTGAAAGTCTCTTTACCATCCAGCACCAGCAGAGCTGACTCACGTGCAGTGCTCATCCCCCAGCTCCATTCCCCCCAGAACACACGGACTGCGTTCACCGCAGGAGGTGAAGCAGGGTGTGCTCTGTTCCCAGCCCCATTCCGTGATTTTGGACTCAGGCTACCGCAGCCACCACCCGTCCTCTTGCACCCCCGCAGAGGGCCCCACTCGTCCCACTCCCTTCCCCCCCACCCATACCCCACATGTTGTATATACACCCATGTGTGCAAGTTCAATAAAACACCTTTATTTTATTACATCCACTTGTCACATTGTCAATGGTACATTATACACCAAGTCTCATGCAATTACACCACTCCTTATAACAAGTTACAGCCAGAGCGCTAGTCACCTCCCTATTTTGAAGTTTACCCCAGGTTTGGACAAACCAGACTTAGCAGCCGTCAACCCAGGTAGAGCGCCCATCTCCCTCTCTCTCTTTACTGTAGCACAGGTGCCTGGAAGCACAGAGCAGGAGACACGGGAGCACAAGTGCCTGGAAGCACGGAGTAGAAGACAAGGGAGCACAGGTGCCTGGAAGCACGGAGCAGGAGACACGGGAGCACAAGTGCCTGGAAGCATGGAGCAGGACCACTGGAGCACAGGTGCCTGGAAGCACGGAGTAGGATACACTGGAGCACAGGTGCCTGGAAGCACGGGGCAGGAGACATTGGAGCACAGGTGCCTGGAAGCACGGAGTAGACGAGACGGGAGCACGGAGTAGGACCACTGGAGCACAGGTGCCTGGAAGCACGGAGCAGGACCACTGGAGCACAGGTGCCTGGAAGCACGGAGCAGGAGACACTAGAGCACAGGTGCCTGGAAGCACGGAGTAGAAGACACTGGAGCACGGAGTAGGACCACTGGAGCATAGGTGCCTGGAAGCACGGAGTAGGACCACAGGTGCCTGGAAGCACGGGATGACTGCAACCAAAGAGGTGTATCTTGTTAGACAGAAGTAGGCTAAGAAGGTAATCAGATGTGCAAAAGCACAGGCTGAAGAGAAAATGGCCCAGTCAGTGGTTAAAGGGGGGGAAACTTTTTTTTAGGTATATAAGTGAAAGGAGAAAAACAAAAAGTGGAATAATTAGACTGAAGACAGAGAGTGGAAGTTTTCTTGAGGGGGACAATGTAATAGCAGATAATATTAATAATTATTTCTGCTCAGTATTCACTGCTGAAAGAGAGGGGAAGGGGCCACAGTTAGGTTGCAAGTATAGTCAGAAAACTGAGGGAGAGACAAGTACATTTACAGAGGAGAAAGTCCTCACAGAACTCTCAAAACTGAAAGTGGATAAATCAATGGGGCCAGATGGGATACATCCAAGGATACTAAAAGAGCTTAATGGGGAGCTGGTAAAACCAATAACAGAATTATTAAACCAGTCACTAGCTACTGGAGTAATCCCAGAGGACTGGAAAACAGCGAATGTAGTCCCACTGCACAAAAGTGGAAGCAAGGAAGAGGTAAGCAACTATCAACCAGTGAGCCTTACATCAGTAGTAGGGAAATTGATGGAAACACTCTTAAAACAAAGAGTTGTAGAATATCTCAAAACCAGCCATTTACATGATCCAAAACAGCATGGGTTTACTGGGGGAAGATCATGTCAAACAAATCTTATTGACTTTTTTGACTGGGTGACTAAAGTAATAGATCAAGGTGGGGCTGTAGATGTAGCTTATCTAGACTTTAGTAAAACTTTTGACACTGTCCCACATCGCAGACTGTTAAATAAACTTGAAAGCTTGGGATTGGATTCTAAGATAGTTGAATGGATAAGAGCGTGGTTGCAGGACAGAAAACAGAGAGTTGTAGTAAACGGAGTACAGTCAAAGGAGGGAAAGGTTACAAGTGGAGTACCCCAGGGATCTGTACTTGGACCGGTTCTTTTTAATATCTTTATTGGTGATATTGCAAATGGAATTGAGGGTAAAATGTGCCTTTTTGCAGATGACACAAAGGTATGCAACAGGGTAGACACACCAGGAGGGGTAAAACAAATCAGAATCAGAATCATCTTTATTGGCCAGGTATACTTGCGTATGCTTGGAATTTTTTGTGGTAACAGTGCAGCATCAATCAGGGAACACAAAGGGGGTGGGAAGAGAGGCATAAACATACATCACATACATTTCACATGTATCTAGAAAAGTTCGAGTTAGTATTTGGTATGTTCAATACGGTTTAGTTGGTGGACAGCTATTGGGAAGAAGCCTTTTGTAGTTCTTGTCGTCTTTGCTGGGATGGACCTAAAACGTCTGCCTGACGGAAGGGGTTCAAACAGGTTGTGGCCAGGGTGTAGCTTGTCCGCCAAGATCTTTCCTGCACGCTTATTGACCCTGGCTAGGTATAGTTCTTGGACAGTGGGGAGCTCCGCCCCAATGATCTTTTCTGCCATCCTCACCACTCTTTGCAACCTTCGTCTGTCATTCTCGTTTGCTCCTCCAAACCAGATTGTGATCGAGGAGCAAAGGACAGACTCTACTATGGCAGTGTAGAAGATGAGCAGCAGCTCCTGCGGGATGTTGAATTTCTTGAGTTGCCTCAGGAAGAACAACCGCTGCTGAGCCTTCTTGACAGTTGTAAAGATGTTGGGACCCCATTTGAGGTCGCAGGAAATCTTTGTTCTTAGGAATTTGAAGGAGTCGACCCTCGACACTACTCTGTCAGATATTATGAGTGGGTGCATGGCATTTGGTTTCCTTCTGAAGTCCACCACCATCTCCACCGTTTTGAGGGGGTTGAGGTCAAGGTTGTTTCCGCTACACCATTTAGTTAGCCGATCCACCTCCCGTCTGTATGCCGACTCGTTTCCATCCATGATTAGGCCGATAACCGTTGTGTCGTCTGCAAATTTTATAATTTTTACTGACTGTTCTGCTGAGGTGCAGTCGTTTGTGTAGAGGGAGAAGAGCAGGGGGGAGAGGACACATCCTTGAGGGGCACCGGTGCTAATTGTGCATGTGTTTGACATGAATGCGCCTGCTTTCACCGCCTGTTTCCTTTCAGTCAGGAAGTCAGTGATCCAGGAGCATGTAAGTACTGGGACTCCTAGTGAATGGAGTTTTGGCTCCAGGATGTGAGGGATGATAGTGTTGAATGCCGAGCTGAAATCAACAAATAGTATCCTTGCATAGGTGCCTGGACTGTCCAGGTGCTGTAGAATGTGGTGCAGCCCTAGGTTGACTGCATCCTCGACACTTCTGTTTGCTCGGTAGGCAAACTGCAGGGGGTCGAGGTGAGCATTTGTAACAACTCTCAGGTGGTTCAGCACCATACGTTCAAGCACTTTCATGACCACCGATGTTAGTGCAATCGGCCTGTAGTCATTGAGGTCTTTCGCAGTTGAGCTCTTGGGAACCGGGACGATAATTGAGCCTTTGAAACAGGTGGGGACCTTGCACATTTCTAGTGAAGTGTTGAAAATCCTGGTAAAGATAGGGGCGAGCTGTGTTGCACAGGTCTTGAGGGCAGATGGAGACACTCCGTCTGAGGATCTAGGTAGATTAGAGGAATGGTCAAGAGCATGGCAACTACAGTTGAATGCCAATAAATGCAAAATCATGCACTTGGGTCTCAGAAATCCAAAGACTCAATATAGTATAAATGGCACTATAATGGAAACTACTGAGGAAGAGAGGGATCTAGGTGTCACTATTTCAGGGGACTTAAAAGCAGGTAGGCAATGTAACAAAGCAATGAAGAAGGCAAGTCAGATGCTTGGATGCATAGGGAGAGGTATCAGCAGTAGAAAGAAAGAAGTAATAATGCCACTGTACGTCATTGGTACGACCTCACCTAGAGTATTGTGTTCAGTTCTGGAGGCCATATCTCCAGAAGGATATAAATACATTAGAGACTGTACAAAGAAGGGCAACTAAAATGGTGCATGGCCTACATCACAAAACGTACCAGGAAAGACTAAAAGATCTTAATATGTATACTTTAGAGCAGAGAAGGGAAAAGGGGGACATGATAGAAACTTTCAAATATATCAAGGGTTTTAACAAGGTACAGGAGGGAGACATTCTTCACAGGAAGAGGAGCAACAGAACACGAGGACATGCACTGACACTAGGGGGAGGAAGGTACAGGAGGGAGACATTCTTCACAGGAAGAGGAGCAACAGAACACGAGGACATGCACTGAAACTAGAGGGAGGAAGATTCAAGGGAAATGTGAGGAAGAATTACTTCACAGAAAGAGTAGTAGATAAGTGGAATAGCCTCCCATCAGAAGTGGTAGAGGCAAATACAGTAGTACAAATTAAACATGCTTGGGATAGGCATATTGATATCCTTACAAAAAAATAAGGATCAAATATGGTTTGAGGTAACATGTTTATAAAAGGGGCAGACTAGATGGGCCAAGTGGTTCTTATCTGCCGTCAAATTCTATGTTTCTATGTAACCAGGGCACAGGTGCAGGTAGCTGAGATCTGCAGCGGTGAAGGTAGGTGCCAACACCAAGGCACGCAAGTGGTCATGGGTGCAGGTACTGGATCACACAGGTGCAGGTGGTCGCAGGAGCTGGAGCACACAGGTGCAGATGGTCACAGGAGCTGGAGCACACAAGTGCAGGTGGTCACAGGTGCAGGAACTGGAGCACACAGGTGCAGGAACTGTAGCTCAGAGGTGCAGGAACTGGAGCACGCAGGTGACCGCTGGTGCAGGTACTTGGAATCACACAGGAACAGGTGAAGGTTAACACTGGGAAGATTAGGAACAACAGGAGCACATGTCGCAGGACACCTCCTAGGGAAGAGATAGCGAAACACTGGCCCCGGCTGGGTCTTAGGTGAGGGATTAAATCCCCCGGGCATGTTCCTGATTGGAGGAGCAGAGAGGTCCGGTGAAAGCCATTGGATGGCTACAGGAATATGGCGGCACCCCATAGGACACAGAACAACGCCAATATGGTGCCCTGGAATGGACGCCGGCACCAGTTAGGCAGGAGGAGACAGACGCGGCCGGCTGGACAGAACAGCAGAACTCCCCGGCCGGTACCAACGCGGAGGGAGAGGAGACCCCGGACCCGGACCGGTAAGTGCTGCTGACATCCTGCGGTCGTGACAACAGTTAGGTTTAGGCACTAGGGGCAGAGCCGGATTAAGGGGGTGGTGATCTAGGGGATACGTACCCCTGTGCCCCATTTGCATGGGGGCCTTTGGTGGACTCACAAAGCTGAAAAATGTGCAGCTTTGCGAGTCAACCAGAATAAGGTTATTCACTGTGAGTGGGGAGGGAGATGGATCCTGTTATATGGGGAGGGGAGGGGGGTACTTGGGGGACCACCCAAGAGCTTAATCCATACCTGACTAGGGGGAGAGTCAGTGTGCGAGGAGGTGGAGGATTACAGTTAAACACTAAAAAGAGAGGGCTAGGCCTTCGGTGTGTGGGGGGGGGGAGGAGAGAGAGTTAGGGCGACAGGAAGAAAGTAGATATATTTACCGTACCCCTACCAGGATACTCTCCATCACAATGTCACTGCAGTGGACATAGTGCCAGATGCTGGCTCTGCGTAGATGGTCAAAACAAGAGAAGAGGCGCTGAGCGAACAGATTAGTAATTAGTAATAAAATAGAGCATAATGAATAATCACAAATAAAAAGACTATTTAAAAATAGGGATGCAAAACAGTGCCAATGGATGGTGTAAAGTGGACCTGTGCTATGAACGTTGCTGATGGAGTTCCTTTCCTATTGTGCCACCAGAAATCAATAATCCTTTGATGGAACAAATTGTTGGAGAGAGAGGGTACTGACTCGTATGTGATGAGTGTTCCCACACGTATTAACCAGGCCGCTGGAGCTGATTAATCCTTCAAGGAAAACATTTGTAGCAGGAGTCCTCCTAAGATGCCGTATGGCTGGTTAAATAGATGAAGTCCAATATTGATCCAATGGTGATAAACAGAGATGGTGGGCAGGCTGGTTCGGGTTTGTATCAGCAAATTATGAAATATAGAGGTCCACTGGTGGTGGTGACGCGTTTCGCTGTATAAAATTACAGCTTTATGAAAGGTTAACGGCCATCACCACTGACAACGCAGGACCCATTCTACACATGCACAATACGGGTTTTGCGCATATACAAAGTATCGGCCATTGCCACTTACTGCACCAGGCCCTGTATATGATTATCAACTGGTTCAGCCAACAATTGCATCATGTATGGCTGGAATAAGCGTTTGGGGAACCCTGCATCTTCTGGCTTGTTTTCTGCTCTGCTAGAACATATAAAATAATGTCAGTGCACTGCAGGAGGTGTGGTATCATTATCATTCAGTGTGATCATACAATCAGATGGCAGTACAGAACAGAAGTGGTGGCGTTCCTGCGGAGCGATTAATGTGCAGTCATTCGCCTGGGGAACCCTCATTAGCATGCATCATTTACATACTTCTCTTTATGTTGTGAATATATTTCTGCTGCTGGATGAGAATTTAAATGGAAATGAATGAGCAGAGTAAACAGCTGCATTTTAATACCCTCTGCATCACCGTTAGCAACAGCTGAGCGCAGTAAGACAAAGGAAACGCTTTATTTCTGTGAAAACCCTGCAGGAATGTCCAGTGCGCACTATTGGGACTCAGATTGACTTGCGGAACAAATAAGTGCGTCTGTATGGTGCAGTCACAGTAGGTCTGGACTCACAGATGATTGTTCCCAGCCCTAGAACGCTTTGGACGAATATCCACAAGCCTGGGGCGAGATTGGGCCACGAGTGGGGGCCCCTTTGTATCTAATAGGATTGAACCCTTGAGCTGGGTCCAAGACGATGTGTATCTAGCGTGATATCGGCAGAGACGGGACCCAGCGGAATAACCAACATCGGCAAGTGCATACACATTTGTCAATGATGAGCGATGGTGGGCGGTGGCATTCTAACGCTAGCGATATCCTCCGTCCTGCAGCATGTAAGGATCATGGAGGACATAGCTAACGACCCACGGGTGCACGCAATGTTAACGATATAGGGCCTGGTTCAGAGTTAGCAACTGGCGGCGCTAGGCTGTTGGAGAGGGGGGGTACCCAGCTTAGAGCAAGGCCGCCCAACTTGGTGGGTCCCTCCCCACATACGCTTCGCTACACAGTGGACCGCTTGCTTATCATCAGATGCCCAGCCGTGTTCCAGGATGCAGCTGCCGCAGCCCTCCCCACGTGTAGTCCGGACACGCCTGCGTTCTCTGGACCACTCCCACAATACGCCGCTCTGAAACTGCATTGGGCTTTGATCGCAGTTTCAGGGTTCGGGCCTGCACAGAAGTGCGATTTCCACAGCCATGGGCTCTATGTGCGTACACACCAGACGATATGCACAGTGGTCGATGATTATCGCCTAGTGTGTATGCACCATCAGTGTTCTATGTATGCAAGCAGATCTAGCAAATACAGGGGAGAGATACAGGGGTAGCTATCCATGCGTACTCACTTTCTGTATATCCAGTGTCCATATCCCGGAATATAATCCACATTACAGCCGAATCTGCAACATTTGCTGGATCCTAATAAACAGCTGTTGCTTCCAGTAACGGTGACAATACAATAACGAAGTTATCGTAAAACCACTAATAAATACCAGGCGGAAATGAACGGTTTTATTTGGCTTCATTCGTAAATCAATTTTAAGAAGTTTGCCCGCAAAGGTAATCCTATATAATCCTATTTCAGCCAAATGAACAGTAGAAATTCTGCATAAAGAACATTTCCGCATCATATCATTTAAATACGGTTTAAACAGAAAATACATATAGATTTTTACTGTATTTGACTACTTAACTTGCTATTTAAAAAGATCTATAAAGATAAGTATCTAAGTACCTTTTAAGGGATTTGGTATGAAATCCCGACGGTCAAAATCCCGAATGGGTCATAATACCGACAAGGACAAAATCCCTAATGGGTCTCGACAGTCGTTTACCCGACGTCGGAATCCCGACTGTCAAAATGCCGACAGCCGGGTGCCCCACGGCCACACGCTATTTTCCCTCGTGGGGGTCCCGTGCCCGCAAGGTGCTTTTTTGCGCTCGCCATGCTGTCTGACTCCGGGCAGTCGGGATAATGACTGTCGGGATCCCGACTGTCGGAGTCCCATAACACACCCCATAATACAGACAAGGTCAAAATCTCGACATTTAAAATCCCAACAAGGACAAAATCCCGACATTTAAAATCCCGACAAGGTCAAAATACCGACATATAGAATGTACAGGTAAAACAGTCAACATGACTTTGTGTCGACAGGTCGCGAGGTCGACATGGTTTTTTTCACAGTTCCCCCCCCCCCCCGAATGTCGACACGGTCGACGTGGACACAGTTTGAAGTGAACTGCAGCCCCTCACATTGCTCGCAATGCTTAGGGCACGGTGCCTCGCTGCGCTCTGCACACTATTTTATTCTCCCACCACGCCCTAGTGGATGGTAGGGCATGAAATACCGCCTGTCGGCACATGTCGGGTCAAAAAACAGTGAAAAAAAACATGTCAACCTGTCGACACAAAGTCATGTTTTACCTGTACATTCAATATGTAGATTCTATATGTCGGTATTTTGACCTTGTCGGGATTTTAAATGTCGGGATTTTGTCCTTGTCGGGATTTTGTCCTTGTAGGTATTATGACTATGTCTAGATTTTGACCGTCGGGATTTTGACTGCATCCCCTTTTAAGTGAGCAATTTTCCTAGTTATGCCCCAATAAGTCATTACAGTATCTCCTTTGGGAACCAATCAGATTCTGCTTCTTATGTATTTAGAACCTTCTAGAACAGTGGTGTCAAACTCATGGCCCTCCAGCTGTTGTGGAACTACATGTTCCAGCATGCCATGCCACAGTTTTAGCAATCTATTATATAAAATCTGTGGCAGAGCATGCTAGGACGTGTTGTTTGACGCCACTGTTCTAGAAGATAATAGATAGAATCTGACTGGTTGCTGTGGGCAACATACTATCTTCAATAGAAAGCCCATCTTAGTCAAATGACCCCAGTCAGTCTGCCATACTGAGACAGGCACACAGTTCTTAGCAGGTTATGTACTGTCAGATGGGGAGATGGAGGATGTCATAGTGCAGTCAGAGCTCAGAGGGGTATTCCAAAGCCTCTCTGCTTACTGCAATTTCATCAACATCAGGGATTATAAATTCCAATGATATCAGTTAAGAAACACAGATGATTTTAGGGCTGAGAGACACTTGCAGGAATGTTAGACAATTGGAAGCAAATTGTGGTCTTGAAGGTTGTGGGATAAGGTTGATGCTGCCTGGGAAGGTCTCCAGGGAGCTGGATTGGCTCCATATTGAAAGGGGCCATGATGTGATGGGTCAGCGGGCAATAATGTGCAACAAAGTAACACTTTGCTCAATCCTTATGTAAGGAGATCTCTGTACACATAACGGGTGACATTCTATGGTATGAGATAAAAGCACATTTTTTTATCTCGCTCCGTATCACCGCTCTTCGCACTTTCTGAAATAACATTGTTTAGTAATAAATCGCATATTTAATGTGATGCGATTTGGAGGCTGAAAAGTGCGATTTGCGGCAAAGTGGTGCAAATTTATGACACATAAAAGTGCGATTTCTTCCGCCGGTAATGTGCGAGTTTTGGACCAACCGGAGTACGATTTACAAGACTGTCTCCGCATGACTAAGAACCCCCTAACCTATTAGGCCACCTCTGTCCCCTCCATTATGCATCACACCCCCTATATAAAGGGGCATTGACGCCATTTCACTCTTTGATAGGAAGTAAGGAGCATGGAGAGGAGCAGTGGCAGTGTGAGCAGAGGAAGAGGTGTTGGTGGCAGAGTGAGGAGTGGCAGAGGGCTGAGTGCCTCAGAATATAGGCGTCATGGCAGTTCCCAGGGAAGCCTTCTACTACACTTAGGATTTTGAGATGAGCATCACATACCACCTGTACGTTTAAAGAGTGCCGCCCACGCCGATTGACATAGATGTATCCCCGCACGTGCGGTGCCCTAATCCCAATGTGTGTGCAGTCTATAGCTCCCAGCACGTGAGGGAATGCTGAGAGTCTATAGAAAGCCACCTTGTGGTCCTGCCACTCCAACTCAGAACGTGGGAATCTGATGTATGTCCGCCACAACTTCTTTATAGCAAGTAACACTTGAGTAAAATGCTTAGAGAAAGTGGGCTGTGATACCCCCAAGGACCATGAGGTCACAGACTGAGTGGAGCCTGTGGCCAAATAGTAGGGTCCAAATAGTAGGGTCCAAATCATCTCTCACCTGCTCATATAAGTCCAACAGGTTATTGCGGTTCAGCCTAAACATCCCCACAACCTGTTGATCCGAGAGGGAGTCCAGGTACAGCCGAGCACGATACATACGTGGGGTACGCAGTAGTCGGGGGGCTACCTGGATCTGGCGCGCAGCTTCCTCCCTTCTACGCAGCTCCTCCAAATGGGCCACATCACAAATCAGCAACTCCAAACCACTCTGCAAAATCTCCATGTCTCAAACCCTCACAGGTGTCCTTAATGATGTTGGGGTATATGTAGGGGTGTTTCTGAGTGAAATTGAGGGCACCTGTGTTGAAATTAACCATTTGTGCACTTAACCAAAGTGAGTTCTGGGCCAAATCGCCCAACAGAACCTTGTCTGAAAAAAGTGCGATTATTAGACACCTTAAAAGTGCGATTTACAAAAACGCATCCCATTAAATAACCGATTTATATACTTTTCTGTACGAAAACATCTGGATGCGATAAAAAATGTGATTTTTTCCCACACTTTCAGTCCGCATGAGTTATCGCACATAATATGCGATATCCGTTCCTTAGCGCATCCTATTAAATATGCGATTTCAAGGAAAAATGCGATGTTGACATTTTTTTTTACTAATATTCGCCAAAAAACACACATCTCATCCCATAGAATGTCACCCAACATATCTCAAGCACAGATATGCACCTTATCCAGAATAGATAGCAATCTACAATAGCATTTGTCCAAGCCTTTCCATGTCTCACGCCTGAACTGTTAAACTGTTCATGACTCAGAAGCTTACACTTCACATTAGCACCAGTTTGTGGTTGGATGTAATAATATTTTTCCCATTTGTAGAATTTCTGCATACAAATGTGTTTTAACCACAAGAAAAGGGGTTTGGGGCAAATAAGGTCAAATGTAAAACATAATTGCCAGTTTAAAAGTCAGCCGTTTTGGGGGGTCAGTTTGCTGTCCAAATGATACTTGTCCCATCTGCAGGTACATGAAATGTGTGTTTTCTGTCATTATTTATTTGAAACAAAAAAACAATGTTTCACCCCTTTAGAATTTAAGCTCCTACGTTCTCTCCTCGTGTGCTTTTCTTTAGAACATACCTCTGCCACCCTGATAGTTGTGTCAGTGTCCTGTCCCCTAATGGAACTATTACTGTGTACTTGTCCTAAATTGCATTGTACAGTACTATCATTTATTTTCTTATTTTTCGCTCATCTATGTATTTTCAGGTGCTGCGGAACCCTTGGGGCGCCATATAAATAAACAAGATTGCTTGTAATTGCATTTCTGCCTTTTGTTTTCTCTCTCTGGCCCTTATTCTGATCTGAGCGGCCAGATCAGAATATGCGGCCAGGACCGTGCAGGCGAATCCCCGCCTTCCATACGGATCGCCACCTCCGTCCGTACGCGGATATGTGGCGGTCCGCATGAAAGTGGACGGGGATACGCCTCCTCCATCTTGGGAGCAGCCCCTGCATTCGATGGTCGCCGACCATCGAATGCAGGGCCGCACGCTCCACCAGCTCCCGCCACCCTAGACCACACGGACACTTGTCCGTATGAAATCATGTATGGGGGCGGGCAGCTGACATCCGGCGATGTCAGATGCCCGCCCCCTACACATGCGTCACGGCTTCATTACCATGCATACGCCCTGCGTTTGCATGGGAACGCCCATGAAACGCGGGGCGTATGCATAGGGTAATGAGGCTAAGTAGCCCTTCACGCCCCTCTCCGCCCCCTGTGCGGCATCTAAAGAATACGTGCGGCGAAACCGCTTGCACATGCGCAGAGTGACCTCTGCACATGCGCAGTGGAAAACCATCGGCGGGACGACCGCATGCGGAAAAATCCGCACCGATCAGAATAAGGGCCTCTATCTCTCTCTGGGGGAAATGTACTAAGATGGGATTTTTATTTCAGATACTATTTATTATCTTCTAGATAGAAGGTGCTAAATAAATAAGAATTTGATTCTGATTGGTTGCCCTTAGCAACATCCCATGTGAAATAGAACTTCCATTTACAAACACCCCCCCCCCCCCACACACACACACACACACACACACACACCCTCTCTCGTTGTGACTTTCTTTGTTATACTAAATTGAATATACTGACAGTCTTTGTGTACTTAAAATATTCAGGTGTCAGTGTTGCGTTCTTGCTATAGTGCTTCATTCAAGACAGATCATTGTTGGGTTTACAAGAACTCTGATTAAATACCGTTGGGATTGAATTTTAGATGTCAGTGAGTAACTGAAGACTTCCTTGGAGTGTCAGCTTTGGAAATGAATCTTAGCGGTGGAAGATCTGGATACATAATACTGAATGAAAGATTTTTTGTGAGTTTGGTCATTCGTACATGGACCAGTTAGGCTTTGTTTTGGTTAATTGATAATACAGTTCATCTTCACTTCTCCGTTGCAGCCTTCACAATAGGATGTACCCAAACAATTACAAAGATAGAGTAATTAGCCAGAGACACTACTGCTATAGACTGATGTAAACATTAAACAACAGAATTTTTGGTACTTGTTTCCTAGCACGGCCACAATCTTGAGGATCGTGTACCTTTAAGTTAAGGTACACGATCCACACGATGGACCCGATTTCCTTTGAAATCAGGTCCATTTTGCCGGCTAAGGCACAATATCGGGGGCATCGCGTCGGTCGGGACCATTAACATTGGTCCCGACGCGACCGACGCGATGCCCCCGATTTCCCCATAGGCTTCAATGTTAAAATATTTTTTAACATTGAAATCGTGAGGATCGCGTCGGTCTTGTGCCATTATAATGGCACAAGATGAGATGGACTTGATTAAGTCCATCTCACCTTTAAAAAAATGTGAAAAATGTGAAATGGGCCAATATGACCCATTTCACATTATAGATGTCCCCATCGTCACCCCACGATAGACGCCAACCCGAAGCGTGGCGAGCGCAGCGAGCCCGCGAGGGGCGGCGGTGCGCGTCCTCCGACCTTTTCATTCCCCTACTATCCACTAGGGCGTGGAGCGAGAATAGAGTAGTGTGGCGAGCGCAGCGAGCCACCGAGCCCGAAGCGTGGCGAGCGCAGCGAGCCCCGCGAGGGGACGCGGATACCTTCACAGGTAAACGCGTCCCTTCGCGGGCTTCACAGGTATCCGCGTCCCCTCGCCACACTATTCTATTCTCACTCCACGCCCTAGTGGATAGTAGGGGAATGAAAAGGTCGGAGGACGTGCACCGCCGCCCCTCGCGGGCTCGCTGCGCTCGCCACGCTTCGGGTTGGCGTCTATCGTGGGGTGGGGTTTACGTAGTTAAATTTGGGGGTCTAGGGAATATTTTACATTGAATCCAATGTAAAATCGGGTCCCAGGGACCCGATTTACATTTCATTCAATCAAAAAATCGGGTCGAAAATCGAGTCGGTCGCGTCGATCGCATCGCATGCGACCAAATCGCATGCGATGCGATCGACCCGATTTTTCCGACACGACCACCCCGATGTAAATCGGTGTGGCCGTGCTAGGAAACAAGTACCGAATTTTTTTTATTTTGTTGTCCATTAAAGAGCTCAACTTTCAAAGTGGGTGTTTGAAAGGTCCAAAACATAATGTCTAGTATACAGTATGTATGGACAGTGATGCTGAGGCACAAAGCTCTTTTGCCGACACTTGAGACTTCCATGCCTACCAAGATGATGCTGGAATTGTGGTTGCAATAAATAAAATTTGTCGTGTTCACAAATTTTTTAACTCTGTTTCACTTCAACTTTCTATTTCACCATTCTTGGCCATGGCGCTGGGTCTATAACTATAGAGTATTTTCCAACAGCCGAAACCCTGTCCGGATCTGAATTCCCACTGTGAACAGACCAGCAGTGTTTCACCAACCTTTGTTTCTTAAGCGGGCCACACACTAGTCCGATTTGGCCACTTTTTATCCGATTCCGACGGATCGGGCTGAGAAATCAGTTGAAACGTGGCCAAATCGCACGTGTTTGACATCCGATCCAATCCGATATGTGTTCCAACTTCCCTGTGGGCATTGGGTCGTAGTCTGAGATCCGCACATAAAATAAATTGCAAGTGCATGTAAAAAATAGAACATCAAATAGGAAGTCACATAGAAGGACTACCGGGGAAGTTCAAGGGAAATCGGATGCAACTTGCCGCTCAGACAAGCAATTTGTACCATAGATGCCAATTTCTCAACTGCTGTCACCGGGTGGGTGAAGCCAAGTGGGTGGGCATGTCGCAGAAGTGGGTGGCGTGCTGGGTATGGTGTGGCAATCACATCATTGTGACCCTGCCCATACTAGGTAAAGCTGTGATTCCCTGACAATGGCCCTTATTCTGATCGGTGCGGATATTCCCGCATTCTTACGGTGCGGTCCGCACGCCACGGTGTTTTGCCGCGTGCGGCCATCGTCCGTAGAAACGCCCACGTGTCCTCCGCATTCGGACGGACTCACTCTTTAAGAACAGGGCGTGTTTACGGACGACATACAAACCATGCGTGTGCGGGAGAAACACTCCGATTCTGCACGGTATTACTGAGTATTACAGAGTATGCTCGGAAATACCGCATCCGAACGGGAGCCAAGCGGTGCTACCGCCCGTAAGCGGAGTATTTACGCCAAACAACCCACTATTATGTCAATTTTGCAATACATCACATGACCCACTTATTCAATTACCTATCCTCATAAAAAACAGCTTATTTGGAATTGGAATCAATTAGATGCCAATATATCCTTACAAGCATGCCTAACACATCCATTGCACACATTAACCCTTACAGCAATGTAAGTGCAATGGTTTGTATTACACCCTGTGTAAAAGATTATAAACAATCTACACATATACTGTTTCAAGTGCAAATAAAACCAACAACTGTGAACTTGCATAAAGAATTTATTTTAAATCAACATTAACATAAAAAATAAAATATAAAATATAATAAATCAAAGCAGCAGATCGCGGATGTCCTGCAGGTCTGCTAGAAGGAGCCTTAAATGTTGCTCCGCTCGCAGGACGGCCCCACGCACCCCCTCATCTGCCGGTGTGGTGTCATCTGTGGGCATGTCAAAGGGGCAAAAATTAGTCATGTTATTCATGCATACATTTCACATACTGCGACATAAATTGCACAAATGCTAGGTGACATGTGTGTATATATATATATATCTATCTATGTAGAGAGATAGAGACACACATAGATAAATAGATATGACACATACATATATACATACATGCTAACTTATTTACTACATACTGTCTTTTTTGGCCTCTACCCTTTACTCTGCAGAAGACATAACAGTCATATTGTTTCTTCTCAGTCACAACCCACCCATGACTAACCAATGACAAGCATGTCATGGCCTCCGTCAATAAGAACTTGTCACAATCTGCTCAGTCTAAGTTCAGTGATGGTTCATGGCATGGGAGTTATGCAAATGTCAGGAATGCACAGTACACATCCTCAAAATCATAATTCTGTCTAAACCAACCTACAATTCTGTGAGGGCAAAAAAACAATCTGAACTACAGGGGGTGTTTAGGTAGAGGAGGCTCCTGGGACACTGGCAACTTCTGACTCCATTCCAAGGTAGGCCGGCCCATACTCCATTTATAGCATACATCCTATAGTTTAGAAATAACATTCACCAACAATATAGATTCCACTATTTGATGGGTCATAATCAACACTTGCAGCAGGTGAATTTCATCCACAAATGATCCACTCATCCCTTTACTCCAGGATCCTGTTTAACTACTACGGTTATGTGGCAGTCAAAATGGAGCTCCAACCCATCCCACAAACCTGTGTAATTCAGAGGTGTCCTGGATGAAAGGGATGCCTTGGACACCCCATCTAACCCGTACCTGTATCTGTAGCTACCCACTTTGGGGTCTATATGAATAGTATGGGCCAAAAATTTGTTATCACCAGTGCTACATAACAAATACCAGTACAACTACTTCATTAATGATGCATTATGTTAACATACCGATCTGATGGTACTCCGGGGCCTGGCACGCCTCCTCCCCCTCGTCATCAGACTCCTCCGGGGCAACCGTGGCCTCCTCAGCCCCCTCCTCCGCCAGCTCCTCTGCCACAATAACCTCCTCCTCCAACTCCACCTCCTCCTCCTCCACCTCCTCCTCCTCCTCCTCCTCCTCCTCCTCCTCCTCCACCACCACCACCACCTCCTCCACCTCCTCCTCCGCCACCAACACCTCCTCCTCCGCAACCAACTCCGCTTCCACATCCTCCTCCACCACCTCCTCACGCACCTCCTCCTCCTCCACCACCATCTCCTCCTCCTCCACTTCCTCCTCCTCCACCCTTGCCGCCACCTCCTCCTCCGGGTCTTGGGCCTCCTCCTGGCCCAGGGCTGCCTCCGCCTCTTCACGGGCCTGTCGGGCTTGGGCTCGTGCTGTGTGGTAGAAAAAAAAATCATGGTCAATGTCGGGTCATTGGGGCACATGTATTAATCCATAACAAGACATACATGGAAGGGTGATAATGATGGCAAACGATGCAGGAAAGTAGCTCCTTACTGTTCATGGATTCCAAATTGTGACATGTAAATTATTATGTGATTGTTAGTAATTTGTTCACACATTACAACCCAGGCATTTATCAATGTGTAACACATATTAGATCTGGCACATTGTATGCATCAGAATCCTCAATGCTATGGCATTACATATAAAAGCCACATGACTGCATGTTAACCAGGAAGAAGCACACATAACAGTCTATGGACTTTTAAACCCATGGACACCCAGTTATCATGAGACACATTTTATTGTTTATATATGCTATGTTGTAAGTGCGAAATTTCATAGCTAAAATACTCACAATCAGCAATTTCGCTCCTGAGTTGCTGGAGCAGCTGGGGCTGGCGCCTGCGGAGGTCCGACCACCGCCTCTCAAGCTGCCCGAGGGACCTCCGCACCCGAGTGCGGGCGTAAATTCGGCGCCCTGCCGCAGCATAGGCCCTCCGCTTATGGCGGTTTGTGATAAACGGCCCCGCACGGCCCAGCCTTGTCTCCATGACGGAGACAAGAACCCTCAGCTCCGCATGTGTGAAGGGTTCTGCCCTTCGTGTCTCCGCCATGTTGACAATGGCATCTATCAACCAATCAGGTGGTGGCATTGGTTGATCACAGTTATTTGTGTTAATAACTTTATTGTTCATCTTTACATGAACAGCGTGTCTGCGCCAACACAAATGGTGACAAATTCGCATGCCTTCAAAACAGTAGTGTTGATGTATGGCAATGAACAAATCTGATATATATAAAACACAGTGTGTATGCACTTAGCAAATCCAATGACGCCTCGCTCCGCCAAGCAACGCGTGCTATAGCTTAGCAACGCCTAGCTGTACTTAGCATTATTTACTCTATGCATCTATGTGTATGCGTACATTTATGTGTAAAAGACACATACACACACTTGCAGGTATCCTGAGACCAGCATTATACACCAGCCCTGCCTGCCTGCCTGCCTGCCTGCCTGCCTGCCTGCCTGCCTGGCTGCCTGCCTGCCTGGCTGCCTGCTCCTTGAAATGTTGAAACATGTGAATAAATTCTAATAGCATATATATATATATATATATATATATATATATATATATATCTGCAAACAAATCAGACATCAACACATGAAAAAATCCCAAACACATTACAGAATAAATCAATGTACTCACCAGTCATCAGGGATAGTATCAACTACAATAATGAAGATATAACAAACACATAAGATCCCTTGAACAAGGTATAATAATTAGCACCTATATTTAACTTCCCCCAAAACTAAGCACATATGATAAATATCTCCTATTTCTTTGCCATTAGGAGGGCAGGCTGGCTAATTTTCGTGTTGTAACACTGACAACTAACACACTGTACTTATTTGAAGGGGTGATTTTTACAATAATTGGTGTGTTCTGTCAACTCGATAACATGTACCTGAAGTATCTTTGCGCCACAGAGTCCCGCAGCTGGTATCCCCTCCGGCATTCAGGGGCGCGGGATGGGCGCATGGGCGGATCTTGCGGCTCAGATGGTACCTCCCACTCATCAAAGGGTATCTCACGCCGCACAGCAATGTTGTGGAAAAATATACACAGGCCCACGATCCTCGACACCATTTCAGGCGCATATTGTAAGTCACCACCAGTGCGGTGGAGCACTCTAAATCTACCTTTTAAAAGGCCAATTGAGCGCTCCACCACTTGCCTGGTGGCAACATGCGCCCGATTGAATGCCTCCTGTGGGCCCGGTGCTGGGTAGCTGTACGGCGTAAGTAGCCAGGGCGTACATGGGTAACCGGAGTCACCCAGAACCCACGCATCACGGCCTTCCAGCTCTTGGAGTCTTTGCCATATCCCGGTTTGTCGGATGACATGAGAGTCATGGGCACTTCCGGGAAACTTCGAGTTGAAGGCGAGAATCTCCATGGATGGGCCACATACCACCATCACGTTCAGTGAGTGGAACAATTTGCGGTTCCTATATATCTTCTCACTTCGAGATGGAGGCACAAATGGTACATGGGTGCCATCCACAGCCCCTATCACATTAGGGAAGCCAGCAATTTGATGGAAGGCCTGCTGGCTTCTGCGCAGGGTCTCGGTGGCAAATGTCATGGCCATGAAGTGCCCCTTGCGCCTGAACATGGCCGACGTCACACGCCTCAGGATTCGGCAGAAGGCCGGCTGAGATATTCCAGCAAGTACTGCCACTACTTGTTGGAATGATCCTGAGGCGCAGAAATGCAACACCGCCAGCAGCTGTGTGTGAGGCGGAATTGCTGTCGTGATCCCGTGTAGAGGTTCCAGATCGCTCTGAATTAAGGTGAGCAGATCCAGAATTACATGTGGTGGTAACCGGTACCTAGTAAGTACCTCATCATCGGGCATAGCAAACAGAGTCACCCGTGTGCGATAGATTCTAGCACGTCCTGGCCTCCTTGGCCGACGAGTGGGGAGAGCCGCAAGTGCCCTTAGCCTCCTCTCCATGTAGCGCATAATAGCTTCAGCAACCTATAAAGAAATGAACATAAATACTGATGCACCTATGCACATAATGGCCATATCCCACTACAAATAGATTTGTAGCCTTCAATACGTACAATAGATGGCCGCCCCGTGAAATCCCGCAGATCCATTTGACTCTCTAATGATGACACAATAATATGAACTCAATACACACCATCCAAAACACACAGATAAAGGTGTCAGCATTTTTTGCCGACATCATGTACTATGACACATTTCATCTATTGCTGGGACATGTTGTCCTGCAATAGATGAACCCACACAGGTTGAAGACCTGTGAGTGAAATAGTGAACATGTGACATGTTGCAATAATGATACACCACTTTGCTGGCCCAACAATCTGTAGTCAGTGAGGCAATGGTGCATACATTCATACACTTACATTGTTAATGGATATCATATCTACAAGGAGCATGGAAGAGCTTACCTTAGACCCTGACAAGTCCAGATCTGGAGACAAATGATTCTAGCAGGAAGTCACTATTTATAGGGCTCTCACATGTGTGGTCTATAACAGTAGAGATGAGTATTGCATGACTTGTGGGCTGGATTCTCTAAGGGATTGGGCTACTTTTAGCTTGCACTAAAACGCCACAATACCACAGTAGTCATGAATGAAATGTCATGTCATGCTAGCAAATAGCATGTGTATTGTGCAATAGTCACAGGTGTATCAGAAGATTCTATGCAATGTTAGCATTGGTGACCAGTATTTCATGTCGAACTTTCGCCAGGTTTTACACAATGGAATTTCCGCCACCGTATGCGGCGCGAAAAAACAGCGACGTACGCTCACGCACGGAACGCAGCTGCCGCTGATGTCCGCCAAACAGATTACACAAACAGTATATAAAGGTGTATTAGAAGGTGACAATGTTGTTGCTAACATGTCTGGATCCCAACCAGAGGTGGACCCAGTGCTGCAGCAACTATTTGACCAGATGGACTCCAGCACCACCTATGTGCCACTGCACATGCGGGCAGTGGGTAATGAGGAGGCTGCTGCCCCTTCTACAGCAGGGGAACCTGCACCTGACCATTCTACAGCAGGGCAACCTACACCTGGCCCTTCTGCAGCAGGCCAACCTGCAGCTGGCTCATATCCACCATCAGCAGAATTGTTTGGAACACAACAGGGGACTTCACAAGGTAGTACCATGGCCAGCACTTCAAGTGCAGCGACTGGTGCCAGGGGGCGTGGCCAGGGACGTGGCAAGGGGCGAGCCAGTGCAACAGCGGAACCACCCAAAAAAAATAAGGCATATGAAGCACAGGAGCTGGCCATCCTGGTTCCCCGAGCACGTGATTGGATAGAGTGTCCATCCGAGAAGCTGACACACACACGCAGATGGAAGATTTGGGAACAGATAACGGCAGAGATTAATGAAGTAGCGCCACAAGTTCGTGAGACGGACCATGTGAAGAAGAGGCAAGTTGTTTTGTGATACATGTGGCCAGTAATAGCCAAGTAATGATTGAATTGATGCTTAGATGCATTTAGCAAATGGGCCGTGAGGTTGTTACGATACACATACATTATTGCCATGTTATTTCGTTGAGAGTTAGAGTAGGGTGATTGTGAATGTGTATTGTAACGGTTGATATCATAGTTGCATGTAATATTATATATGGGACATTAATCACATGTTGTAATATGTAGCACAGAGCAATGGCTGCAACAGCTAACATTGGGAGTGACATGTATTAATATGTCAACTTACATTGCAGGTGGCAGGACTTCAAAACCAACCTGAAGAGGAAGATGACCAAGCGGTGGGAACACAGCCAGACATCTGGGGCCGGCCCCATGCCATCAGGGCTAGAGCTCACCCCCCTGGAGGTGATGGCCGAGAGCTGTATATCAGTTGAGGAGATCAGGGGGGTGAGCACGATGGATAGCGAGGCCCCAGCTGAAGTGTTTGCGTCTTTTCTGGAAGGTAAATATTGGTCATGCCATAAACTTGTGCAAGTAATTATCGTAGAATGTCTCCTAATTGTGTTTATCTTTTCCCACAGACACCCCACCGCTTGGTGACGACTCTGTTCAGGAGGTGGAGGAGTCCGTGCCACCTGGCCCCAGAGGTAGGCCTGTGCAGCAGCAGGCATCGGCCCAAGCCGATTTGGGCGCCTTGGCCCAGGTGCTTGGGGACATCAACCAGCAGGGAGACTTGGCATCAGAACGGGTGCGTAGGACCGAGGAGATCCTGGCGAGCTTGGTCAGCACCCAGCAGTCCATGGCTGCGAGCATGCAGGCCATGGCTGCAAGTGCTCAGGTGCTGGCCGAGCAAGCCACCCGCCAAAATGATCTCCTCCTCCACCATAATGAGCTTATGGTGGAGCTGGTTACCAGCAACAGGGTCCTAATGGCATCCGTTTCTGGTGCATTACCACCGGCAACACTCCCTGCTGGCAGGAGGGGTAGACCAGCCAACCCCTCCACATCATCTGCTCCACCTGCCCCAGCATCTGGCCGTCCCCGAAGAGCTGCTGCACAGGCCAAGGAGCCTACCAAGGCCAAACGTGGTCGGAAATGAACTTGTGGCTGCATTAATCTCCGCCGTTATGTGTTCCCAAA
This sequence comes from Crinia signifera, assembly GCF_055691185.1. Classification (NCBI taxonomy): domain Eukaryota; kingdom Metazoa; phylum Chordata; class Amphibia; order Anura; family Myobatrachidae; genus Crinia; species Crinia signifera. The sequence goes on along the minus strand of NC_139227.1, from coordinate 125,283,217 downwards.
TCTTCCATTGTGCTGTGTGTGTCAGCTTCTTGTGTCCAATCACGTGCTGAGGGTAACCAGCTGAGCCCTTGCTTCATATGTCCTTTGTGGTTCCCCTGTTGCCCTCTTTTGCCTGCCATTACTGTCAGCTGTACTTGAAGTGATGGCCATGGTACTATCTTGTGAAGTCCCCGGTTGTGTTCCAAATGATTCTGCTGATGGTGCATATGAGCCAGCTGCAGGTTGGCCTGCTGCAGAAGGGCCAGGTGTAGGGTGCCCTGCTGTTGAATGGTCAGGTGCAGCTTGCCCTGCTGTAGAAGGGCCAGCAGCCTCCTCATTTCCCACTGGCTGCATGTGCAGTGGCACATAGGAGGTGCTGGAGTCCATCTGTGTGCAATTATATTTGTTTTGTATTATTATTTATTTTGCTGCATTCCTGCCATGTTGTTTATTGTTTGTATGTATTATTTTATGGTCATTGCATCACACTGGCATTGACTGTGACATGAATATAAATAAATGTGTTTACTTTACCCAAAATGTGTGGTTTCATGAGTACATGTCAAATACACATGTGTATTGCTAGTATTAATATTCTGTCATGTCCATTGTTAGCAGTTTGAAAGTGTCTGACAAGTACAGCATATGTGGGGGACTAGTAAGGTTTCCTTGAAGCAGCAATGGTTTCAATTAAAGCACTGACAAGCGGCCTATTAGTGAGTAATGAGTAAAGGAGTAGATTCTATTGGGTTCAGGTGTTAATGGTTGTAGTCATTAGGCGTACGTTCGCCTACCGCATGAACGAGTGGTGTCCGCAAAGCAATAGTACACTTGTGGACACCGCACATTTCTGCCCTTTTTGATCGCGTGCATTCGGAGTGGTTTCCGAATGTACGCCCCCCAACATAAGTGTACTCCCCCGTGTCCGCCCATGTTTCCGCCCCGTTTTGCCCACTTTGAAACTACGCCCATGTGTCATTCCGCATGACGCCCATAATACGCCCCTATTTCCCGAATGATAGCGGTGAACAGTTCTGGACGGGATCTGGCCGAACTGGTACCGAGTCAAGGCGTGGCACATGCGCGTTGCGTTCTCCACGCATGCGCAGACGCCGTAAAGACGCGATCCGAAAGTATGCGGTAAAGTCCGCGTCAATCAGAATAAGGGCCATTGTGATTCAGAGCGAAACGCGTCATTGAGCTGCCCAGTCTACCCGCTGCACACACGTCACTTGGGTGACCAGCAGGGCACTAGTTCTACTCTTCACAATGTACCCTGTCCTACACTTTTGATATTCTGGCAGTCGGTAGATCAAGGACCTGTTAACATTCTGAATCCTGTCGTAGTAATTACTCTAGATTTAGCCATATTGCTACCTTCGTTTTTCTAACATCAGCAATATAGTAACCAGCATTTTGGTGAGTGTATTTGGTGATTTTGATGAACCAAATGGAAGAAATGAAAACTGGAGTCTAGAAAACTCTAGAATATGGAAATTGGCATTCAGGAGGCATTTCATAGCCAGGCAGGCTAGGTCACATCAGGCAGCAAATGCAATGACAGTGTTCCGAAACCTGTGTCCAAACTGTGAGCAAGGGACTGTACCCTGAAGAGTCGCACAACCCAACACCTGGCGGTTACAGAGCACCTAGCCTCCAGACAGACTTCTTCCTAATGCTTCCTAACAGACACTAAATGACAGGTGTGATAGGGAAGAGTGTTGCTTTAGATTCCTGCCTCTAGGTAAGGGGGTGCCGGCCGGCTCCCCGACAGTCGGGATTCCGACAGTCATTACTCCGACGTCGGAATCCCGACTGCTCCCTCGTGGGGGTCCACGACCCCCATAGAGGGAGAATAAAATAGGTGGTGGGCGCAGTTCCCCACTGTGCCCTCAGCGTGGCGAGCGCAGCGAGCCCGCAAGGGGCTTCATTGCGCTCCCCCCGCTGTGCAGTCGGGATTCCGACATCTGAGTAATGACTGTCGGAATCCTGTATTATATCACACCCAGGTAAGGGGACTGGGATGTTATCCCTACAAGGGTGAGGCCTGGCAGGAAGCAGCGCAGAGGAAAGAACAATTCATTGTCTGCAAATGGACAATTCACATTATCTGTCTTACTCTAAATGCAGGAAATCCAGTAACGTAAGTCACTGAAGTGTGAATTCCAGAAGTCTCACCAATCAAATGTCCTCCCAAAATGAAGACAGAAAAGAGCGCGTCAGACTGACAATATAATGCTTGGAATTATCTTTGCTGTATATATTTATGGGTGTAACACAGGCAGTTATCCTACCTATCACAGGACCCTGTATACTGTACTGTCGTGGGGCTTTAACCAAAGGGAAGTAGTGGAATAATTTATGTTTTTACACAATCTTTTTAGTGCAATTCCCTTGATTAGCGATAGTTGTCTGACACCAGAAAATAGGGGGGTTATTCAGAGTTTATCGCTATGTACAGATCGAAGAGCGCATGCGCTAGCCTAAATGGCAACAGAAACAGAGAATGGATCTATTTGCAAAACCCTTCGTAATTTGATGGACTGGAAGCCGGCCTTTGGGGGTGGACACATGACGTTGTCTGAGAAAACGCAGGTGCTTTAAGGGAGGGTCTGTGACATCAGCGCCCCCATCAGTCTGTCTCTGTGTGGACGGGTCAGATTTACATTTGCGCGGACTGTACAAATCATTGGATGGTTCGGTAATTGCTTATGGACAGTGAATATTTTTGAGAATTAATTCACAGATTTTCTATCTGTCTAGTTGGCGGCTAACTACTCGCAGCCATCTACAACTTTTGCAGATGAGCGGTGATGCCTGAATCAGGCCCTTGTTAGCAGTATATGTACAGTTGTATGTGCAGGATGAGAGTTGCAGATGTTTTCTGTTTGTTCTAGCAGTGGAACTGAAGGCTCAGTCTGGGCACAAGCCTTGGCGCTGGCAGGCTATAAGCAGGAGAGAGGCTGCAAATCATTGTATCCAGTGGGGAATATGAATTAACAAAAAACAAAAATTGGAAACCACTAGAAATATTTCCTGCGGCAAAACAGATGGCAACTTACCCGTCACCCTGACCCGCGCCTGCTTCTCAGTAGTCACACTTCACATGCTCTTCCCGGATGCCAGCATATATCTTATATACTGAAGGAGAGAGCAGATCATTTGCCATGCGCTGTGTAACCACACAGCCGGCAGGCAGAGGGTTAAGTCCGATGGTCACATTGGAATTACAGCCTCTCAACCACTGAGACCCGGCCTGTTCCTCAGCCCATCCCGGATAATAACCCAGACATGGGAACAGAGATTAATCCCCTGACAACAGACGGTGAACGCTGTATAATACAGTATGTCGCCCAGCTCCTGTGTTGCTGATGGAGATTTGTTGCAGCCGCATTTCAGGGCTATCTGTCCAGAGTTCAGAACCTTGATATCCCAGACTTCTGCACAGGTGCATGTGGATGGTCCATTCAATGGGCCTGATCCAAGTTTGTACACAAAAGCCTACGCAACAGCCGCTGCTAGGTGCTGTAACCCGTCTGATGCAGGTCGGATCACCACTGCAGCAGGAGGTTTCTACTTGTAATAGGCGCCTACTGCCGCTTTACCGTACAGCGACATCAAGGATGCAGCAGCGACAACAATTCCACCAACATTGGTATTGCATACAAATTGGAATGTTCAAGAACATTCTACAGTCTCCTTTAGGAGAAGGCAAATGGGTGGGACAGAGGAAGCAATGAGACCCAAGTTATTACGGCCCAACCACCTCTGCATCATGCTCCCCACATAACTTATGGGCCCGCTTCAGACATCGCACAGCCGTGAATTTGCAGCGGCCAGCAATCAGGTAGAGGCCGCCCCGCCAGAGTGAAATCAAGCTTTGCCAAAAAGATTTGTACGTCTGATAATCTGTTCACAGTCGTGTGAATATGTCGCTCATCATTGAATGAATGCTACACTGGGCACCAGTCATCTTAAGTCTCTGGCTGCTCCGAGCCTTACTGTTAAACAAGCTATCAACTCTGCACCCACCGCCCAGGGGTGCAGGGGATAGCCCCGGGCTGCAGCCCAGGCCTGGGGTGCCCTGAAGAGGGGGGACCCCCTTATTTAGGGGGTCCCCACCTCCCCAAAAACTCCTGGCCTGGGCTGACTAGTTAGGGTGGGTAATGCTTTGGCCACGGGACACCATCAAGCGTGTCCCCTGGCTATGGCATTACACCCCCTGCTAGTGGAGCCTGGTGCTGGTCTCCAAAATACGGGGGACCCCTATTCATTTTGTCCCCCGTATTTTGGAAACCAGGGCCAGCTCAAGAGCCTGGTGCTGGTCCCCAAAATCCGGGGGACCCCACGCACTTTGTCCTCTGGATTTTGGGAACCAGGACCACTCAAAAAGCCCGGGGCTGGTCATGCCATTTTTTTATTTTACAAAGTTATTGTCTGTATGACAGGACGAGACGCTGGACCCCGGACTTGGTATTTCTTTTTATGTCCGTTCCCACTGTACCACCAATGTTTAAAAGTTTGCATATGGGGGGTGTCGGTCGGTTCTGGCGGAACCACTAGCCACCATGATTACATTTTTTTGGGGGGGGGGGGGGGGGGGGGGGGGGGGGGGGTGGTCCACTAGCCACCACCAATAATTAACTTTTTTTTGGGGGGGGGGGGGGGCAATATTAGGGGGAGGTGAAAGAATACTTATTAAAGAAGACTAGATGTGTTTAGTAATAATAACATTTTTGTGATGAAGTGCAGTGTTTTACTTCACTTTCTGTGACAGATTTGAAATATCCCGTGCTGAATCTCCCAATTTGAATCTCTGACACAAATCTCTCTGTATGTGGCTCATTGTCTGAAATGAGTCACAAGAGTGAAATCTCTTGTGCTGAATCTCCCGTTATGTATCTCTGGCACACATCTCTGCGTATGTAGGGCCCTTAATATTGTCTTTTACAGTAGGACTACAGGTCCCAGCAAGCCTGCCCCACATGCTGGCACTTGGGAGAACCACAGGTACCAGCATGTGGGGCATTAAAGGCCCGTCGGTACCTATAGCCCCCCTGTAAAGGAAATAATAAAATAAAACACAAACACAGATGTTTTAGTATTGTATTAACTGCATCTGGTCTTCACCCAGGGGGGCTCCTGCCCCCCCCCCGGGCTTCTACGGTGTCTTCACCTGGGGGCAGCGGCCCCCTAAGCTCTTTTGCATGGCCGCCGCCTCCCAGGGCTTCTGCCTCTTCATCTGTGTTCTTCACCTGGGGGCGGCGGCCTTTTAAGCTCTTTTGCATTGGCCGCGCCTCCCAGGACTTCAGGAGCTCTTCTCTCCTCCTCCGCCGATGGACATCGATATTCGATGTTTCAGAAACATCGATGTTTTTCTTTCGATGTTAGTGTTTTTGCCATTTAATGGTGACCTTCCGATGTTTGTCAACATCGAATGCTAATCATTCGATGGTGTACCGATGGTAGCTTATTTTTTGTAATTCCCAAAAGATATGCCTCCCCTGGCTGCTGCGTCTGTGTCAGGGAAACTTCCTAGGTTCGTTGGAGGCTGTCTGACTTTCTCTCTGCTTCCCTCCCTCTCCCTCTCTATGGTTGCTGTAGCTGCTAGGCAACAGGGCCCACTGCTAGGTCTTATTGGCTCTCACTGACTCAGAGAGCCAATCAGAGCACAAACCTCACCCTGCAGCACCAGTCACTCAAACAGCAGCAAATTTCACAGACACACTGAGCTCTGGAGGATCAGAGAGGAGGAGATAGGGATGGACATCGGAAGCCAACCATCAAATGATGGCAGTACTTCCACCATTGAAACTTTCGATGCGATGGTAATTAACCATCGCATCAAAAGTATTCGATGGTGAAAACTAGTTATATGACTAGCGCATGCGCAAAAGCCTGTATTGCCATTTGTAAGGTGGTAATTGGGTTTGGTGACAGGGCCCAGGCTCTGAGCAATATATTACTTTATCACTGGACATTGTGTGTATAATATACATATATAATATTCACACAATGCCCAATGATAAAGTAGTATATTCATTTTGTACACATTATTAACACTTTAACAGCAAGTAATCAAAATGTAATAAAAATAGATAAATTGTAAACTAACTCGCTTTAGGTTTCACTATTTTTCCAGATAGGAAAATGTCTATTTATTAAGGCAAGTGTAACTACACACACACACAAATAAGGGAGATGACGGTATAGTGGTCATCACATCATTTATATGGTGAGATAAATATTGCAAAGAGCAGGGCCGGCTCTACCATTAGGCAGCTGCCTAGGGTGCCAGGATCTGAGGGGGCACCACTAATAATGCTACACACTAGGCGATTCTAGCTTCCATCGTCAGCTATATGGTCGCTCAGTGACCATATTGCCGGTGATACCTAGCGACCTTCGCCATGTGTGCGCTCCCACCGCAGCCCAGCGACGGTCGCAGGAACTTGCTAGAATCGCTGGTCACCAGTAAAATACTGATAACCAGCAATTCAGTCGCTGAGCGACCAATCGCTAGTGACCAGGTTGCGTAATATAAAAAATAGTTCACTATATATAAAAACAGTTAAGGTGCCCCTACACTGAGGCGATTTGGTCTGATTTTGGCCAATTGCAACCAATCGCCACGTTAAATCGGACCAAATCGCCTCTCACTGACATGCCGTTGGGTCCCGTGCGCATCGGACCCGACCAGGTGGTCGGACCGGCAGGCCGTCCACCCGTTCCTCCTGGCGGTGAGGCGGGCCGGAAGCAGGGACGCATGCATCCATCACAACGGATCGCATGCGTCCGTGCTTCCGAGAAGGTCCTGGCAGCTTGCAGGCTGTCGGGTGTCCGTAAACTGCTGCGAGGCCTCGCAGCAGTGTATGGGCACCTTTAGCTTGGTCCATTCCACTGGTACCCCAGGACTGTGTATATTGTTCCTCACTATATTCACAGAAACAGACAATCTCTGACCAACACTTCACTGATGATCATATAGTGGTTGCTGCCTGGTAATACTAATGCAGTATATTAATGAGTGTTGTATGTGACTGACATTCACAAATATCTGTAGCTAGTTGTATTGTGTACTTATTATTATTATTGTAGCTTGCCTGAGCTGGTATAACATTCAGTGATGTCTCCTCCTCTGAATCCTCCAGAGCTCAGTGTGTCTGTAAAATTTGCTGCTGTTTGAGTGACTGGTGCTGCAGGGTGAGGTTTGTGCTCTGATTGGCTCTCTGAGTCAGTGAGAGCCAATCAGAACTAGCAGTGGGCCCTGTTGCCTAGCAGCTACAGCAACCATAGAGAGGGAGAGGGAGGGAATCAGAGAGAAAGTCAGACAGCCTCCAACGAACCTAGGAAGTTTCCCTGACACAAACACAGCAGCCAGGGGAGGCATATCTTTTGGGAATTACAAAAAATAAGCCACCATCGGTACACCATCGAATGATTAGCATTCGATGGTGACAAACATCGGAAGGTCACCATTAAATGGCAAAAACACTAACATCGAAAGAAAACCATCGATGTTTCCGAAACATCGACCATCGATGTCCATCCCTAGGAGGAGACAGTGACATCACTGAATGTTATACCAGCTCAGGCAAGCTACAATAATAATAATAAGTACACAATACAACTAGCTACAGATATTTGTGAATGTCAGTCACATACAACACTCATTAATATACTGCATTAGTATTACCAGGCAGCAACCACTATATCATCATAAGTGAAGTGTTGGTCAGAGATTGTCTGTTTCTGTGAATATAGTGAGGAACAATATACACAGTCCTGGGGTACCAGTGGAATGAACCAAGATAAAGGTGCCCATACACTGCTGCGAGGCCTCGCAGCAGTGTATGGACACCCTACAGCCTGCAAGCTGCCAGGACCTTCCCGGCAGCACGGACGCATGCGATCCGTTGTGATGGATTGCATGCGTCCCTGCTTCCGGCCCGCCTCACCGCCAGGAGGAACGGGTGGTCGGACCGTGGACGGCCTGCCGGTCCGACCACCTGGCAGGGAGAGGCGATTTGGTCCGATTTAACGTGTTGATTGGTCGCAATTGGCCAAAGTCGGACCAAATTGCCTCAGTGTAGGGGCACCTTAACTGTTTTTTATATTACGCAACCTGGTCACTAGCGATTGGTCGCTCAGCTACCGAATTGCTGGTTATCAGTATTTTACTGGCGACCAGCGATTCTAGCAAGTTCCTGCGATCGTCGCTGGGCTGCGGTGGGAGCGCACACCTGGCGAAGGTCGCTAGGTTACACCGGCTATATGGTCACTGAGCGACCATATAGCTGACGATGGAAGTTAGAATCGCCTAGTGTGTAGCATTAGTAGTGGTGCCCCCACAGATCCTGGCACCCTAGGCAGCTGCCTAATGGTAGAGCTGGCCCTGCTCTTTGCAATATTTATCTCACCATAAAAATTATGTGATGACCACTGTACCGTCATCTTCCTTTTTTGTGTGTGGTAGTTACACTTGCCTTAATAAATAGACATTTTCCTATCTGGAAAAATAGTGAAACCTAAAGCGAGTTTGTTTACAATTTATCTAATTGTATTACATTTTGATTACTTGCTGTTAAAGTGTTAATAATGTATACACAATTAATATACTACTTCATCATTGGGCATTGTGTGAATATTATATATGTATATTATACACACAATGTCCAGTGATAAAGTAATATATTGCTCAGAGCCTGGGCCCTGCCACCAAAGACAATTACCACCATACAAATGGCGATACAGGCTTTTGCGCATGCACTAGTCATATAACTAGTTTTCACCATCGAATACTTTTGATGCGATGGTTAGTTACCATCGCATCGAAAGTTTCAATGGTGGAAGCACTGCCATCATTTGATGGTTGGCTTCTGATGTCCATCCCTCCGCCGTCGGACTGACTGCCCCTACCCTGTCTCGAGCTGGCTAATATAGCCAGCTCTAGGGGGCGGGGCAATGACGCGGCAAGCCGTGATTGGCTGGCCGCGGCCATTTTCAAATTTGAATTTTTTTTTTTAAACATTTCGGTCGCGATGCCGCCGTGCTGCCGCCGAGAGGAGAGGGGTGGGGGTGGCGATGGGTGCTACTGCTGGTGGGGGAGGCGGGTTCTGCGGCGTGTGCAGTCGCTCGCCCTGCTCATCTTCCCGCAGCCACACATGCGGGAGATGAGCAGGAGCTTTCTGAGCGACTGCTCTGAATTGTACAGCCCGTCTGTTCTGAATCTTGGACAGATTCAGAACGGCGGGGGCGCGCATGTAAATCGCTGTGTGGGCTATATACACAGCGATTTACATGCATTTTCAGGCATTATCTGAGCGATTTGTTAGAATCCGCGCAGCACACACTGCAGTGTGCATTGTAGGTATACCGCGATGTGTGCTGAGCGATCGTGCTAATGCCTGTCGCTGTGCTGCCTTTGCCAGCATTTAAACACTGCTGATTTGTCCCCTTCGCATGTAACTGAACCCCCCATAAAGTCTCCATAGCTTTCCCTGGAGGCAGAAGGGTTAAACATTGTGGATCTAGTTACACCCCATCCCTCCATGTGCCGAATGTGAACCTTCCCTCTATTGAATAATCAATGGACCTGGCCTCCCAGATCCTTTGTCGCCTCTCTGTAGGTACAAGTCTGAGTGAGGGATTCCTGCCAAGCAGAGAAAACAAAACTCCTCTGTTGGTATTTTCACTGCACTCTATTAACACTGCGGGCATTCATACCCAACGCCCCGCACCCCCTGATTATGCAGGGAACAGCTTTGCTTTGGGACACAAACAGCAGGAGTAAATAGGAGAGGTTACCTTGTCCCTGGACGTCCCCGAACACACAATGTGGCGAACAGATGTACGACGTCGTTGGCGCTTTTTCTGCAATCGTCTACGCTGTCTACGCAAATGGTGCAACTGCAGTGGGCATTCCGCTGCCCATATATTAGCATATGATCACAATTGAATATTATGGGGTATGCGTCATCGGGTTGATCCAAGTTAGGTTAACATGCATTGGGTCAACAGTGGGAAGGTCAATAATGGGAAGGTTGACAGTCAAAATGTTGATACGCGGTTTTCACTTTATTTACCCGAATGTCGACATGGTGGACATGGACATCGTCTAAGTGTACCGCATCCTGGCACACTATCTCAATCTCCAACCATGCCGTAGTGGATGGTAGGGCATGAAATACCGCCTGTCGGCTAAAGATTTTTGCCTTTTTACTGTTGCCCTTCCAATTGTCGACCTAGTGCTTGTGTCGACCTTTCGACCCTATTGATCTTAGCCATGTCAATTTATTTCAGGTGTCAACCTAAGGCCTGTTGATCTTCAGTGGACCTGAAAGACTCCCAATATCCCTTTAATCTTGGGCACATATGAATTACACAGACTCTGTGGCTGGCACAACTCAAGCCTGCATAACACAAGGTATTAAAGATCCCCAGAACATGTGTAAATCATAGGTGTCCCGCATAAAAGGTGTATTATGTATTCTCTGGCCTCTAAAGGCCCATACACACTGGGCGACTTTGAGCTGAATATCGCTCAAAACAGCAGGTTTGAGCGGCTTTCAGCTCAGAGCCGCCCAGTGTGTTTGCAGTGAGCAGCTTTCCGCCCCAGCGATGATAGTGATCCTCGCTGTCCATACACGCTGGGCATAGTCGCCCAGTGTGTATGGACCTTTGGAACCGGAAACCACCATGCTGGTTACATTGTATACAGGCGTATCACTATCAGTGTCCTGCAGGCAGGGTGTAACTACAACTTTGTGGGCCCCATAGCAAATCTTTTAAGGGTCCCCCAAGGACACACAGACACAGTATTATATCTCTACCTGAACTGGGTGTTATTCTGCATTATCTAAATCTATGTAAACATAATATAAAAATCAGCGGCGTAACTATAATTTGGGCGCCCCCCCACCCCCCGATAATAAAGCACCCCCCACCACCACCCTGGCCTTCCATGCCCCCCTCCCCTGCAGATTTACCTCTATTCACTGCGGTGGTCCCGGCTCCCGTCCTGGCTTCATTCTGATGCTATGTAAAACGAACCATCACAAAATGGTCGGCCCCCATACAGCAGGCGGACATTTTATGATAGCCCGTCTCCATAACATCAGAATAAAGCCAGGAGGGGAGCCGGGACCACCGTAGCGAATACAGGTAAAGCTGCGGGGGATGAGGGGGGGGGGCATTACAATAGCCCCGCAGCCCCCCGGCGCCCGCACTTACACAGCACCTCCCCGCGACGCGGCTGCGGTGCTATTGTTATGCCACTGATAAAAATCTCGATCTGCCTTGTTTCCAAGAAACGCAGCCATCCTCCCATAACAGACACCAGGTGAGACAGATTGCTGGCACTATTTTACCTTAATTAGGATTTGATTGATTGAGCAAACCATGGTTGCCTTTCCTCCTTGAATGCCCGGGAGGGTCCCCTCTTGGCCCCCCGGAAATGGGGTCAAGCCTCCCGGAATGTGGCACGGAGAAATTACGTGAATCGCATCTTTGTAGCCCTGCCCCGCACTGTGCAATGCCTGAAATACCGGCATTGCATGATGGGGTCGTGGTGACGAGGATGCAATCGTGCTGACAACACACCCACTCCAGATGATCCGCCGGATGCACCGCCGCCGCCCCTTTCCCATCCGTGTTCCTACCCAGGGCTTAAAGTGGTCCTGGAGAGGTGGTGGAACTCTTTTCCCCAAACACCGACCCCCCTCCTCATTAGGCAGAGCCTAGACCAGTGCCAGGAAATTTGTGCCCTACCTCCCATAACGGTCCCACAAGTAAGAGTTCTGGTCACACAATAAAAATTACAACACACAGTTGTGCTGCTTATACACATCTGTCTCTGTCACTCCAGCAGCTCAATGTCCATGTCCCTTAGCAGCTCCATGCCCTGTGTCCCTCCAGCAGCTTCCCCACCTCTGAGTCCCTCCAGCCCCCTCTTGCCCTGTCTTCAGCAAGCACAGGGCCTGCTCCTCTAAGTGGCTCTTCTTCATCGCAGAGGCGGTGATGGCATGACATCACATACGCTCAGGGCCGTCTTTTCATATGGGCTTAATGGGCTCTTGCCCAGGGGCCCCAGGTGTATAAGGGCCCTATGCTGATAGCTGAGGGTCCCCTTTTTCCAGGGATACCAGAATTTTTAAAATCGGCCCTGGAGAACTGGAGATATCCAACTTCAAAGCAGCAGTCCACATCCGACCTGTTAATTGCAATTCCCAGTCATATTTCTCAGGTTCTCTCTGACATAGAGTTTTTCTGAGAATATATTCCAAAATATGGGATTCTCCCCTTTCTGTCAACACTAGAGGCTTGTCTCTATCATGCCCAGAACCAGAGATAGCAGCCTTCCAGCAGCCAGTCCCTGCTCCAGCTCCAAACGTCTGGTGTACAGTTTTATATTTTTGTCAATGGAATGGTCTGGCTCCTGATCAATGATCCCCAAGTTCCCAGCACCACCTGAAAGTTGGTACTCTAGGTTTTTATACTATTGAAGGCTAAGAAATCTATTTCCAGATAATGGCGATATCTGCAGTCATACAAGCTGCCCTTCCACCGGAAAATTACGAATATTAAGCCCACTCCATTATCCAACCCTCCCCTGGGTATAAAACACCCCCTACCTCCCTGGAAGTCATTTACATGGGACCCTTCATTCAGCTCAGTGCCCCCTTCCACACGTTAGTGTTCTCCCTCCCACCACCTGTGCAGTAAAGGAGTAATTAGCAGAAGTTACTGCTCCAGGTCCTACATGTTGAATGGAAGTTAGAGCACCCCCTGCCACCCGTGGGACATCAAAGCTGCTGCTGATAGCAGCCCCCACCCCTAGGAGGGGAGAATGGGTAAGGGCCCCAGTGCATTGCTTTGCCCAGGGGCCCACTCTGCTGTTAAGATGGCCCTGCATACGCTGTGCCAGAAGAAGAAGCTGCTGGGACAGGCTTCTCTGTTAAAATTACTGTTCAGGGTTTTGGTAGAGGTGGAACTCAGTTCCCCCTACCATTAGAGGTGGTGGAACTCAGTTCCACCAAGTTCCCCCTCACTTTAACCCCTGTTCCTACCCCTTTCCCATCCCATCAGCGTCCCCGACCCTTTCCTATCCCATCAGCGTCCCCGCCCTCCCTACCTCACTGAACTAGCTGCTCTCTCCCGGAGGGGGCATCCAGAAAGTAGGCAACCCTGGAGCATACTCATACTTGCCTACACACCCCAAATCTACAGCAGGCTCACTGTTTTTAGGTTAATCCTCTGCAATTCTGGAAGGGTAGATAAATCTCCAACAAAGGGGGTGGGACTAAAACACAGGGATAATGACATTTAAAACTGCTTCAGTTCCTACCAGCATGTGCCCAGGGTTTATTCCCTGCTGCTCTGCTAAGCAGAACAGCGACCGACAGGGCATCCACCACCACGGAACACTACCAGCCACGGGTGGGACAGTCACAATAAAAAAAGGGACTGTCCCGCTAAAATCAGGACAGTTTGGAGGTATGCACTAGGCACTGCATTATTTCCGCCCTACCCAACAAATCTGAGTCTAACTGTTGCCTCCCTCCATATCTGCTGATTGCCATAGGTTATACATAGTAACTTAGGCCAGAAAAAGACGTTAGTCCATCAAATACAACCTATCTAACTTGTAACTACTGACGTGAGTAAGTCATATCTATAGGATTCCCTTAGTGGCCAAAAATATATCCAGTTTTGATTTAATGAACAGTAGTTACTGTAATCACCCCACCCGCAATGAGTTCCAGAATGTTACTGCTCTAATGGTGAAGAATCCTCTTCTTAATTCAGTACGGAATTTCTTTTCCTCGAGCCTCAGTACATGCAGCGTGTCCTAAGTATAGGCCTGTTAGTGACCAATCATCTCCCAGTTCCATATGATTCCCAATCCTGTATGTGAACATACTAATCATATCACCTCTCAGCCTCAGTACATGCCCGCGTGTCCTAAGTATAGGCCTGTTACTGACCAATCATCTCCCAGTTCCATATGATTCCCAGTCCTGTATTAGAACATACTAATCATATCACCTCTCAGCCTCCGTTTCTCCAGTGAGAACATATTCAGCCTGGTTAACCTATCCTTGTATTCTAGTGATTCCAGACCTGTTACTAGCTTAGTCGCCCTTCTCTGTACCTGTTCCAATTCATTTATGTCCTTTTTAAGATGAAGTGCCCAGAACTGAACACAGTATTCCAAGTGTGATCTCACCAATGCCTTGTAAAGTGGCACTATCACATTGGCATCCCTTGAATCCATACCCCTTTTAATGCATGCCAGTGTCCGGTTTGCTTTTGCTGCTGCAGTAGAGCAGTGGGCACTATTACCCAATTGTTCATCTATGATGACCCCCAAGTCCTTCTCTACAGCACAATTCCCTATAATAACTCCATTTGACCTATAAGTATCTGTTCATTTTTGTTCCCATAATCAGTTACTTTACCTTTTTCAACGTTAAACTGCATTGTCCACCTTTCCGCCACCTTTCCAGTTTATTGAAGTCACTTTGTAGTGTTTCCACATCCGCTCCTGAGGAGGAGGTTCACATCTTGGTCCCCACCTCTACAGCTCACTACCCTATCATACCTCACTTCCCATATCACTCCTCCCCACTCCTCTGTGCCCACCACAGATCACACTTCACCCGTCACTCCATGTTAGCCCCTCCCCAATTTGCTACCCAATCACACTTCACTGCTCCTCGACCCCTTACTGCCCACAACAGATCACACTCCCTCACCTTACTAGCCCCGCCCCCCCATGCACTATCCTTTCACACATCACTGCTCCTGCACCCCTCACTGCCTGCCACAGATCATCTCTCCCTCAACTTACTACATACCCCATTTTTGGGGGACGTTCCCGCATCCTGCCCGGCAGTGTCCCGCGTCACCCGTGAATAGACGGACTATACATGCCCCCACAGCGGTGAAAATGGGGGCACGGCCTCACAGGAGTGCTGCAAATATAGGCCACACCCCCTTCCTGCTAGGTCACTCGGCAAAATTTTGGCATGACTACAGTGCGCACGAGCGTCCCTCCTCAAAGTTGGGAGGTATGCCTTACTAGTTCCCACTATTTGTCTTCTTTTCGGTACTTGTGTACCTTCACGGCTCCCACGATGTGCATCGTATGCGGAAAAATCGCATTGCATCCCATGCGATCGCATGAGATCGCATGCGATCTCATGCGATGCAATGTCATTTTTCACTGAAATTATGGATATGAGTTGAAATCATGTAAAATGCACCCCAAATGTAATTTTTCACACTGTACCACCCCCACTATCAACGCCAACCCGAAGCGTGGGGAGCACAGCGAGCCCGCGAGGGGCGGCGGTACGCGTCCTACGAACTTTTCATACCCTCACTATCCACGTCGGTGTGGAGTTGAGAATAGAAAGTGTACCGAGGGCAGCGAGCCACCGAGCCCAAAGCGTGGCGAGCGCAGCGAGCCCCGCGAGGGGACACGGATACCTGTGAAGCCCGCGAGGGGACACGGATACCTGTGAAGGTATCCGCGTCCCCTCGCCACGCTTCGGGCTCGCTACGCTCGACACGCTTCGGGCTCGGTGGCTGCCCTTTCTATTCTCAACTCCACGCCGACGTGGATAGTGGGGGTATGAAAAGGTCATAGGACGCATACCGCCGCCGCTCGCCACGCTTCGGGTTGGCGTTGATAGTGTGGGTGGTACAGTGTGAAAAATGACATTTGGGGTGCATTTTACATGATTTCAAGTCATGTCCTTAATTTCAGTGAAAAATGACATCGCATCGCATCAGATCGCATGCGATATCATGCAATCGCATGCGATTTTTACCAAAAATGCATGAAAACACGGTAAAATCGCATCGCATGCCATCGCATGCCACTACATACACTTCTTTTCTTTTACGAGCTGATGCTCACACTTGGGCTGGGAATTCTGGGAGAAGAAAGAGGGTCAGATGTACTAATCCTTGAAAAGTGATAAAACGGAGAGTGATAAAGAACCAGTCAATCGGCTCCTAACTGACATGCCACAGACTGGATTAAAAAATTACAGTTAGGAGCTGAGTGGTTGGTACTTTATCACTTTCCAATGCTTAGTGCACCTGGCCCCCTATTTCGTATATAGACCCCCTCCTGCTGCGTTTGCCTTTTGGTGGACAGAATTGTAGAGCAGATTGCGTGCGCTTCATATTGTGGGAGGTTCCGCGCACGTGATAATGTAACGGATGTAGGTGGATTTGAGGAGCGGTTCTCCTGGAAGTCGGTATAACTGAGCACCTAGTTATCGGAGATGTATAATGAAAGCACAAGACTTTGACAGCAATCTGTTTAATAATCTCTGTTTCCGCTCAGTGGGTTCCAGTTACTGCATTTAACTTTCATTACTGTTTCCATATTTTATGCTGTGTGCACTGTATGGGATGGCACCCTGGGGTGCCCATTATTTCAAGTGCTATCTGTTACAGCATCCTCATGTCACCCGCCTGCTGTTATATTGAGGTAATCTGTTGTTTTAATTGGGGCTAATACCCCTTATACAGATCACATCATTATTAATGACCGTGCTCTTTCTACTTTACATCCTGTACTCAGCCAGAACAATATCATTCTGTGTTTGTTAATATTTTTCGGCAGGGCTGAAGGATACATTTATCTGGGGATCTTCTGTATCACAGCTGTTATCCTAGGGGCAATGATTGGAGAGAGATAATTTGGAGAGAGATAAAGTAGAAATACCTCCCAACTTTTTTTCTGGCCAGGCTGGGAACCCCTGCAGTACTTACTCCCCAAAAAAGGGGCATGGCCTCAGAGAGAGTTGGCATGGCTTCACAAAAATGACCGTGATCGGGAGGCCATGCCCCTGTACTGCCGCCATGCTGGCCATACGCCTTTTCCCTCTGACTCCAGGAACAGACACCGTGTGCATTGAGAGAAAAGGGGACTCCCCAGTGGTTAACTATACATTTTGCTCCCCCCTGCCAAAACGTTTGTAGCGCACCCCCCCCCCCCCCGCGCAGCTCCTCTCCAGCATAACACACGCATAACAGAAAAGCAGGATAGAAGAAGACACCAGACACTGCTGCTTCCCTTGGCTCCGACGCATCCCAGGCCGCCCCAGCACGCCCATGCGCCCGCCCATCCTGTACACAGTAGCCAATAGCCTGCTCTGTGTACAGTAAATTGAATCAGTGGGGGAATTTGTCGTCTCTACATGGCTGTAACCGCGATGTGGCTGACTCGCCTACACAGACCCCACTGTGGCTTGCTCCCCCAAGCGGCAGCTGGGGCTGCCTTACAGTAGTTACGCCAATGGGTCTCCCAACTGCTGCTACCACCAAAAGTCGGGACAGTTGGGAGGTACAACTTCTGTTATTTCTCAAAATCAGCCTCTGTCTAAACTGACATGTGCTGGCTGATTGGTACTTTTGGAAAATATTCACAGCACTTTTTTCCACTTTTTGTTATGTCACAGCCTTATTTAAATATGGAATCAATTATTTTTTTACCCTCAAAATTTAATACACAGTACCCCATAATGATAACATATGAAAACTTTTTTGGGAGATTTTTGCATATTTAATAAAAATAAAACTAAGAAATCACAAGTACATAACTGTTGTTGACCTTTTGACAATGTAAGTAACTTTAATCTCTATAGCGCACTTTCTCCAACAGGACTCAAGGCGCTTTGTAGACTAATATTGGTTGACCTAATCCATCTAAAAACTGTCAACCTGCTTCATGTCGCTCCACCCCACCCCCCAAATACCAGCATATCTTTCAGAAGACCCACGAAGACCGCAAAGTCCGAGACTCGATATCCACAACAGCACAATCCTGGACCAGTCCAACAGGAAAGGTGACTCCTGCTAGGTCTGACCAACTAATACCAGGTGGTTCTCTTTAGGCCAATCCGGTTCCCACGGTGGTGTGTGTTTGGTTGGGCCGAACCAAGATAGCACTTCCGGGAGCTGTCACTGAACACCCCAAAAGCACCCGGATGGCAGAAGGAACATGGGCAAGTTTGGACATATTTAGAACACTCATCTGTTTGACCATAAAATATAAACCATTGAATTCCTTGTCCCATTCCATCGTAATAAGTTAGACTGTTTCTGTGAAAATGGGCTCCACAGTTGACCATCACTTCCACCGCTAACATAAGAAACCACGCAAGGTCTTTGCCCCCTGGGGACTGGCTGATCGGATAATCCCAGATATCCTTAGCCTTGATGAGGGATGTGATGGGGGATCTGTTGGTATAGGGTTCCTTCCTTGTGAATGATAAGGTGCCATGTGCTTCTGTAGGAGAGAGACCCAGTGGTGACTGGATTCTGTATGCAACCTCAATCAGCCCTGCAAGCACAGCCCATCTTTGCCCCGAGCCCAGCTATCTCATCACTGCCCCCGAGCCCCAGCTATCTCATCACTGCCCCCGAGCCCCAGCTATCTCATCACTGCCCCCGAGCCCCAGCTATCTCATCACTGCCCCCGAGCCCCAGCTATCTCATCACTGCCCCCGAGCCCCAGCTATCTCATCACTGCCCCCGAGCCCCAGCTATCTCATCACTGCCCCCGAGCCCCAGCTATCTCATCACTGCCCCCGAGCCCCAGCTATCTCATCTCTGACCCCGAGCCCCAGCTATCTCATCACTGCCCCCCGAGCCCCAGCTATCTCATCACTGCCCCCGAGCCCCAGCTATCTCATCTCTGATCCCGAGCCCCAGCTATCTCATCACTGCCCCCCGAGCCCCAGCTATCTCATCACTGCCCCCGAGCCCCAGCTATCTCATCTCTGATCCCGAGCCCCAGCTATCTCATCACTGCCCCCGAGCCCCAGCTATCTCATCTCTGACCCCGAGCCCCAGCTATCTCATCACTGCCCCCCGAGCCCCAGCTATCTCATCTCTGATCCCGAGCCCCAGCTATCTCATCACTGCCCCCGAGCCCCAGCTATCTCATCACTGCCCCCGAGCCCCAGCTATCTCATCACTGCCCCCGAGCCCCAGCTATCTCATCACTGCCCCCGAGCCCCAGCTATCTCATCACTGCCCCCGAGCCTCAGCTATCTCATCACTGCCCCCGAGCCTCAGCTATCTCATCACTGCCCCCGAGCCCCAGCTATCTCATCACTGCCCCCGAGCCCCAGCTATCTCATCACTGCCCCCGAGCCTCAGCTATCTCATCACTGCCCCCGAGCCCCAGCTATCTCATCTCTGCCCCCGAGCCCCAGCTATCTCATCTCTGCCCCCGAGCCCCAGCTATCTCATCTCTGCCCCCGAGCCCCAGCTATCTCATCTCTGACCCCGAGCCCCAGCTATCTCATCTCTGACCCCGAGCCCCAGCTATCTCATATCTGACCCCGAGCCCCAGCTATCTCATCTCTGACCCCCGAGCTCCAGCTATCTCATCTCTGACCCCCGAGCCCCAGCTATCTCATCACTGCCCCCCGAGCCCCAGCTATCTCATCACTGCCCCCGAGCCCCAGCTATCTCATCTCTGACCCCGAGCCCCAGCTATCTCATCACTGTCCCCCGAGCCCCAGCTATCTCATCTCTGACCCCGAGCCCCAGCTATCTCATCACTGTCCCCCGAGCCCCAGCTATCTCATCACTGTCCCCCGAGCCCCAGCTATCTCATCACTGTCGACCGAGCCCCAGCTATCTCATCACTGCCCCCGAGCCCCAGCTATCTCATCACTGCCCTCCGAGCCCCAGCTATCTCATCATTGCCCCCGAACCCCAGCTATCTCATCTCTGACCCCGAGCCCCAGCTATCTCATCACTGCCCCCGAGCCCCAGCTATTTCGCCATGTGCAAGGGCAAGTGGTTGCAAACTTTTATATCTAGAGAAGCTGTAATATTTATAGTGCTTTATTGCTCCCATGCTGGCAGACTGATGTAAGGGGAAAACATTAGAAGCCTGATTTTGGTTCACTCGTTAAAGCAAACGCCTTCTCTAATGGACAAAACCATGTGACTGCAGGTGGAGCAGATGAAACAGATGCAGAGAGAGTTAGATTTGGGTGGGTCATTTTATTTCTGTGCAGGGCAATTATTGGCTACTTACATTTTAAACTGCAATATAGATATCAGTTTGAAGTACAAACCCCACCCACATCTACAGATGTAGCGCCGCTCATCCAGCTCCGGGGGTCACCAGACCACCCCCACTGGCGAGCGGACGCTACATCTGACTGGGAGCGGGGAGGTGGGGGACGGCAACGAAGCGGTGGGGACCCAGGGGGAGCTCCGGTTGAAAGGCATGCGAGTGCATCTCGTGCGCGCGCATCCCCTTCCGGCAGCTGGTGAATCCAATGCCACATACCTCCCAACATGACCCTCTCCAGGAGGGACACAATGCTTTGCTCCTGCACTTCTGTCTTACTGTATGATTGCCATCACCTGTGTGGAAACACCTTTCTTACCCATTAACCTGTTTAAAACAGGTGCTGGCAATCATACATTAAGAGGGAAGTCCAGAAACAGTGCAAAGTGTCCCTCCTGGAGAGGGTCATATTGGGAGGTATGCTGCCAGCCCTTGCAAAGATGTGAAGCGCTCTATCTCTCAGCACATGTTACATCTTCTCCTGCAGTTATTTGCCAAACACTAGCTCAGTCTGAGAATATCATCAGCAAAAGCATACTCCTAGGTGTGTCCATAAGGAAAAGCACAACAAAAGCTAGACCCATATGAAATACACAGAAAAAGCGGGATCCCTACTAAATAGACAGAAAAAGCCACATCCCGACTAAATACACAGAAAAAGTGGGATCCCTACAAAATAAACAGAAAAAGGGGATCCCTACTAAATGAACAGAAAAAAGTGGAATATCTACTAAATAAACAGAAAAAGCAGTATCATTAACTAAATACACAGAAAAAGCAGGATTATTAATTACACAGAAAAAGCGGGATCCCTACTAAATACACAGAAAAGCAGGATCCCTTCTAAACACACAGAAAAAGCAAGATCCCTACTAAATACACAGAAAAGGCGAGATCCCTACTAAATATACAGAAAAAGTGGGATCCCTACTAAATACACAGAAAAAAGCGGGATCCCTACTAAATACACAGAAAAAGCGGGATCCCTACTAAATACACAGAAAAGGCGCGCTCCCTACTAAATATACAGAAAAAGTGGGATCCCTACTAAATACACAGAAAAAAGCAGGGTCCCTACTAAATACACAGAAAAGCCGGATCCCTACTAAACACACAGAAAAGGCGAGCTCCCTACTAAATACACAGAAAAGGCGAGATCCCTACTAAATATATAGAAAAAGTGGCATCCCTACTAAATACACAGGAAAAGGGGGATCCCTACTATATACACAAAAAATGGGGGATCCTTACTAAATACACAGAAAAGGCGAGATCCCTACTAAATACACAGAAAGGGTGAGATCCCTACTAAATACACAGAAAAGGTGAGATCCCTACTAAATACATAGAAAAGGTAAGATCCCTACTAAATAAGCTGAAAAAAGTGGGATCCCTACTAAATAAACAGAAAAAGCGGGATCCCAACTAAATACACAGAAAAAGCGGGATCCCTAGTAAATACACAGATAAAGTGGGGTTCACAGAAGGAAAAAAAAAAGCTGTATCCATACTAAGCACATATAAATAGCCTGAACCACAGAATAATCTGGATTTT
The DNA here is from genome assembly GCF_055691185.1 of Crinia signifera. Classification (NCBI taxonomy): domain Eukaryota; kingdom Metazoa; phylum Chordata; class Amphibia; order Anura; family Myobatrachidae; genus Crinia; species Crinia signifera. The sequence goes on along the minus strand of NC_139227.1, from coordinate 125,261,567 downwards.
CACAAAACTCTGATGCCCCAAAAGAGTATTTGCTCTATTGCTTGTTGTACATGACCCAATGGGTCTACTTATCCATTTTCTATTACTCAGTGTGTTCACATTGCAGTTTTTGAATATACCACCTGGATGTATAACTTTACACCTGCAAGGACTGGGGCTCCGAAAGGAGGGAGTAGCGGCGCTATGCATGGTGACATACCTGGTCTACTGACCATGTGGCCATTGCTGGAGAGGGTTTTTGGAAGATCCCTCTCCCGGCTACTTTTGCAAAATGTAGCATTTAGGCTGCAATGGGCTAATGTCATCTGAAGATGGCGATATATGCCAGTGGGGGACTAGGAATGGCTTAGTTAATATACAGCATGGCATTCTCCATACTTAACTTGGAAAAAAGTTTCCCAAACTTTTCCGGGCACAGGGGGCAGCTGGTGACTGTGTGGGCATGACAGGGAGGGGGGGCTGTGTGTGACAGGAGAGGTGGGTGGCGGTCACGTGGTTCTATCTCTCTCTCTCTCACACACACACACACTTTGTTACATTGTTACCTCGGGCGGCAGGAGACGGGAGCGCGCATTTCCCGGGAACGCGCCCACTACCTCCTCCGGGTCCCGGGAGGGGGGTGAAGATGGCGGCTGAGGGCAGCGGGCGGGAGAGTTTACCCGAGCACTGGTCGTACGGGGTGTGCGGGGACGGCCGGGTCTTCTTCATCGAGTAAGGCGGGAACAGGTGTGTGAATGGCCGCCCGTGTGCCGGAGTGTGAGCGCGTACTAACCCGTCTCTCTCCCCGCAGTGACCGGAACCGGAGCACCACCTGGCTGCACCCCCGCACCGGGGAGCCCGTCAACTCCGGACACATGATCCGCTCAGGTACCTCCGCCGTCCTCACCGGGGCTGCATATCTGCCACACTCCCCTGCCACACTCACCTCTCTCCACTGTCACACCTGTCACACTCACCTGCCTCCCCTGCCACACTCACCTGTCATTCTCCACTGTCATACATGTCACACTCACCTGTCATACTCCCCTCTCTCCACTGTCATACCTGTCACACTCACCTGCCTCCCCTGCCACACTCACCTGTCATACTCCCCTCTCTCCACTGTCATACCTGTCACACTCACCTGCCTCCCCTGCCACACTCACCTGTCATACTCCCCTCTCTCCACTGTCATACCTGTCACACTCACCTGCCTCCCCTGCCACACTCACCTGTCATACTCCCCTCTCTTCACTGTCACACCTGTCACACTCACCTGCCTCCCCTGCCACACTCACCTGTCATACTCCCCTCTCTCCACTGTCATACCTGTCACACTCACCTGCCTCCCCTGCCACACTCACCTGTCATACTCCCCTCTCTTCACTGTCACACCTGTCACACTCACCTGCCTCCCCTGCCACACTCACCTGTCATACTCCCCTCTCTCCACTGTCACACCTGTCACACTCACCTGCCTCCCCTGCCACACTCACCTGTCATTCTCCACTGTCATACCTGTCACACTCACCTGTCATACTCCCCTTTCTCCACTGTCACACCTGTCACACTCACCTGTGTCCCCTGCCACACTCACCTGTCATACACCCCTCTCTCCACTGTCACACCTGTCACACTCACCTGCCTCCCCTGCCACACTCACCTGTCATACTCCCCTTTCTCCACTGTCACACCTGTCACACTCACCTGCGTCCCCTGCCACACTCACCTGTCATACTCCCCTCCCTCCACTGTCATACCTGTCACACTCACCTGTCATACTCCCCTTTCTCCACTGTCACACCTGTCACACTCACCTGCGTCCCCTGCCACACTCACCTGTCATACTCCCCTCTCTCCACTGTCACACCTGTCACACTCACCTGCCTCCCCTGCCACACTCACCTGTCATACTCCCCTCTCTCCACTGTCATACCTGTCACACTCACCTGCCACACTCACCTGTCATACTCCCCTTTCTCCACTGTCACACCTGTCACACTCACCTGCGTCCCCTGCCACACTCACCTGTCATACACCCCTCTCTCCACTGTCACACCTGTCACACTCACCTGCCTCCCCTGCCACACTCACCTGTCATACTCCCCTTTCTCCACTGTCACACCTGTCACACTCACCTGCGTCCCCTGCCACACTCACCTGTCATACTCCCCTCCCTCCACTGTCATACCTGTCACACTCACCTGTCATACTCCCCTTTCTCCACTGTCACACCTGTCACACTCACCTGTGTCCCCTGCCACACTCACCTGTCATACTCCCCTCCCTCCACTCACACCTGTCACACTCACCTGCCTCCCCTGCCACACTCCCCTGTCATACTCCCCTCCCTCCACTGTCACACTCACCTGTCATACTCCCCTCCCTCCACTGTCACACTCACCTGTCATACTCCCCTCCCTCCACTGTCACACTCACCTGTCACACTCACCTGCCTCCCCTGCCACACTCACCTGTCATTCTCCACTGTCATACCTGTCACACTCACCTGCCACACTCACCTGTCATACTCCCCTTTCTCCATTGTCACACCTGTCACACTCACCTGCGTCCCCTGCCACACTCACCTGTCATACTCCCCTCCCTCCACTGTCATACCTGTCACACTCACCTGCCTCCCCTGCCACACTCACCTGTCATACTCCCCTTTCTCCACTGTCACACCTGTCACACTCACCTGCGTCCCCTGCCACACTCACCTGTCATACTCCCCTCCCTCCACTCTCACACCTGTCACACTCACCTGCCTCCCCTGCCACACTCCCCTGTCATACTCCCCTCCCTCCACTGTAACACTCACCTGTCATACTCCCCTCCCTCCACTGTCACACTCACCTGTCATACTCCCCTCCCTCCACTCTCACACCTGTCACACTCACCTGCCTCCCCTGCCACACTCCCCTGTCATACTCCCCTCCCTCCACTGTAACACTCACCTGTCATACTCCCCTCCACTGTCACACTCACCTGTCATACTCCCCTTCCTCCACTGTCACTCCCCTACCACAATCACCTGCCTCCCCTGCCACACTCGCCTGCCTCCACTGTCACACTCACCTGTCATAGTCACCTGCCGCCACTGTCACACTCACCTGTCATAGTCACCTGCCGCCACTGTCACACTCCCCTGTCATACTCCCCTCCCTCCACTCTCACACCTGTCACACTCACCTGCCTCCCCTGCCACACTCCCGTCATACTCCCCTCCCTCCACTGTCACACTCACCTGCCACACTCACCTGTCATACCCCCCTCCCTCCACTCCACTCACCTGTCATACTCCCCTTCCTCCACTGTCACTCACCTGTCACACTCACCTGCCTCCACTGTCACACTCACCTGCCACACTCACCTGTCATACCCCCCTCCCTCCACTCCACTCACCTGCCATACTCCCCTTCCTCCACTGTCACTCACCTGTCACACTCACCTGCCTCCCCTGCCACACTCACCTGCCTCCACTGTCACACTCACCTGTCACACTCACTTGTCACACTCACCTGCCGCCACTGTCACACTCACCTGTCATACTCACCTGTCACTCGCCTGTCACACTCACCTGCCTCCGGCCCCTGTCACACTCACCTTTCATACTCACCTGCCTCCACTGTCACTCACCTGTCATACTCCCCTGCCTCCCGTCACACTCACCTGCCTCTGTCCCCTGTCTTACCTGTCATACTTACCTGTCTCCCCTGTCACATTTACCTGTCCTTCATTACTGTCACACTCACCTGTCATACCTACCTGCCTCCCCTGCCACACTCACCTGTCATAACTTCCTGCCTCCCCTGCCACACTCACCTGTCATACTCCCCTCCCTCCACTGTCACACTCACCTGTCATACTCCCCTCCCTCCACTGTCACACTCACCTGTCATACTCACCTGCCTCCCCTGTCACTCGCCTGTCACACTCACCTGCCTCTGTCCCCTGTCACACTCCCCTGTCATACTTACCTGACTCCCCTGTCACATTTACCTGTCTCCCCTATCACATTTACCTGTCTCCCCTGTGACATTTGGCCGTCCCTCGTTACTGTCACACTCACCTGCCTCCTCTGCTACACTCAGCTGTCACACTCACCTGTCATACTCCGCTCCCTCCACTGTCATACTCACCTGTCATACTCACCTGCCTCCCCAGTCACACTCACCTGTCATACTCCCCTCCACTGTCACACTCATCTGTCATACTCACCTGCATCCCCTGTCACTCGCCTGTCACACTCACCTGCCTCCGGCCCCTGTCACACTCCCCTTTCATACTCATCTGCCTCCACTGTCACTCACTTGTCATACTCCCCTGCCTCCCATCACACTCACCTGCCTCTGTCCCATCACACTCACCTGTCATACTTACCTGCCTCCCCTGTCACATTTACCTGTCCCTCGTTACTGTCGCACTCACCTCTCATACTTACCTTCCTCCCCTGCCACACTCACCTGTCTCCCCTGTTACATTTGCCCGTCCCTCGTTACTGTCACTCACTTGTCATACTTGCCTGCCTCCCCTGCCACACTCCCCTCTCTCCCCTGTTACATTTACCTGTCCCTCGTTACTGTCACACTCGCTTGCCTCCTCTTCTACACTCAGCTGTCATACTCACCTGCCTCCCCTGTCACACTCACCTGCCTCCCCTGTTACATTTACCTGTCCCTCGTTACTGTCATACTCACCTGCCTCCCTTGCCACACTCACCTGTCACACTCACCTGTCATACCTGTGTTACTGTCACACTCAACTGTCCTGCCTCCCCTGTCACACTCACTTGTCCTGCCTCCCCTGTCTCTTAACATTCCCCCTGCAACACGTACCTGTCCCTATTTACTGGCACACTCATCTGTCTCCCCTGCCACACTCACCTGTCGCTGGCTCCTGTAACACTTAACTTTCCTGTGCTACTGTCACAAACACAACTGTCATACTTACCTGCCTCCACTGCCACACTCACTTGTTCTGTCTCCCCTGCCACACTCATCTGTCGCTGGCTCCTGTAACATTTACCTTTCCTGTGTTACTGTCACAAACACACCTATCATTTTTACCTCCCTCCCCTGCCACACTAACCTGTCTCCCCTGTCACACTCACCTGTCCTGTGTTACTGTCACCCTCGCATTTTCCATGTTACTTGTCACACCTGTCCCATATTACTGTCACAATCACCTGTTGATCGTCCATTTCACACTTGCCTGTCCCATGTTACTGTGGGTGCCGGACGGGATCCCGACAGTCATTTACCCGATGTCAGGATCCCGACTGTTAAAATACCAATGCACGGGTTCCCGATGGCCACCGGCTATTCTCCCTTGTGGGGGTCCACGACCCCCATAGAGGGAGAATAGAATAGGTAGCGAGCCACCGTGCCCGCAGCGTGGCGAGCGCAGAGAGCCCGCAAGGGGCTTTGTTGCGCTTGCCACACTGTCTGAGTCCGGCCAGTTGGGATCCCGACGTCGGGCTAATGACTGTCGGAACCCTGTACCACACCCGTTACTGCCATACTCACCTGTCATACCTAACTGCCCCATCACACTTACCTTCCACATGCTACTGTCCCACTCACCTGTCCACCATTATATTCACCTGCCTTCCATATCATACTCGCCTGTCCTGTGTAACTGTTGTACTCACCTGTCATACTTACCTTCCCCCATTACACTCACCTGCTCCTGGTCACATTGAGCTGCCTCTCCTGTTCTGTGTTCCTGTCACCCTATATACTCACCTGTCCCCCATCAAACTTGCCTTTCATCTCTGACCTGTCCCATGTTACTGCCGCATTCACCTGTCTCTACTGTCATACTTACCTGCCCCTATCACACTCACCTTCCACATGTTACTGTCACATTCACCTGTCCGCCATTACACTCGCCTGCCTTCCCTATCCTACTCGCCTGTCCCGTGTTACTGCAACACTCACTTGCCCCATGTCACACTTACCTGTTCCTTGTTACTGTCACAATCACTTATTACCACACTAACCTCCCCCCTGTCATCCTCACCTCACATCCACTCACCTGTCTCATGTTACTTTCACACTTCTTGCTCCCTTGTCACCCTCACCTGTCCCTCTGCCATACTCACCTGTCTCCACACTCTCCTGTACCCAGTCACACCTACATTTCACCACACTCACTTATTCCGCTCACCTGTCTCCACGCTTCCCTGTACCCAGTCACACCTACATTTCACCACACTCACTTATTCCGCTCACCTGTCACCATACTCCCCTATGCCCTGGCACACCTACTTTTCCCCACACTCACCTATCCCGCTCACCTGTCTCCACGCTCCCCTGTACCCTGTCACACCTACATTTCACCACACTCACTTATTCCGCTCACCTGTCACCATACTCCCCTATGCCCTGGCACACCTACTTTTCCCCACACTCACCTATCCCGCTCACCTGTCTCCACACTCCCCTGTACCCTGTCACACCTACATTTCCCCACACTCACCTATCCCGCTCACCTGTCTCCACACTCCCCTGTATCCTGTCACACCTACTTTTCCCCACACTCACCTATCCCGCTCACCTGTCTCCACACTCCCCTGTACCCTGTCACACCTACATTTCCCCACACTCACCTATCCCGCTCACCTGTCTCCACGCTCCCCTGTACCCTGTCACACCTACATTTCCCCACACTCACATATCCCGCTCACCTGTCTCCACACTCCCCTGTATCCTGTCACACCTACTTTTCCCCACACTCACCTATCCCGCTCACCTGTCTCCACACTCCCCTGTACCCTGTCACACCTACATTTCCCCACACTCACCTATCCCGCTCACCTGTCTCCACGCTCCCCTGTACCCTGTCACACCTACATTTCCCCACACTCACCTATCCCGCTCACCTGTCGTCACACTCCCCTATACCCTGTCACACCTACATTTCCCCCACACTCACCTTTCCCCCTCCCCCGCTCACCTGTCTCCACACTCCCCTGTACCCTGGTGCTCTTGCCTGTCCCATGTTAATACAACATTCACATGAGCCCCTGGCACATTTATCTTTCACCGCACTCGCATGAGACTCAACTTTTTCCCGGCACTCACCTGTCACCACACTCCCCTGTACCCCATCACACTTCCCTTTCACCCCATACCATACTTTCCTGTCTCTTGTCACTTCTTTTATCACACTCACCTGTCCCTTGTTAATTTCACACTCACCTTTCTACTGTCACACTTTCTTGTCACCACACTCACCTCATGCTCACTTTACCCTGCTACACTTACCTGTCCCTCTGTTACTCTCACCTGTCGCACACTTGTCCCCTGCCCCTTTAAGCTCACCAGTCCCCTTGCTACACTCGCTTGAACCCTGTCTACTCATGTGCAACGCTCGCCTGGCTGATGTCCCCCATTGACAGGCTTTCCCTATGCCACACCCTCTCTCCCCCTTCCAGGCTGGCCATGTGCCGCGGCTCCCCTCCTCTGCCAGACTGGCTATGTACCCCCCTTCCGCCAAGCTGGCCCCTCTGTCACCCTCACCTGTCCCTCTGCCATACTCACCTGTCTCCACACTCTCCTGTACCCAGTCACACCTACATTTCACCACACTCACTTATTCCGCTCACCTGTCTCCACGCTTCCCTGTACCCAGTCACACCTACATTTCACCACACTCACTTATTCCGCTCACCTGTCACCATACTCCCCTATGCCCTGGCACACCTACTTTTCCCCACACTCACCTATCCCGCTCACCTGTCTCCACGCTCCCCTGTACCCTGTCACACCTACATTTCACCACACTCACTTATTCCGCTCACCTGTCACCATACTCCCCTATGCCCTGGCACACCTACTTTTCCCCACACTCACCTATCCCGCTCACCTGTCTCCACACTCCCCTGTACCCTGTCACACCTACATTTCCCCACACTCACCTATCCCGCTCACCTGTCTCCACACTCCCCTGTATCCTGTCACACCTACTTTTCCCCACACTCACCTATCCCGCTCACCTGTCTCCACACTCCCCTGTACCCTGTCACACCTACATTTCCCCACACTCACCTATCCCGCTCACCTGTCTCCACGCTCCCCTGTACCCTGTCACACCTACATTTCCCCACACTCACATATCCCGCTCACCTGTCTCCACACTCCCCTGTATCCTGTCACACCTACTTTTCCCCACACTCACCTATCCCGCTCACCTGTCTCCACACTCCCCTGTACCCTGTCACACCTACATTTCCCCACACTCACCTATCCCGCTCACCTGTCTCCACGCTCCCCTGTACCCTGTCACACCTACATTTCCCCACACTCACCTATCCCGCTCACCTGTCGTCACACTCCCCTATACCCTGTCACACCTACATTTCCCCCACACTCACCTTTCCCCCTCCCCCGCTCACCTGTCTCCACACTCCCCTGTACCCTGGTGCTCTTGCCTGTCCCATGTTAATACAACATTCACATGAGCCCCTGGCACATTTATCTTTCACCGCACTCGCATGAGACTCAACTTTTTCCCGGCACTCACCTGTCACCACACTCCCCTGTACCCCATCACACTTCCCTTTCACCCCATACCATACTTTCCTGTCTCTTGTCACTTCTTTTATCACACTCACCTGTCCCTTGTTAATTTCACACTCACCTTTCTACTGTCACACTTTCTTGTCACCACACTCACCTCATGCTCACTTTACCCTGCTACACTTACCTGTCCCTCTGTTACTCTCACCTGTCGCACACTTGTCCCCTGCCCCTTTAAGCTCACCAGTCCCCTTGCTACACTCGCTTGAACCCTGTCTACTCATGTGCAACGCTCGCCTGGCTGATGTCCCCCATTGACAGGCTTTCCCTATGCCACACCCTCTCTCCCCCTTCCAGGCTGGCCATGTGCCGCGGCTCCCCTCCTCTGCCAGACTGGCTATGTACCCCCCTTCCGCCAAGCTGGCCCTCTGCAATTCGTGTCACGTCGCCCCCTCTGCTATGCTGTTCCTGTCCCACATCTTACTCCCTAGTTTGGACTGTTTCCTATGTGCCCAGGTATTGTGGGTAGAGCGCTAACTAATAAAGAAGTACATGTTTTTTTGTTTTTTTTCAATGGTAACAGTGTAATTTATAATTTATTGGTTGCGGTTAATGAGCGAGCAACACAAATTCTTCCCAAATGTCTACCGGTATAAGGGCCCAAATTAAATCTGCATTCTAATATCCCAATATCAAGGAGGAATTTACTTTGGAGATAGGGTGTTTCACTTTCCTCCTGTTTCCTGAGGTAACCTGGTGCGATGTTTAAGGTGATAAGATGCGGTTGGGAGGGGCTTATACACTGGGAGGGGCTTATCCACTGTCATAGGCGGAGTCTTGTTTAATAACTTCCACGTCTCAATTGCCTCACTCAGTCGTTATTGTAGAATAAATCTGAATCTGGCCGCAGTCCTTGGCTGATGTCTGCACAAACTCAATGCCCGGTAAGCAGATGGCCTCATGGCGCTGTATACCTGTCCTATAACTGAGGGCACTTCAGGAGTTGGGTTATTGCCTGTCTGCGCGGCTTTAGCGCTGGCTCTGCCATTCGCATCTTAATAAAGTGTTTGCTTGGCAGAGATAAGTCTTTGAACTCTGGAAAATTAATTGTAGATGCCACAAGGCTGTCTCTCCATATAGCATCACATTCTCCCTCCTGACCGACGTGTCTGTTAATCCGCATCTCGCTCGGACCTAATTACAGTTCTTAAAGTGCCATCCGTCTGGCCGGTGACTAATCTGATGTCAGTCATTGGTTTCTGTCTGGTGCTTCCCAGACAAATCAAGTGGAGCAGTATTAACCAGTTCAGTGCCAGCTGGCTGAGTTTCCTGTCCTCTCTGGAGGAGACCTCCCCCCCCTCTAACTCATCAATCACACACTGCGGCATATTCTAATTAGGGGGAGTCTTATACTGTACTACACAAACCTGCTTTATACTTTGTATATGAAGTGGCTAATAACACTCACACATAAATGTCTCCAGAAGCTTATCAAGGACGAAGATATTTCAGGCCACAAATTTGGGGAAGGGGGGGGGGTGTTACTTTCCTACACACAGCCGACTTCCTGTCCATAATCCCATTGAAGGACTCTGCCGCCTGCCACTTTTAGTAGACTGATAACAGAGGACAATAACCTGCGCTCGGCTGCAATTCCATACATTTAATCTAGTGGAAGCTAGAAGTACTTTTGAATCCATATGTGACTGTGTTTTACTGGTCTCGCACATTTGTGAAAGCCGCCTGATTCGTGCCCTAGGATGTTAGTAGACATGAAATATGGCGGCTCTGTGGGTGACACCGTGGGGCCAGCTCTGGTAGTGTTCCAGCGCTGTGTAATCTAATTGTCTCTGTATAAATAAACAGTAATAATAATAATCTAACCATTTGATGTCACTTGTGGTAATGCCGCGCGTCCTCTGTTTTATTTCTAGATTTGCCTCGAGGCTGGGAAGAGGGATTCACGGACGAAGGTGCCAGCTACTTCATAGAGTGAGTGCCCTGTACCCCCTGTTCACAGTGGGGTGCAGCCAGTCATACGTAACAGACTAAAGGCAGTGTCGTCTGGTCGTCCAGCGCACATTGTGTTAGGACCTGGACCCTTTCTTTCCAGGCTGCGAGATGCCGCTTCTGCCACACAAGTGGGTTTATGTTTCAGCACAGGTTGGCACTGGGTTCGGACAGAATTTGTGGATAGTTCCAGTTTAATAAATTGTTGTTGGATCAATGGAATCATATGGAAATAGCGCAAATCAACCAGCTGGGCCATTCTATAAGGGATAATGTAGTGTACAATCTCTATATAGAAAAAGCTAACTACTCCTCACCTCTGAGGTGAAGTACCGCCAGTGACCACTAGAGGCCTCTCGACGGACGACATTACGGTACTTGTTTAGTAGTGTGGCGAGTGCAGTGAGCCACCAAGCCCGAAGCGTGGCGAGGGGACGCGGATTACTGCGCTACACTATATAAAATCAACTCCATGCGTAGTGGATAGTGGGGTTATGAACAGGTAAAAAATCGCATTGGATCGGCTGATATATTGGCCGATATCGCATCTTATATATCCACTGCAGTGAAACTAAACAAGTACCCACATTACTCCTTCGTGTGTTAAAAAAAAAAAGGTCATAACAGAAAGTGAAAGCAATGTTTGCAGGGACACTGATCTGTTTCAAACTTGCCGGATATGGAGAGAGGGGGCTGTGAAGACAGATATTGGTGGTAGGAGCAGACAGGGACCGGGGGTGGGGTGCAGAGTTTGTGGGCTAAAAAAATGAAAATAACAATATTGCAGAAACCGGCTTTTTGCATTTGTATGGCGGTCCATTTATAGCTTTTACATTATTCTACAGTGCGCGATGGGTATTTGTGCTGCAGCGGAGTGAGCTTATGATACAATGGATAAGTGTTTGGCCGGATTTGTTGTTGTCCCATCACCCTGGATCTACGCAGATCAGGAGTCTCGGGAAGTTTCTGCGCTTCTCTGTAGGCAGGCGGGTGGGGGTGGGGGGTGGGGTGTTATGCGTCTTTGCAGAGTTTGCCGAGTGCTTTCTAAGTGCTGATTAGTTGTGCCTGCCTTGGCAGAGACTCCCGTCCCTCCTATGTACCTAACAGTCATTGCTTTGGGATACCAGCCTTCCCTTTCTTTGTGTACAACTTTGAAGAGGTGTTGGCGTTGGAATTGTGAAAGTTGCACGGTACCTTCTGTATCTGCAATAAATAATTTACCGGCTGCCGTCACTGAAAATGCAGCACTGAATATAATGTTGCTGCTTTCCAAAAATAGCGTTAATGAGTACTAGTCCCTTGCGAGAGGGCCACCTGGGTGATCTGTAACGTGGTGATCACAGTCTCCCCCATGTACACCTACAAGCTGTATATGTATTAAAAATATATTTGACTGAAGAGGAATACACAGCCTTCTGTTTATCTTGGCAGAACGTGCATCCTACAGGGGAAGGACAATTACCGCGCACACAACTGTGGGACTGCAGCAAGATGTATAATGTGCCAGCTTGCTGGGTCTGAGATCTGAACAATGGGCCTTATTCTAGTTCACTCTTTCTGACAAAATCCTTCTTAGATGGACAAACCCATGTGCACTGCAGGTGGGGCAGATGTAACGTGCAGAGAGAATTAGATTTGGGTGAGTTATTTTGTTTCTGTGCAGGGAAAATATTGATTTTGACACTGCAATATAGATGTCGCTTTGAAGTAAAACCCCACCCAAATCTAATTCTCTTTGCACAAGTAACATCTGCCCCACCTGCAGTGCACATGGTTTTGTCCATCTAAGAAGGATTTTGTCAGAAAGAGTGAACTAGAATAAGGCCCAATGCGATTGTATAAAATGGCATCATTTTTCTTGAATGTAATTGTACCTCTTTTACCATAACAAATACTGTGCAATACAATCAGAATCAATCTTCTGACTTATTTATTACACAGAGAGATGCAGCTACAGACCTGTGAACTATCTGCTTGGCCTTGGGGGTACTGTGTGTTCTGCAGCCGTCTGTGGGAATAAAGACCCCAGTACGCAGAACTTCATTGTACGTCAGTGTGAAAGTTCATTATTAATGAGGGGAACCTGAATATACTTCATATACAATGATCAGTGACGCATAGTGGTGCAAGGTGCTACATAAATAATAATAGGGTAACACAGTGATGCCCCCAGCCATCCAGGCTGTGCTTTTCATAGGAACAGAGATGACCTGATGGGTTATATTCAGTCAGTGGTCTGTATCTCTCAGCTGAAATACAGGTCACACTGTGCTAGAAGAATCACAGCAGAGAGAGACACCCCAGGCAGGAAAGAATAACTGCACCGAGTTCTAGAATGACCGCTGGGCATTATTTATTTATTTATCTACAGTGTCTTATATAGCGCAGCAGATTCCGTTACAGTGTCTTATATAGCGCAGCAGGTTCCGTTACAGCGTCTTATATAGCGCAGCAGATTCTGTTACAGTGTCTTATATAGCGCAGCAGATTCCGTTACAGCGTCTTATATAGCGCAGCGGATTCCGTTAGTGTCTTATATAGCACAGCAGATTCCGTTAGTGTCTTATATAGCGCAGCAGATTCCGTTACAGTGTCTTATATAGCGCAGCAGATTCTTACAGTGTCTTATGTAGAGCAGCAGATTCCGTTACAGCGTCTTATATAGCGCAGCAGATTCCGTTACAGCGTCTTATATAGTGCAGCAGATTCCGTTACAGTGTCTTATATAGCGCTGCAGATTCCGTTACAGTGTCTTATATAGCGCAGCAGATTCCGTTACAGTGTCTTATATAGCGCAGCAGATTCCGTTACAGCTTCTTATATAGCGCAGCAGATTCCGTTAGTGTCTTATATAGCACAGCAGATTCTGTTACAGCGTCTTATATAGCGCAGCAGATTCCGTTACAGTGTCTTATATAGCGCAGCAGATTCCGTTACAGCTTCTTATATAGCGCAGCAGATTCCGTTACAGTGTCTTATATAGCGCAGCAGATTCCGTTACAGTCTCTTATATAGCGCAGCAGATTCCGTTACGGTGTCTTATATAGCGCAGCAGATTCCATTACAGTGTCTTATATAGCGCAGCAGATTCCGTTACAGTGTCTTATATAGTGCAGCAGATTCCAATACAGCGTCTTATATAGCGCAGCAGATTCCGTTACAGCGTCTTATATAGTGCAGCAGATTCCGTTACGGTGTCTTATATAGCGCAGCAGATTCCGTTACAGTGTCTTATATAGCGCAGCAGATTCCGTTACAGTGTCTTATATAGCGCAGCAGATTCCGTTACAGTGTCTTATATAGCGCAGCAGATTCCGTTACAGTGTCTTATATAGCGCAGCAGATTCCGTTACAGGGTCTTATATAGCGCAGCAGAGTCCGTTACAGTGTCTTATATAGCGCAGCAGATTCCGTTACAGTGTCTTATATAGCGCAGCGGGTTCCGTTACAGTGTCTTATATAGCGCAGCAGGTTCCGTTACAGTGTCTTATATAGCGCAGCAGGTTCCGTTACAGTGTCTTATATAGCGCAGCAGGTTCCGTTACAGTGTCTTATATAGCGCAGCAGATTCCGTTACAGCGTCTTATATAGCGCAGCAGATTCCGTTACAGCGTCTTATATAGCGCAGCAGATTCCGTTACAGCGTCTTATATAGCGCAGCAGATTCCGTTACAGCGTCTTATATAGCGCAGCAGATTCCGTTACAGCGTCTTATATAGCGCAGCAGATTCCGTTATAGCGTCTTATATAGCGCAGCAGATTCCGTTACAGCGTCTTATATAACGCAGCAGATTCCGTTAGAGTGTCTTATATAGCGCAGCAGATTCCGTTAGTGTCTTATATAGCGCAGCAGATTCCGTTACAGTGTCTTATAAAGCGCAGCAGATTCCGTTACAGTGTCTTATATAGCGCAGCAGGTTCCGTTACAGCGTCTTATATAGCGCAGCAGGTTCCGTTACAGCGTCTTATATAGCGCAGCAGATTCAGTTATAGTGTCTTATATAGCGCAGCAGATTCCGTTACAGTGTCTTATATAGCGCAGCAGATCCCATTACAGTGTCTTATATAGCGCAGCAGATTCCGTTACAGGGTCTTATATAGTGCAGCAGATTCCGTTACAGCGTCTTATATAGCGCAGCAGATTCCGTTACAGTGTCTTATATAGAGCAGCAGATTCCGTTACAGTGTCTTATATAGCGCAGCAGATTCCATTACAGTGTCTTATATAGCGCAGCAGATTCCGTTACAGGGTCTTATATAGTGCAGCAGATTCCGTTACAGTGTCTTATATAGCGCAGCAGATTCCGTTACAGTTTCTTATATAACGCAGCAGATTCCGTTACAGGGTCTTATATAGCGCAGCAGATTCCATTGCGCTTTACAATAGTAGACACTGATAAAACAAACTGGGTAACAACAGACAGAGTTGGAGGTAGGAGGGCCCTGCTGCAAGCTTACAATCTATAGGTAATACCCAGCCTTTGTATGGAGACGCCCATAAAACGCTGGCCCCCGGCCCTTCCCCATTCCGCCCCTCCTGGAGCGATCAGGTTAGCTCCCGGGGTTAAGCCCCCACCTTCAAACACGGGGCTGAATTTGGACCCACACCAATGGGTCTGAATTGGCCTCACTATTCCGTGGGAATGATATGGAAGTGTATCCTAAAAAAAACATGGGCTGATTAGTTTTGCAAAATAATTTTAAATAGAAATCAAGGGACAGAAATGTATCACATCTGGTATCTTGCTGTATAACTTTATATAACCAGATCCTATGTGATGCAGTTGCTGCCGCAATGCCGATTATTGCTGCAGTTGCTGGTTTAGCACCATTAGACCTGTCACATGACCCTTCGTCTAACAAATGGTGAGACGACCTCTAGGTCCTTATAGCACTGATCTGTTGTTTGCCATTTACAGTGTGGAATTGATTTAAGTAGGTTGATGAGACACCTACTTACTGATGAAATCCAGCGAGAAGTTGGGGTGAGAGGTAAACATATGGTGTATTGTGACCCCAAAACCTCCCACAACTGTCCAGCCATCCGTTTTCTTTCAAAGACCATAATGTGCTTCACCTGGAACTGTGCAGCAAGCAACACTTTCAATACTGCCACTGGCCCTGCAGGTGTTCTGTTCTAGGCATATGACCCCACTGTCTCCATTCCGTAGTGGCATGCAGTGGGTATGAAAACAAGGTACCGCTATAATAAAGTCTCATTTTGTTTCTGTCCGTGTAACGTTGCTCTGGTGCCAGGCAAGTGGGTGAGTCATGGTGTGTGCACCCCATGTAGGGTGATCGTAGTGGGTAGTGTTGTGTTTTGGGGTGTTTGTGCTCTGCAGAGATATGGATTGTACATACAGGTGTAGATACACTCCCGTTGTGTACACAGGTTTACTGCAGGCAAAGCGGGAAATGGTTAATCGTTTGTTAATCTGTAGAATGACCTTTCTCTGCGCAGGAATGCCATTAACTCCTGAGCTCCCGGTCTGCTTGTTATTAACTTACTGCATACACAACGGAATCCGCGGTCCCCGCTGTACGCAAACCACTACTATGTCGTATGTAACCGTACATTGCTGTATCCCTGTATATCTGTCATATGTAAAAGTATTCTAATCTAGCAGCGCATGTGAAGTCATCATTTGTGTACGTGCATGTAAAAGTAGATTGTTCCCAGATATGTTGTGTGTAAAAGTATATTGCTGCACTCGTGTATATACTATGCGATAGTGACATTATATAACGTTCTCTGCGATAGTGTCCTGGGCAGCTGTAGTGTACGGGAGGAAGTAACCTGTTCCTCTAGTATGCTATATATAGGGTACTGTTCCTCTAGTATGCTATATATAGGGTACTGTTCCTGCTGCTGACAGTAAAGCCATGTATTACGTGTGGATGTGCAGCATATTTCGGTACTCTTTACCTAGAAGGGCGCCCGTCGCGGGCATCGCGGGTACATTTATGTATGGCCGCGACGCGACCGACGCGATGCCCGCGATTTCCCATTGAAACCAATGTTAAACATGGAAATCGTGTCGGTCGCGTCGCGGCCGGCCATAAATGTACCCGCGATGCCCGCGACGCGATGCTCCCGATTTCCCATAGGAATCAATGTTAAAAGGCGCGATGGACCCGATTTTACTGTTAAATGGCTCAATCCACCCGATTTGGCCATAGGAATCAATGTTAAATGGGCCACAGAGCCCATTAACCCTTAAATGTCCCCCCAAATTTTTAACGCCACCCCACGATCCACGCCAACCCGAAGCGTGGTGAGCGCAGCGAGCCCGCGAGGGGCGGCGGTACGCATCCTCCGACCTTTTCATGCCCTACTATCCACTAGGGCGTGGTGTGAGAATATAATAGTGTGGCGAGCGCAGCGAGCCACCGAGCCCGAAGCGTGGCGAGCGCTGCGAGCCCCGCGAGGGGACGCGTATACCTTCACAGTTATGCGCGTCCCCTCGCGGGCTTCACAGGTGTCCGTGGCGAGGCGGACACCTGTGAAGCCCGCGAGGGGACGCGTCTACCTGTGAAGGTATCCGCGTCCCCTCGCGGGGCTCGCTGCGCTCGCCACGCTTCGGGCTCGGTGGCTCGCTGCGCTCGCCACACTATTATATTCTCACACCACGCCCTAGTGGATAGTAGGGCATGAAAAGGTCGGAGGGGTGGCGTTAAAAATTTGGGGGGACATTTAAGGGTTAATTTGGCCTATTTGGCCCCAAATCGGGTCCATTGAGGCATTTAACAGTAAAATCGCGGTCAATCTGCCGTTTTAACATTGTTCCCTATGGGAAAATCGCGGGCATCGTGGCCATCCCGATTTACCCGCGATGACCGCGATTTTTACCCACGACGACCGCGATTTCAATCGCTGGCGCCCTTCTAGGTAAAGAGTACCCATATTTCTTATACTACGCACCATACGTACGCTGGCAGATGGCTTCTGGATGATTGGATATGTGCCAGCATATTACACAAATGGCCACCGTCCAGCATTTATTGCAGCATCTTATGTGGTTATATGTTTTTGTGTTTTTCCGCAACTTGGGCCCTTGGTCTCCTCACCCTGTAGACACCAGGCCGGGGTCGGATTCAGAGTGTGCAGTTGTTATGCCGACACCAAAACATGTCGATCATAATAATGCCACAATATGGACAAAAGCTGTTTGTACAGATCAGGGTCACATTCCTGGCTGCATAATGCTGACAATTTGTAGCACACCCAGGGCAGGACCGGGTACAAAGTGGACGACCTAAATATCTTCTGTCTTGTGTCCGGCCTGTAATCATTGTGTCCATATGTAATATTTATCATCAGTGACATGGGAGCGGTGGATTATGGGGGAGTGGTGGATTATGGGGGAGCGGCTGACTGGAATTATAATGTGTGATCATTTTGCCCCATATGTGTTTCAAATTCCGTTCCTCGTGGGTAGATTTGCTGACATTTCGAAGCCGCAAGTGTGGAGGCGTTGCCTATAGTAACCAATTACCCTTACCGTTAATCAGAACGGGTTTGGGTCATTGGGTGGACCAAACTAAGGTTGAAATGCATTGGGTGGACCACTGAAGGTCGACGGGCCTTAGGTCAACACATGGAAAAGGTCGACGGGCCTTAGGTCAACACATGGAAAAGGTCGACGGGCCTTAGGTCAACACATGGAAAAGGTCGACAGGGTCATTAGGTCGACATTTTTTTTCCAGTTTTTTTTTTTTTGTCCTGAATGTCAACATGGACACCGGAAATGGGCACCGCATTGGATGGTAGGGCATGAAATACCATCTGTCAGCTCAAAAAAAAAAACATGAAAAAATCCATGTTGACCTATTGACTGTCAACCTTCCTAATGTCGACCTACTGACCATGTTGACCGAAAATTGTGCTCTGAGCAACCTTACATATGCGTGTATGCTCGGGGGAAGTGGGTGGGCAGCTGACATCCGGTGGCGTCAGCTGCCGGGCCCCCGCATGTCGCCCATGCTGGACGTTCCCAAGTGCTAATTGGCCAGCCTGCTGCCCCACGGCCCCCTCAGTCCACGGGATGCATTCATTGGGTCTACAGCATGGTTCTAGGTCGACAGGTCATTAGGTCGACACAAGCATTAGGTCGACAGTAAAAAGGTCGACATGGGGTTTTTCACTGTTTTTTTGAGCCGACATGTGCCGACAGGCGGTATTTCATGCCCTACCATCCACTAGGGCGTGGTGGGAGAATAAAATAGTGTGCCCGAAGCATTGCGACCGAAACGGTGCACTGGAAACTGTGTCCATGTCGACTGTGTCGACATTCGGGCAATAAAACAGTGAAAAGGCCCACGTCGACATTTTGACTGTCGACATATTGCTTGTGTCGACCTTGACACATGTCGACCTTAACCCATGTCGACCTACCCCCATGTCGAACTAACGGTCTAATGCTTGTCGACCAACTTGCTGTAGACCAAACTAGCCCAACCCCCGCCCACAACGATGGGTGCACGCACCCAACGTATGCACAGAAATGCGCATGCGCATTTAAAAAACATTGCCCACTCGCGAATGCATACAGGCTTGCGAATGCACCTGAATAAGGGCCACTTAGCGATATTTTAAAAAGTATTGCTCCGAAGGGTGAAATGAGGGATATTTTGTAAAATATCTCTTGGTGTATAAGGGGCACCCCCAAAACATCCAGTAGTATATTTAGTTGGTGTTATTAGGTGTATTTTCTTATTCATTTTGACATCCGATCCAGGAGGAAACCTTTTCTGTGCATTGTACAATAATATAAAAGGTCATAATTCTGCTCCGCTTTGACCGTTGTGTTCAGGCTAATGGCTAATAAAGTTTTATTTGAAGCGAATGCTTTGGGCACTTGCAGGGTCATTTGCCTTTATGGTTCTTGTGTGGTTTGTGTGGCTGCTAATGAGGAAATAAAAAGGTGGCCGCATAAAAACATCGACCGCAGATAACTGGTTTTGGAGTCAAATTAAAGAGTGTTCTTGTTTCTTTCATTAAAGCATTAGGATTTTTTTTTTAACAGCACAATGTGTTCTATACATGCCAATCCATCGCACAGAGGATCCCACGTGATGTTCTGCATGCGTGTTTCATACATGGGAGCTGTGGCATATGTGGGGCTTGTATGTGGCAGCGATAGCATGTAACACGTGTATACCATGTGGTGATTGCCTCCCCCCCCATCTCAGTTCCATTTCATGCAGGGTTACATGAATGAATATTTAATGGAGAGGTTCCTGTCGGAATAATTGTCTCTGTTAATCCACAAAGAGGTCTCTCGGGGTGCGGCTGAACAGGAGGGTAACGTTCCCGGTAAATCCCGGATTAAGTGTGCTAAGTGCGGATCAGTGAGTTAATGTTTCATTGTATTTCCTTAATGAGGTCTATATTATTACATGTTACACCGCTGATTACCTGGCGCTTGCGGCCAGGCCTCCGTGTTACTGTCTCACACGGCCTGGTTTGTGCCATGTCTGTAATGCGTAATTACACTTAGCGTGCCCTGTATATACCGTAGGTGTATACCTGTTAGTATGCAGCTTGTACATACATCATACATGCCATAGTATGCTTGGAATCCCCATGAACTTTGGAACAACAGTAATAGTAACCCGTTGTTACCTGGCAATGTGATCAGCAGCTTGCTGTGTATGTGTTCTCCGTACAGTCGCAGTCGTACAATATTGGGGCATCCAGATTGCTGACAGATAATGTCTAGGTTGGCGTTCAAAATGTCGACACGTGACAATGTCGACATGAGATGGGTATTTTTTTAACTCGTTCATACTTGACCATAAACGTGGACTGCACTAAAGGGTTACAGTAACAGCAAGATTAACATATCAGTAAATTAATTGGGGGTCCACATACTCTGGAGTTGACAAAGATACAACATTTTTTTTGAAAGACTTATGTCAACCTTTTTATATGTCGCATGTTGACTTTGTCATTGTAACCTATACCACACCCACATGTGACAAACTCGTGTCGACCATTGCAACATTGACTCTTTTGACAATGTTTACCAAGTGTATGTCAACTTTTTGATGTCGACGTAGTGCCTGTCTAACTAGACACTGTCTGTGAGCCATCCAGATACCAAGGCTGTTGTATTTGGGCATCCGGGACATCGGAATCCAGGCTGCCGGTAGTTTGACGGGGGCGAGCGTGTTGAAGTCACTTGTGAACTCTCTATGCTAGCCACATGTTCTATTCTCCCTCTAAGGGGGTGGTGATCCCTCATGAGGGAGAATAGCCTCTGTCAGTTGGGATCCCATCTGTCGGGTATTTATCAGTCGGGATTCTGGTATCGGAATCCCGACTGTCGGGTGGTCACCTGGCACCGGATCCTCTGCCAGGGACTCTGTCTGCAAGGAAACACGGCAGGTCCCCAAAAGAAGTCCGATGTATCACACATCGCTGTGATCGGTGTCCTTACATCCCTTCCTCTGTGCTGGCGCAGCCCAGTATCCCTGCGTGTGTGAATCTGGGATATAACGGTGTCTGCGGCCCAGCGTCACTATTTGTTTAGTGTCTCTGTGTCTTCGCAACATGTGGCGTCTTGTCGGATGTGTAGGTGGCTGTCTGTTAGCTCTGTGGAACAAATCTATCGGAAGACAAAGATGCGGAATATTACATGCCCTGACAGGTATTAGGAGTACAGTGTTGTATTGTTAAATATTTACCTTGATTGCCATAGGACTTGCACGGTGACTGAACATAAAGAGGAATTTCCTGTACACCGAAAGCTCCTTTCTGGAGCCTGATTTAAGTGATCTGTATTGAGGAGAGTCTCTGTACACAGCAGGGCACATAAGCTATACAATAGGGGAAACGCTATCCAAATTCATCCAGTAGTTTTTGCACGATGCCGAAACGAACAGCCAGACAAAAATCCTGAAAAAACTATTTTGTCTCTGTAGATCGTAACCAGTCCCTAGAAGTATATTTCTAAAAATGGTACTTGTGTATTATCACGGCGCCCACAATATTAAGTCGTACGACTTATAATCGCATCGCATGCCATACACCCGATGCACAGCGATGCAATGCGATTTTAAATTGTATAAGCACCCTAATGGGGGCTTACAATGTTAAATGTACCCCCACGCCACCCCCACTATGAACGCCAACCCGAAGCGTGGCGAGCGCAGTGGTACGCGTCCTCCGACCTTTTCATACCCCCCACTATCCACGTCGGCGTGGAGTTGATTTTATATAGTGTGGTGAGCCACCGAGCCCGAAGCGTGGCGAGCGGACGCGTATTACTTTACATGTATTCCGCGTACCCTTGCGGGGCTCGCTGCGCTCGCCACACTTTGGGCTCGGTGGCTCGCTGCGCTCGCCACACTATATAAAATCAACTCCACGCCGACGTGGATAGTGGGGCTATGAAAAGGTCGGAGGACGCGTACCGCCGCCGTTTGCCACGCTTCGCGTTGATAGTGGGGGTGCTGTTGGGGGTGCTTTTAAAATAGTAAGCACCAATGACGTTTAATTATCTTATAGGGAGCACTTTTAACATTTAAAAACCCATTAGGGTGCTTATACAATTTTAAATCGCATACCATTGTATATGCGATACAATGCCATACAATGTGATGGTATACAATTTAAAATTGTATAACATCGCCTGCCATCTCGCAACATCGCATCGCATACCATCGTATGCCTTATGGTCTGCGATGCGATGGGCGCCGTGCTAGTACACAAGTACCCAAAAAATATATATTCTATGTAAAGAACCCTTTCAGTGTTATCATACGTACTCACTGTTATACACAAACTGGAAGATGGTACAGAGCTGGGGTGTCATACAGCTCAGCAGCCAGTAGCGGTGCAGGATACTGAAACAGCGGTTATACCAGCAAGTCTCTCTGTAGCTAAGTGAAAGACAACCGTATTCCACTGTGGCACTCGCACAGTCCCAAGATGGCTTCACACATGCTTGTAGCCATCTTGGTACAGGGAATGAAGCGTCCCCGTAGGATCAGTAACTTCTGTGTGAAGTACTTACAGGATTGGTCACCTATGTATGTAGGAAAATAATAACAAGCCAATAGAATGTTTTTGTCGTGTAGTACATTAAAGTTGAACTTTGTAAGAATATAGGTATAAACATCAGTCAGAGGCTGGCGAGTAATTGCCCAATGTATCAAAATGGGAAGAAAAATAAAACTGTCCACATTTCCGCCAGTCCTCTATTTCACAGCACGCTTAATGTGCGTAGCGCGATCAGCATATATCAGGCCCAGCGTAAAAGCAAACACGTAAAGGTTAATCTAAGCACGATGCAAGCGGTTACCTGCCTCACTGCTATTCTTGGCAGCGTTCCGGTGTTAGACATTTATAACCTGTTATGGGAATAAATGGAAAACAAATCAGGAACTGAAGGCGTCGAGCAGATCCGTCTGGGAACGTAGGGGAATTGTATCCATACGTCTGACAATGCGACCAGGTTTTATTTGACGATATCTGCGCGCCGCCATCCTGCACTTGGGTATAAATCTCTCTTCCCGCCACCGGCTGCTAAAGACGCCGTAAAGCTGTCCTGACGTCCTGTCACCGTGCCTGTAATTTATATGCACAGAGTAAAAATAGCAGCAGCTCCGCTCCTCATCTTCCTGCCAGATTCACTGTCACCGGTGACAAATGGAGACGTCTCAGGTGGAACATTTTCTAAATTCTCTCTCTCATCCTAGGTTGTGTGACAAATATTTATGCGCAAGGAGCGGGGCTGGGTGCAATCCAGCAACTTAAATGTTGTATTGTGTCCAATGGATTTCAGCCCGATAAATGTGTTTTTTTTTTTTTAAATTTAATATTTGTATTTTTGGGAAGAGCTGCATTACCACCTAGCAAATTATTATTGTTATATATTTTCTTTTACAGCAGTATCCCTCACCTTATATCACTGCCCAGAATATGGGGTAGGGATGGCAATTGGAAACCATCAATGTTTCTGATCTGATAGGTTGGCCAAACTAAGGCCCTCTAACTGTTGTGAAACTACAAGTCCCAGCATATATCTCTTTATACCCCTTTCACACTCGCAGAGCCGGGTCATACCCGGAAATGTGTTCCCGGATGCTTCCCGGAACTCTACCCAGGAATGGACCCTTTCCCACTGCACTCAGACCTGGGATCGACCCGGGACAGCCCCATTCACACTGATCCCGGGAAATCCCTGCAAATACATATGCATGTCATTAGAAATGGACTCCAGGGCTCTGACAGATGACATCAGCATTTGTGAACCCAAGAAAGCTCCAATCAGCAGCTTTTTTAAAGTCCTGTGTACCCAATCCCGGGTACAGGACCATTCACACTGACCGCATCCCAGGTCGATTCCAAAAACTACCCAGGTCAGGACCTGGATAGAAATCCTGTGATGTTCATCCCAGGATATTCTTTCAAGACCCTTTCGCATTGAGCTAAATCCCGGGTTGATGCGCGTGTTCATGTGCAAAAACCCGGGATATTTTTGCAAGTGTGAAAGGGGTATAACTTATCACAAGATATCTCCCATCTCGACCACTCCGCCCTGCACAAGATCTGCGTCTCTCTTCTGCACGGATCACTAGCTCCCATTCACTATTACAGGACTTTCATCGGGCTGCTCCCATCCTATGGAATGCCCTTCCATGCACAATAAGACTCTCCCCTAGCGTTCCCTGAAAACTCACCTCTTCAGGCAAGCCTATCATATATATATACTGCACACATAACCCTCTGAGGCACTTATGTATTATATAGCTTCCCTTCTGGACTTGTAACTGGGGCCCTTATTCTGGTTGGTGCGGATATGTCCGCGTTCGTTCCGCCGATGTTTTGTGTTTGCGCATGTGCAGAGGCATATCTGCTCATGTGCGAAAGGGACATACGTCCAAATTCCGCATGAATTGTTTACACTACGAACAGGGGGAGGAGAGGGGCGTGAAGGGCTGTTTGGCCTCATTAACATATGCATACGCCCCGCGTTTCATGGGCGTTCCCATGAAAACGCTGGGAGTACGTATGGTAATGCGGCCGTGACGCACGTGTAGGGGGCGGACATATGACATCGCCGGATGTCAGCTGCCCGCCCAGATCCCTGCTTTTGCACGGAGAAATGCCCGAGTGGTCTGAGCTCGCGGGAGCTGCCTGACCACTCGGTCCTGCATTCGATGGTCTGCGACCATCGAATGGTGGGGGAGGTTCCCTGAGATGGAGGAGGTGTATACATGAGAAATCCACTCGTGCTCCGTGCGGTCAGCGGCTTACCGCATTCGGACGGAGTGAGCGATCCGCACGGAAGGCGGGGTTTAGGACGCACGGTCCTGGCCGCATATTCGGCTCCGGCCGCACAGACCAGAATAAGGCCCTTGGTGGGACTGCTATGCTATTACTGGTGCCTGTCCTTGTGTTTCCCTCCAATATCCCTATAGATTGTAAGCTTGCAGCAGGGCCCTCCTACCTCCAAGTCTGTCTGTTGTTTGTCTTATCACTGTCTACAATTGTATTGCGCAATGGAATCTGCGGCGCTGTATAAGAGTCTGTAAATAAATAAATAAATAAAATAAATAATGTTTTGCTATTAAGGAATGCTAAAGCTATGGCAAGGCATGCTGGGATTTAGAACATTTCTATAAAATGGCAGCTAGAAGCTGGTGGGTTCGCTGGTACTCTTTAGCAGGTTTGCTCAATATTTAGCCCCTCGGCCCCTTTGCTTCCTTTCTCAAAGTCTCTTTCATCACTATTTACTGTCAAATCTCCGCTAAGACGGGGTACTTATAGCAATAATACTATCTGGTACCATATACTGCAATATCAGAAGGTCACGCCTGCCAATGTCTCTGATATCTCCACTTGTGCGGTGCCATAATGATTATAAGGCCGACTAACGAAGACTGCATGGAGCTGGCTGCTTCTATAGAAACACTCTGGGCCCAATAAACAGATATTCATAGCAGAGAGAATAGTTTCCTTGACGTCGTTCTGCCGTAATCTCTATAATGCACTTTTAAGATGTAGATTATTTTGTTACGTTGTCCCTTTAAATTCTATGATCATTAAGTTATGTCTTGAGTTCTGCTGCTGCCTGTGAGTACAATGTGATTCCATTGTGACACAGTAAGTGGCATAGCAGCCCCTACTAATCAGTGAGGGATAAATAGTATAGAGGTCATGATTTATCCCAGATCAGATGTTTGACATATTGGAATTCATTGCGTAAATGGATATCGGTTATGAGAGTGTCACGATTTCCCATGCAGATTGTTGGATTTATAAATCCGATCAGTGTCCCCCCCCCCCCCCCCCTGATAGGGATTTGCAGAGTATGTATAGGCTTAACATGCTTTTAGATGGGGACACTTATGAATTACACAGGTTCTGTGGCTGGCTGACTACACACCTGCATTTCACCTGGATTTAATCTGCCACAGATCCTGCACAATTCAAGAGTGCTGCAGTTTAAAGGGACAGTGTGGTAAGCCTACGAATGTAGCCACCTAGTCACCCTTGCCAGCCGCTCGCTCCTGGCATGAAATCCTATGGGATGAGTTTACCGTTGACTGTGTATGAGGGTTTATAAAGGTTAATCCCAGCTCTAATCAGTCTACAGCACTAAAAGTGGATTGTGAGCTCTTCAGCCAGGCCAGCTCAGAAGAAGGTTTATTGGGTTTCATATGCTTTGTGGAAGGACTGGTAAGCAGAATTCTTTTTTCCTATAGAGCTCTTGTTCTCATACCTCATGCATCCATCCGCAGGAAGTGTTGATAAATACGTACACAGTAGTTGGCGCGATGCTTCCAGTGGTGAAATGAGAGATGTGGTGTCACCTGTCGCTGCAATAACGCCACAATAATTCTGCCAATAGCGCTTGATCCTTATCAAGTGAAACAAGGAGACTTATTTTGTAAAAATATCTCTTCGCTGATGGTTATTCTTGCAACTATAATTCATATAATAACTAGTAAGGGGTAATTTTACTAAAGTTTGCTTTTTAAGAAGTGAGAGGTGTTTCAAATATCAACCAATCAGATCGTAGCTTTTATCCTCTGCTCTGAGTCTAAAAGGTGCTGGATCAACAAGTAGAATCTGATTGGTTGATATGGGGAACATCTTTTATAAACTCACACTTTAGTAAATTTACCCCTAAGCATCTATAGAACAATGTATAATTTTAGAATATGCAATTTACAGATGTTACTTCAGTGCTGATTGGTTGCCATGGCCCACTTCTCCTCCCTTATCACTGCTTAATACATCCATGACTTAAATAGTTACTAGTTACCAGCCAGTTAAAATGATGGAACAACATAAAGTAATTTCAGCACTGGGGACTGTGCTCACCTGAATGTGCTCAGTCCGGAGCCATCTAGTGCCCGCCAGTGCACAAAACACTTGAATCCCCCCTTCCATAGAGCTGAGGAGCAGCGTTAGCCTTTTATTAGCTATTGTATAGGATTAGCACGCTGTGAATTGATCTGATGTATAATATGAAGCAGCAGTGGGCAATAAACATCTAAGCGGTAAATGAAGTACTCAAGCGCGTAGTCTTAGGGGAGATTGTCCCAATTAGCATTTAAGGGCAGGATGGGCTTAATTAAGAATTTACTCTAAAGAATTTACTCTAAAATCGAATCTAAATTACCAGGACAAGGGGGGTTATTCTGGTTCACTCGCAAAGGCAAATTCCTTATCAAAAGGACAAAACTATGGGGGTTATTTTGGTTCACTCTTTCTGACAAATTCCTTCTTAAATGGACAAAACCATGTGCACTGCAGGGGGGGGCAGATGTTACTTGTGCAGAGAGAATTAGATTTGGGTGGGGTATTACTTCAAAGTGAGATCTATATTGCAGTGTAAAAATAAAGCAATCAGTATTTTCCCTGCACAGAAACAAAATAACTCACCCAAATCGAATTATCTCCACATGTTATATCTGCCCCCCCCCCCTACATTGCACATGGTTTGGTCCTTTTGAGTAGGAATTTGCCTTTACGAGTGAACCAGAATAAGGGCCTAGGTTTGGACTTTTTCTGTACTACTTCATGTAGGGGGTAAGAATGGAGATGTTCTATACCCTGAACAAACATCAGTTCACACAGTTGACCCAATTGTTGGGTCAACCCATAATGATGTGAGCCCCTTATCCATGTGACCCATAATGATG
Organism: Crinia signifera; assembly: GCF_055691185.1. Classification (NCBI taxonomy): domain Eukaryota; kingdom Metazoa; phylum Chordata; class Amphibia; order Anura; family Myobatrachidae; genus Crinia; species Crinia signifera. Next base: position 125,233,890 of record NC_139227.1, on the reverse strand, counting down.
CGAGCCCCTTATCCACGTGACCCATAATGATGCGAGCCCCTTATCCACGTGACCCATAATGATGCGAGCCCCTTATCCACGTGACCCATAATGATGCGAGCCCCTTATCCATGTGACCCATAATGATGCGAGCCCCTTTTCCACGTGACCCATAATGATGTGAGCCCCTTATCCACGTGACCCATAATGATGGGAGCCCCTTATCCACGTGACCCATAATGATGCGAGCCCCTTATCCACGTGACCCATAATGATGCGAGCCCCTTATCCACGTGACCCATAATGATGCGAGCCCCTTATCCACGTGACCCATAATGATGCGAGCCCCTTATCCATGTGACCCATAATGATGCGAGCCCCTTATCCATGTGACCCATAATGATGCGAGCCCCTTATCCACGTGACCCATAATGATGCGAGCCCCTTATCCATGTGACCCATAATGATGCGAGCCCCTTATCCATGTGACCCATAATGATGCGAGCCCCTTATCCACGTGACCCATAATGATGCGAGCCCCTTATCCACGTGACCCATAATGATGCGAGCCCCTTATCCACGTGACCCATAATGATGCGAGCCCCTTATCCATGTGACCCATAATGATGCGAGCCCCTTATCCATGTGACCCATAATGATGCGAGCCCCTTATCCACGTGACCCATAATGATGGGAGCCCCTTATCCACGTGACCCATAATGATGCGAGCCCCTTATCCACGTGACCCATAATGATGCGAGCCCCTTATCCATGTGACCCATAATGATGCGAGCCCCTTATCCATGTGACCCATAATGATGCGAGCCCCTTATCCACGTGACCCATAATGATGGGAGCCCCTTATCCACGTGACCCATAATGATGCGAGCCCCTTTTCCACGTGACCCATAATGATGTGAGCCCCTTATCCACGTGACCCATAATGATGGGAGCCCCTTATCCACGTGACCCATAATGATGCGAGCCCCTTATCCACGTGACCCATAATGATGCGAGCCCCTTATCCACGTGACCCATAATGATGCGAGCCCCTTATCCACGTGACCCATAATGATGCGAGCCCCTTATCCACGTGACCCATAATGATGCGAGCCCCTTATCCACGTGACCCATAATGATGCGAGCCCCTTATCCATGTGACCCATAATGATGCGAGCCCCTTATCCATGTGACCCATAATGATGCGAGCCCCTTATCCACGTGACCCATAATGATGGGAGCCCCTTATCCACGTGACCCATAATGATGCGAGCCCCTTATCCACGTGACCCATAATGATGCGAGCCCCTTATCCATGTGACCCATAATGATGCGAGCCCCTTTTCCACGTGACCCATAATGATGTGAGCCCCTTATCCACGTGACCCATAATGATGGGAGCCCCTTATCCACGTGACCCATAATGATGCGAGCCCCTTATCCACGTGACCCATAATGATGCGAGCCCCTTATCCACGTGACCCATAATGATGCGAGCCCCTTATCCACGTGACCCATAATGATGCGAGCCCCTTATCCACGTGACCCATAATGATGCGAGCCCCTTATCCACGTGACCCATAATGATGCGAGCCCCTTATCCACGTGACCCATAATGATGCGAGCCCCTTATCCACGTGACCCATAATGATGCGAGCCCCTTATCCACGTGACCCATAATGATGCGAGCCCCTTATCCACGTGACCCATAATGATGCGAGCCCCTTATCCACGTGACCCATAATGATGCGAGCCCCTTATCCACGTGACCCATAATGATGCGAGCCCCTTATCCACGTGACCCATAATGATGCGAGCCCCTTATCCACGTGACCCTTAATGATGCGAGCCCCTTATCCACGTGACCCATAATGATGTGAGCCCCTTATCCACGTGACCCATTATGATGTGAGCCCCTTATCCACGTGACCCATAATGATGCGAGCCCCTTATCCACGTGACCCTTAATGATGCGAGCCCCTTATCCACGTGACCCTTAATGATGCGAGCCCCTTATCCACGTGACCCATAATGATGCGAGCCCCTTATCCACGTGACCCATAATGATGTGAGCCCCTTATCCACGTGACCCATAATGATGCGAACCCCTTATCCACGTGACCCATAATGATGCGAGCCCCTTATCCACGTGACCCATAATGATGCGAGCCCCTTATCCACGTGACCCATAGTGATGCGAGCCCCTTATCCACGTGTTGTGTCCTGCCCGTTCCCCCTGCTCTCCTGCCAGTCACTGCTCAGTACTTACACCCTGGAAAACCATACTGGACCATTTGCTGTGATGGGTTAATGTGAATAAATCAGCTATGCAGCCTGAGCCACTATGCCAGGCATGTCCAAACTATGGCCCTCCAGCTGTTGTGAAACGACAAGTCCCATCATGCCTTGCCACATTTTTGCTAAAACTGTGGCAAGGCATGCTGGGATGTATAGTTTCACAACAGCTGGAGAGCCATATAGTACAATAGATGGCTCCTGATCCGCTTGTCCGAATCATTTTCCATTGAGTTTGTGCTGCTCCTAAGAGATGACTCCCGTATTAGTAGCTGATGGACGAATCCAACTTATTCGGCTGCGACGTACAATCTACAAGGACGTTTCATCCCACAGGTGATTGCTGGGTAATAACCACTAAGAGATGGGGTTGATTATACCGTAACAATCTCCTATCCTGACGGTGTTGCTATTATTATACGAGCCGTTCCTCACAGAATTATGTGTCAGGTGTGATAAACCCTGAGCCCCAGGCTGCTGAATAAATCACTTGTGATGGACAGAACCAACCGTTCTCTGGGTGGAAAGAAACGCATCTTATTTGTATGGAATTAAACTGAATACGTATACACTGGCAGTATTATTTACCAATGGTTGCTTCTACAAGCTGTGGTTATCCATTCACTGTCTGGATGTGGTCCTGGGGTAACATTTTATTATGTATCCATCATTACAGGCAGCGATGTTTCCTAGCAAACTGCCATCCACATCATTGGTGGCAAGCACGGGTGGTAAACTGCATCTTCCCAGTAATGGATTTGGCCTGCCGTGGCAGCCCACGAGGTCCACTTTTTGGGCAGGAACCGATCTGCTTAGATTACAGCCTCCCGATGAACTATCGTTGAAAAAGTTTCTGGAAAAGTTGGACTTTTTTGGAAACCAGCCCTAGAGCCAGTGTGGCTGGATTATAGAAACATAGAATGCGACGGCAGATAAGAACCATTCCCCCCCCCTTTTTTTTAACAATATTGTTACCTCAAACCCTATGTGACCCTTAGCTCTTTTTAAAGGATACCCTTATACCTATCCCAAGCATGTTTAAATTGTTCTACTGTATTTGCTTCTACCACCTCTGATGGGAGGCTATTCCACTTGTCCACTACTCTTTCTGTGAGGTAATGTTCCTCAGATTTCCCCTGAACCTCCCTTCCCCAGTGTAGGTGCATGTCCTCATGTTCTAATACTTCTTTTTCATTTAAAGAATGTCTCCCACCTGTACCTTGTTATAACCCTTGATATATGGGATGTCTCTATCATGTCCCCCCTTTCCCTTCTCTGCTCCAAACTATACATACTGAGATTTTTTCATGTTTCTGGGTTTCTGTAGGCCATGCACCGTTTTAGTTGACCTTCTTTGTACCATCTCTAATATGTTTATATCCTCCTGGCGGTATGGTCTTCAGAACGGGACAAAGGCCTTGGACATCCCTGTTCACCTGGGATGCACAAGGCCTCACAAAGTCACAATCAGAAGCCTTGTCAAGGGGCAACGAGGGCTGGCATGTCCTATTGTACTGAACTTACAAGTAAATGCCCGTATCCTGCCAAGTACAACTCTCAGAAAGACGTGTAATCTAATATGCGTACATGGTGGCCTGGGACGCAAGTGACATTTCATCTTGGTGCCAATAGACTGAGTAGCGCTGCTGTTATGTCCCCAAGTGTCCATAGCTATAGCTATCTGTGCCACCTGTACCCACACTGTGCCAAGCACTAACGGAGCCTAGTGCAGTCTGTGCCGATGAGGAGTGGTATGGGAATCATTCTTCACCGCAGAAACCACTTAGAATTCCTCAGCTGTACATCCGGGAAGACTCACGGTCGGTCATTGGACTTCTTTGTTGACATTCTTTGATTACAGCCTGCTATGTTGCATTCATTAGAGGACAGCATCTGTTGGCATTACAGCTACAACCTGACCAGAGTCCCTAGCTTCCAAACCATGAGGTAGACCTAATGCACCGTGTCCCTGGGACGTATGAGGTGATCTCCGATACACATATATGCACGTCCTGTGTGCTGGAATCGCTCCTGGTGCATTGTGGACGATGAATGAGATTCCTTTCCCAATCCCGGAGAGCTCTGCAGCTCCACATGAGTTTGTGCTGCATTGTGGTACAGACCAGCCGTTAGATCCATTCACGAGGCATCCCGCCCTGCATACCAAAGTCATGACACAGCGCCGCTACATCACTGGCTCGCTGCTCGCACAATGGAACCAGCGCTTCTCCATTCTCCTCATCACCGCCGCGAGTGTGAGCCCTTGTGTCTAGCAGACCAGATCTGCAAATCTCACTGACAACCATTGTGTAACTCGCCTGCAATATCATTCTCTGCTGCTGCGATGTCTCACAGCCGCTGTAATTGGGGAACACAGAACAATATATAAACACCAAAACAGTGTTCTGCTCACGTAACTAGGGTACAAAAGCAATTCCCTGGTATTAATATGCGCAACATAACCCCGCCTGTACTGACTGTGATAGAGATGGGGATGGCTGTTATTCTGTCAGTGAAGCAGGTGTCTTGTGCAGTTGTGGAAGATGAGGTTACTGGAAATTGGTGATTGGTCGACAGGGTTGGAAAATATGCAGTGCCCCCAGTTCACATTATGCCAGACAGAAAACCCATATCACACAGGCCACAGTGCCCCCACACTGTGGTTGTAGCTGTGTGAGGAGGCCTCTCTGTCTGAGTGATCCCTAGGTGGCTGAAGTCTGGCTGAAGTCACCCTGAGATAAATACATACATTTATCCTGTATATAATTTATATAATGTCTTCTCCGAGTATGAGCAGATGCACCTCCACTATTTCTATACAGACCCAGTCTGATCAAACTTGGGAGAATTCGAAGCGCTTGTATAAAATAATAAAAATTATGAACCTTTAAACAAATGAACAATGTACTTGGGTACTTATGTAGTATCTGGGCGTCCGATTTAGAAATCGGATCGCATCGCATGCGACCAAATCGTATGCGATGCGATGGTCAAGATTTTTCCATAGGATTCAATGTTAAAATGGTCTGAGTCCATTTTAACATAGAATTCAATGGGAAAAAGGGGTCCTTTTCCTTTCCCCACTATCCAAGTGGGCATGGAGTTGGATATAAACCTGAAGCGTGGCGAGCGGACACAGAATACTTTTTAAGAAATATGCGTCCCCTCGCGGGGCTCGCTTCGCTCGCCACGCTATATAAAATCAACTCTATGCCCACTTGGATAGTGGGGAAATGAACAGGACCTTCTTAACATTGAATCCTATGCAAAATCGCATCGAATCGCATCGCATCGCATCTGATTGTATGCCTTAAGGTAAGGCATACAATCACAAAATCGGACGCCCAGATACTACATAAGTACCTGTACTTGCCTTTTGGGAAAAAATGGGTTAAATGAGTTAAAAAGCTTTTTGCTTTAAATGTTTACAGCCCTTTTTCGAGTTGGCTGTGGTTGGGTTTGGTATTTAGTATCGGGGCTTCAGGGTTCACGCACATGTGAACAGGCCTACGCTGTCACTACAATACCTCTCCTCCGTTTGCGGGGATTCGTGTGGCGCTGTCACGGTTGTTGTCTTCTGCGTCTCCATCTCCCGAATCCTCCGTCTGGTCACTGAAACCTGAAGTTCGGGCAGCGTTTTTCCGGCTCTCCGTTGCACGCGCCCGGCAGGTTCATCGCCTTTATTTAAAACTTTAAAAAGCACATTGTTTTTTTCCGGAAGTAATCTTTGGAAAAGGGGAAGTTGTCATGGTTTGGGCGGCAAGCACATGTTCTATTGTATATGAAGATAATGTTGCCAATTTTTGTTTGTTTTGAGGCGGTGTTCACAAGAAGGGATTTAGATCTATGTCGATATTTAAGCCTGCTGGAGTTAGTGTTTTTTTAACTCATAGATCCACTTTGTTTCATTCTTTTTTAATTCTGTTACAATATCACCTCCTCGCCAGTGCAGTGTGACTTTTTATATTGCAGTAAATTTCAAAGTTGATGGGTCTTTCTTTATTATGTAATTTGGCGTAATGGTCTGATACACTGTGGGTTGCTAACCCTCTTTTTATGTTATATATGTGTTCCGCCAGTCTGATTTTCATTTTTCATTTTTCTTTTTGTCTGACCCACATATTGATAATTGCACGGGCATCCAAGTACGTAAATAACTCCTATGGTCTCACAACTTATTTGATATTTTAGTTTGTATTCCTTTTTTGTTTGGTTCGAGAGAATAGTTTGGGTTGGTTTAGTTACTTTTTTTTTGTTGATTTGCATCCCATACAGTTTAAACATGGGAAAAAAAAACAGGCGAAGTCATTTTTTTCTTCTCTTGGTCTAGTGCAGTGGTTCCCAACCCTGGTCCTCAAGTACCCCCAACAGTGCACGTTTTCCAGGTCACCCGGCAGGTGCACTCATTATTCAGGCACATTTGAAAAGAAAAAGATGATACTTAAATAAGTATAATCAGGCGCACCCACTAATTATTAAAAAAATGGATTAAAAATAATAATATTTAAATGGACACAGCTGTTATGCTGCTCCCAGAACAGAATAAATCTGGACCCTAGAAAAAAAAGAAAAAAAAAAGAAAAAGTACTTAGAGAGCACAAGTTACATTCATCACCCAGCAACTTCAGACAAATAGAAGACATTTTCAACAAACATTGGCACGTCCTACAATTAGATCAAGAACTAAACAAGATCATACCACAAAAAAACAAAAATAATATATCGACTAGTGTTCATTCTAGCACCCGCAATCTTTGAAAATCCATGCAGTTCCTCTTCCATGCCTGGGGTGTCGCTGTCTGCTGTGGTGTTTCTAGCACCGGTCTGGTTTGCAAATCAGTGCTGATATACAGACCACACTGTGCTAAAAGCACCACAGCAGACAGCGACACCCCAGGCAGGGAAGAGGAACTGCATGGGTTTTCAAAGATAGCGGGTGCTAGAATGAACACTATAGACGAGCAACAACTTTAAATCAAGAACTCACAAAAAGCTTTATTCCACTAGACCAGTGGTTCCCAACCCTGGTCCTCAAGTACCCCCAACAGTGAATGTTTTGCAGGTCTCCACACAGAATCGCAAGTGCTATAATTAGCTCCACCTGTGGATCTTTTCAAATGTGAAAAAGTACTTCGAGAGCGCACTGTATTGATCTATTATGATCTATTTATTCAAAAATAAAAATAACATATATATAAAACAATTACATACACATAAAATTAATACATTTAGTAGTTAAAAAGTTACAATTATTTCATTAGTATAGGACAATTATATCCACTCTAAATATTAAACTTTTGGGTTCCTAAAAAAACCCTTTGTTGAATTTAATTTCTTGGAAAAGTTCCAGTTAATATTGGCTGGTAAAGTTTCTTTTAAATATATTTTGTAAGGAAAAAGATCTCGCTTCTTTAGCAGAATATCATGTGCAAACAGTCTCTGTTAATAATGATGAAATTCGCCTGAACGGCTTGGCATTTGAAAACACAATTATATATTAGGTGATATTACCGGCTTTGAAGAAATAGTTCCGCTGTACGTGGGTCCGCTACTACCGGCGTTGCTCTTTTGGCTGGAGCCGGTGCCGGGAGCAGACGTTGTAGTCAGGCAGGAATTAGTTCCAAGGTTCCCGGACCCGCTACCACCAGCGTGACGCCGATGGACGGGAGTCGGCGCCGGGAGCCGCCGTGGAGATTACCTTAGGGCTGGTGTGATTAGCCGTGTTGTTGCTCGGTAGAAAGGATCGCCGCAGGTCTCCTTTCCAATAGCAGTGTATTTAACCAGATGTTTGCAGATCGTGGATCAAGGATGGGGGAAAAAGGCAGTCCCAATATGTTCAAAATAAGAGTTTATCAGGTGTGGTTTGGTTTATACGTAAACCAAACCATGCACAGCTGTTTTCATTAATGCTGAAACCAACCCACACCTGATTAACACACAGGTGTGAGCTAATGGATGCCTTGAAACGATTGGCTGAACCGCCCTTTTATACCTGGTCAGTAACACCAATTTTCCATCTTCTGAGGAAACCGTCAGCACTTTACGGACGGAGAAACGCGTCAAGAATGTGTTTATATCTCCACTCTTAAACTCTTATTTTGAACATATTGGGACTGCCTTTTTTCACCCATCCTTGATCCACGATCTGCAAACATCTTGTTACATACACGGCTATTGGAAAGGAGACCTGCGGCGATCCTTTCTACCGAGCAACAACACGGCTAATCACACCAGCCCTAAGGTAATCTCCACGGCGGCTCCCAGCGCCGACTCCTGTCCATCGGAGTCACGCTGGTGGTAGCGGGTCCGGGAACCTTGGAACTAATTCCTGCCTGACTACAACGTCTGCTCCCGGCACCGGCTCCAGCCAAAAGAGCAACGCCGGTAGTAGCGGACCCACGTACAGCGGAACTATTTCTTCAAAGCAGGTAATATCACCTAATATATAATTGTGTTTTCAAATGCCAAGCCGTTCAGGCGAATTTCATCATAATTAACAGAGACTGTTTGCACATGATATTCTGCTAAAGAAGCGAGATCTTTTTCCTTACAAAATATATTTAAAAGGAACTTTACCAGCCAATATTAACTGGAACTTTTCCAAGAAATTAAATTCAACAATGGGGTTTTTTAGGCACCCAAAAGTTTAATATTTAGAGTGGATATAATTGACCTATACTAATGAAATAATTGTAACTTTTTAACTACTAAATGTATTAATTTTATGTGTATGTAATTGTTTTATATATATGTTATTTTTATTTTTGAATAAATAGATCATAATAGATCAATACAGTGCGCGCTCGAAGTACTTTTTCACATTTGAAAAGATCCACAGGTGGAGCTAATTATAGCACTTGCGATTCTGTGTGGAGACCTGCAAAACATTCACTGTTGGGGGTACTTGAGGACCAGGGTTGGGAACCACTGGTCTAGTGGAATAAAGCTTTTTGTGAGTTCTTGATTTAAAGTTGTTGCTCGTCTATAGTGTTCATTCTAGCACCCGCTATCTTTGAAAACCCATGCAGTTCCTCTTCCCTGCCTGGGGTGTCGCTGTCTGCTGTGGTGCTTTTAGCACAGTGTGGTCTGTATATCAGCACTGATTTGCAAACCAGACCTGTGCTAGAAACACCACAGCAGACAGCGACACCCCAGGCATGGAAGAGGAACTGCATGGGTTTTCAAAGATTGCGGGTGCTAGAATGAACACTAGTCGATATATTATTTTTGTTTTTTTGTGGTATGATCTTGTTTAGTTCTTGATCTAATTGTAGGACGTGCCAATGTTTGATGAAAATGTCTTCTATTTGTCTGAAGTTGCTGGGTGATGAATGTAACTTGTGAATCTTGATTTGTAGTTGTTTTCTGTTTGTATTGGATAATTTCTTGTCTGTTCCTTTGGTGTACCTTAATTCTATCTTCTTCCAATCTGGATTCTTGGTATACTTTGTTTATGAAGTTTTGTTTTGCAGCCATACTTTGTTCGTTATATTTCTGTGCAATTCCTCTTGATTCGTCGGAAGTTGCCATTTGGAATATTTTGTACCCATTTCCTGTGGTGGTTGCAGTTGTAGGGCAAGATGTTGTTCCCGTCTACTTGTTTTGTATAGGTCCTTGTTTTTTATATAGATCTCCAGATCTAGGAATACTATAATTTCCTTGCTTGTTACTGTGGTGAATTCAAGGCCATAGGTGTTTTTATTCAGATGTTTTTTGAATCGTTCAAGGTCGTCCTCTGGGCCTTTCCATATCTATGTAGCGGTGCCAGCTTTTGATATTCTTCCTGTAGATGTTATTGGACCAGATCTGCTCATTCTCCCACTGCCCTACAAAGAGATTTGCATACGATAGTGCGAATTATGTCCCCATTGCGGTCCCTTTTATTTGTAAGTAGAAGTTGCCTTCATACCAAAAGTAGTTGTTCTGTAAGATTAATTTTATCTGTGCCATTGTGAAATTATTTGTGTGTTTGATATTTCTGTTTCTGTGGATAGAAGATGTCTTGTTTGTTTACAGCCTAATTTGTGGTCGATACAGGTATACAATGACTTGATGTTGCTTGTGCATAGTATGTTCGATGGGTCCCTTTCTGTATCCTTTAGAATTTGTAAAACATGTAGTGTATCCTTCAGATAGCTGCTTTGGTTTTTAACCACGGGTTGTAAGAATGTATCTATGTATTTGGATAAGTTAGAGGGGTGTCAAACTCAAATTCATCGGGGGCCGCATCAGCAGTTTGGTCACCCTCAAAGGGCCGCTGTATAATAATAATGCAATGACACCACAGGCTGCTCCCGCTGTATAATATAACAATAGTAATGCCATGACACAAATTATTATACAGGGGGAGCAGCCTGTGGTGTCATTGCATTATTATTATACAGAGGGAGCAGCCTGTGGTGTCATGGCATTACTTTTATATTATACAGGGGGAGCAGCCTGTGGTGTCATGGCATAATGCCATGACACCACAGGCTGCTCCCCCTGTACAATAATAATGACACCACAGGCTGCTCCCCCTGTATAATATAAAAGTAATGCCATGACACCACCACCAGATATATTGTTTTTTTATGTAACTTATTGTATTTTATCCCTCAGGCTCCTTTACTGCTGCTGCTTCTGCGGCTCCAGTAATTTAAATTCCACTCTCTGCGCCGCGGCCTGTCCTGCTGCGGCCCCCTGACTCGGCCTGCCTTCCTTCCTCTCTGCAGATGCGTGGGTGGGAGTCGTCATCGTCATGACCTCCCCACCCAGCGTCTGCCACTGCCTCGATAAGAGGGAACAGGCTGCCGGGCCCTCCTCCACGTAGCCGTGGAGGACGGCAGCCATGTACCTGTGGCCGCAGACATCTTTAAAGACCACAGGAACATGGCCGCCGGCAGTGCAAAAAAAACCTCAAAAAAAGAGAATGAAAAGTGAAGGCTGGCGGCGGCTGCGCGGGCCACATGACGAGGTCTGTCGGGCCGGATTTGGCCCGCGGGCCTTGTGTTTGACACCGGTGAGTTAGAGGATAATGATCCTATACCAGACACTATTGGACGGCCTGGTGGGGTCTTTAAGTCTTTATGGATTTTTGGGAGGTGGTAAAAGGGTATTCTGGGGTGTGAAATGTTGATGAAATCGAAATTCTTTTTTTGCTAGGATTCCCATCTCTAGTCCTTCTAATTGGTTTCTGAGTATTTTTTGGAATTTGTCTGTTGGATCCATGGATAGTTTTCTATAAGAGGTCTCGTTTGATATTCATTTATCTGCTTCTGTTTTGTATGTGGTAAGATTCATGATGACCAGTCCACCTCCCTTTGTTCTGGTTTTATTGTAATGGTTTTATCCATTTTTAATTCTTTCAGGGCTTGTTTTTGTTGTTTAGTTATATTATAATGTTTCTTTGTATGGTCAGGTAGTTTCCTAATGTCTTCCTTGATTAGTCTCTGAAAGGTCTCTATGGGCCTTATTCTAGTTCACTCTTAGAGGCAAATTCCGTCTCTGATGGACAAAACCATGTGCACTGCAGTGGGGCAGATGTAACAGGTGCAGAGAGAATTAGATTTGGGTGCGTTATTTTGTTTCTGTGCAGGGATAGTAACTGACTGCTTTATTTCTACACTGCAATATAGATCTCACTTTGAAGAAAACCCCCACCCAAATCTAATTCTATCTGCACATGTTACATCTGCCCCACCTGCAGTGCACATGGTTTTGTCCATTTGAGAAGGAATTTGCCTCTAAGAGTGAACTAGAATAAGGCCGTATGTGTGCACCTTTTATGTGTGCTGTGTAAAATGTTGAGTTTGGTTTTAGATCTGTATGTACATATGGTACTTGTGTATTATATCGGCGCCCACTAAGCAAATGGCTTAGTGCGCTATTCTGCGTAGGAAAATCGCATCGCGTACCGTCTATAGTGGTGTGCGATGCGAAGCGATATCCATGTTAACTTCACAGGAGTGCTTATACAATGAAATATCGCATAGGATGGCATGACATCAAATGAGATGAGATGCGATGAGATATTTCATTGTGTAAGCATCCATGGCATGAGATGTGATGCAATTACCTCTGCCATTGCTTTGTGTCACCCCCAGTATCCACGTCAGCCCGAATCGTGGCGAGCGCAGCGGAACGCGTCCTCCGACCTTTTCTTAACATGTAATCCGTGTCCCCTCACGGGGCTCGCTGCGCTCGGCACCCTTCTGGCTCGGTGGATCGCTGCGCTCGCCACACTATATAAAATCAACTCCACGCCGACGTGGATAGTAGGGGTATGAAAAGGTCGGAGGACGCGTTCCGCCGCCACTCGCGGGGCTCACTGCGCTCGACACGCTTCGGGCTAACGTGGATAATGGGGGTATGTTATGGACACATTCACACCAGCAATATCATTCATCTGACACAGTAATGACAATGTGTGTTAACGAGTAACTGGTCGAATTTAGTTAATAAATAATGATTCAAGAACATATAACAATTCATAGCAGCATTAATCAAAAATAAAAGTGACTGATTCTATAACAATTATAGTAACAATAAGATTAATTAAAAATTCAATCAGCTTTTGGGAGCAGAGTCAGTGCATGCAGGATTCTATCAAATGGGTGATCTCCTGCCATACATTTTCTCCAAAAAAATTCTTGCAAATATGAATCTAAATGGAGGCGAGCTGTCCCACGTTGGCGCTTGTTCCGCCATTTAGCTGATCCCCAAAGTCTCTCAATTGTTTGGGTGTGGACACCACTTTCCGGATCCACAAAATTAAACTTGTGATTAACACAGGCATGGTGGTATCTTGCCCGTTCCAATTCGTCCGTGCTGTAAGCACGCCAGCAATCACTATAAATGTTGGTCCCCGGCTCTATGTGGGTGTTAATAGCGGCCATGAGGGTGCTGGCATCCCGTTGTGGCACTGCAGTTATAAAACACTGTCCCGTTTCGTGGGATATTTCTCCAAACACCCATTGCTGAGGTTACACTCTGCCCACATTACTCTTCCTTTTGACAAAGAGGCTTTCATCTACCTCTACGATCTGACCAGGGCCCCCAATGCGGCGCAGCGGCTGTGCCAGCAAGTCCACTGTACATGCCTCCCGCATACAGTTATTATTATACCACTGTCTTATTAGACAGGTTCAGCTCACGCTGGCAAAAGTCAATAGAGGTCGTCTCCTCGGACCATGCGAACCTCACCAGCTTCACGAAAGGCAAGCGGCACCCCGGGAAGAAATGGGCCTGCGATTTCACTACGTAGGGAAAGTGGGCGCCGTGATACAAGTACCGTACATATTCTTGATGGTAATTTGGTAGGGATGTTTCTATTGGGTTTCTCAGGAAGTATTTTTTAATACACAATTTTATAATAAATAAGTTTCAACCAAACAACATGGCAGTACACATTTCCCATTCCGAAACCAAACAACCAGACCCCGTCTGATGTTGGCCACCTAATCCTGCATCCAGTGATCTCCAAGCTGACTGTAGAGGAGTTGAACCTGGGCACATTTAAACGTAGGAGTCCTGGCCTTCTGCACACAGGTCATTACGGGTGGGGAGCGGGGGCTCTGCAATGCAGGAACGGCCTCCTATGATAGCCGTTATCTGCCACTACACTGATATGGGGTGATAACACCCTATTCTTCTCTACTTTATAAACAACAATGAGAGAGACTGACGCTTTATTAATACACATGGCGCCAAGATTGTTGCTGCCATCACAATGAAACGCAAATTGCTTTATTTGTCCATTAATCCTATAGCATCCATGTTACACCCTACTGCATGTACCAGGGTATGTATATTCTAGTACAGGGGCGGTCTGTGAACAGCTCCTGACTGGCCTGCCGCTCAGCGCTGCTGTATGTGTGTCCGATGGTGGCTGTGTGTACGAGCGGCATAGTCCTCTGTAGCAGACGCTCAACCTGTGTGTTGCAGGCCCGGTGCATGTGCGAAAGGCTGCAGGACTATGCCGCAGGTACACACAGCCGCCATCGGACACCCATACAGCAGCGTCGAACCGCACGCTCCCCGCATGTCACCACAGCCGCAGCACCACCGCCGAGGATGGGTGAGTCGCTGTGATTGCATGGGGCTGTAATCGGCACCATTTTTCAAGACTGGCCCGCAGGTGTTTGGTATATCTCAAGAGGGGCAGGTGTGTGGCATTACTAATGGGGGCGGGTGTGTGGCGTTACTAATGGGGGCAGGTGTTTGGTATATCTCAAGAGGGGCAGGTGTGTGGCATTACTAATGGGGGCGGGTGTGTGGCATTACTAATGGGGGCGGGTGTGTGGCATTACTAATGGGGGCGGGTGTGTGGCATTACTAATGGGGGCGGGTGTGTGGCGTTACTAATGGGGGCAGGTGTGTGGCGTTACTAATGGGGGCAGGTGTGTGGCGTTACTAATGGGGGCGGGTGTGTGACATTACTAATGGGGGCGGGTGTGTGGCGTTACTAATGGGGGCGGGTGTGTGACATTACTAATGGGGGCAGGTGTGTGGTATTACTAATGGGGGTGGGTGTTAATGCATTACTAATGGGGGCAGGTGTGTGGCATTACTAATGGGGGCAGGTGTGTGGCATTACTAATGGGGGCGGGTGTGTGGCATTACTAATGGGGGCGGGTGTGTGGCATTACTAATGGGGGCGGGTGTGTGGCGTTACTAATGGGGGCAGGTGTGTGGCATTACTAATGGGGGCAGGTGTGTGGTATTACTAATGGGGGCGGGTGTGTGGCATTACTAATGGGGGCGGGTGTTAATGCATTACTAATGGGGGCAGGTGTGTGGCATTACTAATGGGGGCAGGTGTGTGGCATTACTAATGGGGGCGGGTGTGTGGCATTACTAATGGGGGCGGGTGTGTGGCATTACTAATGGGGGCGGGTGTGTGACATTACTAATGGGGGCGGGTGTGTGGCATTACTAATGGGGGCGGGTGTGTGGCATTACTAATGGGGGAGGGTGTGCGACGTTACTAATGGGGGCGGGTGTGTGGCATTACTAATGGGGGCGGGTGTGTGGCATTACTAATGGGGGCGGGTGTGTGGCATTACTAATGGGGGCGGGTGTGTGGCATTACTAATGGGGGCGGGTGTGTGGCGTTACTAATGGGGGCAGGTGTGTGGCGTTACTAATGGGGGCAGGTGTGTGGCATTACTAATGGGGGCAGGTGTGTGACATTACTAATGGGGGCAGGTGTGTGACATTACAAATGGGGGCGGGTGTGTGGCATTACTAATGGGGGCAGGTGTGTGACATTACTAATGGGGGCAGGTGTGTGGCGTTACTAATGGGGGCAGGTGTGTGGCATTACTAATGGGGGCGGGTGTGTGACATTACTAATGGGGGCGGGTGTGTGGCATTACTAATGGGGGCGGGTGTGTGGCATTACTAATGGGGGCGGGTGTGTGGCATTACTAATGGGGGCGGGTGTGTGGCATTACTAATGGGGGCGGGTGTGTGGCATTACTAATGGGGGCGGGTGTGTGGCATTACTAATGGGGGCGGGTGTGTGGCGTTACTAATGGGGGAGGGTGTGTGGCATTACTAATGGGGGCAGGTGTGTGGCGTTACTTATGGGGGCAGGTGTGTGGCGTTACTAATGGGGGCAGGTGTGTGGCGTTACTAATGGGGGCAGGTGTGTGGCATTACTAATGGGGGCAGGTGTGCGGCATTACTAATGGGGGCGGGTGTGCGACATTACTAATGGGGGCGGGTGTGTGGCGTTACTAATGGGGGCGGGTGTGTGGCGTTACTAATGGGGGCGGGTGTGTGGCATTACTAATGGGGGCGGGTGTGTGGCGTTACTAATGGGGGCGGGTGTGTGGCATTACTAATGGGGGCGGGTGTGTGGCATTACTAATGGGGGCGGGTGTGTGACGTTACTAATGGGGGCGGGTGTGTGGCGTTACTAATGGGGGCGGGTGTGTGGCATTACTAATGGGGGCGGGTGTGTGGCATTACTAATGGGGGCGGGTGTGTGACGTTACTAATGGGGGCGGGTGTGTGGCGTTACTAATGGGGGCGGGTGTGTGGCATTACTAATGGGGGCGGGTGTGTGGCATTACTAATGGGGGCAGGTGTGTGGCGTTACTAATGGGGGCGGGTGTGTGGCGTTACTAATGGGGGCGGGTGTGTGGCATTACTAATGGGGGCGGGTGTGTGGCATTACTAATGGGGGCGGGTGTGTGGCATTACTAATGGGGGCAGGTGTGTGGCATTACTAATGGGGGCAGGTGTGTGGAATTACTAATGGGGGCAGGTGTGTGGAAATATGAGGCACATGGAATAATGTGAATTTTTACTACTTCAGTGTGAAATTTCACACATATGATGTAAGGGGCAAGTATAAGGGGCCTACTATTGTGTTGCATGATGTGTAAAAGGGGTATATGGTGTGCTACACCCCCTATTTCTGCTGGAGGTATTAAATGGCCCGCCAGCTGAAATAATTGCCCACCCCTATTCTAGTATGTCCACACTGGTGACTCCTGGGAGCAGCCATCTTTCTTTATACTTCTGCGTTCCTACACAATCTTCCCGGAATTTGCATTGCAGGCTGTTGACTTTAGGGAAGTAATAATTTCAGGAACAAATACCGTTATTGTGCTATTATATTAATGGTAATTATTAGTCCTACTCTGCATAAAATGATCTCGGCCTTCCTCTGCTGAATATACTCCTGGCATGCAGCAATCATAGATCACACGCACAGTAATCCACCTTCCCCGCCTCATTAGCTTATAGCACCTGATAAATGCAGGGAACGCTGTGTAAAGTTTGCGTTCCTTCCCAAAGTAACGGTTATTGTGATCTATTCCGCTCCTTCCAGGAGGAATAATCCCGCCAGGTGCCGCTCAGGGCCAGGCGTGAGATGAATGTGTAACGCCGCTCTGCCAGGGGAAGAGAAATTTGCCATCTCGTGTAATGATTAGATGAGAAAGGTCAGTGTATTATTTCAGCCATCCATCATACTTGCCTATTGTACACATTTACTACGTTGTATTACTTTGTATCATCGCTCTGGATGAAAGCTTTGGGATTTGGAGGATTCAATCTGTTCTAGCGCAGAATGTGCTGCACTTCCCGTAACCCTTACCGCGCTGCCAGGCTGTAAGTGCGCAGATACTCTCCATGGGGCTGCGCGTCTGCTGTCTGGACGGCGGGAGCCATTACTCACGTTTCCCAGGTGTATGTGTGGTGTTTTATAACCCGGCAACTATATACCATGCTAGTTATATAATACAAAGTGACACCGCCGGTGATTTACTATAGTACTTGCAAAGGTACGGAGACTGAACTTAGATCAGAGATTGCTGCTTTTCATCCGCCTGGCTGGCTGTGCATTGCAAAGGCCTACTCATGGATTTCAATAAATGCCCATACACACTGTGCGACTTGGAGCTGAAAGTCGCTCAAAACAGCAGGTTTGAGCGGCTTTAAAAGCTGCACAGTGTGTATGGCCCGGCGACGAGCGGTGAGCGCTGCTGCGCGCTCCCCCAACATCGCCGGGAAAGCCGTTCATCTGCTGGTTATACCTGCGGATGAGCTGCTTTCAGGACGGCTTTGCATAGCGCTCCCCCTCTGGAGCAGAAGCAGCACTACAGTCTGATAGGTGTAATGCTGTAGGTTATTTGTCCTCTGCAGAGCATTGCAGGATTATCCAGACAACCTATTAATAGAAAACCCACTCACAGCTCTCCGAGTGTCGCTGAACACAGAAACAATTTGAAAAAGAAAAAAAAAAAACGGGAAAAATATCTTTGTGTTCTGCTCAACCACCAGGGGGAGGTGCTAACGAGGTGCTAACTGGGCAAAGTCGCCCAGTGGGACCCATAGATCTGTAAATATTAAAATGTATAATTCTATATTTAGATTCGGGGAGATAAAGCTGATTATGCGTGAAGAACATTTTTGTAATCCTCCCTAGACTTTTTATATAACAGTAGGAGACTACCGATGTAATTAGAATGTGAGCGAGCAGGGCCCTCTTCCCTTATGTGCTTATGATATGGCAGCAACAATGTTTATGTACAATGTCTTGTTTAACTCCTTTGTTTATGCACTTTGTATGGTGCTGCAGAACCCTTTTGGCGCCATATATATGAATGTTTGAAGATGTCTGTTCATGTAGAACAAATTTATGGAATAAGTATATAGTATTTGTACAGTACAAGTATATAGCGTTTGACGGGAATATAGTACGATATGTGCAAGGCGGAATCCTGCAATAGGAGCAGAGGTCCTGGCCCAGAGAGCTTACACTCTAGTTGCGCTGGCTGGTAGCACAGGTTCTCCCTCCACCCTGCAAGGTTTTTCGTACAGCGCCAAAAGGTGGAATGTGCTGTGGATGCAGATAGTGAATTGGGCGTCTATGGTCCAGAGGTCGGTGTTCTGTGTATTTGCATTATAACCTGGGAGCTCAGCCTGAGGTATTCCGGGTGACATTCTCTGTCTGTGGCCTGATATAATAGATTACTGGTCACCTGTGTATGTGACACTGGTCCCCACTAGCCTCGCACATTGGCTAATGCCCTATTCTGTAATCTACGGAGTCCTACAGGGTAAACAGTTACTGACACAGGTGGATTAACCTGGCGGTAGGCCCGGTTATTATCAAACACTGTGCAAACCAGCGCTGTGCACAACATATAGCATAATGCTGTCAGTGACAATATACCTCATGCTGGGCCTTGCTGCCTGTAGAATGGGGGGGGGGGGGGTGTTAGGATAAATTACTCCATTTACTCCTTTCAGGTGAGACCAATGACCTGAGGAATCGCTGTCAAATGAAGATCATGGAAATCCTCTACCCTAGGAGTTCTCAAACTCGATCCTCAGGACCCCACACAGTTCACGCGGAAGGTGCACAGGTGCATTCATTACTCATTGACACATCCACAGTTGGAGCTAATTAGCTCACTTGTGATACTGTGAGGAGACCTGCAGAACATGCACTGTGTGGTGTCCTGAGGACTGAGTTTGAGAACCTGTGAAAGTCTGCCAGAATCCTACCTGCAATCTGAGTGGGGGAGGGTGCTCAATAAGTAAACCCCAGCAGCTGCTGAACTACAGATCCCAGCATGCCTACCCACACTGTATTTTACCCCACGCTCTGAAAATGACTGTTCCATCGCACAGCTCAGTGCTGTGTGACACCAGGCAGTCTGCCCTGTCCTGTAAGGTTGCACGTCCAGAGTAGTGTTACAGGCCTAACATTTCCACTCTCCACTATCATTATGACTATCGGACAGCAGCGGTCCGTTTCAATTATTTTCCTTTCCCTACTTCATGATGTAATATAAGTACATAGTAAACCGCTTGTTGTGACTGGTCGTCTAGTAACATTATTGATTTACCACAGCTAAATATTATCTGACCTGCCCAGCTCTGGCCATGAGCTCGTTAGCACCTCCCCCTGGTGGTTGAGCAGAACACAAAGATATTTTTCCCCTTTTTTTTATTTTTCAAATTGTTTCTGTGTTCAGCGACATTCGGAGAGCTGTGAGTGGGTTTTCTATTAATAGGTTGTCTGGATAATCCTGCAATGCTCTGCAGAGGACAAATAACCTATAGTATTACACCTATCAGACTGTAGTGCTGCTTCTGCTCCAGAGGGGGAGCACTTTACCAGGGATCAGATAGTGAAGTCCCTTCATTCTCTGCAGAGGCAGGTTAACCAGTGGCATAGTATAGTAGTGTCTCCATGGAGCGAGCATTAATAGTTATAATTGTTGTAAATTGTTGAAATAATTGCAGCGTTAGATAATAGGTCATTAAATGACTGCAGTAATTTGCTCTTGATTGACGGCCGTATTCACATACTGCTATATTTGCTTTATTGGGTACAAGGCTGCCAGATCAAGCTTCCAGTATCATTAATGTAATCTGCACAAATCAGTGACTGACCAAATCTATAGTCCCAGATTCAGTAAAGGGGACACATCCCACAATGCAGCGGTTTCCATACATTGATAGAATGGAGGGCGTTACAGTTTGGCGTGATATGACCATATATTAATAGCAATGTTTGATTAAACTGTGACTGGTTTCTGACGATAAGCACAGCTATGAGCACAAATCCCAATATACTAGTAGGTACTTGTGTAATATCTGGGCGCCCGATTTTGACATCGGGTCCGAAATATCGGTCACATCGAATGCGACCAAATCGCATGCGATGCGACCGATTCGACCCGATTTTTGCATTGGAACCAATGTTAAATGGTCCTTGAGACCCGATTTTTAATTGTATACCCACCCTGATGGGTAATTACTATGTGAAATGCCCCCCCATTGTTAACGCCACGCCACGATCAACGTCAACCCGAAGCGTGGCGAGCGGCGGCGGAATGCGTCCTCCGACCTTTTCATACCCCCACTATCCACGTCGGCGTGGAGTTGATTTTGTTTAGTGTGGCGAGCGCACACGGAATACATGTAAAGTAATCCGCGTCCCCTCGCGGGGCTCGCTGCGCTCGCCACACTAAATAAAATCAACTCCACGCCGACGTGGATAGTGGGGGTATGAAAAGGTCGAAGGACGCGTACCGCCACCCCTCGCGGCCTCGCTGCGCTCGCCACGCTTCGGGTTGGCGCTGATTGTGGGGTGGCATTAACAATGGGGGGGGGGGGGCATTTGACCTAATAATTAACCATCAGGGTGGGTATACAATGAAAAATCGGGTCTGGGGGGCATTTAACATTGGGTCCAATGGCAAAATCGGGTCGGTTGCGTCGCATCGCATGCCATTATAATGGCATGCAATGCAACCAATTTTTTAATTGTACAGGAACGTCTTAAAAACACCGAAAATCGGGTCACATCGGGTCCCATCGCATGCCTTAAGTTAAGGCATGGGATTAAAAAATGGGGCGCCCAGATATTACACAAGTACCTACTAGTATTATAGACTTTGCTGCAGAATTGCCTGCTTCTCTTTAAATGTGATTTATACGATTTATGATACTTTTTCACCTTGAACGTTTATTAACAGCCGCTGTCCTTGCTCCGTAATCAGAGCAATTACACCAGTAACCTGCGAATACAGTCTGCAAGCGGTGTCCTATCAGATCACACCAATAGGTGGCGCTGCTCCTTATGCCATGGAAGCCCAGACTGACATTGTGCTGATTAATAGGAAAGGACTAGAGAGGTGATTCTCTGAGGTGGGATGGGGGTACGGTTATCATAGAGAAACAGCTGCAGGTCCACAAGATTCAGGGAGTACTTTTGTAGAGTCTAGTATTTGTATGTTTCCTTGAGGCGTGAGGTATTTCTTATTCACAGTGATATTACTGAGGTCTGAGACATTTCCTAATCACAATGAGGTACCTGAGTGATGAAGCCAATTTATTTTGTCACCTCACATGAGGCATTTGTTATTCAGAATGACATCTTTGAGGTATGAGGCATTTGTTATACAGAGACATTGATGTATGAGGCAGTTTGAGTTCACAGTGCCTCACTGAGGTATGAGGCAGTTTGTGTTCACAGTAAGGTACAGTATGAGCCATTTGTAAATCCTAGTGAGCTCCTAGTCAGAATGAGCGCAGCGCCTGTATGTGTATAACTGATGTGGATGACAGCCCTACAACTTGCTTATTATCACACTGTAATAATAACACGTGTAATGATGTTCTGTAATTACTATTCTGTGTATTCCAGCACTAGGAAATGTACATTACACACCAGTCTGGATATTCTCTTTCAGTGACTTACGCCTGTACCGGAGAGACATCTGCCGGGTGGTCCGTGACTGCCATCCACCAGTGTGACAGTTTTACTGCCATCCTGAGGTCTCCTAACAAGGTTCTCTGCAGTAACGAGGTGGTTTGGGGACGTGGAGCTGGTACCGATTTGTCAGACGTCTGCTGTGCTGTAAATACAGTCTCCATCGGTGCTGGACTCCTCGGGTTGTAGGAAAGCAGTCACATAGGTGTGTGGTGACGGAGAGGACAATAAGGTACACGAGAGAGGAGATTATCACCCCGCGACCGTCCTCTCCTCTGCTGTACCTTATTATTATTTACTAATTGTCGCCGACGCCACACGCCATTGGCATTAAATATGACATATATTCATTTTGGGGTTCACAAGTATAATGTATACTGGAAACCAGTGCAGAATACTTTCCTGGATTATATAAGACCATGGAGGACAAGTGATGCTATAATGCCATATCGGTAAGGTTTTTATGGCACAGAGTCCTCAGAGCATTTGGACACGGTCTGCTCCATGGTCAATAGTGGGTGCTCCTCCCCCTACGCTTTGGTGCAGAGCCATGATGTGAGGATGATCATGCAGACTGAAGGGCATATTTGCATGGCGATCTGGGTGCAATAACAGCGCCCAAGATTACAGACCATGATCTGCACTGGCAAGGTGTATGTGCCCGCGGCTGCCATGTGTATTGTGTGATGGCGCGGCTGCTTCACATACACATTCACTGGGAACCCAGCCAGGACTACAGCTCTGATCTGTAGCCCATAGGCTGCAACGGGCTACCACTAACTGAAGATTGGGCAGCTGCCATCCCCCCATAGAAAGCTAAGGGGGACGTGGCTGTCCGTGGGAATGGATGGATCGCAGCAGGTATTGGTGATATCTTCTGTGATCCCTCCTTCATGCATTCTGGTGATACATAACATTTGCATTTAACCCCCGAGTGTTTGGGGAAATAGTAGTAGAGAGGTATATAGTGGAAGAAGCAGGGTCTCCCAGCAGCACAGAGTAAGTAAGGTGTTGAAGGGATGTGTTGGTAAGGACAGGGCTGCATGTGACAGGTTCAGTAATGCAATGTGAGGAGGGGAATGGAGGCAGAAGGAAGCCACAGACTAGATGTAAAGTGGAAAGAGTAGGCTGCCCCAACAGCACAGAGTATATCAGGAGTGTTAGTGAGGACTGGGCTGATTACATGATGTGAGGAGAGGAATGGAGGCAGAAGGAAGCCACAGACTAGATGTAATGTGGAAAGAGTAGGCTGCCCCAACAGCACAGGGTATATCAGGAGATGATGTGTTAGTGAGGACAGGGCTGATTACATGATGTGAGGAGAGGAATGGGGCAGTAGGAAGCCACAGACTGAGAGTTATATAGTGGGAGGAGCAGGGTCACCAGCAGCACAGAGTATATCAGGAGATGAGTGATGTGTCAGTGAGGACAGGACTGCATGTGATGGGGCAGTGACATGATGTGAGGAGGGGAATGGGGGCAGTAGGAAGCCACAGACTGAGAGTTATATAGTGGGAGGAGCAGGGTCCCCAGCAGCACAGAGTATATCAGGAGATGAGTAATGTGTTAGTGAGGACAGGGCTGCATGTGACAGGGGCAGTGACATGATGTGAGGATGGGAATGGAGGCAGCAGGAAGCCACAGACTGAGAGTTATATAGTGGAAGGAGCAGGGACCCCAGCAGCACAGAGTATATCAGGAGATGAGTGATATGTCAGTGAGGGCAGGGCTGCATGTGACAGGGGCAGTGATATGATGTGAGGAGGGGAATGGAGGCAGCAGGAAGCCACAGACTGAGAGTTATATAGTGGGGAGAGCAGGGTCCCCAGCAGCACAGAGTATATCAGGAGATGAGGGATGTGTCAGTGAGGACAGGGCTGCATGTGACAGGGGCAGTGACATGATGTGAGGAGGGGAATGGAGGCAGCAGGAAGCCACAGACTGAGAGTTATATAGTGGGAGGAGCTGGGTCCCCAGCAGCACAGAGTATATAAGGAGATGAGTGATGTGTCAGTGAGGACAGGGCTGCATGTGACAGGGGCAGTGACATGATGTGAGGAGTGGAATGGAGGCAGCAGGAAGCCACAGACTGTGAGTTATATAGTGGGAGGAGCAGGGTCCCCAGCAGCACAGAGTATATCAGGAGATGAGAGATGTGTCAGTGAGGACAGGGCTGCATGTGACAGGGGCAGTGACATGATGTGAGGAGGGGAATGGGGGCAGCAGAAAGCCACAGACTGAGAGTTATATAGTGGGAGGAGCAGGGTCCCCCAGCAGCACAGAGTATATCAGGAGATGAGTGATGTGTCAGTGAGGACAGGGCTGTATGTGACAGGGGCAGTGACATGATGTGAGGAGGAGAATGGAGGCAGCAGTAAGCCACGGACTGAGAGTTATATAGTGGGAGGAGCAGGGACCCCAGCAGCACAGAGTATATCAGGAGATGAGTGATATGTCAGTGAGGGCAGGGCTGCATGTGACAGGGGCAGTGACATGATGTGAGGAGGGGAATGGAGGCAGCAGGAAGCCACAGACTGAGAGTTATATAATGGGAGGAGCAGGGTCCCCAGCAGCACAGAGTATATCAGGAGATGAGTGATGTGTCAGTGAGGACAGGGCTGCATGTGACAGGGGCAGTGACATGATGTGAGGAGGGGAATGGAGGCAGCAGGAAGCCACAGACTGAGAGATATATAGTGGGATGAGCAGGGTCCCCAGCAGCACAGAGTATATCAGGAGATGAGTGATGTGTCAGTGAGGACAGGGCTGCATGTGACAGGGGCAGTGACATGATGTGAGGAGGGGAATGGGGGCAGCAGGAAGCCACAGACTGAGAGTTATATAGTGGGAGGAGCAGGGTCCCCCAGCAGCACAGAGTATATCAGGAGATGAGAGATGTGTTAGTGGGGACATGGTTGGATGTGAGGAGCAGAATGGTGGTAACAGGAAGCCACAGACAGGGTATAGTATGGGGGTATGATGAGTTGTGTCTCCAGGAGGGGAGGGAATACAGGTCGTTGGTCCTCATGGTCCATTTTGTGTACAACTAATTATTTTAGTTCTAGCCTATGTTCATTGCTTCTTAATGCATGAAATGATCTCCTAAGGCTTATATGATTAAATCATGTATTATAACAATCCACATTCTAGATGACCCTGCCTTGAGCATCTTCCCGCAGGATCCCATATACAGTATGTCCTGGGTGTAAATTGTCTGAGATCACCAGATTGTTGTCTCTCAACAACGTGCATGCTCTGTATCCTGGAAGCTATAGACCGCTATGTGATAGTGTAGTCTGCCATACGCTGTGTACACTGAGGCAGTGGGGGCTGCTGTCCCCTGTGTGATTGTAGTCACTCTAGTCTCAGTCACTTTGGTCTAGATTATTTCATTGCAGCATTTATATGCAGTTTCTAGCGGACCTGATGTTTTCTTGCCGGTTTTATATAGAGACTCTTTACAGTAGGTTCTGTTATATTTGCAGACTTACGGCCACATCACCCTCTTCAATGCTGCTACATGTGAACCACACACTGAATGGGGTGAGCATTGTAGGGTTTTGGGAGGGCTGTAGAGGGAAGTTTGCACCTGAGCGAGGCTCCGTAGCCCAGTCTCTTCATGTTCCATATACCCGGCATGGCCGAACTGTCCATCGTTACATAAAACTAGTGAGGCCGGACACCTCTTTCTGGAATGCTGGAGGAATTTCACACACCGCTTAGAAGCAAATCACCGTGAAACGAGGCCGGAATGGGTGACTATAACTTCACCATTAGGGATCAGTGACCCAATAGAAGCTTCCTTCCTCTCCCAATTCAGACGCCACTCTCCTGATTTCAGATGGTGCAGCATTGTTACCCAAATTATTGGAATTGCGGCAACATACTCTACGCCAACAAATGTATCATCCCAGCATTCTCTTCCTCAGCAATGACACACGGGCGGTGTCCGTTACAGCGTACATCACAGCTTTGTTACATCGTACATGCTTTATATGGCTATATAGATTACAGCATTATTTTACTTTTTGTTTTCCCAGCATCTAATCATAAGTTGCTGCCACTTGAATTGTTCAGTCATAAACCTGTAGATGAAAGCTGTTGTCCCCAGTCCTGGCTCCTCGCTGACATTGATCTCTGCGAGACGCAATCGCCCCGCTCCGTATAGTGCTGTGAATTCTATCCGCTTCTCCATTCACGCTGAAACTGCTGTTTATCTAGTGGGTGATAAAATACAAAATCAATGGGGCGGTGTGGTTATCGTCTATCCAATTATAGTGCACTTACTCTGTGTGAGTGCGCAAAGAATAAGGGAATAAATATTCTATGTAGGCCCGGGCTCCATGCAAATTGCTCGCTGCCTCGGGTCTGCATACTCTGTTACTCTGCAGGAGAACGGCCATCGCCCGGATAATGGACGCTAATAACCGTGATCCGTCCGGCAGCTTAAACTGCCCATTAACATCTAATTCCGGGACATTCACATTCACCGCCGTTTCCAGTGGGGATCCTCACTCGTAGAGAAATCAAGGACACTGTAATAATATAAAACGCCTTCATTGTGGCCAGTGTTCAAGTCACACGTGGTGGGATCCATCAGTGGCCCGCAGACCCGCCTACACTGGTACTATACAACAGACTATACATTGGGGCAGATGTATTAATTAATCTTTAACAAGAGATAAATGCAAGGGTGATTGACCTGCCAACTGCCATGTTACAGGCTGTGTTTGAAAAAAGTCAGTAAGGAGCTGATTGGCTGAACGTTTATCTCTCTTTATCACCCTGGCATTTATCTCTTGTTAAGGCTTAATACATCTGCCCCATAGTGTGTTAAGGATGTTTTTGTAAAGTGACCGGTTCTCAATTGATGGGGTATGGTACAGTGGGGCAGATGTATTAAGCCTTAACAAGAGATACATGCAAGGGTGATAAAGAGAGATAAACGTCCAGCCAATCAGCTCCTTGCTGACTTTTTCAAACACAGCCTGTAACATGGCAGTTAGCAGGTGATTGGCTGGAGAATTATCTCTCCTTATCACCCTGGCATTTATCTCTTGTTAAGGCTTAGTACATCTGCCCCCAATGTGTCAACACTCACAATATTCACATTTGATATTGTTGAGTGACATGTCAGCATCCAATGTTGATGCTGACATAATGTCAATATTGGGAATATTGATAGGATGTCGACAACATAATTTTCCGCTCTATTTTCCGCTGAGCTTAACCTAAACTCTAATTACAGCCTACTGTGTTTGTAATCTAGCTTTAACCCTGAAATCGGGTGTTGACTTTGTAGCTGTCAACATTGAATAGTCATTATGTCATTTTGTCAACGTCGACATTATAATTTGTCATGCCAGTGTCATTGTCAGTTGTCATTATGTCAGCGTCAACAATTTGTAAAAACTGACCTATTATACATATTGGTATTCAGATCATGTCGACAGCATGACGGTTGACGGCGTTCACACAGGACGTTTGGAGGTAATGTCCTCTTCAAGCACTCCTGAGACAGCCAATCAAGAGCCTTTTAGGCCTGTAGCTGACCTGGGTCAACCCTTTCACATTGATCTGGGACCCGGGTTGTGCCAGCTTGAGCTGGGTTCTCAGCTCTTGGTGAAAGGACAATTAGTCAGTTATTCGGCCTTTATCCTCCAGCTTCTGCAGTGTTCTTTTGATATGAATATGTAGAAGTCATTGATGCCAGTTGCTTTGAGATGAGCTTAAATCTAGTGGCTCTTTTTGGAACATGGCAACAACAGTCCTTCCGTTTGGGTCGCTGTGGATCTGTTAGCGGGTTGTCATATTGGAAAGTCATATTGTTGCCTGTTATGTAAATGAAAGTCTGTGGCAGTAAACAAGTGACACAATGCACAATGGAGGGGTCCTGTTCTAGTGGGAGGCTGTAACTGCTGGCGCTCCACAAACTGTCCATATAACCACATTCCGTCCACATTCTGAGGAAAGGGCCTGGTATGAGACATCTACACGTTAGGCGGTTGTTAGAGAGACCATGGGCTTACGGTGCAGTTGTGTGTTCTGCAAACCAAGACCGAATTCTAAGAAGATCTCCATAGATCAAGAGGCCAGGAGAGCGATGTATGTATTTGTGTCACTTTGTCATAGCGCCCCCAACAGGCCATGTACTGAGGGAGCAGGAGGGGTAAAGGAACACCTGGCAGTCGTCGTAAACTCTCATCGGTGTTTTGTTGACTATTTTTTGTCTTCATTAAGACGACTATAGGTTTTGTTGGTCTTCTGCTCAGTGTTGGAATAGGTTGACCACTATTGGCTGACAGGAAATAGGTCGACACATAAAGAAGATTGACAGGAAATTGGCAAACACAGGAAAATGTTGACATTCGTTTTTCATGTTTTTTTCACGATCCACGTGGGCATAGAGTTGGTTTTTATCAACCTAGCGAGGCACCGTTATACACTTATCTGCTGTCTATGTCAGCAGATGTCGACACAGACAACAAAAAAAGGGGTAAAAATCCCGCCGACCTTTTCCTGCATCTTTTTCACGTCAACCTTTTGTCATTGACACCTGTTGACTTCCTCATGTGTCGATCTATTGCCTGTCGACTGCATTACTGTTGACCTAATGATCCACACACATGTGAACTGGGGTATCCGTGTGGCCCAATGTGAATGGGGGGCACTGCAGTGTGTATACTACAGTTCTGAAAGCCGTTTTACGGTATACTTTTTCCAATAAAAATGTCATATTTACAATTTTAGTTAATTAGTTGCCTTAAGGTCCCTTAAATCTTAATTTGGCTCCACTAGTAGTCTCAGCTTCTCTGTTGTTATAACAGGTATCAGGCCTGAGAGTGCTGCAATGCTGTGTATTGTGTAATATCTGATTGGTTGGTTGAGCACCTGTCCTTCAGCGTGACCTTGTAATTGTCAGGTCAAAGTCAGGGTGCAGGTGCCTGAACCAGCTCCATCCCCATGGGAATTGCAGGCAGATAATATGACGATGGATGCACACTGCGTCCTCTGTCAGAATCCGGCTTCTGCCAGTAGTGAGCAATGAGCCTGGTTCTCAGCGTGTGCGCCCGCTTTATGGCGGCATATGGAATACCACGCCGCAGCTCCAGGATTTATAACGCTCTCGCTGATGCGCAGTTTCGATCTAACGCACACCTCCGTTCTGCAGTAATGTCTGCACAGTGACTTATGAGCCTTTAGTTACGGTAACACTGCAGAAAATTCGGTGTAATAAAATGTGTGTATATGTTTTTTTAATACACGTAATAAAAGGGAAGTGTTTTATTTGCACAATTCAGTTTGGCTTTTCTGTAGGTCAATCATTGTATTGTTTGGGGACAGCGATTCCTAAAAAATATTGATTTTAGTTCCGCAAACGCTTGTTCTGTAAAGAACTCACCGGTGTAATACAGGTCAATGATGGCAGTGATTGTATTCAAATGGGATAGAACACATTGCAGCAGTAACTACTCATATGGGTGTATATAGAAATATAAAGCCAAATGATATGTTACTAATCCAGCCCTCCTGCCCTGGAGATCAGACATGCCTCTGTCCAGGACATTACAGTTTCCCCTGCACACGAGGTGAGAGGTGTGTGGCTGACAGAGATGGTGGCGCAGTACGGTTACAGTTAATAAGTGACATCTCTTCTCTCCAGCACATCCGGGATTTGTGACCTAACATTATTTGTCCCCAGAACTGACTAACAGATTGCGATTGTCATTCCGTATCTCGCTCTGTCCGGCTTCTGGTCTCTTGTCCTGATTTCACATCACTCTAGGGTACCGGTTTCTTTTTAGTTCCTTTCTCCTGCAATGCTTACATATATTTATTGAATTTAGCTAATAACTGCAGGATACCACATTCCTTATTTTTATAATGGTTTTTAGTCTCTTTCGCTCGATCCCCTGATAACTAATGAATCCCTTTTTTTTTTTTTTCAGGAGAAGGATCTTTTGGATCCCTTTCCAATAGCTTAGGCTGGCATATGAGTGGCCTGGTAGCCAGAGGTGTGCAGGAGGCGCCTGGGCTGCTACCGGCTGTAACGTGACAACTGTCACTTTTACTATTTGCTCTGTGCTCGGAGAGTCACTGTCCTGGCATCTGAATGAATTCCTTATTGAGGATATAAGCTACATTTGGTTTTCAGTCCTCCTGGTAGTATTAGTATTTATGCCCCACGTCGGAAAAGATGGATGAGAAGTGGAAGGAACTGAAGTGTTCTCTAATATTGCTATTTCCACTGGTTGCCATAGATTGGGAAATAATCAGTGGAAAGTACTATTGCAGGGGTCAACAAACTGGTCCTTGAGATTTATCAACAATCTTCGTTTCCCAGACCACCCAGCTGGTGCCCAGGTTTAGTCATTACTGTCACTTTCCCCAGATCACCTAGCTGTTGCACAGGTGTAGTCATTACTGTCACTTTCCCCAGACCACCTAGCTGTTGCACAGGTGTAGTCATTACTGTCACTTTCCCCAGATCACCTAGCTGGTGCACAGGTGTAGTCATTACTGTCACATTCCCCAGATCACCTAGCTGGTGCACAGGTGTAGTCATTACTGTCACATTCCCCAGACCACCTAGCTGTTGCACAGGTGTAGTCATTACTGTCACTTTCCCCAGACCACCTAGCTGTTGCACAGGTGTAGTCATTACTGTCACTTTCCCCAGACCACCCAGCTGTTGCACAGGTGTAGTCATTACTGTCACATTCCCCAGCCCACCTAGCTGGTGCACAGGTGTAGTCATTACTGTCACTTTCCCCAGACCACCCAGCTGTTGCACAGGTGTAGTCATTACTGTCACTTTCCCCAGATCACCTAGCTGTTGCACAGGTGTAGTCATTACTGTCACTTTCCCCAGACCACCTAGCTGTTGCACAGGTGTAGTCATTACTGTCACTTTCCCCAGACCACCCAGCTGTTGCACAGGTGTAGTCATTACTGTCACATTCCCCAGCCCACCTAGCTGGTGCACAGGTGTAGTCATTACTGTCACATTCCCCAGCCCACCTAGCTGTTGCACAGGTGTAGTCATTACTGTCACTTTCCCCAGACCACCCAGCTGTTGCACAGGTGTAGTCATTACTGTCACTTTCCCCAGACCACCTAGCTGGTGCACAGGTGCAGTCATTACTGTCACATTCCCCAGACCACCTAGCTGGTGCACAGGTGTAGTCATTACTGTCACATTCCCCAGCCCACCTAGCTGTTGCACAGGTGTAGTCATTACTGTCACTTTCCCCAGACCACCCAGCTGTTGCACAGGTGTAGTCATTACTGTCACTTTCCCCAGATCACCTAGCTGGTGCACAGGTGCAGTCATTACTGTCACATTCCCCAGATCACCTAGCTGTTGCACAGGTGTAGTCATTACTGTCACTTTCCCCAGACCACCCAGCTGTTGCACAGGTGTAGTCATTACTGTCACATTCCCCAGCCCACCTAGCTGGTGCACAGGTGTAGTCATTACTGTCACATTCCCCAGCCCACCTAGCTGTTGCACAGGTGTAGTCATTACTGTCACTTTCCCCAGACCACCCAGCTGTTGCACAGGTGTAGTCATTACTGTCACTTTCCCCAGACCACCCAGCTGTTGCACAGGTGTAGTCATTACTGTCACATTCCCCAGCCCACCTAGCTGGTGCACAGGTGTAGTCATTACTGTCACATTCCCCAGCCCACCTAGCTGGTGCACAGGTGTAGTCATTACTGTCACATTCCCCAGACCACCCAGCTGTTGCACAGGTGTAGTCATTACTGTCACTTTCCCCAGACCACCCAGCTGTTGCACAGGTGTAGTCATTACTGTCACATTCCCCAGCCCACCTAGCTGGTGCACAGGTGCAGTCATTACTGTCACATTCCCCAGATCACCTAGCTGGTGCACAGGTTTAGTCATTACTAACAGTCACATTCCCCAGCCCACCTAGCTGGTGCACAGGTGTAGTCATTACTAACTGTCACATTTCCCAGACCACCTAGCTGGTGCACAGGTGCAGTCATTACGAACTGTCACATTCCCCAGATCACCTAGCTGGTGTACAGGTGCAGTCATTACTAACTCACATTCCCCAGCCCACCTAGCTGTTGCACAGGTGTAGTCATTACGAACTGTCACATTTCCCAGACCACCTAGCTGGTGCACAGGTGTAGTCATTACTAACAGTCACATTCCCCAGCCCACCTAGCTGGTGCACAGGTGTAGCCATTACTAACTGTCACATTTTCAAACATGTGCTGCATTCATTCCTAACTGACACATCCTACAGATTCACAGGCAGCATGGAAAACATGGCCTGCTGGTAGATCTCAAGGACCGGTTTGGCCACCCCTGCAATATTGTATATCAATGTGATAGGCCTATTCATACATATCTGATGTTACGTAAGGGAGGTGGCCAGAATCTGTGCTATCTATATTGTCTGTCTGTGTGCAGGAATATATTTGGCATTATGCCTGCACCACCTAATCCTGGGTGATGGATAATCTCGGTTGTGACCGTATTACTGTATCCAGCATCGATGTGAGAGGTTGGGTCGGCCTGCGATGGCGTATACGCGTTATTAGTGGTGGTCTAGGTCTCTGCCCCGGAAATATGAGGCATCGTCACTGTGCGGATATAAAATAATGAAGATAATACTGCGCCGTGGGTGTATAATAACCTGGTAGAAGCTGGGTGTATGCCAGGAGTCACCCCCCCCCCCCTCCTCTCAGCCTTACCGTCGGCATGAATACAATAGAGTGCTGCACGCTGGGCTTTGTGACGCGCAGGCAATCAGCGTCGTGTAGGAGGAATAAAACATAATTTTCCTTTTTTTTCCCATTTAATTTGCATTAAAGTAAGAGCTTTTGTCATAATTGCACAACCGGATCAGTTCATATGAAGATATTATTTTATTCTACTTTTAAAAAGGAACGTTTGTATTTCTACAGTTGGTACATAGCAGCCGTTCCTCCGCAGACTCAGAGAGTGATTGACAGGGGCTGTACCCATTGTACATTACACAGTTCTGCGCTCTCTGAATATCAATCCGTAGGGACCTGAACTGAAATGGATTTTACTCCCTCTGTCTTGAGTATCTATTCTCCGGCGTCTTCGAGATGCTTGTACCCTACTTGGTGTAAGTCCATTGACATGTGTAAGTACATTAGTAAGTACCATAGTTATGGAGTGATATAACATACAGAGCGGACATCGCTAGCGGAGTCTTCTGTGACCCTCTAGGTAAGCGTTCCTTAAAGGGTTATGTTTTTGTTGACTAGCAGCCACCAAAAAGATTTGAAAGATATCCGTTTACAAAACCGGTTGCTGATGGGTGCCCCAAATATTAAGCATTTCCTGAATCTATTGGAGAATACCTGCTGTTATGCCCCATTTTCAATCCTTGCGAAAGCAGCCCAGATTTTATGCCGAACACCAGAATGCAAAATGAAGCTATAATTATGGGGGCTAGGTTCCAATAATGAATAAATAAATAGGCCCCAAAAGGCTCAGCAGTTTGTCGCTTTATAATTTGCATACCAACTATTACTGCTATACCTGACTATCACAGCTTGATAAATAGACCTGCACCATGTCTCCATCCTACCAGTGCATCACTACCGTGTCGTGTAAAACATGACTCTCTGGTCTCCTTACAGAGCGCTAATGAAACGCGTTGCAGGATCGATTGTTATATGTGTGAAATGTTCTCCAGACTAGTTCCCAATAACCGATCCATCTTGTGCAGCTCTGAGCAGCTGGAGTGACAGTGACTGTAAATCTAGTACAGCCTCAGTTATATGTTACATGCAGGGAAAGGTTCTGAATGTTTTGTAGAAGATTGGCACGTGTTGGAGCAGCGCTGTGACGGGGGAGAATGTTTTGCTGACTGGAGATCCATAGAATATTTTTGGATTTCAGTAAAGACTGTCTTTGCTCCTGTATGTTCTGTGTGTGTGTGTGTGTGTGTGTGTGTGTGTGTGTGTGTGTGTGTGTGCGCCCATCACTATGTTTGGCAGATTCATTTTTGGTAATAAAGATTATATAGGGGGAATCTGTACACCCTATTCTAAACAAATGAAGAGGTGCTACCATTCTGAGACTTGTAGTGCCACACAGGAAAAAAGATAAAATACAAACGCACACTGTAACACTAAAACCTTAACAATCAGAACAATTATAATACACTTGGAATGAAATTGAGGTGCTTAGCATAATTGCTTCAGCCAAAATTATAGGTCCACCTACTATGGCCAGGTGACCTCATCAGGTGGGTCCCTAACATTCCAAAGGTCCAAGTCCAGAGCAAAGGGCCCTCGGGCCAGGAAAACACGACCACCACATGGCAACACACTAGTAAGAAGCAGCAGATAGGTTAGGTGTTACATTAATAAGAAGTTTCACTGAGCCAAAAGCTGAACAATTAATCATTATCTGTGTTGCAGTGATATATATTTTCAATACACTTTGTCCATATGTCAAGAAGCTTTCATATTCCCTCATTAAAAAATGTATCAGGCTGAGCTGCAAGCCGCAAGTGCACCAAGTGTCCGGCTCCTTCTTCATGGCTGACACTTGTGCGACCTTCTTTGAACTTCTTACGCACAAAGTCTTCGATACATATTGGCACCAGACACAGCCACAGACCACAAAACAACGAGTTACAGCACACTGCTCTTCTTTCGTGCACATCACAAGTGGGGCAGACATTTTTGCTTGCACTGCAGTCACAAACCTGCACAGCAGTGACTGGCGAGACATCGACCTAGAATGGAAAGTGTTCATAAGACTGTGCGGCCAACAGAAGTTTTAATATAATCAGAGTGCGGATCATTTTTGAAAGAGACAGATAATATATTATTGAGATAACGTGTGTGGTAATAGCTGTGGCAACTGTGTAACTGTAAACTACTTTTGATATGTTCCTTCTAGAACACCCACGTGCAGCCTGTTATGTTGGCGCAGCCATTCGATTCCCATTTTTCTTTAAATAAAAAAAACAAAAAACGTATTCATTTATTTTTACCCAGCCCAGCTATTGGTGAGCATAGGGTGCACGGAGATGGCCTGTCCCCCCGGTCACTGCTCCTTCCTGTGTGCAGTGTGACTTTGTCGTTGTGTTTCTTTAATGCATGAAATCGCTGCAGGAACGGATGTTCCTCGCAGACAGACGGCGGCGGCGCTCCAAGACGAATTATCCCGTTGTTATTTACAGTAATTGAATACTTAATTCTGTTAAGATTGTAGAAATGAGATTTAGCTGGGTACAACAAATGAATTGTAATGTGATGTTCTCCATTACGGTCTGCAATATTCCAGCATTCAGCCAGAATAAATCTCATTGGAAGTGAATAAAAGTGGCTGTTTATCGCTGACATGTCTCGCCGAGTGACCCGTGCAGATTATTTTGCTGCCTAGACACTTGTTTGAAGGACCGCTGTACATAAAATGCAGAACGGGATGTATAAAACGGTCACAGATCAGGGTGGAAGCTTTCCTCCGCCCTGGAATCAATGCTGTCTAGATCCACAGTCACGCGGTCGACCACTAATGGGTGAATGCGTCTAGTCAGACGCCTAAAAAAAGTCGACAGTAACAGAATATCGACGCAAGATAAAGGTCGACGCGTTTTTATTTCATGTTTTTATATGGACACCATGTAATTATATCACGTTCCTGGAGAGTGCAGCTTCGGGTACGTACGCTCTGTACGCTGTATTATTCTCTATGTCCACTGGGATGCTACAGTATGAACATGTTTTAAGAGAAAAATTCATGAACGACTTGTGTCGTCACTGTCGACCACGTTCCCGTCGACCTTTAGCTTGTGTCGATCTTCTGTTACTGCCGATCTAGTGGTGGACCGCGTGACTGTCGCTCTGTCGACTGCATTTGGTTTTCCTCATATACCAACGTTGCACTAAACTTCAGCAACCAGTTGCGTGCTTGCTTTTATTTTCTAACATGCACGATAGAGATAAATGGTGACTGGTGATTGGTTGCCGTGGTTTCAGGACAGTTCTTGTAACTGAGGCCTATAGAGTATTATGCATTTGGTATAATGCGAGGCTGATCCAACAAGTAAGGTAACAAGACCTCTCACGTGTGTAATGTTCATTCTAATTGCCCCTCACGTCCGTTAATCTGGGGGGGGAGGGTTAGGGTCAGGCTACTGGAAGGGGGGTCAGTGTTAGGAGAGGGTAAGTATACTTAGCTGAGCTGGAATGGGATCATTGGGTCGACCTAATGATGTCTAGGTTGACATGGCTCAGCGTCGGAAGTTGTCTAGGTCGACAGTCAAAAATCTTTGGACTGTCGGCCTTGTGCCAGGTCGATCTAGAACCGTAATCTTTAGATCGACCGTAACCCGCTGAGCTTGGTCGGGATTCCCTACTCCGGGATGCTGGCATCTGTATTCTGTCATAACCGACACAGAAGAGAGGATGTGATGGGGAGAGAAGAGCTGACAATCTAGGAGGCGCACACAGGTGAACAGTAGGAATCTCAGGGGTATTCGTACGGATCAGATGCTGTCTGCCTGTTGTCACTTAGCAGGCCCTCAATGCCTGGATCATGTGGTTTCCCGCCAGGTTTGTTATTCACAAGTGCTTCAGGTTCATCCGGGGTCTGGATGCATTAGTCAGTCCGGGTTTATCCAGCAGCGCTGGCGGCGTATATTGTCAATATTCCCACACAGAAGACGTCATCTCGCTGCAGTGGGCTCCAGTCTTACAGCTCCGTCACCCCGCACAGACACCCAGCGCTTGCCATTAGCTGTAATGAGGTTTTAATCTTAATGTGTAACGAATAAAAGGAAGATGACAGCACATTTAGCACCTAGCAGCGTCGCAACCCCCCCCCCCCCCCCCCCCCCCCTGTCTGGGAGCAGATGTTCTCCTCTAGATTGTTTTTTGCAATCACATAGAACAAATGTCTCCAGAAGTGGAAACCTGTCTTCCTGCAGCGTCTGTGATGAGATTTATCCCCTGGTCCCTGTATGATCTGTGGCAGATCTTCCTCACAGGTCCCCACATGGACGTGGGTGCTCCCCAACCTCTGTCCTTCCTGTCTCTGCCCTCACTGAAGGACACTGCAGTCAGACTCTGGCTGATAACAGAGAGAACTAGCGTGCATAGAAGTTATAAGTGCATGTTCAAATGAGAAGCTCTTTAAGATGATGTTTACGGGTCAGGAATTATGACCGTCCTCTGGAAGAACCCATATTTTCTATTAAACTGTCTCTTTTTAGCACAAGACCAATCGATGGCCGTAATTTATACCAGGATTGCTGCACGTCAATATTTCATCTATCTTTTAGCGATCTATTTGCCGTCAGCTGTTTTCTATCGACTTGTTTTATATCTCTCTTCAGGCCAGAGAGCAATAAATAATAATCTCCGTCCTCACATGACAAATACTTATCTATCTCCTGACATTCCGAGATGGAACCTCACCCCTCAGTGTTCCCTCTGCAGGACATAGCACTTAGGGGCGGCTAGTTGGAGCTAGCTGGATGCTTAAGGACCAATTCCTTAGGGGCCTGTTCATTATCGCTAATAGGCTTGTTACACATCCCGATCTTGGTAAGATGTAATACACTATGGACCTGATTCGTATACTCGCAGCCTAACACCGCTGAACACCCCCCCCCCCCCCTGCCGAATCGCCTCACTAGCATGTGTACTCGAACACATCCCCTCACAAGCGCCAAATGTAGCAGGGCATGCTGGGATGTTAGTTCAACAACGGCTGGAGGGCCGAAGGTTCCCCACCCCTGCTCTAGAAGGGTCAGGATAAATGATAATTAGAAATTGATTGGTTGCTAGGGGCGACATCTCACATTTTTAAGAACTCACACCTTGGTAAATCTACCTTAGTTGCCCTGGTGTTTTCATTGCTGTGGTGTGGCACTGGGGTCATCAGGGTGATACCAACCAGTGCCCCATTGTGTGAGTTTATATGTTCTCCCTATGTGTGGTGTGCGCTTCCTCTCCCAACTATTCAGTTATCTGGCTACACCTGTTAGGGATTTTAGAATGTAAGCTCCAATGGGGCAGAGACTGACGTGAATGACTGATATAGCCGCTTCACATTGCGGCTTAGATTGTAGGCGAGGAGGACTGCCGTATACTGTGCCGATGATATCGGTATGACATGCAATGTACAGAGTTTTGTGTACACACCATACATGACGGACTATGGGGCTGATTTTGGTGCACTCACAAAAGCAAACTCCTTCTTTAATGGACAAACCCATGCTGTATTGCAGGTGGGGCAGATGTAACATGTGCAGAGAGTTAGATTTGGGTGGGGTTTGAACTGATATCTATATTGCAGTGTAAAAATAAAGCAGCCAGTATTTACTCTGCACAGAAACAAAATAGGTACTTGTGACTTATCTGGGTGCCCGATGTTGAAATTGTATGCCAGTACCCTAAGCATGCGATTTGACGCGATTTGACACGATTTCCCTTGAAGAGAAAATCGCGTTGCATTGTATGCTATTGTATTGCATGTGATGCGATTTGATGCGATTTTAATATGTACAGGCACCCAGATGCCTGTTTTGAAATGGCCCCCCAGACCCCATTTTTAATTGTATACCCACCCTGATGGCTAAATGACCCCCATTGTTAAAGCCACCCCACTATCAACGCCAACCCGAAGCGTGGCGAGCGGCAGCGGTACGCGTCCTCCGACCTTTTCATACCCCCACTATCCACGTCGGCGTGGAGTTGATCTTATATAGTGTGGCGAGTGCAGCTGGATACCTTCACAGCTATACGCGTCCCCTCGCGGGCTTCACAGGTATCCGCGTCCCCTCGCGGGGCTCGCTGCGCTCGCCACGCTTCGGGCTCGGTGGCTCGCTGCGCTCGCCACACTATATAAGTTCAACTCCACGCCGACATGGATAGTGGGGGTATTAAAAGGTCGGAGGGCGCGTACCGCCACCCCTCGCGGGCTTGCTGCGCTCGCCACGCTTCAGGTTGGCATTGATAGTGGGGTGGCGTTAACAATGGGGGGCATTTAGCCATCAGGGTGGGTATACAATTAAAAATGGGGTCTGGGGGGCCATTTCACATATGAAACAGGCATCTGGGTGCCTTCACATATTAAAATCGCATCGCATGCAATCTGATTGTATGCGATGCGATTTGACACGATTTTTAGGTGCAATGAAGAAAATCGGGCGCCCAGATAAGTCACAAGTACCACAAAATAACTCACCCAAATATAACTCTCTCTGCACGTTACATCTGCCCCACCTGCAGTGCAGCATGGTTTTGTCCATTAAAGGCGTTTGCGCTTGTGAGTGAACCAGAATCGGGCCCCATGAGTGCTTCTGTGTGAATATTACTGTACAATGCAAGGTCTCATCTGTTGGATTTTCCATGGAATGTCTGGATGCCTCTTGTTGTTGTTTCTTCTGTTTGATAATGCGGAATGTGAACGTGTACCGTGGATCGGAGGTAAAGGGAACCTAATCGGCCTGCTTAATGGGATTAGCTCCTCTCAGCCGGCTGGTCCTGTACTCGCTGTGCGTCTTACCTCTGCTGTTTTCCTGTACAGACTCCTGTTACGTTCTGGATAACCCATGGCTCGCCGTGGAACCTTGTGTGAGACTTCTCCAGGTCCAGTAGACAAATATGTCTCTGGGATTGTTTGTCATTAATGTCATTTACCAGCACAGAATTCATCGCGCCGCAAGATTTATATAATGCATAAATCCTATTGGTGGTCAATTCTGACTTTCCCTGTAGGGTCATCTCATAATCTATTGGATTCCGAACCCGGCTACCCCATTTTGCTATTCCCGTTATGTTTTGTTATTTTGTACTGTTCATTATCAGATGATGTGCATTCAGCATCGGAATTACACAAAGACATTACCTGCTTTCCTACCGTGTCTTTAGAACGCCGTGCAACATTCAGAGGCAGATTTAGACTAATGGGACCCTAGGAAAGATACCGGTTTGGGACCCTCCTTGCTCAAACAAGCCATAGCACTATATTTCTGACACTGATTGCAGGCGGCATGGACAGAGAACCTTGGCGCGTGCACAGTCTACCAGTAAATTCTCCGCTGCGTGACCATCGGCATTGCGTACAAATCTGAATCAGGCTCTAGGTGTTTTGGAAGTAGCCGTTATACCTGGGTCACATGTACAGTAACCAGGCGGCCCACATACAACGGATGGGACCATTCTGTGTGACATATACAGTAACCAGGCGGCCCACATACAGCGGATGGGACCATTCTGTGTGACATGTACAGTAACTGGACAGCCCACATACAGCGGATGAGACCGTTCTGTGTGACATGTACAGTAACCGGACGGCCCACATACAGCGGATGGGACCATTCTGTGTGACATATACAGTAACCAGGCGGCCCACATACAGCGGATGAGACCATTCTGTGTGACATGTACAGTAACCGGACGGCCCACATACAGCGGATGGGACCATTCTGTGTGACATATACAGTAACCAGGCGGCCCACATACAGCGGATGGGACCATTCTGTGTGACATGTACAGTAACCAGGCGGCCCACATACAGCGGATGGGACCATTCTGTGTGACATATACAGTAACCAGGCGGCCCACATACAGCGGATGGGACCATTCTGTGTGACATATACAGTAACCAGGCGGCCCACATACAGCGGATGGGACCATTCTGTGTGACATGTACAGTAACTGGACAGCCCACATACAGCGGATGAGACCGTTCTGTGTGACATGTACAGTAACCGGACGGCCCACATACAGCGGATGGGACCATTCTGTGTGACATATACAGTAACCAGGCGGCCCACATACAGCGGATGAGACCATTCTGTGTGACATGTACAGTAACCGGACGGCCCACATACAGCGGATGGGACCATTCTGTGTGACATATACAGTAACCAGGCGGCCCACATACAGCGGATGGGACCATTCTGTGTGACATGTACAGTAACCAGGCGGCCCACATACAGCGGATGGGACCATTCTGTGTGACATGTACAGTAACCAGGCGGCCCACATACAGCGGATGGGACCATTCTGTGTGACATGTACAGTAACCGGACGGCCCACATACAGCGGATGGGACCGTTCTGTGTGACATGTACAGTAACCGGACGGCCCACATACAGCGGATGGGACCGTTCTGTGTGACATGTACAGTAACCGGACGGCCCACATACAGCGGATGGGACCATTCTGTGTGACATGTACAGTAACCAGGCGGCCCACATACAGCGGATGGGACCATTCTGTGTGACATGTACAGTAACCGGACGGCCCACATACAGCGGATGGGACCATTCTGTGTGACATGTACAGTAACCGGACGGCCCACATACAGCGGATGGGACCGTTCTGTGTGACATGTACAGTAACCGGACGGCCCACATACAGCGGATGGGACCATTCTGTGTGACATATACAGTAACCAGGCGGCCCACATACAGCGGATGAGACCATTCTGTGTGACATGTACAGTAACCGGACGGCCCACATACAGCGGATGGGACCATTCTGTGTGACATATACAGTAACCAGGCGGCCCACATACAGCGGATGGGACCATTCTGTGTGACATGTACAGTAACCAGGCGGCCCACATACAGCGGATGGGACCATTCTGTGTGACATGTACAGTAACCAGGCGGCCCACATACAGCGGATGGGACCATTCTGTGTGACATGTACAGTAACCGGACGGCCCACATACAGCGGATGGGACCGTTCTGTGTGACATGTACAGTAACCGGACGGCCCACATACAGCGGATGGGACCATTCTGTGTGACATGTACAGTAACCAGGCGGCCCACATACAGCGGATGGGACCATTCTGTGTGACATATACAGTAACCAGGCGGCCCACATACAGCGGATGGGACCATTCTGTGTGACATGTACAGTAACCAGGCGGCCCACATACAGCGGATGGGACCATTCTGTGTGACATAAACAGTAACCAGGCGGCCCACATACAGCGGATGGGACCATTCTGTGTGACATGTACAGTAACCAGGCGGCCCACATACAGCGGATGGGACCATTCTGTGTGACATGTACAGTAACCGGACGGCCCACATACAGCGGATGGGACCGTTCTGTGTGACATGTACAGTAACCGGACGGCCCACATACAGCGGATGGGACCGTTCTGTGTGACATGTACAGTAACCGGACGGCCCACATACAGCGGATGGGACCGTTCTGTGTGACATGTACAGTAACCAGGCGGCCCACATACAGCAGATGAGACCGTTCTGTGTGACATGTACAGTAACCGGACGGCCCACATACAGCAGATGAGACCGTTCTGTGTGACATGTACAGTAACCGGGCGGCCCACATACAGCGGATGGGACCGTTCTGTGACATGTACAGTAACCGGGCGGCCCACATACAGCGGATGGGATCGTTCTGTGTGACATGTACAGTAACCAGACGGCCCACATACAGCGGATGGGACCGTTCTGTGTGACATGTACAGTAACCAGACGGCCCACATACAGCGGATGGGACCATTCTGTGTGACATGTACAGTAACCTGACTGCTCACATACAGCGGATGGGACCATTCTGTGACACATGTACAGTAACCAGACGGCCCACATACAGCAGATGAGACCGTTCTGTGTGACATGTACAGTAACCGGACGGCCCACATACAGCAGATGAGACCGTTCTGTGTGACATGTACAGTAACCGGACGGCCCACATACAACGGATGGGACCATTCTGTGTGACATATACAGTAACCAGGCGGCCCACATACAGCGGATGGGACCATTCTGTGTGACATGTACAGTAACCGGACGGCCCACATACAGCGGATGAGACCATTCTGTGTGACATGTACAGTAACCGGACGGCCCACATACAGCGGATGGGACCATTCTGTGTGACATGTACAGTAACCGGACGGCCCACATACAGCGGATGGGACCATTCTGTGTGACATGTACAATAACCGGACGGCCCACATACAGCGGATGGGACCATTCTGTGTGACATGTACAGTAACCGGACGGCCCACATACAGCGGATGGGACCATTCTGTGTGACATGTACAGTAACCGGACGGCCCACATACAGCGGATGGGACCATTCTGTGACACATGTACAGTAACCAGACGGCCCACATACAGCGGATGGGACCATTCTGTGGGACATGTACAGTAACCAGGCGGCCCACATACAGCGGATGGGACCATTTTGTGTGACATGTACAGTAACCGGACGGCCCACATACAGCGGATGGGACCGTTCTGTGTCACATGTACAGTAACCGGACGGCCCACATACAGCGGATGGGACCGTTCTGTGTGACATGTACAGTAACCGGACGGCCCACATACAGCGGATGGGACCGTTCTGTGTCACATGTACAGTAACCGGACGGCACACATACAGCGGATGGGACCGTTCTGTGTGACATGTACAGTAACCGGACGGCAAACATCCAGCGGATGGGACCATTCTGTGTCATATGTACAGTAACCGGACGGCCCACATCCAGCGGATGGGACCGTTCTGTGTCATATGTACAGTAATCGGACGGCCCACATACAGCGGATGGGACCGTTCTGTGTGACACGTACAGTAACCGGACGGCCCACATACAGCGGATGGGACCGTTCTGTGTGACATGTACAGTAACCTGACTGCTCACATACAGCGGGTGGGACCGTTCTGTCTGACATGTACAGTAACCGGACGGCCCACATACAGCGGATGGGACCGTTCTGTGTGACATGTACAGTAACCGGGCGGCCCACATACAGCGGATGGGACCGTTCTGTGACATGTACAGTAACCGGGCGGCCCACATA
Source organism: Crinia signifera (assembly GCF_055691185.1). Classification (NCBI taxonomy): domain Eukaryota; kingdom Metazoa; phylum Chordata; class Amphibia; order Anura; family Myobatrachidae; genus Crinia; species Crinia signifera. The sequence continues at coordinate 125,190,055 of NC_139227.1, read as the reverse complement.
CAGCGGATGGGACCGTTCTGTGTGACATGTACAGTAACCAGGCGGCCCACATACAGCGGATGGGACCATTCTGTGACACATGTACAGTAACCAGACGGCCCACATACAGCGGATGGGACCATTCTGTGTGACATGTACAGTAACCTGACTGCTCACATACAGCGGATGGGACCATTCTGTGTGACATGTACAGTAACCGGACGGCCCACATACAGCGGATGGGACCGTTCTGTGTGACATGTACAGTAACCGGGCGGCCCACATACAGCGGATGGGACCGTTCTGTGTGACATGTATAGTAACCGGACGGCCCCCATACAGCGGATGAGACCGTTCTGTGTGACATGTACAGTAACCGGACGGCCCACATACAGCGGATGGGACCATTCTGTGTGACATGTACAGTAACCGGACGGCCCACATACAGCTGATGGGACCATTCTGTCAGTCCACACATTTTTTATCCCATCAAAGAACATCAAATGGACTTTGGGCACCCAGGAAGGTCCGTGTGATGTCATGATGTCACGCAATGCTCCGGGAACGTTTTGGACAGCCAAGGTATCTTTATGGGGCCCCATCGGACCTGCTGGTCCATAGGCAGGTTTGGTTAGGGTCGGCATGCATTAGAACAACCATTGAAAGTCGACATGCATCTAGGTCGACACCTCTGAAGTTCGACATGGGGATAGGTTGACTGAGTCCTTAAGTTGACATAGGGAAGGTAGACATGGGGTTTTTCGCTTTTTTGGTCCCAAATGTCAACACAGTCGACATGGACACCGTATAGTTGCACCGCATCCCCTCATGTGGCTCGCTGCGCTTGCTGTGCTTTGGGCACATTACCTCGATACACTCGGGCACTATTTTATTCTCTCACCTCACCCTAGTGGATGGTAGGGCATGAAATACCGCCTGTCGGCACATGGCTCAAAAAAAGGTGAAAAACCCCATGTCGACCTTTTCACTGTCGACCTAATGACCCTGTCAACCTAACCCCATGTCTACCTTCAGAGGTGTTGACCTTCATTCATGTCGATCTTGCTCTTGTCGACCTAGTGACCACATGCTGCCCTTTGTTGCGTTGTTCCATTGTCTGCCGTATACGTTTTGATGTTATTTCCCCTTTTCCTGGTGACATTGAACGGACCTCGCCTTCAGAGATCTGATTGTTTTCATGCCGTTGTTAATGACTACGAATCTGCTGTGTGCATGTAATTGTATCTCCTGCACAGACCAGAACTGTCATAGCCAAGGACATACACAATAAATCTTACTCGGGCTTCAGAATCCTTTGGGGTTGAAGTATTTCTTATCCATAGTTTTCAGTGTGAGGCAAACCCGCTGTGCCAGGTGGAAGCCAGGGAGCTTGGCATATTGATAAATCATTGCTAATCTGGTGTTCCTGACTGTGACATTAGCTGAGACGGGGCATAGATCGTCCTGACTGTGACATTAGCTGAGACGGGGCATAGATTGTCCTGACTGTGACATTAGCTGAGATTGGCACCAGGTGAACCAGAGTCGTGTCTGGGTTATTCCAGGTTGGATGTTTGTAAGTAATTCTCCTTGGATGGTGCTGGGATTTCACCAGTCTCTCCCGGCCTATCCCGCCTTTGCCGGAAAGGAAAGTGCTGCAGGTCTGGAGAGAATAAATACATTTTGTTATGTCATTTAGCTGCAGAGATTCCATTAATCCGCTTGGTAAAGGGCACTCTGATCGCACATAAATCCGCCTTTATTAGTAGCATGAGACAATCGCAGCTTGGTTCCGCCATCCACTTTTACACCCCGGCCTACAATTGTCTCAATAACGTAGAATTGTCCAGGTCACGCTCCGATAAAGCAGACGTCCTGCAGCGAGTATGAGTCGCCCGGGGACATTAGAGGCCGTTAGAGGAATGATGTCCTATGATTACACCCAGACACAATATTTCCAGTCACTGGCAGCGGAACTTATTGAAATTACTGTTCAGCGAAAACCAAAGAGGCAAAACTGCAGGAGGAGAAACGGGTTCTCCCAGTGGCGTAACTACAGAGGGTGCAGGGGATGCAACTGCTATGGGGCCCAGAACGTTCTAGTTACGCCCCTGGGTTCTCTGCTCTGCTCATTTGGATGGAACTCCCAAGATGTTGATGTTCATTATAAACATTTGCCCAAAGAGGTTGCCGATCGATTTGTGTCTCCTATGTAGAAGGTTTCGCAAGGAGAGTATATTTTACTGAGCGAGTACCTAGGCTATACTATATATTCCTACGCACTACTGGTAATAATTAAGTCATCCTCTGTCATTTGTCTTATGTACAGACTTGCATTACATTTCGTAATCCGAATGCGCAGTGGAATAATCACAGATAAATCAGACGGATGTTTATTTAATAAAAGCCGCTCGTCTGCTCATTTCATGTTGGTGTAACTCGCAGATCTCTCCCTGTATTGTGGCCTTATCCTTGTGTATAAATGCTGGGGGGGATGTTTATCTGATCCCAAGGCGGCCGATCTCCGTCTTCACTGTAAAAGCAAATTCTGCCTCAATCGATCTGTTTACCAGAAAGTCACAATAATATCGCTGTCTCCTACGCAGACTGAAAACCCCTTTTCTTGCTTTCAAAACATCAATAGCTAAAGATGGCTGGTTATAAAGCTGTCCAAGGACTTCATCATTCAGCTGCGATGAGTGATAATGGCGGCGTATCGGTTTCAGCGAGTTTCTCTTAATATCGCGCAATTTATTGTATTTCTCAGTCTGTAATCACATTGCAATGCAGTATGTGAATAAACCCCATATCCTTCACTGTTCGGGTACAGCGCAAATGAAAAATTACAGACCTATATAGACTGCGCAGATTCATAGATGAAATTTGGATTTGGCGATACACAGTCCTATCCGATTTGGCAGATTTAACAAGGAGTGATATTCTTATTATCCCACTTTAAAAATGATGAATGATGCTCCAGCCAATCATCTCCTAATTGTTATGTGTTTTGAAAAATGAGAGGAGCTGATTGGCAGGGGCCCCATCTAACATTCCGAACGAGTGATCACAAGTATATCACTTGATAAATCTGAGCCTTAGGGAAGAAGGGGGGGGGGATATACAATCCCGGATTACGGCTGTCGATCCCTCCTGGCCCATTTGCGGTTTGCCCGACAGCAAATCATCAGGCGGGATTCAATGTCCGCCTGCCGATCTGTGAAAAAGGGGCGTGTCTGCGTAAACGGCTGTGGATGTCGATCTACGGCTGGGGTCATGACATTCCACGGCCGTTATCGGCAGAACGGGCCAGACCGCTTTTAAAGTTAGGCTCGTTCTGCCGTGATCCCTCTTCAATGCTGTCGGAAAAGTCAGTATTGAATAGGGCCCTGCCACTATTTCCCCCGTTGGAAATAACGGCGGAGGATTGCATACCCCCCTAAGTTTGTATATAGCTGGAACATCCCACAAATTTACTCTGCGATAATGTTTGTATTCTACTGAGGCAGATTGTTTTGGAAATTGGATTTACCGATGGTAGACCTTCTAAGGACTCCACAATGGTTTTGTTTTTCTAACGTTAAAATTGGAGAAACGAGCTATAGTGCATATTTTACTTAGGGGTGTATTCAATTGATGCCAGATCCATTCAGAAATAATTTTGCCGGGAGCCGGCCCGGCGATGGAACATGTGAGTGCAGGGGGCAGTGGACAGGAGGACAGCGCCTTGAAAGCTGCTGCTGCTCACCCGGCACCATCCTCCCTGCCTCAATATGGTGTTTTTGCACGTCGGATTGGGATTGCCAGAAACATGGCCAAAACCTTTTGCTTTTTGGCTGTGTTTCTGTGAAAAGCAGGTGGATTAGCCGCTATTCCATCAATCCACCTGGTTTTCAGCAGGTCGGAACATTTCGACCTAATGAAAACAAAAAAACCCAGCTAGCATTGAATAGATTGGAACCCCTTCTGATCTATTCATGTTGAAAACTGCCATCTTTTCGGCAAGATGGCCGCTTTAACATCAATTCAATAATATTCCCCTTAATCTCCGGTATTCAGCAAAGGGTTAATGGAGAACATCACACAATTATCTTCTCCATTTAACCCCATCTTGCGCATCTCCGCACTGTATAGAGCGGACCATTGCTCTGTAACGGTTGATGCTGTTTAGCACGCATAAAATGTTAAAGTTCACAAAAAAAGATGGTTTTATAGTAACACCATTTCCGAAAGGTGTTCTTTGTAGAAAATACTTACATTTTGTGAAAACTGCCGGTACGGAGGGAAACTGTGCCCTTCCCTGCGGTGAGGTGAGCGGCAGACGTATGCCTCTCCAGCCTCCCAAAAGTGTCTAAAGTGATTAATAGGGATGCAGTTATCATCCTGGCAGACGGGATGCGGGCAGTCACATCCCAAACATAAGTATACGGGGAGGGTTAGTAAACCATAGTTAGGCACTTAGAAGTGGAGGGTTTAGGGTTAGGCTGTGGGGAGTGGGGAGCATGGGGAAGTCAAGCATACTTACTTCGACCCCTGTTGGGATTTCCTCCTCCGATATGCCAGCTTCGGTATTCTGACCGCCAGTATACCTACTGCTGGTCATCCCTATGTGTTTCGATTCAAATGTGTCTGTAGGCTACATTTTAGTATGTATACACTTATGTTTATGTGGTTTTATATATAAATTTGATTTAATAAATATAAATGTATATAGACCAATATAAAGCCTGTGTACGCATCATCGTGTTCATTCTAGCACCCGCCATATTTGAAAACCCATGCAGTTCCTCTTCCCTGCCTGGAGTGTCGCTGTTTGCTGAAGTGCTTCTAGCACAGTGTGGTCTGTATATCAACACTGATATGCAAGCCAGACCTATGCTAGAAACACCAGAGCAGACAGTGACACCCCAGGCAGGGAAGAGGAACTGCATGGGTTTTCCAATATAGCGGGTGCTAGAATGAACACTACATCAGTTTAGCCACTTTCCGGAGGCTGGAGCTGGACACCTGCCGCTCATCACACCGCAGGGAAGGAGACGATTGATAAGTGTATAACCAAGTATGCGCAAAGCAACAAAAGAGGGTTTTCAAAATAAAGCCGTCTAGAACTGCGCATAGAGCGCGTCTTATCGCAACTGGGAAAATATTGCAATAAAATATATATATATTGTGTCAATGCTGATAATATTTGGCACAACATTGACACTATTGCTGACATTATTGTTGTTACAGCCCTAGATTTTGTTGATGCCAATGTATAACGGGCATTTTGGAGGAATATTCAGTATTGTGATTAGGACCGTGTACAAAGGGCGTGTACCCTCTGCGGGTGCGCACTGGTGTCTTGTATAACGGCTGCGCTGCCCTCTTGTCCCATGTTTATGGTACAGAATAATAACATGAGCAGTGCGTCGTCCATCCTGAGTATTATTACCCTGGGAGGGAGGAGGGCCGCCGGGACCTGTAGGTGGGATATAGGGGGTTATTCTGATTCACTCGGAAAGACATAATCACTCTCTAATGGACAAAACCATATGCACTGCAGGTGGGGCAGATGTAACATGTGCAGAGACAGTTAGATTTGGGTGTTTTATTGTTTCTGTGCAGGGTAAATACTGGCTGCTTTATTTTTACACTGCAATATAGATCTCAGTTTGAAGTACACCCCCCACCCAAATCTAACACTCTCTGCACATGTTGCATCTGCCCCACCTGCAGTGCATATGGTTTTGTCCATTAGAGAGAGATTGTGCCTTTCCGAGTGAATCAGAATAACCCCCACAGTCTGGGATTCTGGCTGCTCCGTTATCTCTTATCTGCTGCCATTCTGATTCTGAGGGATATATTTGGCTTGTTAAGTGCTGGCATCTCATATATGTCACACCACAACCTTCCCGAGCCCGGTCTGCACGGACGCTCCAGGGGAATCCTACTGGGAAACCAATGTATTGTTTATAGAAGTTTTTGCATGTCTTTATTAATGGACGATTGAGAATAGTTTTGGTTGGATATCGATCTGTGGGACATTGATACAGTAATCCTGGATGTGACAATGGAACGCAGAGAACTTCAAGAAAACGCAGAGCCCAACAGGTGACGCCAGCTGATATTTCCTGGGGCGGGCATTCCCAACCTCGGTCCTCAAGGTACACGTACGGTCCCCATTCACAGCTCTGACTTGTCCGAGGCACAAGTCAGACATTTTCCCCTTGAACTTCCCTGGCAGACCCCCACTAGGGCTCTATCCGATTTGTCACTTGATGTATTGATCTGAATTTGAAGAACTCCCGGGGAGCTGTCAGGGGAATTCGAGGGAAACAGGTGTTACCACAATGTGCCGCCGATGATCCGATTCAAATTTATCTTATGTGCTGCACACAAGAGCTACAGATTCTGATCCGAATCGGACCTGATGTCAGACACCTCCGATTTGGCTCGATTTCATCCAATATATCGGCCTGATCTGTGGGAATCGGACTAAATCGGACCTGTGCATGGGGACCGTAACATTCCGGGTATTCGAAATATCCATGCTTAAATAGTAACTGTTATTTTTAGTTAACCGTCTGTGCTGAAGCCTGGATATCCCGAAAACCTGCACTGCTAGTATGTATTGAGAACCAATGTTGGTAATGCCTGGCCTATAGTGTGTGTGTGTGTGTATATATATATATATATATCGCTGTATCCATTCTATCTAGTATCTCATAAGCTGTGTACACACGGTGCAATATATTGCTCAGTGTTCAGTTTTCATCAGCGACCAGAGATGGTCTCTGATGAACAGGAGACTCTGCCCGGGGAGCCGCAAAGGGAAACAGCTGATCGCAAGCTCCTGCGACCATTAGAAGGCTGAACACGGGAGCATGCACCCGGCGATATATCGCTGCGGCACAAACAAATCACTGGCAATATGGTCGCTCAGCGACCATATTGCCATCGATATTGCACCGTGTGTACACAGCTACTGTATAGAGGCAATAATTATATTTACTGTCATTTATCGCTACTCACTGTCTGGATCAGCGTGCAGGAGGGTCCTGAGTCGCCCGTGTAAAGCCCCTTGTACTTTCCAGTATCCTCTGGGTCTATAGGGGCCCATTTAACACGGATTGTATATAAAATGCGATCTGGGTGGAACCTTAGCACCCAGGATCGCATTGCATTGGGCAATCCTGTGACTGGGATGTATCTCCTGACACACAGGGACAGGGCTAGTGAGGCTGATGAAGACAGACGATTCCTGCTAGATAAAAATAGTAATAATAACACACAATAATGCATCTGTTATATCATCCGTCATTATACCAGAAATATACGTCTGAGTCTTGTCTGAATTGCAATTAGTAAATATAAGCTGCTAATTAGATATAACATTGCTGGGCATAATGGCAGATTGTTTCTAGATAATAAGGCGTAGTTAGACCGCACCCCGTCTGATAAATAGAACGTCTTGTATGACTGATTTCTTCCATATGTAATGAGCAAGTCACCTATAGGGTGGCAGTGAGAGGGGGATTACATTCTCTGACGGATGGTTCTCTTCTCCCCTTCCGTGCTACCCCTGGGACGGGATACAGCTGAGAAGTGGTCAGTAAATAACCAAACTGATTCAGAAGCAGGCCCTCTTCCCTCGGGTGCTTTTTCTTCCTTTACTTAAATCAGTGATGGCTAACCTTGACACTCCAGCTGTTGTTGAACTAGACATCCCAGCATGCCCTGCATCAGTTTTACTATTTGGCCATGCTAAAACTGATGCAGGGCATGCTGGGATGTGTAGTTCATCAACAGCCGGAGTGTCAAGGTTAGCCATCACTGACTGAAACCATTTTCGCTGGTACCAAATCATACCAAGGTTTTCTGACATTCTGACACTTATTTCTGTGTTGTCTGCTGATGCATTTATGTCTCTGTACCCTGTACTTGTCCTATATTGTATTCAGCTGTAAAGGTGCCTACACACGGAACGATTAGAAGGACAACGTGGGCATTCCCGATCGATGGAAACGACCAATTGTTCAAATTGTTAACGATGCACGTAGCCACCGATTGGTAATGATGGTCTATGACCTTCCATGCATGCAGGAAGATTATAGACCAATTTTTTGTGAAGTGTATCCAATCGTTCCGTGTGTACGCACGATGAACGATTTGATACACTGTTGAACAATGTCTGATCGCTTCCGGCATCGTTCCGTGTGTATGACCCTCAAGTAACTGTTTCCTGTTTTGCTTCACTGTTTATGTGCTCTGTAATAGGGCGCTGCAGATCCCTTGTGGCACCATATAAACAAAGGATAATATAAATACAACTGCTTTTTATTCTGAGACCGGTCCTTGTTTAGTCTGAGGGCCGCTGGATGGGGCATTATCTGTCATGTTTGACCTTGTCCTTAGTGTCACCTTGTAGTGTTGTTGGGGCTGGAACCGTCCTGTAAATATGTTATCAGCAACGTGTATGAAAGTTCTGTGCAGCCCTTAATATGGGCAGCCTGTTCTCGTGGTCCCTGTGACACGCTGACACTTTTCCCGTCATGTCAGCGGCACAGATAGAATAGAGCCGCTAATAATTTGGTGACATCAGGATCAAGGCTCGTAATGCCACAACAAGGGACGGAATTTCATCTTTAAGCTGAATGATTGATGCATATTAAAGGGGTTGAGATGAACCTTGGGTGTTAGTTCGCAATAACCGACGTGCACATTTTAGGTGTGTTGGGTTCTCAGTGACAGCTAGAGGCCTGTTCTCAATGCAGGACGGTAACGAGAAATGTTTTACCTACTGTAATGCACAGAAGAGTATGTTCTCTCTCTCTCTGCTCTGTGTCAGTGAATCCATTAAAAAGATAGGATGCGATAAAAAAATCGCATATCACATGCCATTATTGTATGGCATGCGATGAGATAACGGTTTTGATGGAACCTAGAATAATGTCATTTAATGGTGAAATGACATATGTCAATTATTTTGCCCTCCCCCCACTATCCAGGTCATCCCGAAGCGTGGCGAGCGCAGCGGTACGCGTCCGACCGACCTTTTTCATACCCCCACTATCCACTTTGGCGTGGAGTTGATTTTATATAGTGTGGCGAGCGCAGCGAGCCAGAGTCCGAAGCGTGGCAAGCGGACGCGTAATACATGTAACATAATACACTTCGGGCTCGCTGCGCTCGCCACACTATATAAGATCAACTCCACGCCGACGTGGATAGTGGGGGTATGAAAAGGGCGGTCGGATGCGTACTGCCGCCGCTCGCCACGCTTCGGGATCACGTCGATACTGGGGGGTGGGGGGGCATTAATAAATAACATATGTCATTCAATGCTATAGTACATTAAATGCCATTATAAGCGTCAAAATCGCATCGACCAGTTAGTCGCGATTCGATGCGATTTCACTACATTTGCGTATGTAGTAAATTCGGGCGCCGGGATAATACACATGTACCAAAATTATATCTGTCGTCTGTCTTTCCCTCATGCTGCCATTTGTTCCACTTTCATTGTCTTTGACCCAGAAAACATCAGGAACCCTGCTCCGTACATTGTTGGTGGGACCATTTAAGTGGAGTGTCCGCTTCCAGCTCCGTAGTGTAACAAGCGGCGTTATTGGTCAGTGGTCACATTTCTGTGAGGAAATGAATGTGATCTGAGCTTATACTGTATTACCGACCTGCAGCCAGAGTGCACTCTGTATCTCATTTCACCCAATGAAGGATCAGTGTGTGCTTCATTCCCCATGCTCACATACAGTGATATATAATCGCGCTTCTGCACATTTCCGCCTGCAGGTGGCACTTTATAGGATTACCTCCCTTTAGTCTGTGACTGCACTAATGGTCAGGTGAGTGTGGATCATTAGATTGACTAAAGGAAGATCGACACATGAAAAAAGGTCAACATGGCTTTATGTCGACAGGATCAAAAGGTAGGCACAAGCATCAGGTCGACATTGGGAATGTCGACCGTCAAAAGTTCGACATAGAGTTTTCACATCCCCCCCCCCCCCCCCCCCGAATGTCAAAAGAGTCTACATGGACACCGAAAAAATTCACAGCGTCCCCTCGCAATGCTTCGAGCTCGCTATTATATTCCCTCTCCATGCCCTAGTGCAGGACAGGCCAACCTGTGGCTCTCCAGATGTTGTGAAACTACAAATCCCAGCATGCCTTGCCACAGTTTTAATAATTCCAGCATGCCTTGCACAGATTATGATGTCATGCACTGTGCAGCATCTTCCTCCTAAAGCCGTGTACACACGGCTGCGATAGGGGCTGATATCGCTGGCAATATGGTCGCTGGTGACCATATTGCCAGTGATGGGATAAATCGCCGGGTGCGCGCTCTCGTTTTCTGCCCCGTTCTAATCGCTGGTCGCAGGATTACCTCTGCGGCACCGCTGGCAGAGGTTCCCTTTCGTTAGCGACCATCTCTGGTAGCTGATGAAAAGGAGACACTGAGCAATATATCTCCCCCGTGTGTACGCACCTTAACCTTAACCCATGTTGACCTTGCTGCCTGTCAACCTAACGGTGTCGACCTAGTTGGTGTAGACCTAATAGCCATATCCCGTTAAATTGTAGCCTTTATTTGAGAGTGTCTCTGTTCCATCAACAGCAATTCTAATTTCCTATGTGACCACCGATAGACATGTATGTGACTCCACAGTAATGGGCCGTACATACGATCTAACTGTAATATACAGTACATGCTTCATATAAAGCAGGGATGGGGAACATATGGCCCTCCAGCTGTTGTTGAACTACACATCCCAGCATGCCCTGCTACAGTTCTGCTCTTTGGCCATGCTAAAAACTTGCAGGCCATGCTGGGATGCTTAGTTCAACAACAGCTGGAAGGCCGAAGGTTCTCCATCCCTGTTATAAAGGGATCTGCCTACATCGCTAGCTTTGACCACAGTTTTCCCAGTAGGGTATGGATGAAATGTGGTATAACTTGTCTGTGGGTTGCTGGCTCTACCAGTTGTTGTGTTACCCTGTGCTGTCTGTATGTGTATAGTGATCCTCGCTGTGCAGGACAGGGTGCATAGACACAAGCCCCACCTAGCACTGTGCTGTCTGTCTGTATGAGGAGGATCCTCGCCGTACAGGACAGGGCGCATAGATACAAGCCCCACCTAGCACTGTGCTGTCTGTCTGTATGAGGAGGATCCTCACCGTACAGGACAGGGTGCATAGATACAAGCCCCACCTAGCTCTGTGCTGTCTGTCTGTATGAGGAGGATCCTCGCTGTGCAGGACAGGGTGCATAGACACAAGCCCCACCTAGCACTGTGCTGTCTGTCTGTATGAGGAGGATCCTCGCCGTACAGGACAGGGTGCATAGACACAAGCCCCACCTAGCACTGTGCTGTCTGTCTGTATGAGGAGGATCCTCGCCGTACAGGACAGGGTGCATAGACACAAGCCCCACCTAGCACTGTGCTGTCTGTCTGTATGAGGAGGATCCTCGCCGTACAGGATAGGGTGCATAGACACAAGCCCCACCTAGCTCTGTGCTATCTGTATGAGGAGGATCCTCGCCGTACAGGACAGGGTGCATAGACACAAGCCCCACCTAGCACTGTGCTGTCTGTCTGTATGAGGAGGATCCTCGCCGTACAGGACAGGGTGCATAGACACAAGCCCCACCTAGCACTGTGCTGTCTGTCTGTATGAGGAGGATCCTCGCCGTACAGGACAGGGTGCATAGACACAAGCCCCACCTAGCACTGTGCTGTCTGTCTGTATGAGGAGGATCCTCGCCGTACAGGATAGGGTGCATAGACACAAGCCCCACCTAGCTCTGTGCTATCTGTATGAGGAGGATCCTCGCCGTACAGGACAGGGTGCATAGACACAAGCCCCACCTAGCACTGTGCTGTCTGTCTGTATGAGGAGGATCCTCGCCGTACAGGACAGGGCGCATAGATACAAGCCCCACCTAGCTCTGTGCTGTCTGTCTGTATGAGGAGGATCCTCGCCGTACAGGACAGGGCGCATAGATACAAGCCCCACCTAGCACTGTGCTGTCTGTCTGTATGAGGAGGATCCTCACCGTACAGGACAGGGTGCATAGATACAAGCCCCACCTAGCTCTGTGCTGTCTGTCTGTATGAGGAGGATCCTCGCTGTGCAGGACAGGGTGCATAGACACAAGCCCCACCTAGCACTGTGCTGTCTGTCTGTATGAGGAGGATCCTCGCCGTACAGGACAGGGTGCATAGACACAAGCCCCACCTAGCACTGTGCTGTCTGTCTGTATGAGGAGGATCCTCGCCGTACAGGACAGGGTGCATAGACACAAGCCCCACCTAGCACTGTGCTGTCTGTCTGTATGAGGAGGATCCTCGCCGTACAGGATAGGGTGCATAGACACAAGCCCCACCTAGCTCTGTGCTATCTGTATGAGGAGGATCCTCGCCGTACAGGACAGGGTGCATAGACACAAGCCCCACCTAGCACTGTGCTGTCTGTCTGTATGAGGAGGATCCTCGCCGTACAGGACAGGGTGCATAGACACAAGCCCCACCTAGCACTGTGCTGTCTGTCTGTATGAGGAGGATCCTCGCTGTGCAGGACAGGGTGCATAGACACAAGCCCCACCTAGCACTGTGCTGTCTGTCTGTATGAGGAGGATCCTCGCCGTACAGGACAGGGTGCATAGACACAAGCCCCACCTAGCACTGTGCTGTCTGTCTGTATGAGGAGGATCCTCACCGTACAGGACAGGGTGCATAGATACAAGCCCCACCTAGCTCTGTGCTATCTGTATGAGGAGGATCCTCGCCGTACAGGACAGGGTGCATAGACACAAGCCCCACCTAGCACTGTGCTGTCTGTCTGTATGAGGAGGATCCTCGCCGTACAGGACAGGGTGCATAGACACAAGCCCCACCTAGCACTGTGCTGTCTGTCTGTATGAGGAGGATCCTCACCGTACAGGACAGGGTGCATAGATACAAGCCCCACCTAGCTCTGTGCTGTCTGTCTGTATGAGGAGGATCCTCGCCGTACAGGACAGGGTGCATAGACACAAGCCCCACCTAGCACTGTGCTGTCTGTCTGTATGAGGAGGATCCTCGCTGTGCAGGACAGGGTGCATAGACACAAGCCCCACCTAGCACTGTGCTGTCTGTCTGTATGAGGAGGATCCTCGCCGTACAGGACAGGGTGCATAGACACAAGCCCCACCTAGCACTGTGCTGTCTGTCTGTATGAGGAGGATCCTCGCCGTACAGGACAGGGTGCATAGACACAAGCCCCACCTAGAACTGTGCTGTCTGTCTGTATGAGGAGGATCCTCGCCGTACAGGACAGGGTGCATAGACACAAGCCCCACCTAGCACTGTGCTGTCTGTCTGTATGAGGAGGATCCTCGCCGTACAGGACAGGGTGCATAGACACAAGCCCCACCTAGAACTGTGCTGTCTGTCTGTATGAGGAGGATCCTCGCCGTACAGGACAGGGTGCATAGACACAAGCCCCACCTAGCTCTGTGCTGTCTGTATGTATGAGGAGGATCCTCACCGTACAGGACAGGGTGCATAGATACAAGCCCCACCTAGCTCTGTGCTGTCTGTCTGTATGAGGAGGATCCTCGCCGTACAGGACAGGGTGCATAGACACAAGCCCCACCTAGCACTGTGCTGTCTGTCTGTATGAGGAGGATCCTCGCTGTGCAGGACAGGGTGCATAGACACAAGCCCCACCTAGCACTGTGCTGTCTGTCTGTATGAGGAGGATCCTCGCCGTACAGGACAGGGTGCATAGACACAAGCCCCACCTAGCACTGTGCTGTCTGTCTGTATGAGGAGGATCCTCACCGTACAGGACAGGGTGCATAGATACAAGCCCCACCTAGCTCTGTGCTATCTGTATGAGGAGGATCCTCGCCGTACAGGACAGGGTGCATAGACACAAGCCCCACCTAGCACTGTGCTGTCTGTCTGTATGAGGAGGATCCTCGCCGTACAGGACAGGGTGCATAGACACAAGCCCCACCTAGCACTGTGCTGTCTGTCTGTATGAGGAGGATCCTCACCGTACAGGACAGGGTGCATAGATACAAGCCCCACCTAGCTCTGTGCTGTCTGTCTGTATGAGGAGGATCCTCGCCGTACAGGACAGGGTGCATAGACACAAGCCCCACCTAGCACTGTGCTGTCTGTCTGTATGAGGAGGATCCTCGCTGTGCAGGACAGGGTGCATAGACACAAGCCCCACCTAGCACTGTGCTGTCTGTCTGTATGAGGAGGATCCTCGCCGTACAGGACAGGGTGCATAGACACAAGCCCCACCTAGCACTGTGCTGTCTGTCTGTATGAGGAGGATCCTCGCCGTACAGGACAGGGTGCATAGACACAAGCCCCACCTAGAACTGTGCTGTCTGTCTGTATGAGGAGGATCCTCGCCGTACAGGACAGGGTGCATAGACACAAGCCCCACCTAGCTCTGTGCTGTCTGTATGTATGAGGAGGATCCTCACCGTACAGGACAGGGTGCATAGATACAAGCCCCACCTAGCTCTGTGCTGTCTGTCTGTATGAGGAGGATCCTCGCCGTACAGGACAGGGTGCATAGACACAAGCCCCACCTAGCACTGTGCTGTCTGTCTGTATGAGGAGGATCCTCGCTGTGCAGGACAGGGTGCATAGACACAAGCCCCACCTAGCACTGTGCTGTCTGTCTGTATGAGGAGGATCCTCGCCGTACAGGACAGGGTGCATAGACACAAGCCCCACCTAGCACTGTGCTGTCTGTCTGTATGAGGAGGATCCTCGCCGTAAAGGACAGGGTGCATAGACACAAGCCCCACCTAGAACTGTGCTGTCTGTCTGTATGAGGAGGATCCTCGCCGTACAGGACAGGGTGCATAGACACAAGCCCCACCTAGCTCTGTGCTGTCTGTATGTATGAGGAGGATCCTCACCGTACATGACAGGGTGCATAGATACAAGCCCCACCTAGCTCTGTGCTGTCTGTATGTATGTGTATAGTGATCCTCGCTGTGCAGGACAGGGTGCATAGACACAAGCCCCACCTAGCTCTGTGCTGTCTGTCTGTATGAGGAGGATCCTCGCTGTGCAGGACAGGGTGCATAGACACAAGCCCCACCTAGCTCTGTGCTGTCTGTCTGTATGAGGAGGATCCTCGCCGTACAGGACAGGGTGCATAGACACAAGCCCCACCTAGCTCTGTGCTGTCTGTCTGTATGAGGAGGATCCTCGCCGTACAGGACAGGGTGCATAGACACAAGCCCCACCTAGCTCTGTGCTGTCTGTATGTATGAGGAGGATCCTCGCCGTACAGGACAGGGTGCATAGATACAAGCCCCTCCTAGCTCTGTGCTGTCTGTATGTATGATGAGTACCCTCACCGTACAGGACAGGATGCATAGTGACATGCCCCTCCTATCCTGACAACCAGCATCTGGACTCTCTAATCCTCCTAACCTGACAAGCAGCATCTGGGCTCTCATACCCTCCTAACCTGACAACCAGCATCTGGGCTCTCCTACCCTCCTAACCTGACCACCAGCATCTGGGCTCTCCTAACCTGACAACTAGCATCTGGGCTCTCCTACCCTCCTAACCTGACAACCAGCATCTGGGCTCTCCTACCCTCCTAACCTGCCAACCAGCATCTGGGCTCTCCTACCCTCCTAACCTGCCAACCAGCATCTGGGCTCTCCTACCCTCCTAACCTGACAACCAGCATCTGGGCTCTCCAATCCTCCTAACCTGACAACCAGCATCTGGATTCTCCTACCCGCCTAACCTGACAACCAGCATCTGGGCTCTCATACCCTCCTAACCTGACAACCAGCATCTGGGCTCTCCTACCCTCCTAACCTGCCAACCAGCATCTGGGCTCTCCTACCCTCCTAACCTGACAACCAGCATTTGGGCTCTCCTACCCTCCTAACAGAAGAACCAGCATCTGGGCTCTCCTACCCTCCTAACCTGACAACCAGCATCTGGGCTCTCCTACCCTCCTAACCTGACAACCAGCATCTGGGCTCTCATACCCTCCTAACCTGACAACCAGCATCTGGGCTCTCCTAACCTGCCAACCAGCATCTGGGCTCTCCTACCCTCCTAACCTGACAACCAGCATCTGGGCTCTCCTACCCTCCTAACAGAACAACCAGCATCTGGGCTCTCCTACCCTCCTAACCTGACAACCAGCATCTGGGCTCTCCAATCCTCCTAACCTGACAACCAGCATCTGGACTCTCCTACCCTCCTAACCTGACAACCAGCATCTGGGCTCTCTTACCCTCCTAACCTGCCAACCAGCATCTGGGCTCTCCTACCCTCCTAACCTGACAACCAGCATTTGGGCTCTCCTACCCTCCTAACAGAAGAACCAGCATCTGGGCTCTCCTACCCTCCTAACCTGACAACCAGCATCTGGGCTCTCCTACCCTCCTAACCTGACAACCAGCATCTGGGCTCTCATACCCTCCTAACCTGACAACCAGCATCTGGGCTCTCCTAACCTGCCAACCAGCATCTGGGCTCTCCTACCCTCCTAACCTGACAACCAGCATCTGGGCTCTCCTACCCTCCTAACAGAACAACCAGCATCTGGGCTCTCCTACCCTCCTAACCTGACAACCAGCATCTGGGCTCTCCAATCCTCCTAACCTGACAACCAGCATCTGGACTCTCCTACCCTCCTAACCTGACAACCAGCATCTGGGCTCTCTTACCCTCCTAACCTGACAACCAGCATCTGGGCTCTCCTACCCTCCTAACCTGCCAACCAGCATCTGGGCTCTCCTAACCTGACAACCAGCATCTGGGCTCTCCTACCCTCCTAACATAACAACCAGCATCTGGGCTCTCCTACCCTCCTAACCTGACAACCAGCATCTGGGCTCTCCTACCCTCCTAACCTGACAACCAGCATCTGGGCTCTCATACCCTCCTAACCTGACAACCAGCATCTGGGCTCTCCAATCCTCCTAACCTGACAACCAGCATCTGGGCTCTCCTACCCTCCTAACCTGCCAACCAGCATCTGGGCTCTCCTACCCTCCTAACCTGACAACCAGCATCTGGGCTCTCCTATGCTCCTAACAGAACAACCAGCATCTGGGCTCTCCTACCCTCCTAACCTGACAACCAGCATCTGGGCTCTCCAATCCTCCTAACCTGACAACCAGCATCTGGACTCTCCTACCCTCCTAACCTGACAACCAGCATCTGGGCTCTCCTAACCTGACAACTAGCATCTGGGCTCTCCTACCCTCCTAACCGGACAACCAGCATCTGGGCTCTCCTACCCTCCTAACCTGACAACTAGCATCTGGGCTCTCCTACCCTCCTAACCGGAAAACCAGCATCTGGGCTCTCCTAACCGGATAACCAGCATCTGGGCTCTCCTACCCTCTTAACATTGCCAACCAGCATCTGGGCTCTCCTACCCTCCTAACATTGCCAACCAGCATCTGGGCTCTCCAATCCTCCTAACCTGACAACCAGCATCTGGGCTCTCCTACCCTCCTAACAGAACAACCAGCATCTGGGCTCTCCTACCCTCCTAACCTGACAACCAGCATCTGGGCTCTCCAATCCTCCTAACCTGACAACCAGCATCTGGACTCTACTACCCTCCTAACCTGACAACCAGCATCTGGGCTCTCCTACCCTCCTAACCTGACAACTAGCATCTGGGCTCTCCTACCCTCCTAACCGGACAACCAGCATCTGGGCTCTCCTACCCTCCTAACCTGACAACTAGCATCTGGGCTCTCCTACCCTCCTAACCGGACAACCAGCATCTGGGCTCTCCTACCCTCCTAACCGGATAACCAGCATCTGGGCTCTCCTACCCTCCTAACATTGCCAACCTGCATCTGGGCTCTCCTACCCTCCTAACATTGCCAACCAGCATCTGGGCTCTCCAATCCTCCTAACCTGACAACCAGCATCTGGGCTCTCCTACCCTACTAACCTGCCAACCAGCACCTGCCCTCTCCTAACCTGCAAACCAGCATCTGGACTCTCCTACCCTCCTAACCTGCCAACCAGCATCTGGACTCTCCTACCCTGACAACCAGCATCTGGACTTTCCTACCCTGACAACCAGCATCTGGGCTCTCCTACCCTACTAACCTGCCAACCAGCACCTGCCCTCTCCTAACCTGCAAACCAGCATCTGGACTCTCCTACCCTCCTAACCTGCCAACCAGCATCTGGACTCTCCTACCCTGACAACCAGCATCTGGACTTTCCTACCCTGACAACCAGCATCTGGGCTCTCCAATCCTCCTAACCTGGACTGTACTGAACTACATGGTCCAGGATCCTTTATATCAGTTTGACATTCATAATATCGACATGAGATTGATGGCATGCTTATTATGTCGACAATGACCCTGTCAACACTGATGTAATGATGATGTGGTCAGAAAGTTAATTTTACAGTTATCAACATTTATGATGTTGACATTGTGGCGTTTACATGGTGGCACTGTTGACTGATTTACAGTTCAGTTACGCAGGTGGTGAAGATTCGCAGCCCTTTATCTATGACCACTTATAAACCTGGTCTTATTTATCCCCCCATAGTGACTCATATTGTACTCCCGTCATTCCTAGTCTTTTTTTGTTTATTGCAAAATATAATAAAAATGTTGACATTTAAAAAAAAACAAAAAAGGAATTACATGGAAGACGTGTGTAGTCCTTGACAACGGTTTCCTGGCAGCAGACTGGTGTTCAGTTTATCGGTCTTACCCCATTCCATTAGGTTTCTGTACCTTTAGGAAACGAGTACCAACCATCCTGCTGCCTTAGAACCCTCCAGTATTTACCCAGCGAGCCCCTGCCTCAGTGTGCATCGCTGTATGCGCTCCCGGAACACTCCGTGATCCGCAGAGTTCTGTGAGTCAGGAGAAATAGCTGCAACCCTGCACGACAGATGCTATCCGCATCCTGCAAGCTAATGACATGATTTTTCTATGAGGTCTAATGATCTGTCATAAACACATTACTCTTTGTCCGGAGGGTATGAGGTTTATTAGGGAGGGCCGAATTACAGACGTAATAGGGGGATTACAGTGTAGCTGCAGAGCTTTGTTGAATCATTTTTACAACGCTGTAAATGTTAATATACAAGTGTAAGTCTCACATGACCGTGTCACCTGGTGCCCGCCTCTTAACGTGTGACTGATCCGCTGGAATAGGAAGATGTACGACACAAGTGTAAGCCTCACATGACCGTGTCACCTGGTGCCCACCTCTTACTGCGTGACCGATCCGCTGGAATCGGAAGTTGTACTACACAAGTGTAAGCCTCACACGACCGTGTCACCTGGTGCCCGCCTCTTACTGCGTGACCGATCCGCTGGAATAGGAAGATGTACTACACAAGTGTAAGCCTCACATGACCGTGTCACCTGGTGCCCGGCTCTTACTGTGTGACCGATCCGCTGGAATAGGAAGATGTACTACACAAGTGTAAGCCTCACATGACCGTGTCACCTGGTGCCCGCCTCTTACTGCGTGACCGATCCGCTGGAATAGGAAGATGTACTACACAAGTGTAAGTCTCACATGACCGTGTCACCTGGTGCCCGCCTCTTACTGTGTGACCGATCCGCTGGAATAGGAAGATGTACTACACAAGTGTAAGCCTCACATGACCGTGTCACCTGGTCCCCGCCTCTTACCGTGTGACCGATCCACTGGAATAGGAAGTTGTACTACACAAGTGTAAGCCTCACATGACCGTGTCACCTGGTGCCCGCCTCTTACTGTGTGACCGATCCGCTGGAATAGGAAGTTGTACTACACAAGTGTAAGCCTCACATGACCGTGTCACCTGGTGCCCGCCTCTTACTGTGTGACCGATCCGCTGGAA
Source organism: Crinia signifera (assembly GCF_055691185.1). Taxonomy (NCBI): domain Eukaryota; kingdom Metazoa; phylum Chordata; class Amphibia; order Anura; family Myobatrachidae; genus Crinia; species Crinia signifera. Next base: position 125,170,204 of record NC_139227.1, on the reverse strand, counting down.
TAGGAAGATGTACTACACAAGTGTAAGCCTCACATGACCGTGTCACCTGGTGCCCGCCTCTTACTGTGTGACCGATCCGATGGAATAGGAAGATGTACTACACAAGTGTAAGCCTCACATGACCGTGTCACCTGGTGCCCGCCTCTTACCGTGTGACCGATCCACTGGAATAGGAAGATGTACTACACAAGTGTAAGCCTAACATGACCGTGTCACCTGGTGCCCGCCTCTTACTGTGTGACCGATCCGCTGGAATAGGAAGTAGTACTACACAAGTGTAAGCCTCACATGACCGTGTCACCTGGTGCCCGCCTCTTACTGTGTGACCGATCCGCTGGAATAGGAAGATGTACTACACAAGTGTAAGCCTCACATGACCGTGTCACCTGGTGCCCGGCTCTTACCGTGTGACCGATCCGCTGGAATAGGAAGTAGTACTACACAAGTGTAAGCCTCACATGACCGTGTCACCTGGTGCCCGCCTCTTACCTTGTGACCGATCCGCTGGAATAGGAAGATGTACTACACAAGGCATTACTTAAATATCCTTTTTCATTGGACACAATTCGACCTCAAACGATCCTTGTAATGTTCTGTACTTGAAGTGCTTTCTGGCTGGAGGGGAGTTATTGGGTCACTTGGGGGTCAGTGTGTCCCAACATTTCCTCATTCTTACTGCATATCTTCCAATAAATCTCCCAGGGCTGCTTCTGATTCCTATCATTTTCTAAAGATCTCATCTCAAGACTTATTCCACCGCCCTCCTCCCAATCGATATAAGCAGCAGATGTCCCGTCCATAACTAATGAGCGCCGAAGGGGTTGCATTCAGACAATTGCAGTAAATCAGCGTAGACTGTTCTATCAGCTTCTGTGTGACTTCCTAGGCCCTGTAGTATAGGTCTTACATCTGTGCATATTACACCATGCACATTTCCACGTGACCATTAGTCTGTCATTTGTCCCATGTGGCCTCCGATCACTGCACCCTACAGATCACACCGTTACCAGATGACGTACGGTGATTGCAGCACTGACTACCTGCTACCCCCGGGGTATCTCCGGCTCACATAGTGCTACTGTTGCCATTAGCGTAGTCCTGACCGGTGTCGTCAGAGGAGTTGCTGAGGACCTGGACATCTAGCTGGAGGGTATAATGTAGTAGTCGCTGCAGACAGAGAACCCACTGGGGTATCTCCCTAGTGCGTGATCATATTGTCAGTACATGTATGCTGTTCCCGTTCCTTTCCCTGTGTATTGTGGAATATGTTGGTTCTATACACAGAATATGTCCTAATACCTGAGACACGTAATTAGTGAGCATTCATTTCAGCCGTCCTCATAAAGGAGGAGCTGGGAGAACATGTTCTTAATACTTGGCATTAGCAGACTCCAGGACACTTGGCTGTAGCTGGTTTTGTTTTTTGATATTTTACTGGCGTGTTAATCAATTCACCATACCATATACTGTCAGAAGGTGGTGACTCCGCCATTAAACAGCTAATGTACGTTTTGTTTTTACTGCATATGAATCCTAATAGGTGTCAGCCGTTCACTTGTGAAGGACAAAGCCATTTAGGAGCCGATTGCCGCAGGAGAAGGTACCTGGAGGCGAGGACAAAGTCAGTGGTGTAAGCAGTCTGTGACCTCAGGTGCCTCACACGCAGCGCAGAACACTGTATATTGGTCACTCAGTGACCCGAGCCCAAGGGTCTGCCAGCAGTAGCAGCAATGCCCGTTATTGTGCAAGCTTGTGGCAGTGCGGTTTTTTTAATATGTATGACAATAGCAGTGATGCCCAATGAGGTGTGACCGCTGTGCCCAGTGTGATGTCCTGCACTGGCAGCGGTGCACAGTGTGATAAGTGTTCATTATTATGCACAACTGTGGTAGTGCTGCCCATTCATATGTACAGCAATAGCGGTGATGGCCAGTACTACATATTGCAGTGGGAGTAATACCAAGTGCTGTGTGGCAGCGGTGCCCAGTAAGGTGTGCTGCAGCGGCACCCAGCGAGGTGTGCTGCACTGGTTCCCAGTGAGTTTTAGTATGCTGGTGCCCAGTGAGATGTGCTGCAGTGGTGTTGAGGCCCTGTGAGATTAATGGTAGTGGCAGGGATGCCCAGTGACATAGGCAGCAGCAGCAGCAGCAGTGATGCCCAGTGAGATGTTCTTCAGCGGCTGGTGATGCCCAATGAGATGCGTGGTGGTGGCACCCAGGGAGATGCACATCAGTAGCGGTGATGCCCATTAAGAGACACATGACTGGAGGTAATGCCCAGTGATATACGCAGTCATGGTAGAGATGCCCAGTGTTGTGTAATGGTATAAGGCTGGGGTAGCCAACCCTAGTCCTCGAGAGCTACCAACAGTGCATGTTTTGCAGGTCTCCTCACAGAATCACAAGTGAGCTAATTAGCTCCATCTGTGGATCTTTTCAAATGTGTCAGTGATTAATGAGTGCGGCTATGCAGCAGCTAGGTTGTCTGGAAAATGTGAACTGTTGGTAGCTCTCGAGGGCTGGAGTTGGCTACCACTGGTATAAGGCATGCCAGGTGTTCCAGCTCATCCCAGTTCAAAAGTTGGGCATGACCTTATAATGCCACAAGGCCCCCATCAGTCACTATTGCTCCCATCCCTGACCCAGTGACAAACTGAATGTGGACAGCGCATGGTGCTGAAATCTTGAGGCCGCCCCATTGCACCACACAGTGACCATATACCATGTGATACACATGCATATAATAACATCCACTGTATGTTCTCGCAGTCACCTGGAAATTACACTTCACAGGGCTGAGCTTTAGGAGTTCTGTGCTGACTGCTATAGATTCCCATACTGTCTGTTACTGCAGAACTTACAGTACAGTGGCCTGGGTACGCTAGTGTGGTGCTAGGCTCTATACCTACTGCTGGCTGTTCCCACTCACAGAGACTGCATGCGGGTCTGCTTGGTAGGTCAGTGTGTGTCACTGCCTGTACCCCAGTGTGTGTGTGTCACTGCCTGTACCCCAGTGTGTGTCACTGCCTGTACCGCAGTGTGTGTGTCACTGCCTGTACCCCAGTGTGTGTGTGTCACTGCCTGTACCCCAGTGTGTGTCACTGCCTGTACCGCAGTGTGTGTGTCACTGCCTGTACCCCAGTGTGTGTGTGTCACTGCCTGTACCCCAGTGTGTGTCACTGCCTGTACCGCAGTGTGTGTGTCACTGCCTGTACCGCAGTGTGTGTGTGTCACTGCCTGTACCGCAGTGTGTGTGTGTCACTGCCTGTACCGCAGAGTGTGTCACTGCCTGTACCGCAGAGTGTGTCACTGCCTGTACCGCAGAGTGTGTCACTGCCTGTACCGCAGAGTGTGTCACTGCCTGTACCGCAGTGTGTGTCACTGCCTGTACCGCAGTGTGTGTCACTGCCTGTACCGCAGTGTGTGTCACTGCCTGTACCGCAGTGTGTGTCACTGCCTGTACCGCAGTGTGTGTCACTGCCTGTACCCCAGTGTGCGTGTCACTGCCTGTACCGCAGTGTGCGTGTCACTGCCTGTACCGCAGTGTGCGTGTCACTGCCTGTACCGCAGTGTGCGTGGCACTGCCTGTACCGCAGTGTGCGTGGCACTGCCTGTACCGCAGTGTGCGTGGCACTGCCTGTACCGCAGTGTGCGTGGCACTGCCTGTACCGCAGAGTGTGTCACTGCCTGTACCGCAGTGTGTGTCACTGCCTGTACCGCAGTGTGTGTCACTGCCTGTACCGCAGTGTGTGTCACTGCCTGTACCGCAGTGTGTGTCACTGCCTGTACCGCAGTGTGTGTCACTGCCTGTACCGCAGTGTGTGTCACTGCCTGTACCGCAGTGTGTGTCACTGCCTGTACCGCAGTGTGTGTCACTGCCTGTACCCCAGTGTGTGTGTGTCACTGCCTGTACCCCAGTGTGTGTGACTGCCTGTACCCCAGTGTGTGTCACTGCCTGTACCCCAGTGTGTGTGTGTCACTGCCTGTACCCCAGTGTGTGTCACTGCCTGTACCGCAGTGTGTGTGTCACTGCCTGTACCCCAGTGTGTGTGTGTCACTGCCTGTACCCCAGTGTGTGTCACTGCCTGTACCGCAGTGTGTGTGTCACTGCCTGTACCGCAGTGTGTGTGTGTCACTGCCTGTACCGCAGTGTGTGTGTCACTGCCTGTACCGCAGAGTGTGTCACTGCCTGTACCGCAGAGTGTGTCACTGCCTGTACCGCAGAGTGTGTCACTGCCTGTACCGCAGTGTGTGTCACTGCCTGTACCGCAGAGTGTGTCACTGCCTGTACCGCAGTGTGTGTCACTGCCTGTACCGCAGTGTGTGTCACTGCCTGTACCGCAGTGTGTGTCACTGCCTGTACCGCAGTGTGTGTCACTGCCTGTACCGCAGTGTGTGTCACTGCCTGTACCGCAGTGTGTGTCACTGCCTGTACCGCAGAGTGTGTCACTGCCTGTACCCCAGTGTGCGTGACTGCCTGTACCCCAGTGTGCGTGACTGCCTGTACCCCAGTGTGCGTGACTGCCTGTACCCCAGTGTGCGTGTCACTGCCTGTACCGCAGTGTGCGTGTCACTGCCTGTACCGCAGTGTGCGTGGCACTGCCTGTACCGCAGTGTGCGTGGCACTGCCTGTACCGCAGTGTGCGTGGCACTGCCTGTACCGCAGTGTGCGTGGCACTGCCTGTACCGCAGTGTGCGTGTCACTGCCTGTACCGCAGAGTGTGTCACTGCCTGTACCGCAGTGTGTGTCACTGCCTGTACCGCAGTGTGTGTCACTGCCTGTACCCCAGTGTGTGTCACTGCCTGTACCCCAGTGTGTGTGACTGCCTGTACCCCAGTGTGTGTGACTGCCTGTACCGCAGAGTGTGTCACTGCCTGTACCGCAGAGTGTGTCACTGCCTGTACCCCAGTGTGTGTGACTGCCTGTACCCCAGTGTGTGTGACTGCCTGTACCCCAGTGTGCGTGTCACTGCCTGTACCGCAGTGTGCGTGTCACTGCCTGTACCGCAGTGTGCGTGTCACTGCCTGTACCGCAGTGTGCGTGTCACTGCCTGTACCGCAGTGTGCGTGTCACTGCCTGTACCGCAGTGTGCGTGTCACTGCCTGTACCGCAGTGTGCGTGTCACTGCCTGTACCCCAGTGTGCGTGTCACTGCCTGTACCCCAGCGTGTGTCAATCTTGCAGCAGTTGTGCGCCGTTTCCTGGGCGATCGCATTGTATTAGGACATAGTGGAAGCTGTTATGTGGCATTAATCCTGCTGAAGTCTGGATATATCCATGATGCGTAATCTAAAGCTTCAAAAAGTGATACAACAGAGTGATTAACAAACCAGCCAATCAGCTCCCACCTGTCATTTTTCAAACCCAGCCTGTAACCTTGCAGTTAGCAGCTGATTGTCTGGCTATCTCTCCCCACTTTATCACTTTCTGAAGCTTCATACATCTGGCCCTATAAATGTACGTTCGGTTGCTGTGACACCTGACTCCCGTGTAATTGTATACTGTAGCTCGGTAACTTTTTCATGTCTCCTATTTTGTATTTGTTCAGATTGCGCAAGATGTTATTATGTCTGATATCTATCTGTCCGTCACCATCCCCTTGTGTTCCAGCATCTACTACGCTCAGCCACAATGACTGTTTCCTTCCTACAATTAAGCCTGTATGGTCAGGAACGCAGCACAGGTCCGTGACCCCTGGAAATGACCTGTGCACATGCGCAATCCCTGAGCGATGTCTGAGGTCACTTTATCCAGGATTACCTGGCCTGTGGCTCATCATGCAGGGAGATGAGAGCGTGGTAATTGGCTCAGTGCTTCTGTTGTTGTTGATGCAGCGAGCGCCTCGGTTTCCAAACTTGACTCCTGCATGTAATTTCCGATCCGCTCTCCCATGTGGAGTTCTCCCGGACCCAGACATAGATTCCCTGGTGCTGTCTGGCAGTGGCGTGTTACACAGACCCGCAGCTCTTCCCAGCCTTTGTCCCCTCTCATTGTCTCACTGCAGTAGGTCAGTGCTGATCTCAGAGCGAGGTATACAATGCATTGTGTTCTTCGCCCTCGCTCAGTGGGATGCACCGAACGTGGTAAAGTGCTGCTATCTATTCTCCGTTCTGACACCCTTCCACGCTTATTTGTCTGTATGAGGCAATGACATCCTCCGTGCTGAGAGTCTCAGGAGGGACTATCTCCGCGGACCCTCAAGGTCATAGATCACCGAATACCTTCACAGGAGCCATCTGTGACCAAGAGCGGAAATAAAAGGTTCCACCTGCAGCCTTGATCTTCATTAGCTGATAGGAGCGATTTGCAGCATTGGCAATAAGTTGTTCTAGTGGCTTACAGCCAGGAGGAGCGCTCTCTCGCTCTCTCTCTCTCCCTCCCTCGCTGTCTGTCTCACGGACTCTGAGCATTGTGTGTGCTTCTATCCACAAGGCACAGCACACCTCTGCTCCTGCACATCTCCCTGTGTGTGTTACCCGCTGTGATGTCACAGGGGTGTTGGCTATGGGTCCTAGCAGGATGAAGTGCTTTCTGCAGCCTGGAGAATTGGAATACACTTTGCCGGTAGCTGTATAGAGGGGTCACTGGCTGCGCTCGGCTTCCCTCCTATGCAGCAAGCTGCCTTTCACTAGTGGGATGTAACCATGTGTACAAAGTGGATTTAAAAAGCCGGAGATCATGTGGAACCCTGACTATTCAAACTTAGTCCCCCGCGTGGAGTATCCGCTGTACCAGGTGTCGTGCAGGTGTGTATCTCTCTCTCTTTCTCTGCTTCGCAGCATTATCCGCGTTAACTCTTTCATCGCCCTCCCAGCCAGCAGCTGCAGGACAGGATGGAGGCAGAAGGTGTTGCACCTGGGAATGTTTTTGTGGATTACTTTCAGCCTCAGTTTTGGGGCAGCTTCAGCAGAGGTTATTCTGCATAAGAAATCTGCATTGCATCCCAGCTTGGCACGGTGGAAGAAAAGCTTATTCTGTACATTAGCCAGCACCGCTCGCTGGCCTCAATGTTATTGATTGCAGGATTTTGGGTGGCTAGTCGCTACAAGGGCTGCCAAATGCACTCGATATAACTGGCACCTTGTGTACACAGCGAATTGTACCGGTGTCATTGTACAGTACACACTGAATGTTGGCGCAGGAGGTGTCTGTAGTATACAACTTTTTGCTGGACCCACACACAGCTCTGTGCACACCTTGTGTACACAAGGGATACGCACCTGCAAGCATTACAGCACTTGTGGCAGATCATTCCTTAACCCCCCCCCCGTGTGTCTCTATTTCTGTTCCACTTGTTCTCCCGCATAGTTGTCGGGTTACACCGAGCGGTAATAGTTTCAGGTGTAAGGCACACCTTGGAGGAAGGAATGTGGGAGATTGTGCAAGGGGAACGTTCCACAGATATTACTCGTTCCCAGGCTGGTTAATGATCATACCGTGTTGCAGGTGATCTGCTCTTTGTGTGCAGGCTGCTGGTACAGATGTATGCTAGGGGAATGGGTCTTATACTGTAGTGTAACCGCTTACCCTCTTGTCTGGTGGGGACTTCATTTAAATCAGGACTTCTCAAACAACGGTCCTCAGGACCCCACACAGTTCATGTTTTCCAGGTCACCTGGTAGGAGCACAGGTGCATTCAAAGATACACAGGTGGAGCTAATTATGTCACTTGTGATTCTGTGAGGAGACCTGCAGAACATGCACTGTGTGGGGTCCTGAGGATTGAGTTTGAGAACCTGTGGTTTAAATGATTTTGTAGTTGCTTGACATGTATTCTATAGTTTTTCATGGTGATATATCCACTAGATCTTGTGAAGCATTCAGTCACGTCCCTAACTTCAGCTTTGAAGAGGGTCATTTCATTGCTTACTTTCTAAGGTTGACAATGAATTGTCACACGGTTGCTACGGTAATTTAACATAACAGGGGCTATATAAATAACTAGCTTTTAGGTATGTACTAAGCGTGAATTGCACAAATAATGGCTTGTGTTTCAGAAGCTCAAACTTAGTTGTCATAAATGATCTCATTATACAGCCAGAGGCTGAAACCATTACGGAGAGAGCAACCTGCTTCATTTGTGTAATGCCGCGGTCCTCAGAATCCCAAACAGGTCACGTTTCACATGTCACCTGGCAGGTGCACAGGTGTGACCCATTACTCCCTGACATAGTTTAAAAAGATCCACAGAGGGGAGGGTTATTTATTTCACTTGTGAATCTGTGAAGAGATATGGAAAACATGAACTGTTTGAGAACCTTTGTTTTAGAGAGTCATTATTGACCTTTATAATGATCTGTTCCATGTACTTCTGACCTCCTGCGAGCTGCACCTTTACACCTTACAGAACTTCTGTGACTCCCAGACACATCTATATATCTACCTCTTAGATAAGTTATGTGCTGAACAGCTTTATATACCTGTCCGAGAACTGCTGTATACACTTCCATAGTTACCACCCACACTAAGTCCCTGTCATCTGTACACACCGTTAGTGAAGCACTAAGTCCCTGTCATCTGTACACACCGTTAGTGAAGCACTAAGTCCCTGTCATCTGTACACACCGTTAGTGAAACACGATATCACTGTCACCTGTACACACCTGATGAAGAAGCACTACATCATTCCCACCTGTACACACTGTTAGTGAAGCACTAAATCACTGTCACCTGTACACACCTGTTAGTGAAGCACGATATCACTGTCACCTGTACACACCTGTTAGTGAAGCACTAAATCACTGTCACCTGTACACACCTGTTAGTGAAGCACTAAATCACTGTCACCTGTACACACCTGTTAGTGAAACACAATATCACTGTCACCTGTACACACCTGTTAGTGAAGCACTAAATCACTGTCACCTGTACACACCTGTAAGTGAAGCACTAATGACTGTCACCTATACACACCTGATGGGGAAGCACTATATCGTTCCCACCTGTATACACCTCCACAGAGAAGCTGTGTACTGCTCACACCTGTATACACCTCCTCAGAGAAGCTTTGTATTACTATCACCTGTATACACCTCCTCAGAGAAGCTTTGTATCACACACACCTGTATACACCTCCTCAGAGAAGCTTTGTATTACTATCACCTGTATACACCTCCTCAGAGAAGCTTTGTATTACTCACACCTGTATACACCTCCTCAGAGAAGCTTTGTATCACACACACCTGTATACACCTCCTCAGAGAAGCTGTGTATTACTCACACCTGTATACACCTCCTCAGAGAAGCTTTGTATTACTATCACCTGTATACACCTCCTCAGAGAAGCTTTGTATTACTATCACCTGTATACACCTCCTCAGAGAAGCTTTGTATCACACACACACACCTGTATACACCTCCTCAGAGAAGCTTTGTATTACTCACACCTGTATACACCTCCTCAGAGAAGCTTTGTATTACTATCACCTGTATACACCTCCTCAGAGAAGCTGTGTATTACTCACACCTGTATACACCTCCTCAGAGAAGCTTTGTATTACTCACACCTGTATACACCTCCACAGAGAAGCTTTGTATTACTCACACCTGTATACACCTCCTCAGAGAAGCTTTGTATTACTCACACCTGTATACACCTCCTCAGAGAAGCTTTGTATTACTCACACCTGTATACACCTCCTCAGAGAAGCTTTGTATTACTATCACCTGTATACACCTCCTCAGAGAAGCTGTGTATTACTCACACCTGTATACACCTCCTCAGAGAAGCTTTGTATCACTCTCACCTGTACACACCTCCACAGAGAAGCTGTGTATCACACACACCTGTATACACCTCCTCAGAGAAGCTGTGTATTACTCAAACCTGTATACACCTCCTCAGAGAAGCTGTGTATTACTCACACCTGTATACACCTCCTCAGAGAAGCTGTGTATTACTCACACCTGTATACACCTCCTCAGAGAAGCTGTGTATTACTCACACCTGTACACACCTCCACAGAGAAGCTGTGTATTACTCACACCTGTATACACCTCCTCAGAGAAGCTTTGTATTACTCACACCTGTATACACCTCCACAGAGAAGCTTTGTATTACTCACACCTGTATACACCTCCTCAGAGAAGCTTTGTATTACTCACACCTGTATACACCTCCTCAGAGAAGCTTTGTATTACTCACACCTGTATACACCTCCTCAGAGAAGCTTTGTATTACTATCACCTGTATACACCTCCTCAGAGAAGCTGTGTATTACTCACACCTGTATACACCTCCTCAGAGAAGCTTTGTATCACTCTCACCTGTACACACCTCCACAGAGAAGCTGTGTATCACACACACCTGTATACACCTCCTCAGAGAAGCTGTGTATTACTCAAACCTGTATACACCTCCTCAGAGAAGCTGTGTATTACTCACACCTGTATACACCTCCTCAGAGAAGCTGTGTATTACTCACACCTGTATACACCTCCTCAGAGAAGCTGTGTATTACTCACACCTGTACACACCTCCACAGAGAAGCTGTGTATCACACACACACCTGTATACAACTCCACAGAGAAGCTGTGTATCACTCACACCCGTATACACCTCCTCAGAAAAGCTTTGTATCACACACACCTGTATACACCTCCTCAGAGAAGCTTTGTATTACTATCACCTGTATACACCTCCTCAGAGAAGCTTTGTATTACTGTCACCTGTATACACCTCCACAGAGAAGCTGTGTATCACTCACACCTGTATACATCTCCACAGAGAAGCTGTGTATCACTCACACCTGTATACACCTCCACAGAGAAGCTGTGTATCACTCACACCTGTATACACCTCCATAGAGAAGCTGTGTATTACTCACACCTGTATACACCTCCTCAGAGAAGCTTTGTATCACACACACCTGTATACACCTCCTCAGAGAAGCTTTGTATCACACACACCTGTATACACCTCCTCAGAGAAGCTTTGTATTACTATCACCTGTATACACCTCCTCAGAGAAGCTTTGTATTACTGTCACCTGTATACACCTCCACAGAGAAGCTGTGTATCACTCACACCTGTTTACACCTCCTCAGAGAAGCTGTGTATCACTCACACCTGTATACACCTCCTCAGAGAAGCTGTGTATTACTCACACCTGTATACACCTCCTCAGAGAAGCTTTGTATTACTATCACCTGTATACACCTCCTCAGAGAAGCTTTGTATTACTCAAACCTGTATACACCTCCTCAGAGAAGCTGTGTATCACACACACCTGTATACACCTCCTTAGAGAAGCTTTGTATCACTCTCACCTGTATACACCTCCTCAGAGAAGCTGTGTATTACTCACACCTGTATACACCTCCACAGAGAAGCTGTGTATCTCACACACCTGTATACACCTCCTCAGAGAAGCTGTGTATTACTCACACCTGGATACACCTCCTCAGAGAAGCTTTGTATTACTCACACCTGGATACACCTCCTCAGAGAAACTTTGTATTACTATCACCTGTATACATCTCCTCAGAGAAGCTTTGTATTACTGTCACCTGTATACACCTCCACAGAGTGTATCACTCACACCTGTATACACCTCCACAGAGACGCTTTGTGTCACTCACACCTGTATACACCTCCACAGAGACGCTTTGTGTCACTCACACCTGTATACACCTCCACAGAGAAGCTTTGTATTACTATCCCTCGTATACACCTCCTCAGAGAAGCTGTGTATTACTCACACCTGTATACACCTCCACAGAGAAGCTGTGTATCACTATCACCTGTATACACCTCCACAGAGAAGCTTTGTATTACTCACACCTGTATACACCTCCTCAGAGAAGCTTTGTATCACTCACACCTGTATACACCTCCTCAGATAAGCTTTGTATCACTCACACCTGTATACACCTCCACAGAGAAGTGTTGTATCACTCACACCTGTATACACCTCCACAGAGAAGCTGTGTATCACTATCACCTGTATACACCTCCACAGAGAAGCTTTGTATTACTCACACCTGTATACACCTCCTCAGATAAGCTTTGTATCACTCACACCTGTATACACCTCCTCAGAGAAGCTGTGTATTACTATCACCTGTATACACCTCCACAGAGAAGATTTGTATCATTCACACCTGTATACACCTCCACAGAGAAGCTTTGTATCACACACACCTGTATACACCTCCACAGAGAAGCTTTATAACACACACACCTGTATACACCTCCACAGAGAAGCTTTATAACACACACACCTGTATACACCTCCACAGAGAAGCTTTATAACACACACACACCTGTATACACCTCCACAGAGAAGTGTTGTATCACTCACACCTGTATACACCTCCACAGAGAAGCTTTGTATCACTCACACCTGTATACACCTCCACAGAGAAGCTTTGTATCACACACACCTGTATACACCTCCTCAGATAAGCTTTGTATCACTCACACCTGTATACACCTCCACAGAGAAGCTTTGTATCACTCACACCTGTATACACCTATTGGAGAAGCTCTTTGCCACTCACACCTGTACACACCTATTGGAGAAGCTCAGTGTCACTCACACCTGTACACACCTATTGGAGAAGCTCTGTGTCACTCACACCTGTACGCACCTATTGGAGAAGCTCAGTGCCACTCACACCTGTACACACCTATTGGAGAAGCTCAGTGTCACTCACACCTATTAGTGAAGCTCAGTATATTGAGACAGCAGATGTGCTACACCTCTAGTTTCTGTTCCATACAGGTATAAATGACCATTGTTTCACCAGTATCCCACGGAGGCCATTCCTGCAGAATATATTTTGTAGGAAAATTGCTCAGTAGCTATAGAATTGAGATGTGTGCACAGTGACAATCCTTTCCTTCCTGCACACATCCGGGGGTTCCCATTACAATGCTGCTCAGGTGTCCTCCGGTGCATGTGGACCATCTACGATTTCCACAGCGCCGAGATGAAGAATGGGCTAGCTCTGGCAAGTGCACTGATGACGATTTACCCTCTAGTCTATAATTTAGCACCATTACGCGCACCATCGCCCTGCCAGCAATCGAGTTTGAGGACCCTCAGAGGATTTATGTGAAAGGTCTCCTAAGCACACCTGTTCCGCAGGCTAATATTTCTGTCTGAAATCTCATTAGCATAGATGTGTGCGCTGGTACAGAGGTAATTTATTTTTAATGCACTTTGTGAGAAAGGAGGCAAAGTATTCACCATGATTTACTGCTTGCCGTTTCCGAACGAGTCTGACTAATGCAGCTCCCAGCAGTACTGCACTGTCACAGTATACCTGTCCTTGAGTAGGTGTTCTTCTGCGAATCATCCTGGATTATAATCCTAATAGCCTCACAGATTAGCAGTATACAAGAGCGATGTGTTTTTAAAAAGAAGTAAATCTTCTTCCATCCCTTTCTTGTATCCAAGACCTCATTTCATAGAAACAATAGCGCATTATGGAGTAAAGATTCAGCTGGAGCAGTAACCGTACGTGCATTTATCGTGGCGCGGGTATAAACCTCTGATATGATATCTTGGTACGCTGGTTGAGAATATCGTCAGCTGTTCTGTTCTGTATCCTATATAAAGATATGTCTGTAGACACAATACGCCAATAGCTAGACTCATTACGCCAATGCTTCACGAGACGTCTCGCCCGAGTGACCCAACAGTTCCCGTGCGACTCTGCTTTCACACAGCAAGTTTTTCAGCCAAAAATGCGTCTTCATTGCAAACCGATGCGACAAACAGCTTTTACAAGATTTATTTAAAACGCTTGTATATTGTGAACGATTAAATGGGTCGAACCTGAAAGTTGCAGCCACTACATTGTACTACTTTGTATATAGATCGAGCCTCCGATCAAATTAATCAATGCGACTGGGACACATTTTTGGCTGAAAGATATTTAGCTCAAGCGGAGTCCCACAGAACCTGGCGCGCTGAGAAGGATGGCTTGGCGCATCTGCAGCAACAGTGTGTTATTGTTGATACACTATTTAGCAGAGGCTCCTGGGATAATTAGAACCCAACGCGTTTCTTGGTGAAGGGACTGCCTCACTTCTGATTTCATAAGTGGTGAAATATAGTGTAGTCAAGTCTTCGCCTCTGTATTGTGTGTAACTCGTGTTGCTGTGAGGACTTGTGGTAGCACATTGTTTGACACGGTCCTGCCATGAAAGTGACGTATCACCCAGAGGAACCTGTTTTTGTGTTTGCGGGTTAGGGGCTGGAAGAAACTCAACTGTCTTCACGTTTCCTCTAAGGGAGAGTAAATAATTACTCTCCTTATATCTGCACATCCTGGGAGAGATGATATAGGAGGTAGAACTAGGAGCATTGCAGAGTTATGTGGGCCTGATTCTGGTTCACTTGCAAATTCTCTCTCTAATGGACAAAACCATGTGCAGTGCAGGTGGGGCAGATGCAACATGTGTAGAGAGAGTTAGAATTGGGTGGGGGTTGTACTTCAAACTGATATCTACTGTATATTGCAGTGTAAATATAAAGTAGCCAGTATTTATTTTGTACTGCACCGTGCTCCTGCGTATTACACCAACACTATGCTTCACCCAGCTACATGTACTTGTACACTGCACAACAATCTCCATTACACAGCACTGTATTACACTATGCTCCTACATATTGCACAGCACCACAATCTCCATTACATAGCACTCTATTACACTATGCTCCTACATATTGCACAACACCACAATCTCCATTACACAGCACTGCATTACACTACACCAACGCTGTATTACACTATGGGCATGATTCTGGTTCTCTCTAATGGACAAAACCATCTGCTCTGCAGGTGGGGCAGATGTAACCTGTGCAGAGAGAGTTAGATTTGGGTGAGTTATTTTGTTTCTGTGCAGGGTAAATACTGGCTGCTTTATTCTTACAATGCAACATAGATATCCGTTTGAAGTACAAATTCCACCCACATCTAACTCTCTCTGCACATGTTACATCTGCCCCACCTGCAGCACACATGTTTTGTCCATTAGAGAGAGAATTTGCTTTTGCAATTGTTCCAGAATCAGGCCCTGTGTCTTTATGGACCAGTATGAGTTATCATGTTGTGTGTACGGTGAATTACATTTGCTTTATAGTTCCATTCCCTACTAGGAATTCTGTTAAAGACTTGAACACATTTGTTACGGTCCAGTTTGTGCTGTGTACACACGCCTGCGCTAAGTGGATGCGTTGGAATGAGTGCCCAACGCTAACGCGGAGGGAGTATGCACTAAGCTTTCTCTTGTATGTTCCATCCAGTCCTGAGAGTTTGAGCTATTGTATCACTGCCAATCGCTGTTGTGTCGCTGCTAATCTTATCCGCCAAACAATTCCCAATTCCGAGAACATACCAAGAGTAATCTTCTAATAACATTAACCCAGTTGCTGGGCTCCTCTGGCAGATACTTGGTTAATGCTGTAATGTTTTCCCCCCTCACATGATTTATTTTAGGTAAATGTATCACAGAGCGAGAGAACTTATCAGCACCCAGATATGACCTTTGATCTTCCTGGAATGACATCCAATGAGCGTTCACACACAACTGTCACTGCGAGTTTGCCTCGTTCTGCTGCAACACAAGTAGAGGAAGGTTTAAAAAAAGTAAATGTGACCGTCTAGAAGTTTTTTACTTCTATAACTAAAAGGGAATTACATTTGGGGGTATTTATATAGCTGCAGCATTTTCTGCAGGGTGTCTGAAGCTTGTGAACTAAGAAATATATTTTTGTACAAGGAAATGGGAAGAGGGCAACAATGGCAAGGAAAACATACAAACCCCGTACAGATATTGTTATCAGTGTGAGAGCGATGTGTTCCCAGGTGCCTCTGGTCTTACATCCGCACCTGAAGGAAATCAGTGCACAGACTGGGTTCTGGGTGACTCTGCTTTTACATTGACTATATTGTAGTTTTTATAGCATGTGAGACCATGTGCTAATGGAGAGGTTTCATTTGGGCCTAATGTAACTCTCTCTGCACGTTACATCTGCCCCACCTGCAGCGCACATGGGTTTGCCCATTTTGAGAACAAACTTGTCCTGAAATTAGGCCTGAATTAGGATCTATGTGTGGCTGCAAAATCTGCTGTGGTGGAAAGTATTGGTTTCTTGGATGTCTTCTGTAAGTACCTGGTCCCCCAATAAGACCATTGTTCCATTTCATCTAGAGAACTTTCCTCTTCCGTTTTTGGTCCAGAGAATACACCTTGTTCACCTTATCATTCAGGGAGAACTTCCTCTTCCACCATATAACTCAGGTCCATATCTTCCACCTTATTCTGTGGAATCCATGTTTCCCACTTTATCATCCAGAGACTCTTTCACCCAGTCCCTGACGGAATCTGTCTCTATCACCCTGTCACCCAGAGAATCCGACTCTTCCACCTTATCACCCAGAGAATCTGTCTCTATCACCCAGAGAGTCTGTCTCTATCACCCAGAGAGTCTGTCTCTATCACCCAGAGAATCTGTCTCTATCACCCAGAGAGTCTGTCTCTATCACCCAGAGAATCTGTCTCTATCACCCAGAGAGTCTGTCTCTATCACCCAGAGAATCTGTCTCTTCCACCCTGTCACCCAGAGAATCTGTCTCTTCCACCCTGTCACCCAGAGATTCTGTCTCTATCACCCAGAGAATCTGTCTCTATCACCCAGAGAGTCTGTCTCTATCACCCAGAGAAACTGTCTCTTCCACCCTGTCACCCAGAGAATCTGTCTCTATCACCCAGAGAATCTGTCTCTATCACCCAGAGAATCTGTCTCTATCACCCTATCACCCAGAGAATCCGACACTTCCACCTTATCACCCAGAGAATCTGTCTCTGTCACCCAGAGAGTCTGTCTCTTCCACCCTGTCACCCAGAGAATCTGTCTCTGTCACCCAGAGAGTCTGTCTCTATCACCCAGAGAATCTGTCTCTTCCACCCTGTCACCCAGAGAATCTGTCTCTTCCACCCTGTCACCCAGAGAATCTGTCTCTATCACCCAGAGAATCTGTCTCTTCCACCCTGTCACCCAGAGAATCTGTCTCTTCCACCCTGTCACCCAGAGAATCTGTCTCTATCACCCAGAGAATCTGTCTCTATCACCCAGAGAGTCTGTCTCTATCACCCAGAGAAACTGTCTCTTCCACCCTGTCACCCAGAGAATCTGTCTCTATCACCCAGAGAATCTGTCTCTATCACCCAGAGAATCTGTCTCTATCACCCTATCACCCAGAGAATCCGACACTTCCACCTTATCACCCAGAGAATCTGTCTCTGTCACCCAGAGAGTCTGTCTCTATCACCCAGAGAATCTGTCTCTTCCACCCTGTCACCCAGAGAATCTGTCTCTTCCACCATGTCACCCAGAGAATCTGTCTCTTCCACCCTGTCACCCAGAGAATCTGTCTCTTCCACCATGTCACCCAGAGAGTCTGTCTCTATCACCCTGTCACCCAGAGAGTCTGTCTCTATCACCCTGTCACCCAGAGAATCTGTCTTATCACCCTGTCACCCAGAGAGTCTGTCTCTATCACCAGGTCACCCAGAGAGTCTGTCTCTGTCACCCAGAGAGTCTGTCTCTATCACCCAGAGAGTCTGTCTCTATCACCCAGAGAGTCTGTCTCTATCACCCAGAGAGTCTGTCTCTTCCACCCAGAGAGTCTGTCTCTTCCACCCAGAGAGTCTGTCTCTTCCACCCAGAGAGTCTGTCTCTATCACCCTATCACCCAGATAATCTGTCTCTTCAACCTTATCACCCAGAGAGTCTGTCTCTATCACCCTGTCACCCAGAGAATCTGTCTCTTCAACCTTATCACCCAGAGAGTCTGTCTCTATTACCCTGTCACCCAGAGAGTCTGTCTCTATCACCCTGTCACCCAGAGAGTCTGTCTCTATCACCCTGTCACCCAGAGAGTCTGTCTCTATCACCCTGTCACCCAGAGAGTCTGTCTCTATCACCCTGTCACCCAGAGAATCTGTCTCTATCACCCTGTCACCCAGAGAGTCTGTCTCTATCACCCTGTCACCCAGAGAGTCTGTCTCTATCACCCTGTCACCCAGAGAGTCTGTCTCTATCACCCTGTCACCCAGAGAGTCTGTCTCTATCACCCTGTCACCCAGAGAGTCTGTCTCTATCACCCAGAGAATCTGTCTCTATCACCCTGTCACCCAGAGAATCTGTCTCTATCACCCTGTCACCCAGAGAATCTGTCTCTATCACCCTGTCACCCAGAGAGTCTGTCTCTATCACCCTGTCACCCAGAGAGTCTGTCTCTATCACCCTGTCACCCAGAGAGTCTGTCTCTATCACCCTGTCACCCAGAGAGTCTCACGAGGGAGATGCCCAGTTAGCCCTTCTCACAGTGGAATAATAGTACAGATCCTGAGGCAAGTCTTCATCCCAGACTACAAGTTATCAGCCTAACCCTGAGCCAATCTGCTTATAAATGGAATGACCAGAACGCCACAAACATGTATAGCAGCCGTCTATTAATTCTAGAGGTGTTTGCTTAAGTTGTCAAAGTGGTGGCACTCTAGGAACTTTTTTGGCTTGTAATATTAAATGTCTGGCGCCCAAGGAGAAAAATGTTACCGCTTTGTAGCACTTTTTTTATACAGACTCCGTTGCAAACAAATATGGAAGTGTCACCTATCAAATAGATGAATGTTTCTTGTGAAGCGGTTTTGTTGCATCGCATTGCAAATTCAGGCTGTTACACTACTGTCTGCAGCTCACTTGCACCAGGCGTTTTGCGCTGCATGGCATATTGAAGCATGAGGACACATCTGTAGTGCATGCTGACCGCTGCTCCTCTACCAGGCATTTTGCGCTGCATGGCGTACTGAAGCATGAGGACACATCTGTAGTGCAAACTGACCGCTGCTCCTCCACCAGGCGTTTGCGCTGCATGGTGTATTGAAGCATGAGGACACATCTGTAGTGCATACTGACCGCTGCTCCTCCACCAGGTGTTTTGCGCTGCATGGTGTACTGAAGCATGAGGACACATCTGTAGTGCATACTGACCGCTGCTCCTCCACCAGGCGTTTGCGCTGCATGGCGTACTGAAGCATGAGGACACATCTGTAGTGCAAACTGACCGCTGCTCCTCCACCAGGCGTTTGCGCTGCATGGCGTATTGAAGCATGAGGACACATCTGTAGTGCATACTGACCGCTGCTCCTCCACCAGGTGTTTTGCGCTGCATGGTGTACTGAAGCATGAGGACACATCTGTAGTGCATACTGACCGCTGCTCCTCCACCAGGCATTTGCGCTGCATGGTGTACTGAAGCATGAGGACACATCTGTAGTGCAAACTGACCGCTGCTCCTCCACCAGGCGTTTTGCGCTGCATGGCGTACTGAAGCATGAGGACACATCTGTAGTGCATGCTGACCGCTGATCCTCCACCAGGCGTTTGCGCTGCATGGCGTATTGAAGCATGAGGACACATCTGTAGTGCATGCTGACCGCTGCTCCTCTACCAGGCATTTTGCGCTGCATGGCGTACTGAAGCATGAGGACACATCTGTAGTGCAAACTGACCGCTGCTCCTCCACCAGGCGTTTGCGCTGCATGGCGTATTGAAGCATGAGGACACATCTGTAGTGCATACTGACCGCTGCTCCTCCACCAGGTGTTTTGCGCTGCATGGTGTACTGAAGCATGAGGACACATCTGTAGTGCATACTGGCCGCTGCTCCTCCACCAGGCGTTTGCGCTGCATGGCGTACTGAAGCATGAGGACACATCTGTAGTGCAAACTGACCGCTGCTCCTCCACCAGGCGTTTTGCGCTGCATGGCGTACTGAAGCATGAGGACACATCTGTAGTGCATGCTGACCGCTGATCCTCCACCAGGCGTTTGCGCTGCATGGCGTATTGAAGCATGAGGACACATCTGTAGTGCATGCTGACCGCTGCTCCTCTACCAGGCATTTTGCGCTGCATGGCGTACTGAAGCATGAGGACACATCTGTAGTGCAAACTGACCGCTGCTCCTCCACCAGGCGTTTGCGCTGCATGGCGTATTGAAGCATGAGGACACATCTGTAGTGCATACTGACCGCTGCTCCTCCACCAGGTGTTTTGCGCTGCATGATGTACTGAAGCATGAGGACACATCTGTAGTGCATACTGACCGCTGCTCCTCCACCAGGCGTTTGCGCTGCATGGCGTACTGAAGCATGAGGACACATCTGTAGTGCAAACTGACCGCTGCTCCTCCACCAGGCGTTTGCGCTGCATGGCGTATTGAAGCATGAGGACACATCTGTAGTGCATACTGACCGCTGCTCCTCCACCAGGTGTTTTGCGCTGCATGGTGTACTGAAGCATGAGGACACATCTGTAGTGCATACTGACCGCTGCTCCTCCACCAGGCGTTTGCGCTGCATGGCGTACTGAAGCATGAGGACACATCTGTAGTGCAAACTGACCGCTGCTCCTCCACCAGGCGTTTGCGCTGCATGGCGTATTGAAGCATGAGGACACATCTGTAGTGCATGCTGACCGCTGCTCCTCCACCAGGCGTTTGCGCTGCATGGCGTATTGAAGCATGAGGACACATCTGTAGTGCATGATGACCGCTGCTCCTCCACCAGGCGTTTTGCGCTGCATGGCGTATTGAAGCATGAGGACACATATCTGTAGTGCATGCTGACCGCTGCTCCTCCACCAGGCGTTTTGCGCTGCATGGTGTATTGAAGCATGAGGACACATCTGTAGTGCATACTGACCGCTGCTCCTCTACCAGGCGTTTTGCGCTGCATGGCGTACTGAAGCATGAGGACACATCTGTAGTGCATGCTGACCGCTGCTCCTCCACAGGCGTTTAGCGCTGCATGGTGTATTGAAGCATGAGGACACATCTGTAGTGCATGCTGACCGCTGCTCCTCCACCAGGCGTTTTGCGCTGCATGGTGTATTGAAGCATGAGGACACATCTGTAGTGCATGCTGACCGCTGCTCCTCCACCAGGCGTTTTGCGCTGCATGGTGTATTGAAGCATGAGGACACATCTGTAGTGCATGCTGACCGCTGCTCCTCCACCAGGCGTTTTGCGCTGCATGGTGTATTGAAGCATGAGGACACATCTGTAGTGCATGCTGATTGCTGCTCCTCCAGTGATGGTTTCCATGCTGTCTGTAGAGAGTGTCAGTTGTCCGGACCTGCAGGGGTCTGTGATCGCCACCTGTTATCTGCCCCCTTCCTGGGACATATAGGGGGATTGGAGACCGTGATATTAGAGACTGGATCTTCTGAACTGTTTCAGCCAAGTGAGGGTGAAGCGAAATAACCTTAGTCTTTGTTACCTGCTGGATAAATTGGAATTTACATTTAGATTGAGAAGTTGTTTTGATGTTGTTGATGTAATTAGTTGCACGACTGAAGGTCTCGTTCATTGGCTGCGCTAATGACTTTTTGCATTTGCCGTCGATGTTGAAATGACATCACGACCATTACGTTCCTCCTAGAGGCATTCTCATTTAGTGTGTATTGATTCTGAATAGGACGATGTGCTCGCGGTTCTGTCATTTCTGAAAACTAAACTTTGTTCTGTGCAATGTTAATGATGACGGCAGAATTGTCCGTCTACTGCTTTCATCAGGCAGAAGTGATAAGGGAGGTGATTCAGGTTGGCTCACAAAGCACCTTTGGTTTGCTAATGGAGAAAAACCATGCTGCACTGCTGGTGGGGCAGATGTAACACGTGCAGAGAGAGTTAGATTTGGGTGGGGTGTGTACTTCAAACTGATATCTAAATTGCAGTGTAATATAACAGTAGTCATCATTTACTTTGCACAGAAACAAAAGAACTCACCCAAATCTAACTCATGCAGTGCAGCATGGCTTTGTCCATTAGCAAACCAAAAGTCAACCTGAATCACCCCCAAGATTTGGAATGCTGTACTTTAAACTCCAGTATAGTCAGTGTGTGTACAGTATATATTGTGGACGCAGCGGGGTACTCCAACGGCATGGCCAGGCTTAGACCAGGCATGTCCAAACTATGGCCCTCCAGCTGTTGTGAAACTACAAGTCCCATCATGCCTTGCCACAGTTTTGCTATTAGGGAATGCTAAATCTTTAACAAGGCATGCTGGGATGTGTAGTTTCCCAACAGTTGGAGAGCCACAGTTTGGACATGCCTGACTTAGACCAATGTGCAGCACAAAACGCCCTTATCACAGTGACCGTATTTAGCCCCGATTTAAAGGAGTAGGTGATGCTGAAACAAGTGGTCACTTAGATATTGCCACAATGAGATAAATAAAGAGGACTTTAATATTGTAACCATTTCCTGAAACATGGCCCAGAGGCAAAGGATCGGGTGTGCACTGAACAAGGTGGCACAGACCCGTTTGTCTGCATATTTGTGGCACATACGTGAGCTCCCATATTACATCAGGGACATTTTGGCAGAGGTCCACAGGCGGCTACTGTTTCATCAGTAAATAGGTATTTGTGCTATAAATGCACCTGTAATTAACGGCAGTGTTAATTGCATCACGATAGACCATTTACATACAGTAGAGTAGTAATCACACCTCTCCTTACTAAATCTGATTGAAGGAGAACATTGTTTTTCCCCACCTTATACAAGAGAGGGGGAAGAAGTAAGTATTATTCTGTGACTTCACGGTACATTATCTCCTTATTACTACCATTATATGAATCATAGATTTACTGCTGTGCTCTTTTACCTTTCTCACATAGCCTAAATATAATCACTGTCTTCTTTACTAGGAACTTTCCTTTTAAAAGTATCTGAATAATGTAATGCGGCTGTTTTGGGCCCCTGCTGCCATGGGGGTGGCCGTTTTGGGGTCCCTGCCATCCTGGGGTAGCCATTTTAAACCCTTGCCACCCGCTTTGGGCCCTGCCACCCTGGGGTAAGCATCTGTGTTAATAACATTCTGTTGAGAAAAGGAGAATTTTGAGCAGCAGAATATAAGATAATATTATAGTGGAATGGGGAAGGGGTGTAAACATATTGGCATACGTTGCTTATAATATCCACAAGCCATCAGCTTCTGTTGCGGAGTATATTTCTCTGATCTCTAGTTTATAGTTACCATGGGAACCACAGAAAGTGCAAATATATTTAAAATATTCACATATTTCCGTACTGTATGTTCCGTCCAGCAAATAACAGGCGGGTGTTGTGCAGAGAGAGAGAGAGAAGGCAAACCATCTGTGTGTTCCCAGGCATACAGCTCTCTAGAAGGAAATATTGCCCTTTTTTTTATTAAGTAGATTATTTTATTACATTTTCTACAGCCATTGTTCCTGCGACCGCCTGGTCCTGTATATTGCCTCATTGCTGCCCCTCTTATTCTGTTTTCTCCCTAATCTGTCACCTGATCATCCGGCACCCATCTATCACCAGTGCTAACGGACCCCATTCCCTGTCAGCTCCGCTCGCTGTACTGTACAGAGAGATGAAATAATTCTGTTATTTCCATGTTGTACCCAGTGACCTACAGTCCTGTCATCGTAGTCTACAAAGCCAGCATCTTTCCCACGGAAATTCCTCACATGTGTATAGGCTCATCAAGTCAATTATGAAGTATTAATTAGTTTTTGTTTTGTTGCCAGCTGAGGGTAAGGTATAAAACGCACACGCTGGGCCTGTGTGAATGTATTCACCCCCCTCCCGGATAATTCCATCATGTGAGCTGTGCACAGGCCCCAGCTCTCCCTCATCTTTCCAACGCCATCGCAGAGGAAAACTGCTCGTAGTGTTATTATCATGGAGAATGTTTATAGCTATATTTTAGTGTAATGCAGTTTTTAGGAACATGTCATTCAATAATGCAGTTGATGTGTTTGCAGAGGTTTTATTCACTTTTTTTATGTAAATTCATATTTCAGATTGTAAAGATAATGCCTTTGTGTCAATGACACTAGTAAATAATAATGATCAAGGGCACAGTACAACTTCCCTTGTTCTGTAGCTTGGTATATTTAGAAGTAGGGACATATGTGCAGTACTACTTGCCTTGTTCTGTAGCTTGGTATATTTAGAAGTAGGGACATATGTGCAGTACTACTTCCCTTGTTCTGTAGCTTGGTATATTTAGAAGTAGGGACATATGTGCAGTACTACTTCCCTTGTTCTGTAGCTTGGTATATTTAGGAGTAGGGACATATGTGCAGTACTTCTTCCCTTGTTCTGTAGCTGGGTATATTTAGAAGTATATATATATGTACAGTACTACTTCTCTTGTTCTGTAGCTGGGTATATTTAGAAGTAGGGACATATGTGCAGTACTACTTCCCTTGTTCTGTAGCTTGGTATATTTAGAAGTAGGGACATATGTGCAGTACTACTTGCCTTGTTCTGTAGCTTGGTATATTTAGAAGTAGGGACATATGTGCAGTACTACTTCCCTTGTTCTGTAGCTTGGTATATTTAGAAGTAGGGACATATGTGCAGTACTACTTCCCTTGTTCTGTAGCTTGGTATATTTAGGAGTAGGGACATATGTGCAGTACTTCTTCCCTTGTTCTGTAGCTTGGTATATTTAGAAGTATATATATATATGTGCAGTACTACTTCCCTTGTTCTGTAGCTTGGTATATTTAGAAGTAGGGACATATGTGCAGTACTACTTCCCTTGTTCTGTAGCTTGGTATATTTAGAAGTAGGGACATATGTGCAGTACTACTTCCCTTGTTCTGTAGCTTGGTATATTTAGAAGTAGGGACATATGTGCAGTACTACTTCCCTTGTTCTGTAGCTTGGTATATTTAGAAGTAGGGACATATGTGCAGTACTACTTCCCTTGTTCTGTAGCTTGGTATATTTAGAAGTATAGACATATATATACAGTACTACTTCTCTTGTTCTGTAGCTGGGTATATTTAGGAGTAGGGACATATGTACAGTACTACTTATCTTGTTCTGTAGCTTGGTATATTTAGAAGTAGGGACATATGTGCAGTACTACTTCCCTTGTTATGTAGCTTGGTATATTTAAGAGTAGGGACATATGTACAGTACTACTTATCTTGTTCTGTAGCTGGGTATATTTAGAAGTATAGACATATATATACAGTACTACTTCTCTTGTTCTGTAGCTGGGTATATTTAGGAGTAGGGACATATGTACAGTACTACTTATCTTGTTCTGTAGCTGGGTATATTTAGAAGTATAGACCTATGTACAGTACTACTTCTCTTGTTCTGTAGCTGGGTATATTTAGAAGTATAGACATATGTACAGTACTACTTATCTTGTTCTGTAGCTGGGTATATTTAGAAGTATAGACATATGTACAGTACTACTTATCTTGTTCTGTAGCTGGGTATATTTAGAAGTGTAGACATATGTACAGTACTACTTATCTTGTTCTGTAGCTTGGTATATTTAGGAGTAGGGACATATGTACAGTACTACTTATCTTGTTCTGTAGCTGGGTATATTTAGAAGTATAGACATATATATACAGTACTACTTCTCTTGTTCTGTAGCTTGGTATATTTAGAAGTATAGACATATGTACAGTACTACTTATCTTGTTCTGTAGCTGGGTATATTTAGAAGTGTAGACATATGTACAGTACTACTTATCTTGTTTTGTAGCTGGGTATATTTAGAAGTATAGACATATGTACAGTACTACTTATCTTGTTCTGTAGCTGGGTATATTTAGAAGTGTAGACATATGTACAGTACTACTTATCTTGTTTTGTAGCTGGGTATATTTAGAAGTATAGACATATGTACAGTACTACTTATCTTGTTCTGTAGCTTGGTATATTTAGAAGTATAGACATATGTACAGTACTACTTATCTTGTTCTGTAGCTGGGTAGGTATATTTAGAAGTGTAGACATATGTACAGTACTACTTATCTTGTTCTGTAGCTGGGTATATTTAGAAGTATAGACATATGTGCAGTACTACTTCTCTTGTTCTGTAGCTGGGTATATTTAGAAGTATATATATATGTACAGTACTACTTATCTTGTTCTGTAGCTGGGTATATTTAGAAGTAGGGACATATGTGCAGTACTACTTCCCTTGTTCTGTAGCTTGGTATATTTAGAAGTAGGGACATATGTGCAGTACTACTTGCCTTGTTCTGTAGCTTGGTATATTTAGAAGTAGGGACATATGTGTAGTACTACTTCCCTTGTTCTGTAGCTTGGTATATTTAGAAGTAGGGACATGTGCAGTACTACTTCCCTTGTTCTGTAGCTTGGTATATTTAGAAGTAGGGACATATGTGCAGTACTACTTCCCTTGTTCTGTAGCTTGGTATATTTAGGAGTAGGGACATATGTGCAGTACTACTTCCCTTGTTCTGTAGCTTGGTATATTTAGAAGTAGGGACATATGTGCAGTACTACTTCCCTTGTTCTGTAGCTTGGTATATTTAGAAGTAGGGACATATGTGCAGTACTACTTACCTTGTTCTGTAGCTTGGTATATTTAGAAGTAGGGACATATGTGCAGTACTACTTCCCTTGTTCTGTAGCTTGGTATATTTAGAAGTAGGGACATATGTGCAGTACTACTTCCCTTGTTCTGTAGCTTGGTATATTTAGAAGTATAGACCTATATATACAGTACTACTTCTCTTGTTCTGTAGCTGGGTATATTTAGGAGTAGGGACATATGTACAGTACTACTTATCTTGTTCTGTAGCTTGGTATATTTAGAAGTAAAGACATATGTGCAGTACTACTTCCCTTGTTCTGTAGCTGGGTATATTTAGAAGTATAGACATATGTACAGTACTACTTATCTTGTTCTGTAGCTTGGTATATTTAGGAGTAGGGACATATGTACAGTACTACTTATCTTGTTCTGTAGCTGGGTATATTTAGAAGTATAGACATATATATACAGTACTACTTCTCTTGTTCTGTAGCTTGGTATATTTAGAAGTATAGACATATGTACAGTACTACTTATCTTGTTCTGTAGCTGGGTATATTTAGAAGTGTAGACATATGTACAGTACTACTTATCTTGTTCTGTAGCTGGGTATATTTAGAAGTGTAGACATATGTACAGTACTACTTATCTTGTTCTGTAGCTGGGTATATTTAGAAGTATAGACATATGTGCAGTACTACTTCTCTTGTTCTGTAGCTGGGTATATTTAGAAGTATATATATATGTACAGTACTACTTATCTTGTTCTGTAGCTGGGTATATTTAGTAGTAGGGACATATGTGCAGTACTACTTCCCTTGTTCTGTAGCTTGGTATATTTAGAAGTAGGGACATATGTGCAGTACTACTTGCCTTGTTCTGTAGCTTGGTATATTTAGAAGTAGGGACATATGTGCAGTACTACTTCCCTTGTTCTGTAGCTTGGTATATTTAGAAGTAGGGATATATGTGCAGTACTACTTCCCTTGTTCTGTAGCTTGGTATATTTAGAAGTAGGGACATATGTGCAGTACTACTTCCCTTGTTCTGTAGCTTGGTATATTTAGGAGTAGGGACATATGTGCAGTACTACTTCCCTTGTTCTGTAGCTTGGTATATTTAGAAGTAGGGACATATGTGCAGTACTACTTCCCTTGTTCTGTAGCTTGGTATATTTAGAAGTAGGGACATATGTGCAGTACTACTTCCCTTGTTCTGTAGCTTGGTATATTTAGAAGTAGGGACATATGTGCAGTACTACTTCCCTTGTTCTGTAGCTTGGTATATTTAGAAGTAGGGACATATGTGCAGTACTACTTCCCTTGTTCTGTAGCTTGGTATATTTAGAAGTATAGACATATATATACAGTACTACTTCTCTTGTTCTGTAGCTGGGTATATTTAGGAGTAGGGACATATGTACAGTACTACTTATCTTGTTCTGTAGCTTGGTATATTTAGAAGTAAAGACATATGTGCAGTACTACTTCCCTTGTTCTGTAGCTTGGTATATTTAGGAGTAGGGACATATGTGCAGTACTTCTTCCCTTGTTCTGTAGCTTGGTATATTTAGAAGTATATATATATATATGTGCAGTACTACTTCCCTTGTTCTGTAGCTTGGTATATTTAGAAGTAGGGACATATGTGCAGTACTACTTCCCTTGTTCTGTAGCTTGGTATATTTAGAAGTAGGGACATATGTGCAGTACTACTTCCCTTGTTCTGTAGCTTGGTATATTTAGAAGTAGGGACATATGTGCAGTACTACTTCCCTTGTTCTGTAGCTTGGTATATTTAGAAGTAGGGACATATGTGCAGTACTACTTCCCTTGTTCTGTAGCTTGGTATATTTAGAAGTATAGACATATATATACAGTACTACTTCTCTTGTTCTGTAGCTGGGTATATTTAGGAGTAGGGACATATGTACAGTACTACTTATCTTGTTCTGTAGCTTGGTATATTTAGAAGTAGGGACATATGTGCAGTACTACTTCCCTTGTTATGTAGCTTGGTATATTTAAGAGTAGGGACATATGTACAGTACTACTTATCTTGTTCTGTAGCTGGGTATATTTAGAAGTATAGACATATATATACAGTACTACTTCTCTTGTTCTGTAGCTGGGTATATTTAGGAGTAGGGACATATGTACAGTACTACTTATCTTGTTCTGTAGCTGGGTATATTTAGAAGTATAGACCTATGTACAGTACTACTTCTCTTGTTCTGTAGCTGGGTATATTTAGAAGTATAGACATATGTACAGTACTACTTCTCTTGTTCTGTAGCTGGGTATATTTAGAAGTATAGACATATGTACAGTACTACTTATCTTGTTCTGTAGCTGGGTATATTTAGAAGTATAGACATATGTACAGTACTACTTATCTTGTTCTGTAGCTGGGTATATTTAGAAGTGTAGACATATGTACAGTACTACTTATCTTATTCTGTAGCTTGGTATATTTAGGAGTAGGGACATATGTACAGTACTACTTATCTTGTTCTGTAGCTGGGTATATTTAGAAGTATAGACATATATATACAGTACTACTTCTCTTGTTCTGTAGCTTGGTATATTTAGAAGTATAGACATATGTACAGTACTACTTATCTTGTTCTGTAGCTGGGTATATTTAGAAGTGTAGACATATGTACAGTACTACTTATCTTGTTCTGTAGCTGGGTATATTTAGAAGTATAGACATATGTACAGTACTACTTATCTTGTTCTGTAGCTTGGTATATTTAGAAGTATAGACATATGTACAGTACTACTTATCTTGTTCTGTAGCTGGGTAGGTATATTTAGAAGTGTAGACATATGTACAGTACTACTTATCTTGTTCTGTAGCTGGGTATATTTAGAAGTATAGACATATGTGCAGTACTACGTCTCTTGTTCTGTAGCTGGGTATATTTAGAAGTATATATATATGTACAGTACTACTTATCTTGTTCTGTAGCTGGGTATATTTAGAAGTAGGGACATATGTGCAGTACTACTTCCCTTGTTCTGTAGCTTGGTATATTTAGAAGTAGGGACATATGTGCAGTACTACTTGCCTTGTTCTGTAGCTTGGTATATTTAGAAGTAGGGACATATGTGCAGTACTACTTCCCTTGTTCTGTAGCTTGGTATATTTAGAAGTAGGGACATGTGCAGTACTACTTCCCTTGTTCTGTAGCTTGGTATATTTAGAAGTAGGGACATATGTGCAGTACTACTTCCCTTGTTCTGTAGCTTGGTATATTTAGGAGTAGGGACATGTGCAGTACTACTTCCCTTGTTCTGTAGCTTGGTATATTTAGAAGTAGGGACATATGTGCAGTACTACTTCCCTTGTTCTGTAGCTTGGTATATTTAGAAGTAGGGACATATGTGCAGTACTACTTCCCTTGTTCTGTAGCTTGGTATATTTAGAAGTAGGGACATATGTGCAGTACTACTTCCCTTGTTCTGTAGCTTGGTATATTTAGAAGTAGGGACATATGTGCAGTACTACTTCCCTTGTTCTGTAGCTTGGTATATTTAGAAGTATAGACATATATATACAGTACTACTTCTCTTGTTCTGTAGCTGGGTATATTTAGGAGTAGGGACATATGTACAGTAC
The DNA here is from genome assembly GCF_055691185.1 of Crinia signifera. Taxonomy (NCBI): domain Eukaryota; kingdom Metazoa; phylum Chordata; class Amphibia; order Anura; family Myobatrachidae; genus Crinia; species Crinia signifera. Next base: position 125,140,202 of record NC_139227.1, on the reverse strand, counting down.
TACTTATCTTGTTCTGTAGCTTGGTATATTTAGAAGTAAAGACATATGTGCAGTACTACTTCCCTTGTTATGTAGCTTGGTATATTTAGGAGTAGGGACATATGTACAGTACTACTTATCTTGTTCTGTAGCTGGGTATATTTAGAAGTATAGACATATATATACAGTACTACTTCTCTTGTTCTGTAGCTGGGTATATTTAGGAGTAGGGACATATGTACAGTACTACTTATCTTGTTCTGTAGCTGGGTATATTTAGAAGTATAGACCTATGTACAGTACTACTTCTCTTGTTCTGTAGCTGGGTATATTTAGAAGTATAGACATATGTACAGTACTACTTATCTTGTTCTGTAGCTGGGTATATTTAGAAGTATAGACATATGTACAGTACTACTTATCTTGTTCTGTAGCTGGGTATATTTAGAAGTGTAGACATATGTACAGTACTACTTATCTTGTTCTGTAGCTTGGTATATTTAGGAGTAGGGACATATGTACAGTACTACTTATCTTGTTCTGTAGCTGGGTATATTTAGAAGTATAGACATATATATACAGTACTACTTCTCTTGTTCTGTAGCTTGGTATATTTAGAAGTATAGACATATGTACAGTACTACTTATCTTGTTCTGTAGCTGGGTATATTTAGAAGTGTAGACATATGTACAGTACTACTTATCTTGTTCTGTAGCTGGGTATATTTAGAAGTATAGACATATGTACAGTACTACTTATCTTTTTCTGTAGCTTGGTATATTTAGAAGTATAGACATATGTACAGTACTACTTATCTTGTTCTGTAGCTGGGTAGGTATATTTAGAAGTGTAGACATATGTACAGTACTACTTATCTTGTTCTGTAGCTGGGTATATTTAGAAGTATAGACATATGTGCAGTACTACTTCTCTTGTTCTGTAGCTGGGTATATTTAGAAGTGTATATATATATGTACAGTACTACTTATCTTGTTCTGTAGCTGGGTATATTTAGAAGTAGGGACATATGTACAGTATCACTTCCCTGGTTCTGTTGCTGGGTATATTTAGAAGTATAGACATATGTATAGTACCACTTCCCTTGTTCTGTAGCTAAGTATATTTAGATGTATAGACATATGTACAGTACTACTTATCTTGTTCTGTTGCTGGGTATAGTTAGAAGTATAGACATATGTACAGTATCACTTCCCTTGTTCTGTTGCTGGGTATATTAAGAAATATAGACATATGTACAGTACTACTTCCCTTGTTCTGTAGCTGAATACAATCTTTATGGATGGTTGCACAGTACCACTTCTCTTGGTCTGTGGGTGGGTCTATTAATTGCAGGTGGATGCACAGTACCACTCTTGCTTAGAAGTTTGGTATTCATGAGAAGTTGCACAGTGGCACTTATGTCATTCTGTAGCTATGCACAGCTATGCACAATCATCAGCATGGACAGCTGCACGGGAATGGGATCATTTGGTACCATGTCGACCTATCCCCATGTTGGCCTAATGGTGTTGACCTAATGCTTGACGACCATGCTGCCGATGACCATATCTCAGCTGCACAGTACTTCTGGTGTTCTGTACATGAGTGTAATTATCTGTATAGACGGCTTTATGTACCATTTATCTTGTGCTGTAGTTGGATATAATTATCTGCATTGCTAACTGCACAGTACTACTTCCTGTATTCTGCAGCTAGCTGAGCCTAATTATCAGCATTGGTAACTGCACAGTACCACTTCCTGTATTCTGCAGCCAGCTGAGCCTAATTATCAGCATTGGTGACTGCACAGTACCACTTCCTGTATTCTGCAGCTAGCTGAGCCTAATTATCAGCATTGGTAACTGCACAGTACCACTTCCTGTATTCTGCAGCTAGCTGAGCCTAATTATCAGCATTGGTAACTGCACCGTACCACTTCCTGTATTCTAAAGCTAGCTGAGCCTAATTATCAGCATGGGTAACTGCACAGTACCACTTCCTGTATTCTGAAGCTAGCTGAGCCTAATTATCAGCATTGGTAACTGCACCGTACCACTTCCTGTATTCTGAAGCTAGCTGAGCCTAATTATCAGCATTGGTAACTGCACAGTACCACTTCCTGTATTCTGCAGCTAGCTGAGCATACTTATCAGCATTGGTGACTGCACAGTACCACTTCCTGTATTCTGCAGCTATCTGAGCCTAATTATTAGCATGGGTAACTGCACAGTACCACTTCCTGTATTCTGCAGCTAGATGAGCCTAATTATCAGCATTGGTGACTGCGCAGTACCACTTCCTGTATTCTGCAGCTATCTGAGCCTAATTATCAGCATTGGTGACTGCACAGTACCACTTCCTGTATTCTGCAGCTAGCTGAGCCTAATTATCAGCATTGGTAACTGCACAGTACCACTTCCTGTATTCTGCAGCCAGCTGAGCCTAATTATCAGCATTGGTGACTGCACAGTACCACTTCCTGTATTCTGCAGCTAGCTGAGCCTAATTATCAGCATTGGTAACTGCACAGTACCACTTCCTGTATTCTGCAGCTAGCTGAGCCTAATTATCAGCATTGGTAACTGCACAGTACCACTTCCTGTATTCTGCAGCTAGCTGAGCATAATTATCAGCATTGGTAACTGCACAGTACCACTTCCTGTATTCTGCAGCTAGCTGAGCATAATTATCTGCATTGGTGACTGCACAGTACCACTTCCTGTATTCTGCAGCTATCTGAGCCTAATTATCAGCATGGGTGACTGCACAGTACCACTTCCTGTATTCTGCAGCTAGCTGAGCCTAAGGGATGCAGTTTAAATCCCGGCGGTCAGGATCCCGGCGTTCAGAATCCCGACGCCGGAATCCCAAAACTTTCTCCCCACGTGGGTGGGATCATTTGGTACCATGTCGACCTATCCCCATGTTGGCCTAATGGTGTTGACCTAATGCTTGACGACCATGCTGCCGATGACCATATCTCAGCTGCACAGTACTTCTGGTGTTCTGTACATGAGTGTAATTATCTGTATAGACGGCTTTATGTACCATTTATCTTGTGCTGTAGTTGGATATAATTATCTGCACTGCTAACTGCACAGTACTACTTCCTGTATTCTGCGGCTAGCTGAGCCTAATTATCAGCATTGGTACCTGCACAGTACCACTTCCTGTATTCTGCAGCTAGCTGAGCCTAATTATCAGCATTGGTAACTGCACAGTACCACTTCCTGTATTCTGCAGCTAGATGAGCCTAATTATCAGCATGGGTGACTGCACAGTACCACTTCCTGTATTCTGCAGCTTGATGAGTGTAATTATCAGCATTGGTAACTGCGCAGTACCACTTCCTGTATTCTGCAGCTAGCTGAGCCTAATTATCGGCATTGGTGACTGCGCAGTACCACTTCCTGTATTCTGCAGCTAGCTGAGCCTAAGGGATGCAGTTTAAATCCCAGCGGTCGGGATCCCGGCGTTCAGAATCCCAACGCCGGAATCCCGACACTTTCTCCCCACGTGGGTGCCCACGACATCCTCGGAGGGAGAATAAATTAGCGTGCCGAGCGTAGCGAGGCACCGGGCCCACTGCGTGGCGAGCGCAGCGAGCCCGCAAGGGGGGCGATCCACGTCCCCCCCTTGTCGGGACTTCGGCGTTCGGGATTTCGGCGTTTGGGAATCCGGCGTCGGGATTTTGAACGCCGGGATCCCGACCGCCGGCTTTTCATGCCGAATCTGAGCCTAATTATCAGCATTAGTGACTGCGCAGTACCACTTCCTGTATTCTGCAGCTAGCTGAGCCTAATTATCAGCATTGGTGACTGCACAGTACCACTTCCTGTATTCTGCAGCTAGCTGAGCCTAATTATCAGCATTGGTAACTGCACAGTACCACTTCCTGTATTCTGCAGCTAGCTGAGCCTAATTATCAGCATTGGTAACTGCACAGTACCACTTCCTGTATTCTGCAGCTAGCTGAGCATAATTATCTGCATTGGTGACTGCACAGTACCACTTCCTGTATTCTGCAGCTATCTGAGCCTAATTATCAGCATGGGTGACTGCACAGTACCACTTCCTGTATTCTGCAGCTAGCTGAGCCTAATTATCAGCATTGGTAACTGCGCAGTACCACTTCCTGTATTCTGCAGCTAGCTGAGCCTAATTATCAGCATTGGTGACTGCACAGTACCACTTCCTGTATTCTGCAGCTAGCTGAGCCTAATTATCAGCATGGGTAACTGCACAGTACCACTTCCTGTATTCTGCAGCCAGCTGAGCCTAATTATCAGCATTGGTGACTGCACAGTACCACTTCCTGTATTCTGCAGCTAGCTGAGCCTAATTATCAGCATTGGTGACTGCACAGTACCACTTCCTGTATTCTGCAGCTAGCTGAGCCTAATTATCAGCATTGGTAACTGCACAGTACCACTTCCTGTATTCTGCAGCCAGCTGAGCCTAATTATCAGCATTGGTAACTGCACAGTACCACTTCCTGTATTCTGCAGCTAGCTGAGCATAATTATCAGCATTGGTAACTGCACAGTACCACTTCCTGTATTCTGCAGCTATCTGAGCCTAATTATCAGCATGGGTGACTGCACAGTACCACTTCCTGTATTCTGCAGCTAGCTGAGCCTAATTATCAGCATTGGTGACTGCGCAGTACCACTTCCTGTATTCTGCAGCTAGCTGAGCCTAAGGGATGCAGTTTAAATCCCGGCGGTCAGGATCCCGGCGTTCAGAATCCCGACGCCGGAATCCCGACACTTTCTCCCCACGTGGGTGGGATCATTTGGTACCATGTCGACCTATCCCCATGTTGGCCTAATGGTGTTGACCTAATGCTTGACGACCATGCTGCCGATGACCATATCTCAGCTGCACAGTACTTCTGGTGTTCTGTACATGAGTGTAATTATCTGTATAGACGGCTTTATGTACCATTTATCTTGTGCTGTAGTTGGATATAATTATCTGCACTGCTAACTGCACAGCACTACTTCCTGTATTCTGCGGCTAGCTGAGCCTAATTATCAGCATTGGTACCTGCACAGTACCACTTCCTGTATTCTGCAGCTAGCTGAGCCTAATTATCAGCATTGGTAACTGCACAGTACCACTTCCTGTATTCTGCAGCTAGATGAGCCTAATTATCAGCATGGGTGACTGCACAGTACCACTTCCTGTATTCTGCAGCTTGATGAGTGTAATTATCAGCATTGGTAACTGCGCAGTACCACTTCCTGTATTCTGCAGCTAGCTGAGCCTAATTATCGGCATTGGTGACTGCGCAGTACCACTTCCTGTATTCTGCAGCTAGCTGAGCCTAAGGGATGCAGTTTAAATCCCAGCGGTCGGGATCCCGGCGTTCAGAATCCCAACGCCGGAATCCCGACACTTTCTCCCCACGTGGGTGCCCACGACATCCTCGGAGGGAGAATAAATTAGCGTGCCGAGCGTAGCGAGGCACCGGGCCCACTGCGTGGCGAGCGCAGCGAGCCCGCAAGGGGGGCGATCCACGTCCCCCCCTTGTCGGGACTTCGGCGTTCGGGATTTCGGCGTTCGGGAATCCGGCGTCGGGATTTTGAACGCCGGGATCCCGACCGCCGGCTTTTCATGCCGAATCTGAGCCTAATTATCAGCATTAGTGACTGCGCAGTACCACTTCCTGTATTCTGCAGCTAGCTGAGCCTAATTATCAGCATTGGTGACTGCGCAGTACCACTTCCTGTATTCTGCGGCTAGCTGAGCCTAATTATCAGCATTGGTACCTGCACAGTACCACTTCCTGTATTCTGCAGCTAGCTGAGCATAATTATCAGCATTGGTACCTGCACAGTAGGATTAGTCCTGATTGTGTTGATAGTCTTAAAAACACAAATTATCCCTTTATTCCCCTAAACACAAAGCCCTGTGCGGGGAGGGGCAGGAATGTGATATTTACATATAGGAATAATCCTAATTACACAACTGTTTCATTACGTTCTCTGTAGTCCCTATAATTACATTTAAATGAGACATTTAGTTGATCACAATGTAATGTGCCTCAGCGGCAGTGGACAGGTTATTAGTAAATAAGATTGCACAGGTTTTCTCTGTGCCTCTCAGCAATGACTGCAGCGCACAATACACAGCGCTATAGACCAGAGAACCGCAACCAGGAACCAGGTGCAAATCATCTCCAGGGATGATGAGGATGGAAATCTGATGTCTGCGGATTGCTACCAATCTGCTTCTAGCTGACATTTTTCGGAATGTATTTGCGGAATGTTGAAATGTGATTGGTTGCTATAGGCAACGTCTAGCTCTGTAGAGAACTCAATAATACCCCTTTATACACCAAAATCTCTGGTCTTTGAACACAGGAGTTTCCAGGGTCGGACCCAACTTCATACCCCATTTTCACAGTACTGTGACCCAGGTTGGACCCGGTTCTGCGCCGTTTACACTGAACCTTGGTGATCCTTGCTTTTCCCTATGGATGACATTAAAAATGTCCATTTTAGGACTGATAAACTGCGATCTAAACTTCCCTCAATGATTTAAAATAATAATTAAAAGACATCACAAGTTCGCATTGAAATATGTTGGTTTGTTTTATTTTGTAAAATACTTTTTCAAAAAGTTTTATTCATTGCTCAAGGACACATAGCGGTATAAAAGTGCAGCATCTCCCAAGTGCTTCCCCCCAGCCCCCTCCCAAAAAAGAACATAAATGATACTGCATCCAATTATGATTTCTGTAGGTAGGGTATATATACGTAAAAAAACGAAGTCCCTGGAGTCGGACGCACATCACGAACCCGCCTCCTAAAAGCTCTTGGTCCCGCTGTCATCGCTGCTTCCTAGTGCCAGATAGGGCTGTGGCAGGTCCGCCTGTGCAGCGCCAGGTAGCAGGGGTGCCCGGAGCCTGTGTGCACTGGCCATCCTTCCCAGCTGCTGTCTTTTGCAGCTTCAATACACGGCACCGACTTCCGGAGTGCGGCGCCACTTCCGGCATACTTTCATCACTACCCGGATGTCACAACCTGGGTTGGCACCATTTACACCACCCACTACTCAGGTCCTACCAGTGTTCCACCCTGTAAATGGACCTGGGTTGGCCCCTTTTACACCAATGCTGACCTGGGTCCACGAGGCAAAAACCTTGTAACGGTATAAATATCCCTCTTTAAAAAAGTCTCGAAAGAAAGAGGAACCGGCCAGAACACAATAATTATTCTCCAAGAGGATCACGGATACTGTGGAGGTTTACGCAGGTCACAGAAATCTGAGTGGGGACTTCTAATATACATAATACTTCTTATTAATGATAATACAGTGACGTGACCTGCTCCCGCTGGTACCATCTGCTGATCCACGTTACACGTCTATCTGTTGGTGGAATACAGACTTCTCATTCCCACCAGTGATAGACATGCTACAATATACACATATATCCCATTTATACACAATGGGTCTCGGGGGTGGAATAAACTATTCAGTTACTTGTTTTACTGCGCCTCTGTGATTTATTCTACTGTACGTGTATTTGCTGCAGAGGAGGAATAATAGGAGTCTCAGTAGATTTCTCTATTTGTTCAATAATTGAGAACACTTCTATGTAAATATTTCATGTTCTCTCTGGGTTTTGTCCTGAATGAAAGAGCCCAGTGTAATGAGGAACTGGGGAGACCGGGCCTGGGGCTTTGCCTGGGGGCTGGGAATCATGGTAAGCTGCATGCGATCTTAAATATTACATAGAGACCTAGAGTTTGTCCACAGATAACAACCACTTTTACCATTTAGTTTTAAATATTAACCAAGAGAGAAGGGCGGACGGTGCCCCCTCCTCCCAGCACTGGGATGTGAAAGGGTTTTAGGAACCGGGAAGATATTTGCACATTTCTAGAGTAATCTTTACACTGCGACACTGACTCATCCAATTTGAGGCACATTAAACTTTTTGTGTTTCCGATCCCTTGTTCTGGATCAGGACCACAGTATAATGTATTGGAGCTGAGCTGGAAGTGGGGCCTATTCCCGGGGCGAGTGCAGAACTATTTGAACAGATGAAAGTACGCATGTTTTAATCTCTGGCCATACAGGAGTTGATTTACAAGAATCCGGCGTTTGTGGGTGCTAACCGGCCGTTTTCTGGGAGTATCAGGGAAAACGCAGGTGTTTAAGTGGAAGTCATGAGACATCAGTTCCAGCCCCGATCCAACTGATTCTATCGCAGCTACCGAATAAGTCCACACACTATGGGAATCATAACATGGTGAGCGGCTGTTATCTGGGAGTGTCAGGTAATAAGCAGGCGTGGCCAGGTGTATGAGGGGAAGTCATGTGATGTCAGCTCCGCCCCCGATCAGCCTGATTCTATCACAGCCGCTGAGTAAGTCCTGGGCTACACACACACTTGGGAAGCATTACATGGTGAGCAGCTGTTATCTGGGAGTGTCAGGGATAATGCAGGCGTGGCCAGGTGTGTGAGGGGAAGTCATGTGACGTCAGCTCCGCCCCCGATCAGCCTGATTCTATCACAGCCGCTGAGTAAGTCCTGGGCTACGCACACACTGGGGAATCATTACATGGTGAGCGGCTGTTATCTGGGAGTGTCAGGTGATACCCAGGCGTGACCAGGTGTGAGGGGAAGTCATGTGATGTCAGCTCCGCCCCCGATCAGCCTGGTTCTATCGCAGCCGCTGAGTAAGTCCTGGGCTACGCACACACTGGGGAATCATTACATGGTGAGCGGCTGTTATCTGGGAGTGTCAGGGATAATGCAGGCGTGGCCAGGTGTGTGAGGGGAAGTCATGTGACGTCAGCTCCGCCCCCGATCAGTATCACAGCCGCAGCGTAAGTCCTGGGCTACGCACACACTGCACACACTGGGGAATCATTACATGGTGAGCGGCTGTTATCTGGGAGTGTCAGGTAATACGCAGGCGTGGCCAGGTGTGTGAGGGGAAGTCATGTGATGTCAGCTCCGCCCCCGATCAGCCTGATTCTATCACAGCCTCTGAGTAAGTCCTGGGCTACGCACACACTGCACACACTGGGGAATCATTATATGGTGAGCGGCTGTTATCTGGGAGTGTCAGGTAATACGCAGGCGTGGCCAGGTGTGTGAGGGGAAGTCATGTGATGTCAGCTCTGCCCCCGATCAGCCTGATTCTATCACAGCCGCTGAGTAAGTCCTGGGCTATGCACAGACTGTGCACACTGGGGAATCATTACATGGGGACCGGCTGTTATCTGGGAGTGTCAGGGATAATCTAGGCGTGGCCAGGTGTGTGAGGGGAAGTCATGTGATGTCAGCTCCGCCCCCGATCAGCCTGATTCTATAACAGCCGCTGAGTAAGTCCTGGGCTACGCACAGACTGCACACACTGGGGAATCACTACATGGGAAGCGGCTGTTATCTGGGAGTGTCAGGGATAATGCAGGCGTGGCCAGGTGTGTGAGGGGACTGCGCCCACTGGGAAAATCATGTGATGATGAGCGACTTGCGAATGTATTTGCTGCTTATCGCCGATGGGCGTAATATTCTCACACGCCGTGCACATCGATTTGCAAGCTTGCACAGGACGGGATTTCACTTTGGCTGGGCAGCAAATACCTGATTGCAGGGCTCAGCAGATTAGCAGCCCAGCAATCAGTTCTGAATAACCCCCAAAGGCTCTGTGCGTATCTTATCGGGGTGCGTGCAGAAGATATTGCTTTAATGCATTCAAAATCCAATGTAGAATTCCGAATCAGGCACTGTGTGTTTTGCAGGCACATGCTGAGACTTATAGTTCCACAGCATCTGGGGAGCCCCAGATTTTGTGTCGGACCTATAGAGCCAAACCCTTAATAGACAGAACATATTCTGTCTGGAGAATTGTGCGTATTAGTAAATATTCCGGACGTTCCGATAAGATAATTGATGTGGGATAAGGATGACATCTCCCTTCTTGTTCAGTTGCTCGCTGTGCGATGTGGAAGATCCCATCCACCCCCAGCTGTCAAACTTCTGGGATTAAGAAACGTCTTCAACGTACTTAACGGTGATAAAATAACGCGCAGCTAAATCTCTATACAGAGGGATCTGTCAGTGTCTGTGATACGGCGCTGCGAAAAACGACCTGCGCTGTCCCCCTTTATTGTGTTCCACATCAGGGGACCAGTAATCGGTGGGCGCAGGATGTAATCAGCGGCAGCTCCGGACCCATAACATAAGTCACCGCTGACATCTACAAGGAGACATGTTAATCTTTCATACTAGTGATGACAGTGATGAATGTGACAAGTGATTATTCCTGACCTGTTCATTTCTCCTTTCTCTGCAGCCACAACCAGAGGACGACGACGTTCACACACCCGGTGACGGGCGAGATATCTCCTGAGAATGCAGAGTATGAGCTACGGGACGAGTACGTATCTCCTCATGCGGCCGCTCTTGGGGGTCATTATTGGGGGGTCGGGTGATGTTTCGGGTCCCCAGGACATTGGCAGGTGACTGTCTGTATCGCTGCAGAACTTTGGGTAAAATGTATTATGCCTGGTAAAGTGGAAGGAGATAACGCAACAGCCAAATCAGCTGGGTTCAATCAACTCCTAATGTTACAGCCTGAGTTTGAAAATATGACAGTTGGGGGCTGGCTGATAGTTTATTTATCTCAACTTTATCATTGCCCAAGGCTTAGTACATTGTGGGCCAGATGCACTAAGCTTCAAAAGTGATAAAATAAAGAGTGATAAATAACCAACCAATCAGCTGCTGTCTGACATTTTTCAAACACAGTCTGTGACGTTGTAGGTAGCAGCTGATTGGCTGGTTGTTTATCACTCTCCATTTTATCACTTTTTGAAGCTTAGTGCATCTGGCCCAGTATGAGGTACATGGTTGCTGATTGTAGCGTCTGGCTATTCTATCCTATAGTATATGGGATCCGATACGATTTGCCGGCGGTCGGAATCCCGACACTTGAATCCCGACCGCCGAAATCCCGACAAGGGGGGGACATGGATCGCCCCCCCCCTTGCGGGCTCGCTGCGCTCGCCACGCAGCGGGCCCGGTGCCTCGCTACGCTCGGCACGCTATTTTATTCTCCCTCTATGGGTGTCGTGGACACCCACGGAGGGAGAAAGTTTCGGGATTTCGGCGGTCGGGATTCCAGTGTCGGGATTCCGACCGCCGGCAAATTAACTGCATCCCAGTATATGGCCTTATACTTTCACTTCTCTTGTTTAGGTGGGTTTGAGGGGCACTTTTTTTGTTTGTTTGTTATACAGATGCTCTATGGGGTATCTAGGGCACAGGGGGAGATGAGATATTTGTCCAATGCTGCTTTACTCTGTACATTGTGTCATTGGGGGGGGGGGGTAGATGCCAGTGTGTGGCAATTGTCTGTGACTGGCATCACTGCTTCTGTGCTGTGCAGAGTGGAAAGCAGCCTGGATCCCTCATCTGTGGACTGCGGCACATTAAGTACTGACGGTCTGACAAAAATGAGTCCATGATCGTTAATTTTCTGTCCAGGCCGCTAATAATACTACCAGCTAATATTTCCCTGCTCTGGTAATTACATTCCCCTCCGCTCATCCTCCTGGAGCCATATACCGCGTTACCCCCGCCAAACGCTTCATCACCGTTGTCTCCTTGTCAGAGATACTGCTGTGTGACATTATACCACCCGCTCATAGATCACATTATACCCTAGCATCGCAGATAGTGACACATCCCCACTCTCACTGGAGATATATGTGCAAATACAAATTCCGGAAACATTCACGAACGCACTGCCTCCGTGTCCCCAGGGTCCGGACGGTCAGCGATATGGCGTTATCTATGTGTACTTACACTGTGTTGCTGCATCTGCATTATACAAACCAATGTGTTCAGTCCATCAAGGGAAATGAGAATACACCTTTTTATTTAATTGTTTTTTATGTAAAATGATTGATGCATCTCTATTACCTCTTAGTACATGTTATTTCTTCAGTTGTAGACCGTCCATAGATATGGCACCAGATCTAGCGCTGGGGAGGTGGCCCCCTTTTTGTGGGGGTATCGGGATGTTTGCAACATTGTTTACCGCTGCGCCAGTAAAGCACTTCACAGATGACTGTCACTGGGTATAGATTATAGTGCTCCTTCTAGCACAACCCGGGCAGTGCCTCTTCCCTGTCTGGAGTTTTGCTCTCTGCTGTTTTGCTTCTAGCACAGTGTGGTCTGTATTTCAGCACTTATATGCAGACCTGAAAGATGCAGGGTGCTAGATTTAATGAACACAGTATCAGAATGATGTTGTATTATTACCATAGAGGCATAAACCTGGGTCCCCCTGACCGGGCCTCCCATAAGTATTACAATCGTAGCTTTCTGCACAAAACAATACAAACAGACTTTGATCTGGGTCCCTTCTTGGGCGTACAATTATCTCAGTGCCGCTGTGCACATTCCCGTCACCAAATACACAGAGGCTCCTCCTGACATCCCATATACTGTACCCCAGGGCTATTTTTGTGCAGGCTCCAGCAGGAACTGAGGCCCTTATTCTAGTTCACTCTTTCTGACAAAATATTTCCTTAATGGACAAAACCATGTGCACTGCAGGTGAGGCAGGTGTAAAACCCCACCCAAATCTAATTATCTCTGCACAAGTAACACCTGCTTCACCTGCAGTGCACATGGTTTTGTCCATCTAAGAAATATTTTGTCTGAAAGAGTGAACTAGAATAAGGGCCTCAGTTCCTGCTGGAGCCTGCACAAAAATAGCCCTGCTGTACCCTTTAAACAAGGAAATGACCCAGTTCCAGAATACCACATCGAATACAACAATATGAACATCGGTATAAATCCGTACACCCAATAATGACACTGGAGTATAATTAGAATAAGAACAGACAGAACTTGTACGTTCTGCACATTGCAGGGACAGAATCTCACCTTATCTGCTTATGGGAACATCTCCACCATATAACCGATATGACGTCTGTACTCATTTAGTTAGGATATAAAGATTCAGATCCTCATGCTCATCTCATGCTTGGGACAATGACCCTTATTCTGGTTCCTTCTCATATGGACAAAACCATGTGCACTGCAGGTGGGGCAGATGTAACATGTGCAGAGAGAATTTGATTTGGATGAGTTATTTTGTTTCTGTGCAGGGAAAATACTGGCTGCAAAACCCCACCCAAATCTAATTATCTCTGCACATGTTACATCTGCCCCCCTCCTGCAGTGCAGCATGGTTTTGTCCATTTGAGAAGGAACCAGAATAAGGGACATTGTGTATAGAATCTATATTATTTACTTATTACCAGTTATTTATATGGCGCACACATATTCCGCAGCGCTGTGCAGAGAATAGTTGCCCATTCACATCAGTCCCTGCCCCAGTGGAGCTTACAATCTATATTCCCTACCACATGTACACCAGGGTTGCCGACTTTTTCTGTCTCCTCTCCGGGAGAAGCCCGGAGAGGAGACTTCCAGCTGCAGGTCGGGGGGCGGGGCTTGAGCTTTACATCATTAAGCCCCGCCCCCATGATGGTAAAACCCCCAATACACGGATCTCTGTGGAGGGGGCGGAGCTAAAATGACGCGATTTTAGCTCCGCCCCCTCCTCTGACACCCGCGGATTGACTATTTCAATCCAAAAGGTATGGGGAAGACGCCGCAATCGGGGGGTGGCGTGGGGGTCCCCCGGAATCCGGGAGGGTTGCCCACCTTTCCGGGAGGCCGGGAGGAGGACCCGATTTTCGGGATCCTCACGGTAATTCCGGGAGGGTCGGCAACCCTGATGTACACGCACACACAGACATTCATTTTAGGGCCAATTAACTGACCAGTATATTTTTGGATTGTGGGAGGAAGCCGGAGTACCCGGAGGAAACCCATGCAAGCACGGGGAGAATATACAAATTCCACACAGTTAGGGCCATGGTGGGGATGGAACCCATGATCTCAGCGCTGTGAGGCAGTAGTGCTAACCATTACACCGTCCGTACTGCCCCCTATATATAACACATGGTGGGGATAGAACCCATGACCTCAGCGCTGTGAGGCAGTAATGCTAACCATTACACCGTCCGTACTGCCCCCTATATATAACACATGGTGGGGATAGAACCCATGACCTCAGCGCTGTGAGGCAGTAATGCTAACCATTACACCGCCCCCTATATATAACACATGGTGGGGATAGAACCCATGACCTCAGCACTGTGAGGCAGTAATGCTATAACCATTACACCATCCGTACTGCCCCCTATATATAACACATAGTGGGGATAGAACCCATGACCTCAGCGATGTGAGGCAGTAGTGCTAGCCATTATGACCTCAGTGCTGTGAGGCAGTAATGCTAACCATTACACCATCCGTACTGCCCCGTATATATAACACATGGTGGGGATAGAACCTATGACCTCAGTGCTGTGAGGCAGTAATGCTAACCATTACACCATCCGTACTGCCCCGTATATATAACACATGGTGGGGATAGAACCCATGACCTCAGTGCTGTGAGGCAGTAATGCTAACCATTACACCGTCCGTACTGCCCCGTATATATAACACATGGTGGGGATAGAACCCATGACCTCAGTGCTGTGAGGCAGTAGTGCTAACCATTACACCATCCTTACTGCCCTGTATATATAACACATGGTAGGGATAGAACCCATGACCTCAGTGCTGTGAGGCAGTAATACTAACCATTACACCATCCGTACTGCCCCGTATATATAACACATGGTGGGGATAGAACCCATGACCTCAGTGCTGTGAGGCAGTAATGCTAACCATTACACCATCCGTACTGCCCCGTATATATAACACATGGTGAGGATAGAACCCATGACCTCAGCGCTGTGAGGCAGTAATGCTATAACCATTACACCATCCGTACTGCCCCGTATATATAACACATGGTGGGAATAGAACCCATGACCTCAGTGCTGTGAGGCAGTAATGCTAACCATTACACCATCCGTACTGCCCCGTATATATAACACATGGTGGGAATAGAACCCATGACCTCAGCGCTGTGATGCAGTAATATAACCATTACACCATCCATACTGCCCTGTATATATAACACATGGTGGGGATAGAACCCATGACCTCAGCGCTGTGAGGCAGTAATGCTAACCATTACACCATCCGTACTGCCCCTTTATATATAACACATGGTGGGAATAGAACCCATGACCTCAGCACTGTGAGGCAGTAATGTAACCATTACACCATCCGTACTGCCCCGTATATATAACACATGGTGGGGATAGAACCCATGACCTCAGTGCTGTGAGGCAGTAATGTAACCATTACACCATCCGTACTGCCCTGTATATATAACACATGGTGGGGATAGAACCCATGACCTCAGTGCTGTGAGGCAGTAATGTAACCATTACACCATCCGTACTGCCCTGTATATATAACACATGGTGGGATAGAACCCATGACCTCAGCGCTGTGATGCAGTAATATAACCATTACACCGTCCGTACTGCCCCGTATATATAACACATGGTGGGGATAGAACCCATGACCTCAGTGCTGTGAGGCAGTAGTGCTAACCATTACACCATCCTTACTGCCCTGTATATATAACACATGGTAGGGATAGAACCCATGACCTCAGTGCTGTGAGGCAGTAATACTAACCATTACACCATCCGTACTGCCCCGTATATATAACACTTGGTGGGGATAGAACCCATGACCTCAGTGCTGTGAGGCAGTAATGCTAACCATTACACCATCCGTACTGCCCCGTATATATAACACATGGTGTGGATAGAACCCATGACCTCAGTGCTGTGAGGCAGTAATGCTAACCATTACACCATCCGTACTGCCCCGTATATATAACACATGGTGAGGATAGAACCCATGACCTCAGCGCTGTGAGGCAGTAATGCTATAACCATTACACCATCCGTACTGCCCCGTATATATAACACATGGTGGGGATAGAACCCATGACCTCAGTGCTGTGAGGCAGTAATACTAACCATTACACCATCCGTACTGCCCCGTATATATAACACATGGTGGGAATAGAACCCATGACCTCAGTGCTGTGAGGCAGTAATGCTAACCATTACACCATCCGTACTGCCCCGTATATATAACACATGGTGGGAATAGAACCCATGACCTCAGCGCTGTGATGCAGTAATATAACCATTACACCATCCATACTGCCCTGTATATATAACACATGGTGGGGATAGAACCCATGACCTCAGCGCTGTGAGGCAGTAATGCTAACCATTACACCATCCGTACTGCCCCTTTATATATAACACATGGTGGGAATAGAACCCATGACCTCAGCACTGTGAGGCAGTAATGTTACCATTACACCATCCGTACTGCCCCGTATATATAACACATGGTGGGGATAGAACCCATGACCTCAGTGCTGTGAGGCAGTAATGTAACCATTACACCATCCGTACTGCCCTGTATATATAACACATGGTGGGGATAGAACCCATGACCTCAGTGCTGTGAGGCAGTAATGTAACCATTACACCATCCGTACTGCCCTGTATATATAACACATGGTGGGATAGAACCCATGACCTCAGCGCTGTGATGCAGTAATATAACCATTACACCATCCATACTGCCCTGTATATATAACACATGGTGGGGATAGAACCCATGACCTCAGTGCTGTGAGGCAGTAGTGCTAACCATTACACCAACTGCTGGATGTTTTCTTGTGGAAGTCACCATGATACATTGTAAAGGCCCCCATCTACTAGTGGGAGGAATCGCATGCGATACCCCACTAACTCACCTGGCATCTCTGCGGTGTATCTTATACTATACCAGCAAGGGATTCAGGCTCCAATAAAAAATCACAACAGCCCGTCTGATCTGCGATTGTGAGGCGCACAGGAAAGTGCCTCGCATCGCATTCGCAGGAAACAGAACCTGTGATATGACCCCCCCCCGGATACCATCTATTGCAGGGCTGGGCAATTGCGGCCCAATAGCACATAGCAAAACTAATGCAAAGCATCCTGGGATGTGTAGTTCATCAACATCTGGAGGGCCGGTGTTGCCCAGCCCTGATCTATTGTGTCCAATATTGGAAGAATAGGTCTTTTTTTGTGGTCACAATTAATCAGAGCATCTCGCCCTGCACGTCTTGTACTTGTAGCAGGTTTGGTAAGTGCAGGTGATAAAGGCCGTGCATAGCTCATAGGGGATGCTGTTACTATAGCAGCAGATGTGCTGTGTATGAACTGAGATACTGGGCATACTGGGCTCTGCTTATCCTATCTCCGCTAACACGCAGCGTGCGGTTCTGAGCACCCCGTGATAATTATACAGGATCCTGCACCCCAGAGCTCACAATCTAAATACCCACCTGGATGAGTCGTAGCGGGGACACAAGTCACTCCTGTATCAGCCCAGCATGAGGGGACACAACAGTGCAGGGCATTAAGTCTAGGGCTCAGATGTATTAAAGGTCCAGCAATGAGGTGATCCCAGCAGCCTCCTGGGCTGTTGTATGCTGGATTATGACGAGCATCCGTTACATCTAGCATAGAATATCAGGTGAGAGTCGTTCTTGCAGATGAGATGGCGATTTACAGAGACCACTCATTGGGGCATCTGCAACGACTCTTAACAAGAGATAAATGCAAGGGTGATAAGGAGAGATAAACGTCCAGCCAATCAGCTTCTAAAGCTGCCCATACACTAGCCGATTTTGGTCCGATTTCGGCCAGATCAGTCGGATCTGGCCGAAATCGGACCAAAATCGGCTAGTTTTGATGTCCCCTCAGATCCGATGCGCGGTCCCGTGCGCATTGGATCTGCGTCGGGTGGTCGGACCTGCTGCACGTCCGACCACCCGACTTGGGACCTAGTCTGTAGTGGTAGTGGGGCGGCGGGGTGGGCGGCAAGTGCAGGGTCCTGGGCGGCTCTGCAGAAACACTGCGCTGGTCAGCGGCGGCAGTGTTTTGAAAACAATTCAAACGATAGGCCTGCCGCTGATTGGCCGAGGGAGAGAGCGCTCCCAGCCAATCATCAACGAGGTCGCTGATTGGTTGAGAGCGCATCCTCTCTCAGCGGCCATCCTATAGTTTGAATTGTTTTCAAAACACTGCCGCCGCTGACCGAACGGTCTCTGCAGTGACCATCCAGCGGGACACTGTGGAGACTCCTGCCCGCCCTGGACCCTATCCAGCTCGGACTCCAGACCCCCTGCAGCTCCCCGGGAATTTACATGGGATAAATCGCATGCAATTTATCCCATGTGAAAAATGGCACATCAAGTGCCAAATCAAAGTGAGCCCTCCCGGGAGCTGCCGGAAGAGCTCAGAGGACATTAGGTCCGACTTGTCTTTCAGACAAGTCGGCCTAATGTATGGGGGCCTTTAAGGTGCCCACACACTAGAAAGATCTGCGGTTGTAACATGTGCGCATAAATTAGCCTTGAAATCTTTTGCCTGTCCTGGACAAAAGATTTCAGGCAAGCGCACATCTTTACCAAAGATTTTTCTTAAGATCACATGTGCGTTCCTATGGATCTTTTGTTAAATCTTCTGATCTTTCATGCAGCACGTAAGATCAGAAGATTTAGCAAAAGATCCACGGGAACGCGCATCGGGCCGATTTTCGACCGATTATCTGTAAACATCGGACGATATATCGGAAATCGGCCAAATAATCGTTCTAGTGTGTGGGCACCTTAACTTTTTTCAAACACAGCCTGTAACATGGCAGTTAGCAGGTGATTGGCTGGACATTTATCTCTCCTTATAACCCTTGCATTTATCTCTTGTTAAGGCTTAATACATCTGCCCCATTGTTTGTGTCCGGGCTCTAATCTCCGGATCCTGGGGGTTTAGGATGAAACAGTTCTCTACAATCCTCTGAAGGCTTATGTACTAAAGTCGCAGTGGACGAACATGTCTGGGCTTTGTCAGCGGCGGTGAATGTTGTGGTACCAGGGGTTTTTATTGGGGAGACAGGATTTACATGAAACAATGCAGACTCAATATATACTGTATTATTATATTATATGTGTAAAGGCCGGAATTAAACTGCAGTGCTCATTTATATCTATGGCCTGGGCGAAAAATCCACCACGTTAATCGCAAACTTGCCGCAAATTCACATGGTTTTGGCGAATTTGTACCTGTTTTTACCCATGCCAGTCCCCCATAATAAAAAAAGTGAAATGGCGTGGGCGAAAGTGAACAAAAAACAGGCGAAAATGTCTGTGATTGAATACTGAAAGGTGAATCTTGGCCGAGTTTTTCACCATGAAAAAAACTGAAAGATAGAATACGGCCCTATATGGTGGATAGTAGTTGATAGGTCAAGACCAAAAGAGCGACATGTACAAGTTTGACACATCAAAAAGTTGACAAGAGCGCATGTCGACCGCATAGCATATATTGGAACAATGGCGTTTCCCATTGTGCATATATTTAAAAAACAAAACAAAAAAAAACACCTTTGTCCAGATGAATTCCCGCTCACAGTAATGGCTGTGCACAATCAGACATCCGGAGTCCTCGGAGCCTGCTAGACGGTGACACCTCCCCTCTGATTGAGATTGATGCAGAGCATCGAGGCAGGACTGCGGAAATATCTCTGAGGCATTAATCTCCCCCCCCCCCACCACCACCAGGATCCGCTGCAGGAAATGAAGCCTCACTGATCCTTGTCCTGGACAGACCCAAAGCACCAGGTTAATGCTACTTCCCACGCTGTAGCCCACTGCAGAGAAAGTGCCGGCTCGCGCCCTGTGGTCGGGACGAGTGATGTTTTATGGATTAAACGTGTGGCGGTGAATGATATGGCTATAGATTAGATGGTCCCGCTAATACAGATGAATTTATGTGCCCGCCGAATCCCTTAATTACTGCTTCTCCCTGCTATAGCTGTCTGTGGGTCTGTTCTTTTACTGCTGGGTACAATCGCCTCTAATGATCTGTTTGCACATCTAATTATATTTATTTCTTCATTAAGATGGTTTGATGTAATAGTATCTGACCCTGGAGCTGTTGATTATGTAAACACCATGCACAGCTTATATGTGATTGCGCAAATATGGGTATGGGAACGGTGAGGAGTATTCGGGAGAGGAATGCCGTCATGAAACATGTCGAAACACAATAAGTCGACACCTGAAACAGGGTAACCTGCTTTAGGTCGACATGTATAAAAGGTCAAGACAAACAAAAGGTCGACAAGGGAAAAGGTCAACGTTTTAATGATTTTTTTTATTTTTTTAAAGTGACCCGTTCAAACTTCACCATCCCAGTGTGCATCGCAACGGTACTACGTTTTCCATGTTGACATGTCGACATAAACATAAAAACCGAGGCAAACGTGTTGACCTTTTCATGTGTCGACCATTTTCATGTCTACCTTTTGCTTTTGACCATGTCGACTTTTTTTTCTGTGTTGTCCTATTGAGTGTCTATCTAATGACCCCATACCCCTCAAAAGGTTATTTCATTATGGCTTTGTTTTGTTTTTTTTGCACAGTTTTGCTTATTTTTTGGTATTGAGCAGTTTGCATATTAAAAAGATAATGTAGTGTTTCTCTATGAATAAATAACCCACAACTGGAATCATCTGACAGCCTGAGTTCATATTCCTTTACAATATGTGTGAGGTTCCTGATTGCTTATTAAGGCTCTAATTAGATAATTACTGATTTAATGCAATATGACAAACACAATAAAGTAACCGCTGTAAGACGCAACAGGAAGAGGGCCGGTGTCCTGAGAGCCGCGTTCAGATCAGCACCAGATCTTTGGGGAACATGGGTCTGATTCCCCCATGGCCCGAACTGTGTGGAGTTTGTACATTCTCTCTGCGCTTGCGTGGGTTTCCTCCAGGTACTCCGCTCTCCTCCCACAATCCAAAAATATACCGGTAGGACGTGGTAGTGTGAATATACAGGACATGGGTAGAGTAGATGGGCCAAGTGGTTCTTATCTGCCGTCACATTCTATGTTTCTATATTGATGTATTTAGGGTGGAATATTCCGGTCGGCCTCCTAATTGGCCATAAATCCTCTGTAATGTCCGTATAACATTTGCTGTGCGGCTGCGCGCCTGTAAGTACCTCTCAGCGGCACCGCAATAAAAATACTTATGTAAATGTAATTGATCCACACCCAAATCACCGCCACTTGAAAATAATGTCTCTGTAATGAATGTAACATTGGGGCAGATGTATTAAGCCAGGGTTCGCCAACCCGTCGCTCGCGAGCGACGGGTAGCTCGCCGGGACCTTTCCAGTAGCTCGGGGCTGTTTAAGTGACCTCCTGCCGCGTAGCGGTACCTTGCTTGACGGCAGGAGGTCAGAAAGTGTTTTAATGCTGCGTCCTCCTGACGTCCCCAGCGCACTTTCTTCATCCTCACTTGGCGGCAAGAGGTCTCTGAATGTGACTTCATGCCGCGTTCTCCTGACGTCCCCAGCGCACGTTCTCATCGACGCCACAGCCTCTGCTCAGCGTGATTGATGTTGCAGCCTCTGTCTGCTCCGGTCCTGCGCCACAGCCTCTGCTCAGACTTACATGAGGTAAAAAAAAAATGAAAACTGTGTGCGCACAGTGTGTGGGGCATATGTATAATGGAGCATCACAGTGGGGCACATGTATAATGGAGCATCACAGTGGGGCATATGTATACTGGAGCATCACAGTGGGGCACATGTATAATGGAGCATCACAGTGGGGCATATGTATAATGGAGCATCACAGTGTGTGGGGCATATGTATAATGGAGCATCACAGTGGGGCACATGTATAATGGAGCATCACAGTGGGGCACATGTATTATGGAGCATCACAGTGGGGCACATGTATAATGGAGCATCACAGTGGGGCATATGTATACTGGAGCATCACAGTGGGGCACATGTATAATGGAGCATCACAGTGGGGCACATGTATTATGGAGCATCACAGTGGGGCACATGTATAATGGAGCATCACAGTGGGGCACATGTATAATGGAGCATCACAGTGGGGCACATGTATAATGGAGCATCACAGTGGGGCACATGTATTATGGAGCATCACAGTGGGGCACATGTATAATGGAGCATCACAGTGGGGCATATGTATACTGGAGCATCACAGTGGGGCACATGTATAATGGAGCATCACAGTGGGGCACATGTATAATGGAGCATCACAGTGGGGCATATGTATAATGGAGCATCACAGTGGGGCACATGTATAATGGAGCATCACAGTGGGGCATATGTATAATGGAGCATCACAGTGGGGCATATGTATAATGGAGCATCACAGTGGGGCACATGTATAATGGAGCATCACAGTGGGGCACATGTATTATGGAGCATCACAGTGGGGCATATGTATTATGGAGCATCACAGTGGGGCATATGTATAATGGAGCATCACAGTGGGGCACATGTATAATGGAGCATCACAGTGGGGCATATGTATACTGGAGCATCACAGTGGGGCACATGTATAATGGAGCATCACAGTGGGGCACATGTATAATGGAGCATCACAGTGGGGCATATGTATACTGGAGCATCACAGTGGGGCACATGTATAATGGAGCATCACAGTGGGGCATATGTATAATGGAGCATCACAGTGTGTGGGGCATATGTATAATGGAGCATCACAGTGGGGCACATGTATAATGGAGCATCACAGTGGGGCACATGTATTATGGAGCATCACAGTGGGGCACATGTATAATGGAGCATCACAGTGGGGCATATGTATAATGGAGCATCACAGTGGGGCATATGTATTATGGAGCATCACAGTGGGGCATATGTATAACGGAGCATCACAGTGGGAAATATGTCTAATGGAGCATCACAGTGGGGAATATGTATAATGGAGCATCACAGTGGAGCATTACAGTGGGGCATATGTATTATGGAGCATCACAGTGGGGCATATGTATAATGGAGCATCACGATGTGGGGCATATGTATAATGGGCATCACGGTGTGCGGCATATGTATAATGGGCATCACGATGTGGGGCATATGTATAATGGACATCATGTGTGTGGCATATGTTAAATTCAGCGTCACGCTGTGGGATGTTTGCATAATGGAGCGTCACGTTGTGGGGCATATGTACTGTATAATGGGCATATGTATAATGGGCATCATGTGTGTGGCATATGTATAATGGAGCATCACAGTGCGGGGCATATGTATAATGGGCATCACAGTATGCGGCATAGGTATAATGGGCATCAAAGACTGCACTATTGGGGTCATGTGTATCTGGCACTGTACTATTGGGGACATATGTGTATCACATCTCCATTTTCCATGGCCGCACCACATGTGGCTACAGCTCTTAGAGAGCTGACCATGCCCTCAAAAAATGGGGGATGTAGCCTCGCAGGAGTTCCACGGTAGTAGGTGAACCCTCTAATTTTGGGCGCGTGCCTTCGGCACGCGCAGATGTCTCCTCTGCCTCGTGTTGGGAGGTATGTTTGTGACATATTGGACATTGCAGTGTGTGGCATAAGGTGTCAGGGGCATTACGGTGTGTGGCATAATGTGTAAAGGGCATTTTTTGGGATATTATGCAGGTTTTAAATTTTTTTTAAATTTAGTAGCTCTTCGGGCGGTTTATTTTGTCGCGAGTAGCTCCCACCCCGAAAAAGGTTGGAGACCACTGTATTAAGCTTTGCGAAGAGATAAACTTGAGATAAAGTGGAGATAAATTGGAAAGAGATAACGCACCAGCCAATCAACTTCCAACTGTCATATTTCAAACACAGCTGATTGGCTGGTGCGTTATCTCCTTCCAATTTATCTCCACTTTATCTCAAGTTTATCTCTTCGCCAGGCTTAATACATCTGCCCCATTGAGAGAAGCTTCCGCTCCTAATCCGTGTCCTGTGACTGGCAGTTGTCAGGCCGTACATGGGGGGGGGTGGGGGGGTGGTGGTGTGGTGGTGGTATAGGATAAATCATCTTGTAGTTCTAACAGGTCCCAACGCTGGAAGATTCATTATACGCTGATTTGTATGGGGACATTTCTTACAATATTATTGATGGAATAATGTTTTGCTAAAGGGACATGTGACTTATATTGTCACTGTAAAGGTTGAAAATCCAGTGATCCTGACGAAAGCTGCACCAATATATGGACTGATCTGGGGTCGTGCTGCTGGCCGCCTGTTCTCACTTCTCCTGCCACACTGGCAGCTGCGACTTTATGCTACTGCTGGGGTCAACTCTTCCTCTAGTCTAGTGTGCAAGGACTGGGGGCGTCTGTAGACACTACCATTGGTCACAGCATGGAATCTTGGTTCTGGGGTAAATGGTCAACAGTCACTAGGATGACCACTCATGTTCGACAGTGATTAGGTCGACAGTGACCAACAACATGGAAATGGCCGACACAGGAAAGGTCAACATGAGTTTTCATGTTTTTCTTTGTGTCTGTGTTGATCTATGTCGACATGGACACCATATAAGTGTTCTTAGCCGCTGGTTGCTTGAATACTGCGCTGCTAATATGTCCATCATTGTAGGTTGGTTAACGTGCGATACTGGATTGTTATATAACAGTCTGTACAAGGAGGGGCAGTAACCTGGGGGCTTCGCGCTCCATCCCCGGATCAATGCCTCTCCTACCCTCCTATGGTACTGACCTCCGCTGGCCCTTCAGTTATTGTGCCACTTGTGCAGCAGCCTAAAGATAAATGATTCCTAACAGCAGCCACTTATCAATGAACGATTGTGTAACCGCCACCGTTTCCGCTCCGCCATCCGTCATGTTGGTGACTTCAGCCACAATCTCTACACAATCTGTCACCTGGATCCGCCCGCGGTGTATTGCAGGAGTAATACATCAGAAAGTCGTGTCCCTGCCACCACCAGCACCTGCGTATATGTGTCTGGGCGGTCTGTATCACATTGCTTTGGGTCAGGTGGGCAGCAGGTGCGGAGCTGGCACTGGGCGCAATGTGCTGTAACCTATTGGCCATACACACAAAGCATGATCTGAGCAGTGATTTTTCCAGTAGCTCCCAGAAGTGTTGTTACACCCCTTGGTAGCTGGTAGCACAGTGGTTAGCATTGCTGGTCCACGTGTATGGGATGACCTGTAAATACTGGCTGCATCGGATGGCCGTGAGTGTTCATTCTGCTGAGTGCTGGGGAGAGGTCCAGGTGGCAGCACAATGACGTGTGAGTTCTGCAGCCAAATGCAGAGTTAGATGAAAGTGTTCTCATTGCAGGCAGCACAGTGGTGCAGTGGTGAGCATTGCTGCCTCACAGCACTGGGGTCATGAGTTACTGTCCAGCCAAGGCCCTATCTGTGTGGAGTTTGTAGTTCACCGCATGTCTGGTTGGAATTACTCCATTATGCCAAGGTCATGCTGGCTGCTGAACTGGCACCTGACAAGTAATGATGTATAGTGTATATAGTGTGTGTGTGTGTGTGTGTGTGTATGTGATAGGTAAGCACAAGTTACACAGGTTCTGGGGCTAGCTGCTGAACTGGCACCTGACAAGTAATGATGTATAGTGTATATAGTGTGTGTGTGTATGTGATAGGTAAGCACAAGTTACACAGGTTCTGGGGCTGGCTGCTGAATTGGCACCTGACAAGTAATGATGTATGATGTATAGTGTATATAGTATGTGTGTGTGTGTGTGTGTGTGTGTGTAATAGGTAAGCACAAGTTACACAGGTTCTGGGGCTGGCTGCTGAACTGGCACCTGACAAGTAATGATGTATAGTGTATATAGTATGTGTGTGTGTGTGTGATAGGTAAGCACAAGTTACACAGGTTCTGGGGCTGGCTGCTGAATTGGCACCTGACAAGTAATGATGTATGATGTATAGTGTATATAGTATGTGTGTGTGTGTGTGTAATAGGTAAGCACAAGTTACACAGGTTCTGGGGCTGGCTGCTGAATTGGCACCTGTCAAGTAATGATGTATAGTGTATATACAGCAGTATCTGTGTGTGTGATAGGTAGGCACAAGTTACACAGGTTCTGGGGCTGGCTACTAAACTGGCACCTGACAAGTAATGATGTATAGTGTATATAGTGTGTGTGTGTGTGTGTGTGTGTGTGATAGGTAAGCACAAGTTACACAGGTTCTGGGGCTGGCTGCTGAATTGGCACCTGACAAGTAATGATGTATAGTGTATATAGAATCTGTGTGTGTGATAGGTAGGCACAAGTTACACAGGTTCTGGGGCTGGCTACTGAACTGGCACCTGACAAGTAATGATGTATAGTGTATATAGTGTGTGTGTGTGTGTGATAGGTAAGCACAAGTTACACAGGTTCTGGGGCTAGCTGCTGAATTGGCACCTGACAAGAAATGATGTATAGTGTATATAGTATGTGTATGTGTGTAATAGGTAAGCACAAGTTACACAGGTTCTGGGGCTGGCTGCTGAATTGGCACCTGACAAGTAATGATGTATAGTGTATATAGTGTGTGTGTGTGTGTGTGTGATAGGTAAGCACAAGTTACACAGGTTCTGGGGCTGGCTGCTGAATTGGCACCTGACAAGAAATGATGTATAGTGTATATAGTATGTGTATGTGTGTAATAGGTAAGCACAAGTTACACAGGTTCTGGGGCTGGCTGCTGAATTGGCACCTGACAAGTAATGATGTATAGTGTATATAGTATGTGTGTGTGTGTGATAGGTAAGCACAAGTTACACAGGTTCTGGGGCTGGCTGCTGAATTGGCACCTGACAAGTAATGATGTATAGTGTATATAGTGTGTGTGTGTGTAATAGGTAAGCACAAGTTACACAGGTTCTGGGGCTGGCTGCTGAACTGGCACCTGACAAGTAATGATGTATAGTGTATATAGTATCTGTGTGTGTGATAGGTAAGCACAAGTTACACAGGTTCTGGGGCTGGCTACTGAACTGGCACCTGACAAGTAATGATGTATAGTGTATATAGTATGTGTGTGTGATAGGTAAGCACAAGTTACACAGGTTCTGGGGCTGGCTGCTGAATTGGCACCTGACAAGTAATGATGTATAGTGTATATCAGTGGTTCCCAAACTGTGCGCCGTGGCTCCCTGGGGTGCCTTGGGACACATGCAGGGGTGCCCTGGGTTGGTGGTCCAGGACTAACTCAAATTATTAATGGTTAATTATTTATGAGCAAAATCAGTGCTGGTGGCTGCCATTAATAAAATGTGTACAAACAGAAGCAAATCCTGTCCTTTACCACATACCTGATCTTAAGAATCGCATATAAATCCAATCTAATTAAAATAAGTTTGGCCTAGGGGTGCCGTGAAAAAAAATGATTTTACTCTAGGGTGCCGTGATTAAAAAAAGATTGGGAACCCCTGGTGTATATAGTATCTGTGTGTGTGATAGGTAGGCACAAGTTACACATGTTCTGGGGCTGGCTGCTGAACTGGCACCTGACAAGTAATGATGTATAGTGTATATATAGTGTGTGTGTGTGTGTGTGTGTGTGTGATAGGTAAGCACAAATTACACAGGTTCTGGGGCTGGCTGCTGAACTGGCACCTGACAAGTAATGATGTATAGTGTATATAGTGTGTGTGTGTGATAGGTAAGCACAAATTACACAGGTTCTGGGGCTGGCTGCTGAACTGGCACCTGACAAGTAATGATGTATAGTGTATATAGTGTGTGTGTGTGTGTGTGTGTGTGTGTGTGTGTGTGTGTGTGATAGGTAAGCACAAGTTACACAGGTTCTGGGGCTAGCTGCTGAACTGGCACCTGACAAGTGATGATGTATAGTGTATATAGTGTGTGTGTGTGTGATAGGTAAGCACAAGTTACACAGGTTCTGGGGCTGGCTGCTGAACTGGCACCTGACAAGTAATGATGTATAGTGTATATAGTGTGTGTGTGTGTGTGTGTGATAGGTAAGCACAAGTTACACAGGTTCTGGGGCTAGCTGCTGAACTGGCACCTGACAAGTAATGATGTATAGTGTATATATAGTGTGTGTGTGATAGGAGGCACAAGTTACACAGGTTCTGGGGCTGGCTGCTGAATTGACACCTGACAAGTAATGATGTGTGTGTGTGTGTGATAGGTAGGCACAGGTTCTGGGGCTGGCTGCACCTGACAAGTAATGATGTATAGTGTATATAGTGTGTGTGTGTGTGTGTGTGTGTGTGTGTGTGTGTGTGATAGGTAAGCACAAGTTACACAGGTTCTGCGGCTGGCTGCTGAACTGGCACCTGACAAGTAATGATGTATAGTGTGTATATATAGTGTGTGTGTGTGATAGGTAGGCACAAGTTACACAGGTTCTGGCGCTGGCTGCACCTGACAAGTAATGATGTATAGTGTATATAGTATGTGTGTGTGTGTGTGTGTGTGTGATAGGTAGGCACAAGTTACACAGGTTCTGGGGCTGGCTGCATTTTAGCTTGCTTGTACCAGCCACAGAACCTGTGTGAATCATATATTTCCTGGATTAAAGGGATATTATGCCAATTCTAGTCATAGGGAATTTAGAATCTGGATATTGTGGTGGCGCAGTGCAGTATACAGGAGCATAGTACAGTACAGTGTGGTGTACTGGAGATATTGTGGTGGCGCAGTGCAGTATACAGGAGCATAGTACAGTACAGTGTGGTGTACTGGAGATATTGTGGTGGCGCAGTGCAGTATAAAGGAGCATAGTACAGTACAGGATGGTGTATTGGAGATATTGTGGTGGCGCAGTGCAGTATACATGAGCATGGTACAGTACAGTGTGGTGTACTGGAGATATTGTGGTGGTGCAGTGCAGTATACAGGAGCATAGTACCGTACAGTGTGGTGTACTGGAGATATTGTGGTGGTGCAGTGCAGTATACAGGAGCATAGTACAGTATAGTGTACTAGAGATACTGTGACGGTGCAGTGCAGTATAGAGGAGCATAGTACAGTACAGTGTGGTGTACTGGAGATATTGTGGTGGCGCAGTGCAGTATACAGGAGCATAGTACAGTACAGTACAGTGTGGTGTACTGGAGATATTGTGGTATTGCAGTATACAGGAGCATGGTACAGTATGGTGTACTAGAGATATTGTGGTGATGCAGTGCAGTATGCAGGAGCATAGTACAGTACAGCGCGGTATACTGGAGATATTGTGGTGTTGCAGTATACAGGAGCATGGTACAGTGTGGTGTACTGGAGATATTGTGGTGGTGCAGTCAGTATACAGGAGCATAGTACTGTACAAAGTGGTGTACTGGAGATATTGTGGTGTTGCAGTATACAGGAGCATGGTACAGTATGGTGTACTAGAGATATTGTGGTGTACTAGTATACAGGAGCATGGTACACAACAGTATGGTCTACTAGAAATATTGTGACGGTGCAGTGCAGTATACAGGATCATGGTACAGTACATTGTGGTTTACTGGAGATATTGTGGTTAATGTTATGTAGTGCAGTATACAGAAGCATGGTACAGTACAGAATGGGGTACTAGAGATATTGTGGTGTTGTAGTATACAGGAACATGGTACAGTATGGTGTACTAGAGATATTGTGGTGGGGCAGTCAGTATACAGGAGCATGGTGCAGCAGAGTGTGGTACACTGTAGATTGTCATGCAGTGCTGTATGTATGCGCATGGTGCCATACAGTGTGGCATACTGGAGATTGCAGTGCAGTATATTGTATCCTGGAGCAGAACAGTGTGATAGTTGTGAGTTTGACGTGGTGCAGTGCAGATATTGGAGCATAATACAGTATAACATGGTATATTGAAGGTTGTGGTGGTGCAGTGCAGTATATTGGAGCATGATTCAGGACAATTAGGTGTACGAATATTGCTGCGCTGCAGTGTATTGGATCAGTGCGATGTGCAGTACGGTGTACTAAAGACACTGCAGATTGTGGTGGTGTGGTGTATAGAAGCGCTATGCAGTACACTGTTGGTGTACTGGAGATTGCGGGGGTGTATGTAAGCACATGGGACATGGCAGTGTAGTATACTGGAAGTTGGTGCAGTATACTGAAGCATAGCAAAGCAAGTGACCTAAAGCAAGTGACTTAAAGGCAGGGAGGCAATGTAACAAAGCAATGAGGAAGGCAAGTCAGATGCTTGGTTGCATAGGGAGAGGAATCAGTAGCAGAAAAAAAAGACGTAATAATACCACTGTATAGGTCATTGGTACGACCTCACCTAGAGTATTGTGTTCAGTTCTGGAGGCCATATCTTCCGAAGGATATAAATACATTGGAGACTGTACAAAGAAGGGCAACTAAAATGGTGCATGGCCTACATCACAAAACTTACCTGGATAGACTAAAAGATCTTAACATGTATAGTTTGGAGCAGAGAAGGGAAAGGGGGGACATTATAGAAATCTTCAAATATATCAAGGGTTTTAACATAGTACAGGAGGGACATTTTCTTCAAAGGAAAATAAGTAATAGAACACGAGGACATGCACTGAAACTGGAGGAAGGTAGGTTCAGGGGAAATGTTAGAAAGAATTACTTCACAGAAAGGGTAGTGGATAAATGGAATAGCCTCCCATCAGAGGTGGTAGAGGCTAAGACAGTAGAACAATTTAAACATGCTT
Organism: Crinia signifera; assembly: GCF_055691185.1. Taxonomy (NCBI): domain Eukaryota; kingdom Metazoa; phylum Chordata; class Amphibia; order Anura; family Myobatrachidae; genus Crinia; species Crinia signifera. The sequence continues at coordinate 125,109,660 of NC_139227.1, read as the reverse complement.
GGGATAGGCATATGAATATCCTTACAAAGAATTAAGGATTAAAAAAGGTTGAGATTACCTGAAGGGTAAAAAAGGGACTAGATGGGCCAAATGGTTCTTATCTGCCGTCAAATTCTATGTTTCTATAATGCAGTATATTGGAGATTAGGGTGGTGCAGTGCAGTGTAGTGGAGCATTGTGCTGTGCAGTGTGTGGTTTACTGGAGATTGTGGTGTAGTGTAATACAATGCTGTGTAATGGAGATTCCGGTGCAGTGTACAAGAAGCATGGTGCAGTATAGTATTGTGGTGCAGTGCAATATGCAGGAGCACAGCGCAGTACAGTGTGGCATACTGGAGAATGTTGTGGTGCAGCATAAGACGGCATAATGTGATATATTGGAGAGATTGTGCTGGTGCAGTGCTGTATATTTGTGCACGGTGTTCACAATGTGGTGTACTGTTGATTGTTGTGGTGCAGTGCATTATTCAGGAGCATAGTTCAAAACCACTAGGTGTACTGAAGGATGTTGTGCAGTATAAATTGGAGTATAGTGCAGTACCATATGCTGGAGATTATGATGGTGCAGTATATAGAAGCATGGTGCAGTATATAGAAGCATAGCTCAGTACGATACAGTGTGCCGGAGGTTCTGATGGTGCAGTATATAGAAGCATGGTGCAGTATATAGAAGCATAGCGTAGTACGATACAGTGTGCCGGAGGTTCTGATGGTGCAGTATATAGAAGCATGGTGCAGTATATAAAAGCATAGCGCAGTACGATACAGTGTGCCGGAGGTTCTGATGGTGCAGTATATAGAAGCATGGTGCAGTATATAGAAGCATAGCGCAGTACGATACAGTATGCTGGAGATTATGATGGTGCTGTATATATCGGAGCACAGTGCAGTGTGATACAGTATGCTGGAGGCTCTGATGGTGCAGTGCAGTATATAGAAGCATGGTGCAGTATATATTGGAGCATAGTGCAGTGTGATACAGTATGCCTGAGGTTTTGATGGTGCAGTGCAGTATATAGAAGCATGGTGCAGTATATATAGGAGCATAGTGCAGTGTGATACAGTGTGCCGGAGGTGCTGATGGTACAGTGCAGTATATAGAAGCATGGTGCAGTATATATCGGAGCATAATGCAGTGTGATACAGTATGCCGGAGGTGCTGATGGTGCAGTGCAGTATATAGAACATGGTGCTGTATATATCGGAGCATAGTGCAGTGTGATACAGTGTGCCGGAGGTGCTGATGGTACAGTGCAGTATATAGAAGCATGGTGCAGTGTAGCATATGTGAGCATAGTGCAGTGTGATACAGTGTGCCGGAGGTGCTGATGGTGCAGTGCAGTATATAGAAACATGGTGCAGTATATATCGGAGCATAGCGCAGTACGATACAGTGTGCCGGAGGTTCTGATGGTGCAGTGCAGTATATAGAAGCATGGTGAAGTGTAGCATATGTGAGCATCGTGCAGTGTGATACAGTGTGCCGGAGGTGCTGATGGTACAGTGCAGTATATAGAAGCATGGTGCAGTGTAGCATATGTGAGCATTGTGCAGTGTGATACAGTATGCCGGAGGTGCTGATGGTACAGTGCAGTATATATCGGAGCATAATGCAGTGTGATTCAGTATGCCGGAGGTGCTGATGGTGCAGTGCAGTATATAGAAGCATGGTGCAGTATATATCGAGGCATAGTGCAGTGTGATACAGTGTGCCGGAGTCTCTGATGGTGCAGTATATAGAAGCATGGTGCAGTGTAGCATATGTGAGCATAGTGCAGTGTGATACAGTGTGCCGGAGGTGCTGATGGTGCAGTGCAGTATATAGAAACATGGTGCAGTATATATCGGAGCATAGCGCAGTACGATACAGTGTGCCGGAGGTTCTGATGGTGCAGTGCAGTATATAGAAGCATGGTGCAGTTGATATTGGAGCATAGCGCAGTCCGATACAGTATGCCGGAGGTTATGATGGTGCAGTGCAGTAAATAGAACGTGGTGCAGTATAAATCGGAGCATAGTGCAGTGTGATACAGTGTGCCGGAGGCTCTGATGGTGCAGTGCAGTATATAGAAGCATGGTGCTGTATACAGGGCTATTTTTCAGCAGGCTCCAGCAGGAACTGAGGCCCTTATTCTAGTTCACTCTTTCTGACAAAATATTTCTTAGATGGACAAAACCATGTGCACTGCAGGTGAGGCAGGTGTTACTTGTGCAGAGATAATTAGATTTGGGTGGGGTTTTACACCTGCCTCACCTGCAGTGCACATGGTTTTGTCCATCTAAGAAATGTTTTGTCAGAAAGAGTGAACTAGAATAAGGGCCTCAGTTCCTGCTGGAGCCTGCTGAAAAATAGCCCTGGCTGTATATATCGGGGCATAGTGCAGTATGATACAGTGTGCCGGAGGTTCTGATGGTGCAGTGCAGTATATAGAAGCATGGTGCAGTATAAATCGGAGCATAGTGCAGTGTGATACAGTGTGTCGGAGGCTCTGATGGTGCAGTATATAGAAGCATGGTGCAGTATAAATCGGAGCATAGTGCAGTGTGATACCGTGTGCCGGAGGCTCTGATGGTGCAGTGCAGTATATAAAAGCATGGTGCAGTATAAATCGGAGCATAGGGCAGTGTGATACCATGTGCCGGAGGCTCTGATGGTGCAGTGCAGTATATAGAACCGTGGTGCAATATATACCGGAGCATAGTGCAGTGTGATACAGTGTGCCGGAGGTGCTGATGGTGCAGTGCAGTATATAGAAGCATGGTGCAGTTGATATTGGAGCATAGTGCAGTGTGATACAGTATGCCGGAGGTGCTGATGGTGCAGTGCAGTATATAGAACCATGGTGCAATATATACCGGAGCATAGTGCAGTGTGATACAGTATGCCGGAGGCTCTGATGGTGCAGTGCAGTATATAGAAGCATGGTGCTGTATACAGGGCTATTTTTCAGCAGGCTACAGCAGGAACTGAGGCCCTTATTCTAGTTCACTCTTTCTGACAAAATATTTCTTAGATGGACAAAACCATGTGCACTGCAGGTGAGGCAGGTGTTACTTGTGCAGAGATAATTAGATTTGGGTGGGGTTTTACACCTGCCTCACCTGCAGTGCACATGGTTTTGTCCATCTAAGAAATGTTTTGTCAGAAAGAGTGAACTAGAATAAGGGCCTCAGTTCCTGCTGGAGCCTGCACAAAAATAGCCCTGGCTGTATATATCGGGGCATAGTGCAGTGTGATACAGTGTGCCGGAGGTTCTGATGGTGCAGTGCAGTATATAGAAGCATGGTGCAGTATATATCGGAGCATAGTGCAGTGTGATACAGTGTGTCGGAGGCTCTGATGGTGCAGTATATAAAAGCATGGTGCAGTATAAATCGGAGCATAGTGCAGTGTGATACCGTGTGCCGGAGGCTCTGATGGTGGAGTGCAGTATATAGAAGCATGGTGCTGTATATATCGGAGCATAGTGCAGTGTGATACAGTGTGTCGGAGGCTCTGATGGTGCAGTATATAGAAGCATGGTGCAGTATAAATCGGAGCATAGTGCAGTGTGATACCGTGTGCCGGAGGCTCTGATGGTGCAGTGCAGTATATAAAAGCATGGTGCAGTATAAATCGGAGCATAGTGCAGTGTGATACAGTGTGTCGGAGGCTCTGATGGTGGAGTGCAGTATATAGAAGCATGGTGCAGTATATATCGGAGCATAGTGCAGTGTGATACCGTGTGCCGGAGGCTCTGATGGTGCAGTGCAGTATATAGAAGCATGGTGCAATATATATCGGAGCATAGTGCAGTGTGATACAGTATGCCGGAGGTGCTGATGGTGCAGTGCAGTATATAGAAGCATGGTGCAGTATATTGTAGTGTACTATAGAATGTTTTGGTGCAGTATAGTATATTGGAGCGTATTACATTGTATGGAACGCGCTGAACTGATGTATATTAAACAGTATTACACGTGTATTATATCCGTGCCCAGGTTCTCAAACTCTATCTTTAGGACCTCATACACTTTGTTTCTCAGGTTGCCTAGCAGGGGCACAGGTGTACTCATTACTCACTGACACATTTCCCAGATCATCTAGCAGGGGCACAGGTGTACTCATTACTCACTGACACATTTCCCAGATCACCCAGCAGGGGCACAGGTGTACTCATTACTCACTGACACATTTCCCAGATCACCCAGCAGGGGCACAGGTGTACTCATTACTCACTGACATTTCCCAGATCACCTAGCAGGGGCACAGGTATACTCCTTACTAGCTGACACATTTCCCAGGTTACCTAGCAGAGGCACAGGTGTACTCCTTACTCACTGACACATTTCCCAGGTCACCCAGCAGGGGCACAGGTGTACTCCTTACTCACTGACACATTTCCAAGGTCACCCAGCAGGTGCACAGGTGTACTCCTTACTCACTGACACATTTCCCAGATCACCCAGCAGGGGCACAGGTGTACTCATTACTCACTGACACATTTCCCAGGTTACCTAGCAGGGGCACAGGTGTACTCCTTACTCACTGACACATGTCCCAGATCACCCAGCAGGGGCACAGGTGTACTCATTACTCGCCGTCACATTTCCCAGATCACCTAGCAGGAGCACAGGTGTACTCATTACTCACTGACACATGTCCCAGGTCACCCAGCAGGTGCACAGGTGTACTCCTTACTCACTGACACATGTTCCAGGTCACCCAGCAGGGGCACAGGTGTACTCCTTACTCACTGACACATGTTCCAGGTCACCCAGCAGGGGCACAGGTGTACTCCTTACTCACTGACACATGTTCCAGGTCACCCAGCAGGGGCACAGGTGTACTCCTTACTCACCGACACATTTCCCAGGTTACCTAGCAGAGGCACAGGTGTACTCCTTACTCACTGACACATTTCCCAGGTTACCCAGCAGGGGCACAGGTGTACTCCTTACTCACTGACACATTTCCCAGGTTACCTAGCAGGGGCACAGGTGTACTGCACAGCTACCCAGCCAGTGACTCGGGCTGCCATTATTGTCCCTGTCCTGCTCTGGCGGATAATGATGTCATTTTCAGGACACCGGGAATCTGTAGTATATGCAGAGGGTGGAGACACACGTGGAGCTGTGATACCATTTGCTGAGAACCCAATTACAGATTATGTTCTGTGCCCCTAAATATGTAATGTCCATTAATCGTTCCCCTGCCGAGGATGTGTGGTCATCGTCCTGCATTATCGGAGTAATTCTATTCTGCTGCATAATGTTCTCGCTAACTCATTTGTCTTCTCCAGGTCCATCATGTCTCCGCAGCAGATGAACCAGAGACCCTATAGCATGGTCAGTGAGGGGTCTTCAGCTGTGACCCCGCCCACGGCAGAGACCAAGCCCCCACCCAAGGTAATTCTAGTCACCTTACTGCACCCACTGATTGCTGCTGCGGCACTGACTGAGATAACGGGCCTCACTCTCCGCCATTAGGATGGTGCGGCCCAGGATTTTGGATGGTCTGGCGGTGTCTTCTGTATCACTGACCTAGTGACCTCAATATTCATATATTGTGACAATGTGTAATATCGCTGAGTGCGCTCATATATCCGGGAGCTGCGGATGTAAATCTCCATTCTATTTGCTTTGGTATAATTTGCTATGGAAATGACTGAGCAGGTGGAGAACATTGTGTCTGAGCAAATAAACCTTTGTCTGGGAGATGGGTATAATGGTCTGTGTGCACTGTACCTGTGCCATCTGCTTCATGCTATCTACACGATGCACGTCCAGGTGTAATGCACAGGGATCAGGGAGAATGGCCCATTCAGCACTATAGAAACAGAGAATGCAGAGGATCTCATTACACAGCGCACGGCAGACGCACCTCCCAGTCTGCGTACTGTAGTGTGATACAGAGCTGGTATAGGGTGTCACAGTGCAGTACAGACCTACCTCCCAGTCTGCGTACTGTAGTGTGATACAGAGCTGGTATAGGGTGTCACAGTGCAGTACAGACCTACCTCCCAGTCTGCGTACTGTAGTGTGATACAGAGCTGGTATAGGGTGTCACAGTGCAGTACAGACCTACCTCCCAGTCTGCGTACTGTACTGTGATACAGAGCTGGTATAGGGTGTCACAGTGCAGTACAGACCTACCTCCCAGTCTGCGTACTGTAGTGTGATACAGAGCTGGTATAGGGTGTCACAGTGCAGTACAGACCTACCTCCCAGTCTGCGTACTGTAGTGTGATACAGAGCTGGTATAGGGTGTCACAGTGCAGTACAGACCTACCTCCCAGTCTGCGTACTGTACTGTGATACAGAGCTGGTATAGGGTGTCACAGTGCAGTACAGACCCTACCTCCCAGTCTGCGTACTGTAGTGTGATACAGAGCAGTATAGGGTGTCACAGTGCAGTACAGACCCTACCTCCCAGTCAGCATACTGTAGTGTGATACAGAGCTGGTATAGGGTGTCACAGTGCAGTACAGACCCTACCTCCCAGTCTGCATACTGTAGTGTGATACAGAGCTGGTATAGGGTGTCACAGTGCAGTACAGACCCTACCTCCCAGTCTGCGTACTGTAGTGTGATACAGAGCTGGTATAGGGTGTCACAGTGCAGTACAGACCTACCTCCCAGTCTGCGTACTGTAGTGTGATACAGAGCTGGTATAGGGTGTCACAGTGCAGTACAGACCCTACCTCCCAGTCTGCATACTGTAGTGTGATACAGAGCTGGTATAGGGTGTCACAGTGCAGTACAGACCCTACCTCCCAGTCTGCATACTGTAGTGTGATACAGAGCTGGTATAGGGTGTCACAGTGCAGTACAGACCCTACCTCCCAGTCTGCGTACTGTAGTGTGATACAGAGCTGGTATAGGGTGTCACAGTGCAGTACAGACCCTAACTCCCAGTCTGCATACTGTAGTGTGATACAGAGCTGGTATAGGGTGTCACAGTGCAGTACAGACCCTACCTCCCAGTCTGCATACTGTAGTGTGATACAGAGCTGGTATAGGGTGTCACAGTGCAGTACAGACCCTACCTCCCAGTCTGCGTACTGTAGTGTGATACAGAGCTGGTATAGGGTGTCACAGTGCAGTACAGACCCTACCTCCCAGTCTGCGTACTGTAGTGTGATACAGAGCAGTATAGGGTGTCACAGTGCAGTACAGACCCTACCTCCCAGTCTGCATACTGTAGTGTGATACAGAGCTGGTATAGGGTGTCACAGTGCAGTACAGACCCTACCTCCCAGTCTGCGTACTGTAGTGTGATACAGAGCTGGTATAGGGTGTCACAGTGCAGTACAGACCTACCTCCCAGTCTGCGTACTGTAGTGTGATACAGAGCTGGTATAGGGTGTCACAGTGCAGTACAGACCTACCTCCCAGTCTGCGTACTGTAGTGTGATACAGAGCTGGTATAGGGTGTCACAGTGCAGTACAGACCTACCTCCCAGTCTGCGTACTGTACTGTGATACAGAGCTGGTATAGGGTGTCACAGTGCAGTACAGACCCTACCTCCCAGTCTGCGTACTGTAGTGTGATACAGAGCTGGTATAGGGTGTCACAGTGCAGTACAGACCTACCTCCCAGTCTGCGTACTGTAGTGTGATACAGAGCTGGTATAGGGTGTCACAGTGCAGTACAGACCCTACCTCCCAGTCTGCATACTGTAGTGTGATACAGAGCTGGTATAGGGTGTCACAGTGCAGTACAGACCCTACCTCCCAGTCTGCATACTGTAGTGTGATACAGAGCTGGTATAGGGTGTCACAGTGCAGTACAGACCCTACCTCCCAGTCTGCGTACTGTAGTGTGATACAGAGCTGGTATAGGGTGTCACAGTGCAGTACAGACCCTACCTCCCAGTCTGCATACTGTAGTGTGATACAGAGCTGGTATAGGGTGTCACAGTGCAGTACAGACCCTACCTCCCAGTCTGCATACTGTAGTGTGATACAGAGCTGGTATAGGGTGTCACAGTGCAGTACAGACCCTACCTCCCAGTCTGCGTACTGTAGTGTGATACAGAGCTGGTATAGGGTGTCACAGTGCAGTACAGACCCTACCTCCCAGTCTGCGTACTGTAGTGTGATACAGAGCAGTATAGGGTGTCACAGTGCAGTACAGACCCTACCTCCCAGTCAGCATACTGTAGTGTGATACAGAGCTGGTATAGGGTGTCACAGTGCAGTACAGACCCTACCTCCCAGTCTGCAAACTGTAGTGTGATACAGAGCAGTATAGGGTGTCACAGTGCAGTACAGACCCTACCTCCCAGTCTGCGTACTGTAGTGTGATACAGAGCAGTATAGGGTGTCACAGTGCAGTACAGACCCTACCTCCCAGTCTGCGTACTGTACTGTGATACAGAGCAGTGTAGGGTGTCACAGTGCAGTACAGACCCTACCTCCCAGTCTGCGTACTGTACTGTGATACAGAGCAGTGTAGGGTGTCACAGTGCAGTACAGACCCTACCTCCCAGTCTGCGTACTGTACTGTGATACAGAGCAGTGTAGGGTGTCACAGTGCAGTACAGACCTACCTCCCAGTCTGCATACTGTAGTGTGATACAGTGCTGGTATAGGGTGTCACAGTGCAGTACAGACCCTACCTCCCAGTCTGCATACTGTAGTGTGATACAGAGCAGTATAGGGTGTCACAGTGCAGTACAGACCAGCCTCCTAGTCTGCATACAGCAGTGTGATACAGAGCAGTATAGGGTGTCACAGTGCAGTACAGACCAGCCTCCTAGTCTGCATACAGTAGTGTGATAAAGAGCAGTGTAGGGTGTCACAGTGTAGTACAGACCTACCTCCCAGTGCAATACAGACCAGCCTCCCAGTCTGCATACTGTAGTGTGATACAGAGCAGTATAGGGTGTCACAGTGCAGTACAGACCCTACCTCCTAGTCTGCATACTGTAGTGTGATACAGAGCAGTATAGGGTGTCACAGTGCAGTACAGACCAGCCTCCCAGTGTGCATACAGTAGTGTGATACAGAGCAGTATAGGGTGTCACAGTGCAGTACAGACCAGCCTCCCAGTCTGCGTACTGTAGTGTGATACAGAGCAGTACAGACCCTACCTCCCAGTCTGCATACTGTAGTGTGATACAGAGCAGTATAGGGTGTAAAAGTGCAGTACAGACCAGCCTCCCAGTCTGCGTACTGTAGTGTGATACAGAGCAGTATAGGGTGTCACAGTGCAGTACAGACCAGCCTCCCAGTCTGCGTACTGTAGTGTGATACAGAGCAGTACAGACCCTACCTCCCAGTCTACATACTGTAGTGTGATACAGAGCAGTATAGGGTGTAACAGTGCAGTACAGACCAGCCTCCCAGTCTGCGTACTGTAGTGTGATACAGAGCAGTATAGGGTGTCACAGTGCAGTACAGACCCTACCTCCCAGTCTGCGTACTGTAGTGTGATACAGAGCAGTATAGGGTGTCACAGTGCAGTACAGACCCTACCTCCCAGTCTGCGTACTGTACTGTGATACAGAGCAGTGTAGGGTGTCACAGTGCAGTACAGACCCTACCTCCCAGTCTGCGTACTGTACTGTGATACAGAGCAGTGTAGGGTGTCACAGTGCAGTACAGACCTACCTCCCAGTCTGCATACTGTAGTGTGATACAGAGCTGGTATAGGGTGTCACAGTGCAGTACAGACCCTACCTCCCAGTCTGCATACTGTAGTGTGATACAGAGCAGTATAGGGTGTCACAGTGCAGTACAGACCAGCCTCCTAGTCTGCATACAGCAGTGTGATACAGACGCAGAGCAGTATAGGGTGTCACAGTGCAGTACAGACCAGCCTCCTAGTCTGCATACAGTAGTGTGATAAAGAGCAGTGTAGGGTGTCACAGTGTAGTACAGACCTACCTCCCAGTGCAATACAGACCAGCCTCCCAGTCTGCATACTGTAGTGTGATACAGAGCAGTATAGGGTGTCACAGTGCAGTACAGACCCTACCTCCTAGTCTGCATACTGTAGTGTGATACAGAGCAGTATAGGGTGTCACAGTGCAGTACAGACCAGCCTCCCAGTGTGCATACAGTAGTGTGATACAGAGCAGTATAGGGTGTCACAGTGCAGTACAGACCAGCCTCCCAGTCTGCGTGCTGTAGTGTGATACAGAGCAGTACAGACCCTACCTCCCAGTCTGCATACTGTAGTGTGATACAGAGCAGTATAGGGTGTAAAAGTGCAGTACAGACCAGCCTCCCAGTCTGCGTACTGTAGTGTGATACAGAGCAGTATAGGGTGTCACAGTGCAGTACAGACCAGCCTCCCAGTCTGCGTACTGTAGTGTGATACAGAGCAGTACAGACCCTACCTCCCAGTCTACATACTGTAGTGTGATACAGAGCAGTATAGGGTGTAACAGTGCAGTACAGACCAGCCTCCCAGTCTGCGTACTGTAGTGTGATACAGAGCAGTATAGGGTGTAACAGTGCAGTACAGGCCAGCCTCCCAGTCTGCGTACTGTAGTGTGATACAGAGCAGTATAGGGTGTCACAGTGCAGTACAGACCAGCCTCCCAGTCTGCGTACTGTAGTGTGATACAGAGCAGTACAGACCCTACCTCCCAGTCTGCATACTGTAGTGTGATACAGAGCAGTATAGGGTGTAACAGTGCAGTACAGACCAGCCTCCCAGTCTGCATACTATCACTAGTTACAGTGTGTAGTAGGTGATATTACTGGTCACTGTATAGTAAATGAGTTATTAGTTATAGTGTGTAGTAGGTGATAGCTATTATTGGTAACCATGAATAACATTATATTCAGAATGCCCTATGTCTGTATATTATCACTGGTGTATTGCTCTGTGATTTACGTACACTTACTAACATTGTGATATGAGCTTTTTTGGATTTACTCTTTTTATATAAGCTATAAGTAGTTAATATATTAGTACTGTACTATATTATTATTACTGCTTTCATAGCTATGGAAGCAGTGTAGGCTAGGATCTTGTATGGAAGCTGCATTGTATTACTGTATGTTGCTGCACCATGCCGGATTGTTTGGGACACTGCGTGTGATGTACTGATACACGGCAGTGCTGCGGGACACTGCGTGTGATGTACTGATACACGGAAGTGCTGCGGGACACTGGGTGTGATGTACTGATACATGGCAGTGCTGCGGGACACTGCGTGTGATGTACTGATACATGGCAGTGCTGCGGGACACTGCGTGTGATGTACTGATACATGGCAGTGCTGCGGGACACTGCGTGTGATGTACTGATACATGGCAGTGCTGCGGGACACTGCGTGTGATGTACTGATACATGGCAGTGCTGCGGGACTCTGCGTGTGATGTACTGATACATGGCAGTGCTGCGGGACACTGCGTGTGATGTACTGGCACACGGCAGTGCTGCGGGACACTGCGTGTGATGTACTGATACATGGCAGTGCTGCGGGACACTGCATGTGATGTACTGGTACACGGCAGTGCTGCGGGACACTGCGTGTGATGTACTGGTATTCGGCAGTGCTGCGGGACACTGCGTGTGATGTACTGGTATATGGCAGTGCTGCGGGACACTGCATGTGATGTACTGGTAATCGGCAGTGCTGCGGGACACTGCGTGTGATGTACTGGTATACGGCAGTGCTGCGGGACACTGCATGTGATGCACTGGTATACGGCAGTGCTGTGGGACACTGCGTGTGATGTACTGATACACGGCAGTGCTGCGGGACACTGCGTGTGATGTACTGGTATACGGCAGTGCTGCGGGACACTGCGTGTGATGTACTGGTATATATATATGTGGTGGGACACTGCGTGTGATGTACTGGTATATATATATGTGGTGGGACACTGCGTGTGATGTACTGGTATATATATATGTGGTGGGACACTGCGTGTGATGTACCGGTACACGGCAGTGCTGCCACTTTAGACGCCATTCATTTCCCCATAACCCACTGCTGAGAAATAAGTTCTGCAATCACTGGCTCTTTCAGGCTCCTAAATCTGGCAGCAGAGTGTACAGCTTTGGGAAGAGAGACCAGTCCATCAAGAGGAACCCGGACCTTCCAGTGCTGGTGCGAGGATGGCTCCACAAACAGGTGGGTGATTGGGCCCTTACCAGGAGAACAAGTAGTGCCCCTATGTCATGTGGTACGGCGACCCACACGTTTCTCTAGCTGTGCAAAATGTACAAAGAACACGTACAAATAAATGTGGATGAGTAGTTTTACATAAAGATTTATCAGCTCCTTAACCTGAAATAATTGAAATGTTGGAACGCATTGCAATATTTCGGGGAGGGACTTCTCTAGCTCAGCTGACAGATTGGCAGGATTGCAGCAGGTTCCTTTGTGCGGGGGAGGGGCTTCTCTAGCTCAGCAGACAGATTGGCAGGATTGCAGCTGGGTCCTTTGTGCGGGGGAGGGGCTTCTCTAGCTCAGCAGACAGATTGGCAGGATTGCAGCTGGGTCCTTTGTGCGGGGGGAGGGGCTTCTCTAGCTCAGCAGACAGATTGGCAGGATTGCAGCAGGGTATTTTGTGCGGGGGAGGGGCTTCTCTAGCTCAGCAGACAGATTGGCAGGATTGCAGCAGGGTATTTTGTGCGGGGGAGGGGCTTCTCTAGCTGAGCAGACAGATTGGCTGGAATGTAGCAGAGTCCTTTGTGCGGGGGAGGGGCTTCTCTAGCTCAGCAGACAGATTGGCAGGATTGCAGCAGGGTATTTTGTGCGGGGGAGGGGCTTCTCTAGCTGAGCAGACAGATTGGCTGGAATGTAGCAGGGTCCTTTGTGCGGGGGAGGGGCTTCTCCAGCTGAGCAGACCCAGTGCAGTCATGCTGTGCTGCAATGCACAGCATGGATTACTGGGATTCTACACAGGGAGGGGGGCAGTGATGCTTCAGTCTCCCCAATTGCCTGCACTCTCTGCCTTTGTGCTCTAAGTATGTGATGTTCTCCCCTACAGGACAGCTCAGGGATGAAGCTTTGGAAGAGACGATGGTTCCTGCTGTCTGACTACTGTTTGTTCTACTACAAAGGTGAGAGGTCAGCCAACAGACCATGAGATGTTACAGAGGTGTGTGTGGTCTTACCTGTTGGACTTGTTTCTAGGATATTACCTAGAAGTTGATTGTTTCCAGTTACCAAATTTCTGCATAGATCAGTAATATGAATGCTGGTTCATTCATATTATGCTAAGGAATAAAAGTGCTATGCAGCTATAACTCTCCAACAGGGTCTAGGAATCACTCGGCTATGGGGCTGATTCAGTGATGGAAGCACTTGTGTATTTGGGCCATTATAATACAGTACCATATATCTGATATACCCTCCATGCACCCCAGTGACAGCCGTTCTCTCTCCTCTACCAGACAGCAGAGAAGAGTCCATATTGGGCAGCATACCCCTTCCGGGTTACGTCATCTCTCCTACAGCGGCCGAGGATCGCATAAATCGCAAGTATTCCTTTAAGGTATGATTGTGAAACGTTGCGCCTTGTGTTCCGTCCTCATTAATATAGACACACAAAAAGTGAGTTATAATGCAATAGAGGCCATTATAAGGAGTGTACGGAGCAGCAGAAGAATCTTTCAGACAGATCATTTCAGCGCCACGGGTGGAACCAGCAATATGCGCAAATGTTCGGCTCCATAAATTGACCATAAGAACCCGAAATTAGGTAGTAGCTGATGAAATGTCCATTCATGTCTCTGTGAGACCCCCAATAAGTCTCCAGTGACCTCGTCCTGCTTCCAGCCTTATCTTCCTTTGGATGCCCCCCCGCCTTTTGCGCACAATTAGGCTGTACTCCAGACTGGGATATTAGAGGCCCCCGTTTGTACCACAACGGTCTAGTTTCTCGTATATAGTTGACGCACCTCCCCGTCTCTGGAATTGCATCCGCTCAGAACTCTCAGCTGGGAAATCTCTCTGCTCCTTATTGTAGATAATAAAAGCTATTAGCGAGATTTAATTTGAACTGTTTTCGTAGTGAGCGCCTCTTTCATTAGCCTTGGCACATCAAACTAATTTGAGCTATTTACTCCCCATTTACCGGCTACAATGGATTATTTTTTCGTCTTCTCCCTTCCGTACAAATGTAAATCCTGATTTATTGCGGGCTCGCGTACATTAATTGTCACTTTATTTTTATGCATAAAAAGTTATTAACATTTGAAGCCTCTTATGGAGGCGATGTGGTATGGTGAGTAATTAGGATTTGTCTGCAGACAGATGGATCTGTTTATGGGAGAGAGAGCGAGAGAAGTTTTCTGAATATTGATTTTTGCGGCGTACTGCCCCAGAATCGTCGCTCGCTGGACTTCCCTCATAGTTAGGGAGTTGTGTGGATGGGCCCATCTGTAAGTTACCTCCCATGAGGCGGCGGACGAGGCTGGTATATGGAAACAATTGGCAATGGCCCCTGTGAATAAACACAGTGTTAGATCACCCGGAGAATTGCTGAGCCCACTGGAGCTGTGCTCAATGCCTGTCAGTTCGTGTTAGTGATGGGTGCGTCCGACAGCTCCCAGTGTCACAGCGTAGTGCCAGCCAGGAGCACAGGCGTCTCTCAGCTCCGCCGATGGGGTAAGGTCCTGTACGGAATTTGGGAGCTTCTCAGACTTCATCTGTGAAGGTCAGTTTGTTATGTACGAGCAGAGACTGATTATTCTGGCTTAGGGTATCAGGTTTATGTAAGTAAGAACCATTGCTTGTATAATGACAACTTCCCTGTGATTTATCTATTGCGGAGATTGAGTGTCCCCCATACATGGCTACGGGTCCAGCATTATAGGCCATTCAATTCATTTCTTTACTGAACGTTCCGTTACTGTCTACAGATTGATTAGACTAGAGCTGGTCTCTGTGTATTGTCTTCCAGACCACTGTGGGGAGTCTAGATGCTTTGTATGTATTGTATTATTGTGTAACAGGCTGTACACACGGGGCACATGTTGGTAATTGTATGTATGTGCTGCAGGCTGTACACACGGGGCACATGTTGGTAATTGTATGTATGTGCTGCAGGCTGTACACATGGGGAACATGTTGGTAATTGTATGTATGTGCTGCAGGCTGTACACATGGGGAACATGTTGGTAATTGTATGTGTGTGCTGCAGGCTGTACACATCGGGATGCGTGTTGGTAATTGTATGTATGTGCTGCAGGCTGTACACATCGGGATGCGTGTTAGTAATTGTATGTAGGTGCTGCAGGCTGTACATACCGGGATGCGTGTTGGTAACTGTATTTATGTGCTGCAGGCTGTACACACCGAGATGCGTGTTGGTAATTGTATGTATATGTTCTAGGCTGTACACACCGGGATGTGTGTTGGTAATTGTATGTATATGTTCTAGGCTGTACATACCGGGATGCGTGTTGGTAATTGTATGTATATGTTCTAGGCTGTACACACCGGGAAGTGTGTTGGTAATTGTATGTATATGTTCTAGGCTGTACATACCGGGATGCGTGTTGGTAATTGTATGTATATGTTCTAGGCTGTACATACCGGGATGCGTGTTGGTAATTGTATGTATATTTTCTAGGCTGTACACACCGGGATGCGTGTTGGTAATTGTATGTATATGTTCTAGGCTGTACATACCGGGATGCGTGTTGGTAATTGTATGTATATGTTCTAGGCTGTACATACCGGGATGTGTGTTGGTAATTGTATGTATATGTTCTAGGCTGTACATACCGGGATGCGTGTTGGTAATTGTATGTATATGTTCTAGGCTATACACACCGGGATGCGTGTTGGTAATTGTATGTATATGTTCTAGGCTGTACACACCAGGAAGTGTGTTGGTAATTGTATGTATATGTTCTAGGCTGTACATACCGGGATGCGTGTTGGTAATTGTATGTATATGTTCTAGGCTGTACACACCGGGATGCGTGTTGGTAATTGTATGTATATGTTCTAGGCTATA
This sequence comes from Crinia signifera, assembly GCF_055691185.1. Taxonomy (NCBI): domain Eukaryota; kingdom Metazoa; phylum Chordata; class Amphibia; order Anura; family Myobatrachidae; genus Crinia; species Crinia signifera. Next base: position 125,093,739 of record NC_139227.1, on the reverse strand, counting down.
CACACCGGGATGCGTGTTGGTAATTGTATGTATATGTTCTAGGCTGTACATACCCGGATGCGTGTTGGTAATTGTATGTATATGTTCTAGGCTGTACATACCGGGATGCGTGTTGGTAATTGTATGTATATGTTCTAGGCTGTACATACCGGGATGCGTGTTGGTAATTGTATGTATATGTTCTAGGCTGTACATACCGGGATGCGTGTTGGTAATTGTATGTAAATGTTCTAGGCTGTACATACCCGGATGCGTGTTGGTAATTGTATGTATATGTTCTAGGCTGTACATACCGGGATGCGTGTTGGTAATTGTATGTATATGTTCTAGGCTGTACATACCGGGATGCGTGTTGGTAATTGTATGTATATGTTCTAGGCTGTACATACCGGGATGCGTGTTGGTAATTGTATGTATATGTTCTAGGCTGTACATACCGGGATGCGTGTTGGTAATTGTATGTATATGTTCTAGGCTGTACATACCGGGATGCGTGTTGGTAATTGTATGTATATGTTCTAGGCTGTACACACCGGGATGCGTGTTGGTAATTGTATGTATATGTTCTAGGCTGTACATACCGGGATGCGTGTTGGTAATTGTATGTATATGTTCTAGGCTGTACATACTGGGATGCGTGTTGGTAATTGTATGTATATGTTCTAGGCTGTACATACCGGGATGCGTGTTGGTAATTGTATGTATATGTTCTAGGCTGTACATACTGGGATGCGTGTTGGTAATTGTATGTATATGTTCTAGGCTATACACACCGGGATGCGTGTTGGTAATTGTATGTATATGTTCTAGGCTGTACATACCGGGATGCGTGTTGGTAATTGTATGTATATGTTCTAGGCTGTACATACCGGGATGCGTGTCTATATTCAGCAGAAGGGCTCCCAGCGGGAACATTCTGGGATGAGAACCTACTACTTCAGTGCGGACACCCAGGAGGACATGAACGGCTGGATCCGAGTAATGAACCAGGCTGCCCTCATCCAACCTGTCCCCGAGAGAACCAGGCAAGTGGTCTGTGGTATTGGTTGGGCACCTCAGTGTGTGGCTGCCGGGGGGCTCAGGTGGGTATCGCTGGGGCAGTAACTGTATCATGTACGGTTCTAGATTAGCAGCAGCCAGCACATGCTGGATCCTATCTGCGTGTTATGGGGCAGATTGCAGTAGCTGTAGTATATTGACACTGCAGCGGTTAACAGTGGTGCAATATATACTGGGATAGGGAACTGGCTGACAGCCACTTTCATACTCTATCATTGTACGGTTCATACTCCGATTGTGCTACAGTTGTTGTTGAGTGTTCGAGAAGCACCAGAGCAGACGGTGACGCCTCAGGCAGGAAACAGGGAATACTATATATTTGCCTACTGTTCCTCTGACATATAATATCCTTACAATGGACAGTAGTTTGCACATTGTCCTATGTTATAACTGTGAAGCACTTTCCCTGACCGTAGGATAACCCAATGCATTAACTTACAACGGGCCCTATTGGGTTAATGTGCAATGAAGACGGACCTGACAATAACCGCAGGTAATGGGCACCAATAGCATGCCATGCAGGTCTGCTGAACCCAGAGCCATGCCCATATATAAATGGAGCATAGACACAGGACACATCCGCCACCATTATAAGGCTGATGTATCCATACAATATACAGCTCTAGTCTTGAAACTGCAAATTGAGGAGGGCTAATTATTAGTGGGTGTAGGAGGTCCCAGTTATAAGGAAGGACTGCCCAAGTTCTATGTTCAGAGATTTGGGGAACTGGTCACCAACTAGAGCTATATGATTGGTCAATACAGAAACTCTTGCAGCAATGTATAACGTCCCTGCAGAACACACCGGGAGCCCTTTGCGACTGGGAAAAAAGTTTATTCTTCAGCTGGGGCTTGTGGGGATGACATTCTGATCTTTTGCTTTTTACTTCCCCTGTCCACCGATTCCCCCTGTGACCTAAAGATGGCGCTGCTCCCCTTAGTGCAGCTCCCCTGCAACTGTGTAGTTTATGCAGTCATTTTTGCTAACTCCGCGTTACACATAGGTGTGTAATTCTTCACACACATGTTTTATTACACGGCTGTAACACGTAGACATGAGCTCCCCACCCTACGGAACTTTCTGTATTCAGTCACTGATTTACTACTCATTCCCTGTTCATCGTGTCTGCAGGAAAGCTGTAATTGTCCCTCGTTCTCTAACTCCAATTACCTGCTGACATAGTTGCAGCGTCTCCTATTGACTCGCTGAAACATTCTGCAGAGCGTTAGTGATCCTGCAGGTCCGTCTCTAACCAGAGACAGCTCAGGAAGTGTGTAAGCCCTGAGCTCAGCAATATACCGCGTGTGGAGCGGTCAGGACATCCACCAGCTTCTAGATCCTGGCGGCAGGAGAGTCACCAGCTCATGTTTATTTTGCTGGATGGAGAGACGCGGGGCCACCGTGTCCTGGTTCCTGTGGAACATCACAGAGGGCGTTTATTTTTCTAGGTGATTTCAAACCCGTTTTATTTGACCAATTTGGGGTTAACTGTAGAGAAAGGAATATTTCACTGTTCTGAAACACGTATTCATGGTGTTCCCAAAGCTAGAATCATCTTGTGTTTTGTTTCAGGGAGACTGATGACATGGAATGGCCGGCGGCTCCTGAGAATAACCACGTTGAGTCTTTCAAAGAATATGCAAAGCCCGAAGTGGCCCCGATAAGAAACATTTATCAGATGTCCAAGGAGCCTTTTTCCTCCAAGCCAGAGGAGCAGAGACGAGATTCGGGGGACAAGGAGCGATATCGAGATATGGGAGATGTAGAGAACCAACAGGATGCAGGAGTCAAGGAACGCTACTGGGATGCCGGGGAGAAGGCGCTCTACCGGGATACGGAAAAAAAGGAGCTCTACCGGGATACGGGAAACAAGGAGCGCTATCGGGATGCAGGAGAGATGGGGCTTGACCAGAATGTGGGCAACAAGGAGCGCTACCGCGATGTGGGGGACAAGGAGCGCTACCGGGATGTGGGGGACAAGGAGCGCTACCGGGATGCTGGGGAGAAGGCGCTCTACCGGGATACAGGAAACAAGGAGCGCTATCGGGATGCAGAGGAGATGGGGCTTGACCAGAATGTGGGCAACAAGGAGCGCTATCGGGATGCCGGGGAGATGGGGCGTGACCAGAATGTGGGGGACAAGGAGCGCTATCGGGATATAGGGGACAAGCAGCTCTACCTGGATGTGGGGAACAAGGAGCGGTACCGGGATGTGGGGGACAAAGATCACTACCAGGATGCAGGGAACAAGGACCTCCACATGGATGCAGGACACAAGGAGCGCTACCGGGATGCGGGGGGAAAGGAACGCTACAGGGATGCGGGGGGAAAGGAGGGCTACCGGGATGTGGGGGACAAAGAGCGGTACCGGGAAGCAGGTGACCGAGACCGGAGTCGTGATCCCGGGGACAAGCTGAACCACCAGGTTGCAGCGGATCAAGGACGCTCTCGAAATCTGGGAGACCCCGATAGCTACATTGCTCACAAAAACACCTTAAATTCCAATGGAGGAAAAGCCGCACCCTACTTTTTCCCCAATGACAGACCGTCAGCTTTCACAGATTTCTCCAGGACCTACCGAACCTCAGCTGCACAGACACTTCAACCTCAGAACATTGAGAGGAATGGGACCCTTCCGCCCTCGTTCCGCGTCAGTGCCGGTCCCATCCAGCAGAACGGGACAGACACGTATAAGAGAAGATTTGTTTCAGGTGCCAATTCCGAAAAACAGGTGCAGAGAAAAAGCGTTATGGGCCAAGTGGAGCACTGGGTAAAGGTACAGAAAGAAGACGGTAAAAGGTAAGAGGTTTTCTGTATATCATCTTCAAGACATTGTTGGCTTGGAACTTGTGTTGTGTGCATGTAATGGGGCATCCTTAGAAATCATAGGGGATATGGTCACTAGGTCGACAGAATGAAGTTTGGAATAAGTGGCAGTTGCTGCGGGCAACAGCAGAACCTTACTGGGTGCAAGAGATCCATCCAAAACAGGCTTGCCCATGCGCAGGACTCAGGGGTAGATTTATTATGATCGGTGACGTGATAAAGTGTCTGGTTTTTATCACCGGCCAATCAGCTCCTACCTGTGAAGTTACAGGCTTAGTTTAAAATATGACAGGTAGGAGCTGATTGGCCGGTGATAAAACCAGACAGTTTATCACTTCACCGAGCTTAATAAATCTGCCCCTGAGTCACATAGAACATTTGATGCACTCCCATTAAGCTCCCACAAGTCTGTGTGCTTCCATGCGATCACTTTGCCCCGTCCAGTTCCCGCCCCCTACGTCCTTTATCATGGAGAGACCGATTCTGTACAAACGCAGCCACGAGGACTGATGTTTGGCCTATGCGCAGCCACATTTCTGTGCACATGTGCATACGCCCCGGTGCGTGTGGCCACGGCAACTGGTCGCCGGGTGCACTCACCCAAGGCTCCGGCCGGGGGGCGTGGAGCGATGGCAGAGATTTGCGGGATCAGCCGCCATAAGACATACCTTCCGGTCCTGCTCAGCTACACTGGGGACTATATATGAGAGAGACCACAGACCCTATGAATGTGTCTCCAGGATGTTACTTGTAATTCAGGCGTTGACTGTTCTCTTGTCAAACCTCTAAAGGTGCGTACACACATACAGATCTATCTGTCCGATCTATATGGTGGGAACAAAAACCTGGAAATGTATGGGAGCATACGACCTTCAAAAATTTCCACCAAAATGCAGGAAAAACGAAAAAAATATATATGCTTTGATAATTTGTTGTATCAGAATGATTGAAACAATTTGTCTGACTGATCACTGTCTGTTTTCAAGCGTTTGGGGACAATTATTTGATTGTCATATGCTCCCATACATTTCCAGGTTATTGTTCCCACCAGATCAGACAGACAAATCTGTACGTGTGTACGCACCTTAAGAGTGCGGAATCTGGTTCTATAAACCGTAGATGTTCCTACGGTTGATTGTTTACCCAGGAGCTGTAGCGCCACCTGCAGTCTCAAAGGAAAAGGTCATGTATAGAATTCTATGATCTGGGTTTCTTGTCTTTCTCCCAGGAGCTTGGTTAGAGGTTGACAGTGTCTAGGTCGACATTGACAAAAATACATGCAATAGGTCGACATTGACAAAAAACTAAATGTTAAAATGACAATGGTTTGTACATGAAAAGATGGGCAGGGGTCTTGTAAGGAACTGTAATGAAGATGTATTGTATGAACTTATATTTATAGGAGAGTGATTGGGTTTGGGAGGTCAGAGATTGCAATTCTGGTCGTTACCCATCATGAGAGTCTTCCATATGTAATCTTTCCTGTTTCTTGTCCCTCCTCTTCCAGCATTGGTCTGGACCACCCTGTGCCTCTCGCTGAGAGATACCAAACTGTGCCAAAGACAAGCAGACATCCTTCCGGCGGCTCTCCTCCACCCAGCCGGAACTTGCCAAGTGATTATAAATATGCGCAAGACCGAGTCAGCCACTTCAAGATGTCCAACCAGGAACGCAAGGCCAACAAGGAAGGGACCGTGTGGCAGCTGTACGAGTGGCAACAGAGACAGCAGTTTAAGCATGGCAGCCCCACTGGGCAGATTTACATGGGGACTATGGATGCCGCAGACCGCATCAGGGCGAAGAGCTTATTAGATGTCCCAAGATCCATTTCTGTTCCTCCTTCTCCATCGGACGTCCCACCAGCACCTGCAAAATATTTACCTCCAAGAAGACCCCACACTCCAGCAGAAAGACTCACCGTGCGGCCGGCAGAAGGACATTTCGATGTCCCCTTCTCTGGGTCACCTCAGAAGACCCGAATCCATGCTGTGAAGGTAATAGTGAACTGACTTTTGACATTTCACCCCTTATATGTTTAGAGGATGTCATAATCCAGTTGTAACCAGTGACTACTCCAGTACCTACTTCATTTAGAGGTATTGGACTCAAGAAACAGGTTTTGGCTGTAGTTGTATAGTCGGAATCGTGTTGTCGACCCGACATGGGACAAGGTTGACATGGTTTTAGGTCGACAAATGCATTAGGTCGACAGGTCGCGAGGTTGACTTTTTTTTTTTTTTTTGACTGTTTTTTGAGCCAGCGTGCCGACAGGCGGTATTTCATGCCCTACCATCCACTAGGGCGTGGTGGGAGAATAAAATAGTGTGCCGAGCGCAGCATCGCGAGCGGCTGCGGTTAACTTTCAACTGTGTCCATGTCGATATTCGGGTCAAAAACCAGTGAAAAAAAACATGTTGACTTAACCCATGTAGACCTAATGCATTTGTCGACCTAGACACCTGTCGACCTTCACCCATGTCGACATAGAACCCTGTCGACCTTGCTGTCTGTCGACCCAATGGTGTCGACCTAAGTCTGGTCGGCAATATGATCCACACCCGTATAGTCTGTGTAAAGAACTGGTGGTTCTAGAGCATCTATAGTGCCAGGGCTCAGCTAGAGGCAATGGCCTATCCTATCGGCGCAGAGAGAGACCACCATTTCTTGCTTACGTTTTGGTGTATGATGACCACCTTCCACCTAGGGACTCCTCTAGCTCTGCAGTAACACAGGAGGCCTCACCCTGCTTTGACTTGCCCCCAGGCCTTACTCTCCTGTATAAAACAGACATTCTGGGTCTGTGATGGTTGATTTTATTGATTTTAAATGCCTGGAGGGGAGGTTTGGCCCAGACGTTTTGGCTCCCTAGGCAGAGGCGTAGCTAGGGTGGCTCCGGCGGAGCTTGTGCTCCGGGCGCAAACTGTTTGCAGGGCGCCCCCTGCTGTGGAAAGCCTAAGTCGAGATTTAGTAACTACTGCTGCCGCGGAAAGTGTCCTTCTCCGCGATCATTTGCATACCTTACTGCCCCCTCCCCACCCGTGCTGACTGTCTGCAGGTCCTCTATAGTCACGGCAGCGTCTCTGCTACTACCGCCTCCTCTCCGCAGCGTACCAGTCTGCTGCCGCCATGTAGCGTGTGGGCCGCATCCTGAACTCCGTCCAGACATGCGCACTCTGGCCCGGCGCTTGACATGGACTAGACCCCTCTGGTGCGCTAGTCATGTCACATCGCGCACGGCAGCAGCAGACTGGCACGCTGCGGAGAGGAGGCGGTAGCAGAGACACTGCCTTGAATATAGAGGACCTGCAGACGGCCAGCGCAGGCAGTGGGGAGGCGGTAAGGTATGCAAAAATCTGGAGGACACTTTCCACGGCAGCAGTAGTTAGTACATAGGCATGCGCACGGGGGGTGCCAGTGGTGCACAGGCACCTCCTAATGGCGCCCCCCACACGATTGCACGGGGGGTGGGGGGAGGAGATGGAGCCATAACATGAGTGGATATTTATTTTGTATGTGTGTGTGTGGGGGGGGGAGCATAGAGAGAGAGAGCAGGGCACCAAGGGGTTTATTCTAGTTCATTCTTTCTGACAAAATCCTTCTTAGATGGACAAAACCATGTGCACTGCAGGTGGGCAGATGTAACATGTGCAGATAGAATTAGATTTGGGTGAGTTATTTTGTTTCTGTGCAGGGAAAATACTGACTGCTTTATTTTACACTGCAATATAGATCTCACTTTGAAGAAAAACCCCACCCAAATCTAATTCTCTCTGCACAAGTTACATCTGCCCCACCCGCAGTGCACATGGTTTTGTCCATCTAAGAAGGATTTTGTCAGCAAGAATGAACTAGAATAACCCCCCAAATTACTTGTTTGCCCCAGGCGCCGGAGGGGGGAGAGGGCGCAAAGCATGCCCTTGCTCCGGGCACCGTGGCGGTTAGCTACACCGCTGTCCCTAGGTGTAAGGTGCTCTTGGTTAGGGTGCCAGATGTGTGCCCAGACCACTAGGTGGCTCCTCATTCTTCTCCTCTTGTCTCCTTAGTCTGCAGCCCACATGGATCGTCGGTCAATGCCGTCCATGGGGTACATGACACACACTGTAAGTGCTCCCAGTTTGCATGGCAAGTCGGTAAGAGCTTTCTCATCATTTTATTTTGCCATTTTGTAGTTTCTGCCTCAAGTATTATATGTAGGCATCTTCCCTAAAGTAAATGTTCCATCAAAACCTGAACCAGAGAGAAAAGAACCTTTTCTATGAATCTGAATTTTCTCGGAGGCTTCTGTGGTCTCCTAACAAACCCTGGTGTCCCCGGTAACACACCCTACCTGTGCCCCAAGAGCCTCTGGTCCCTGTGACATGGGGCTGTAGATCCAGGCCCTGGGTCCACTGTGCATGATCCTGTTGTTGTCTGACTGTCTCTCACAGTGTCTCTAAATACCCGCAGCCTGAAGAGATTACGTTGCTCCTCATTCGGTTAAGGAGACACCAGGCTAATTTGGGCAGCATCCGAAATTACACAATGGCCAAATTAAAGCAGCGTAAGCCGACCTTTCTCACCTCCCAGGTCAGCCGCGCCATGGCTCATTCGTGGTGACCCCGCTGCTTCCTTGTGCTTCACCCATTGCCGCAGCATAGCTGGGCGCCGCGCCAGTATTCATAGACTACATTCTGCTGCACAGCACCAACCTTATGCGCTTACCTGCATGATACAACCAATTATACTCACAGACGTGGCCGCTAACCTTTCCGGGGTATCACATACCTCACCCAATCAAATGAGTCCTCATCAATGCATCCCATTAGTGGCCCTTAGCACCCCACGACACCATCATCTGTGTGAATGGGGCTCTAATGATTTGACCAGGAGTGAGGGATGCCCCTGTTCATGGTTGGCAGACTCCAACTGGTAGCATTGAGGCCTCACACACGCCGATGATGTCATTAGCCAGGTATGACATCATCCTGTGCAAACGAGCCAACAAGCATTTCTTAAAAGGCTCTGATTATTTTGGCCAACATTTCATTAGATACGATGCTTCTACAGACAGGTTACATCTCCAAACTCCATCATTAGCCCTGGCCTGTGGTCTGAACCATAAGGAGGATTATTTAAACCACAAATACTCAACTCCGATTGGCACAACGACATGTCAGTACTTGTACTGTAGTGTTATTCGTCATTATTCAGTGCTATTCTTCATTATGATTCACAAGGAAAATGCATGTGAAGTGTTATATATACTGATTGTTATAGTGGCCTCTGCATGGCAAATCCCAGCTTCTGCTTCATTCCATCATTATTGTGTATATAATGTGCAATATGTACATGAGGCTGTATATGTGTGCACATACATATATCACATAGGGGAAGATACGATCATTTCACTGTCATATGCCACAACTCCAGGACACTATATACATTACCCCGGGGGACACAGAGGAGGTGTACACTATATAAACACCAGGACACACAGGAGGTGTACACTATACGTTACCCAGGGGACACACAGGAGATGTACACTATCTATACGTTACCCGGGGGACACACAGGAGGTGTACACTATATAAACACCAGGACACACAGGAGATGTACACTATACGTTACCCAGGGGACACACAGGAGATGTACACTATCTATACGTTACCCAGGGGACACACAGGAGTTGTACACTATACATTACACGGGGGACACACAGGAGGTGTACACTATATATACATTACCTGTGGGACACACAGGAGGTGTACACTATCTATACATTATCCGGGGGAGACACAGGATGTGTACATTATCTATACATTACCAGGTGGGTCACACAGGAGATGTACACTCTACATTACACGGGGGACACACAGGAGGTGTACACTATATATACATTACCCGGGGGACACACAGGAGATGTACACTATCTATATGATACCAGGTGGGACACACAGGAGATGTACATTCTACATTACATGGGGGACACACAGGAGGTATACACTATATATACATTACAAGGGGGACACACAGGATGTGTACACTATGTATATATTATCTGGGTTACACACAGGAGATGTACACTATCTATACATTACCACAGGGAACACCCAGGAGATGTACACTATATCTATACATTATCCGGAGGGGACAAAGGAGGTGTACACTATCTATACGATACCAGGTGGGACACACAGGAGATGTACATTCTACATTACATGGGGGACACACAGGAGGTGTACACTATCTATACATTACCCAGGGGACACACAGGAGTTGTACACTATACATTACACGGGGGACACACAGGAGGTGTACACTATATATACATTACCTGTGGGACACACAGGAGGTGTACACTATCTATACATTATCCGGGGGAGACACAGGATGTGTACATTATCTATACATTACCAGGTGGGTCACACAGGAGATGTACATTCTACATTACATGGGGGACACACAGGAGGTATACACTATATATACATTACAAGGGGGACACACAGGATGTGTACACTATGTATATATTATCTGGGTTACACACAGGAGATGTACACTATCTATACATTACCACAGGGAACACCCAGAAGATGTACACTATCTAAACGTTACCCAGGGATACACACAGGAGGTGTACACTATATCTATACATTATCCGGAGGGGACAAAGGAGGTGTACACTATCTATACATTACCATGGGACACACAGAACATGTACACTATCTATACATTACCACAGGGAACACCCAGGAGATGTACACTATCTAAACGTTACCCAGGGATACACACAGGAGGTGTACACTATATCTATACATTATCCGGAGGGGACAAAGGAGGTGTACACTATCTATACATTACCATGGGACACACAGAACATGTACACTATCTATACGTTACCAGGGGACACATTTTTGATTCACCTTTTCTGCACCTTGTCAAAGGGGCGCCCAGGCCCCGAAACGTTGGTACTTTGCACAATATAGCGTTTATTTTAAAAAGTTCCTCTGAGTGCCTCTTCCTTCTCACAAGACTATATATTCACACACACACATTACCACACGGGTATATACATACATTACCACATGGGAGACACAGGAGATGTATACTATCTATACATCACCAGGAGGTGTACACTGTATGTATGTATGTATATATATATATATATATATATATATATATATATATATATATATATATATATACATTACCCGGGGGACATACAGGAGATGTACACTATCTATACATTACCACTCGGGAGACACAGGAGATGTATACTATCTATACATCACCAGGAGGTGTACACTGTATGTATGTATATATATATATATATATATATACATTACCCGGGGGACATACAGGAGATGTACACTATCTATACATTACCACACGGGAGACACAGGAGATGCATACTATCTATACATTACCAGGAGGTGTACACTGTATGTGTATATATATGGGGACACACAGGAGGTGTACACTATATATATACATTACTCGGGGGACATACAGGAGGTGTACACTATCTATACGTTACCTGGGGACACACAGTCGGTGTACACTATATATACATTACCAGGGGACACACACAGGAGGTGTACACTATATATATACATTACTCAGGGGACATACAGGAGGTGTACACTATATATATACATTACTCGGGGGACATACAGGAGGTGTACACTATCTATACGTTACCTGGGGACACACAGTCGGTGTACACTATATATATACATTACTCGGGGGACATACAGGAGGTGTACACTATATATATATATATACATTACTCGGGGGACATACAGGAGGTGTACACTATCTATACGTTACCAGGGGACACACAGGAGGTGTACACTATATATATACATTACTCGGGGGACATACAGGAGGTGTACACTATATATATACATTACTCGGGGGACATACAGGAGGTGTACACTATATATATATATATATATATATATATATACATTACTCGGGGGACATACAGGAGGTGTACACTATCTATACGTTACCAGGGGACACACAGGAGGTGTACACTATATATATATATACATTACTCGGGGGACATACAGGAGGTGTACACTATATATATACATTACTCGGGGGACATATAGGAGGTGTACACTATATATATATATACATTACTCGGGGGACATACAGGAGGTGTACACTATCTATACGTTACCAGGGGACACACAGGAGGTGTACACTATATATATACATTACTCAGGGGACATACAGGAGGTGTACACTATCTATACGTTACCTGGGGACACACAGTCGGTGTACACTATATATACATTACCAGGGGACACACACAGGAGGTGTACACTATCTATACGTTAGCTGGGGACACACAGTCGGTGTACACTATATATACATTACCAGGGGACACACACAGGAGCTGTACACTATCTATACGTTACCTGGGGACACACAGTCCGTTTACACTATATATACATTACCAGGGGACACACACAGGAGGTGTACACTATCTATACGTTAGATGGGGACACACAGTCGGTGTACACTACATATACATTACCAGGGGACACACACAGGAGGTGTACACTATAAGTTAGCTGGGGACACACAGGAGCTGTACACTATCTATACGTTAGCTGGGGGACACACAGGAGGTGTACACTATCTATACATTACCCGGGGACACACAGTAAGTGTACACTATCTATACGTTGGCTGGGGTCACACAGTATATGTACACTCTACATTACACGAGGGAATCACAGGAGGTGTACACTATCTATACATTACCCGGGGACACACAGTAAGTGTACACTATACGTTAGCTGGGGACACACAGGAGGTATACATTGTGTATACATTACTGTGGGGGATACACAGGAGACGTACACTATCTATACGTTACCACAGGGGAGACACAGGAGGTGTACACTATTTATACAATACCTGGGGGGGACACCGGATGTGTACACTGTCTATAAATTACCATGGAGGAGACACAGGAGGTGTATACTATATATACATTACCAGGGGACACACATGAGATGTACACTACCTATACGTTACCACAGGGGAGACACAGGAGGTGTACACTATATATATATACAATACCTGGGGGGACACAGGAGGTGTACACTGTCTATACATTACCATGGAGGAGACACAGGAGGTGTACACTATATATACATTACCTGGGGGACACACAGGAGAAGTACACTGTCTATACATAGCTACATAGTAGGTAAGGCTGAAAAAAGACGCGTCCATCTAGTTCAACCTGGTATAGATATCCATTGCTGATTTGGTAGGTTCTGATATTTTACAGACAGATTATATTTCTTATTTGTACCCATGGATGTTTTTATCCAGTAAATGTTTGTCCAACTTTGCCTTGAACGCATTTAATGAGCCAGCCGTTACCACCTCTCTGGGAAGAGAGTTCCAGAGTTTGACTGTAAAGAAATTCTTTCTACTAGCTGAATTAAAATTTTTTTCTTCTAATCTATACTCATGCCCTCGTGTCCTAGATTCCTTTCTAGTAGAAAAGAGGGTGTGTGACAGTTCCTTATATTGGCCCTTGATATACTTGTACATGTTGAGCATGTCCCCCCTTAAACATCTCTTTTCCAATATAAATAGTCCCAAATTGCTTAATCTCTACCCGTAGCTTAAATTCTCCATTCCCCTAATAAGCTTTGTTGCTCGCCTTTGGATTTTTCTATGATGTCCTTTTTATAATGTGGGGCCCAGAACTGCACTCCGTACTCGAGGTGAGGTCTCATCAATGCCTTATACAGTGGCATAATTACCCTTGAGTCGCTAGTTTCCATTCCCCTCTTAATACATGCCAGAATTGTGTTGGCCTTTTTTGTAGCTACATTACAATGGGCACTACATCGCAGTTTGCTGTCTATTTGGACTCCTAGATCCTTTTCAAGTATGGAATTACCCAGTTCCTCTCCGCTAAGGTTGTAACTTGCACACTGGTTGTGTCTCCCAAGGTGCATAACCTTACATTTATCTACATTGAACCTCATCTTCCATTTTTTTGGCCCACTCATCTAGAATTGCAAGATCATTTTGAAGCATGGTGACATCTTCTGATGATTTGATGACTTTGCTAAGTTTTGTATCATCCGCAAAGATGGATACATTGCTGAGTAACCCTATCCCAATATCGTTAATAAAAATGTTAAACAAAATGGGCCCCAAAACCGAACCCTGGGGCACTCCACTTAGTACCGGTATCATATCTGATACGGCACCATTCACAGCCACTCTTTGTTCTCTATTACATAGCCAATTCCCTACCCATCTGCAGATATTTTCACCCAATCCTAGGTTCTCCATTTTATTAATCAATCTCTTGTGTGGGACAGTATCAAATGCTTTAGCGAAATCTAGGAAAATCACATCTACAGCATTTCCATTATCGAGGTTTTGCTAACCTCTTCATAGAACCCTAGTAGATTAGTTTGGCATGAACGATTTTTCACAAACCCATGTTGGTTAGTACTGAGTAGACGGTGATGATCTAAATATTCCTGGATACCATCCCTTAAAAATCCTTCAAATAGTTTACCCACAATAATGTTAAACTAACGGGTCTGTAATTAGCGGGATCTTCCTTTTTTCCTTTTTTGAATATTGGCACTACCTCTGCTATTCTCCAATCTTTTGGTACTATTCCTGACGATAGTGACTTGCTAAAGATATAATGTAGGGGGGTAGCTAGTTCATCCCTTAATTCCATTAATAGCCTCGGATGAATCCCATCTCGCCCTGGTGATTTATTTGTTTTGAGTTTGCTTAGCCTCAGTACTATTTCCTTTGGCGTGAAATCCACAATGAGATCTGGCTTATTTGTCCCGTTTGTGGTAAATGTTCGTTCCACAGTCTGCTTTCCCTTAGTAAATACTGATGAGAAGAACTCATTTAACAGTTTTGCTTTTCCCTTGTCCTCAATAACACTTTTTCCACTAGTATCAGTTAGTGGGCCTATGTTTTCCTTAATTAAACATTTACTATTTATGTATTTAAAAAACTTCTTTGGGTTGGTTTTGCTTTCAGTGGCTATGCACTCTTCATATAATCTTTTAGCTACTTTGATTACCCCTTTACAAGTTTTGTTTGATTCTTTGTATTTTGCGAACGCCTCCTCATTCAAGTTATTTTTATAGAATTTAAAGGCTCTGGTTTTATTGTTGATAGCTGACCTAACTTCTTTGTCCAACCATGGTGGCTTTTTTTTGTTGAATTTACCTTTAGTTACTTTAGGAATGTATTCAATAGTTAGTGAATCAAGCACCTTTTTTTAGAGTATCCCATATTTCCTCTGCATTTTTTCCCTCCATAACCGTTTTCCACCCAATTCCTGTTAGGGCTTCCCTGAATAATTCAAAGTTCGCTTTTCTGAAGTTTAGTATTTTTGCAGATCCTTTTTGATGTAATTTACTGAAGTTGATTTCCATTGAAACCATATTGTGATCAATGTTCCCTAATTGTTCAATTACTTTTGTGTTTGAAACTAAGTCTGTGTTATTTGTTAATACTAAGTCCAAGAGCGCCTCATCACGAGTTGGAGTTTCTACCGTTTGTGTAATAAACTGGTCTTTAAGTAAGCTTAAGAACCCATTGCTTCTTGCTGATTTACCTGTTTCGTTTTCCCAATCAATGTCGGGTAAATTAAAATCCCCCATAATTAATACCTGACCCTGATTTGATGCTTGTTTGATGTGGTTTAAAAGAAGAGACTCTTCCCTTTCGTTTATATTTGGTGGTCTATAGCATACCCCTATTATAATTTTGTTTTTTGATTTTTTATTATTGTCGGTTATCTCTGCCCACACTGTCTCCGAGTTGTCGTCTTCCAGGTCTGTGCTCATATTTTTCTCACATGATGTTAGGTTATTATTTACATATAGGCACACACCCCCGCCCCTTCTATTTTCCCTGTCTTTCCTGTAGAGCAGGGGTGGCCAAACCGGTCCTCGAGATCTACCAACGGTCCACGTTTTCCAGGTTACCTGGCTGGTGCACAGCTGTATTCATTTTCTAACTGTCACATTTTAAAACATGCTGCATTCATTTCTACTATAGATCCACAGGTTGCCTGGAAAACATGCACCGTTGGTAGATCTTGAGGACAGGTTTGGCCACCCCTGCTGTAGAGTGTATATCCCTCCATGTTTAATGCCCAGTCATGCGACTCATTACACCATGTTTCTGTAATACCAATGATGTCGTAGTCGTCCCTACTGATCACCGTTTCTAGCTCCCCGATTTTACTCACTAAGCTTCTTGCATTAGCCTGTAAGCATTTTAATTTATGTTTATTTTTAGATATGGCTCTAATATTGTGATTAGTTTCACCCCAGGACCCATTTGAATTCTTTACTAGCTTCCTCTTTCCCCTCTCCCCTTCAATAGACTCTCTACAGCCCTCCCCACCATGCATATACATTACCACACGGGAGACACAAGAGGTGTACACTATATATATATACAATACCTGGGGGGGACACCGGATGTGTACACTGTCTATACATTACCATGGGGGAAACACAGGAGATGTACACTATCTATACGTTACCACAGGGGAGACACAGGAGGTGCACACTATATATACGTTAGCTGGGGACTCACAGGAGGCGTACACCATATATACATTACCTGGGGGACACACACAGGATATGTACACTATATATTCATTGCCCGGGGGGGTACCTGAAATGTGCACTATATATACATTACCTGTCGTATACACCGTTTGTTCTGTACTTACCATGCTATTTTATCTCTCCTGGAGGCGGATGATACGTACATTCAGCTGAAGAAGGATCTGGAGTACCTGGATCTCAAGGTAACAGTCTTACACCTTTGTATCGTGGTGCCGGTACTGAGCGATGGAATGTCACCTGAATCCCCTGTGATCCAGGATTTATATAGGGACAATAGGACACATATCTGCAGCGTTACTCCGAGTGTGTGTCAGTGAGTGTTTGCCAAGTAACCGGCCAGCAGGAAAGAGACACTTATTCCATGTTACCATTCATATGGGGCTGGGTTCCGGGCTGTGAGGTTTGTGTAATATTAATAATGACATACCTCCCAACTGTCACGATTTTAGAGGGACAGTCCCGATTTTCGGGTCCTGTCCCGCTGTTCCACCCGCGGCAGGCATTGTCCCGCTGCGGGGGGGTGACAGTTGGGAGACCCCCAATCTAGTAGAATAGACGCTGTGCGCATGCGCACAGCGTCTATTCTCGTATGAAAATGAAGTCGCGGCTAATTAGCATAAGCCGCGCCTTCATTTGCATACGCCCACCCCCTTTTCGGGCGCTCGCGCTGCTTCGCCGCGCGAGTGTCCCTATTTCATACGGACAGAAGTTGGGAGGTATGTAATGATGTGTGTACATATGAGATAAAGGGAACTCTGTGTATCCATGGCTGTCACAGGTAGCCAAGGGTGTAACTACCATAGGTGCAGCTGCTATGGGGCCCAGAGCTGAGATTGGCCACCTTTCCTGTCACAGTTACATATGTTATATACAGGGTGTAGCTACCATAGGTGCAGCTGCTATGGGTCCCAGAGCTGAGAGGGGCCACCTTCCCTGTCACAGTTACATATGTTATATACAGGGTGTAGCTACCATAGGTGCAGGGGGTGCAGCTGCTATGGGGCCCAGAGCTGGGAGGGGCCACCTTCCCTGTCACAGTTACATGTGTTATATACAGGGGTGTAGCTACCATAGGTGCAGGGAGTGCAGCTGCTATGGGGCCCAGAGCTGAGAGGGGCCACCTTCCCTGTCACAGTTACATGTGTTATATACAGGGTGTAGCTACCATAGGTGCAGGTGGTGCAGCTGCTATGGGGCCCAGAGCTGAGAGGGGCCACCTTCCCTGTCACAGTATATACAGGGGTGTAGCTACCATAGGTGCAGGGGGTGCAGCTGCTATGGGGCCCAGAGCTGAGAGGGGCCACCTTCCCTGTCACAGGTACATGTGTTATATACAGGGTGTAGCTACCATAGGTGCAGGGAGTGCAGCTGCTATAGGGCCCAGAGCTGGGAGGGGCCACCTTCCCTGTCACAGTTACATGTGTTATATACAGGGGTGTAGCTACCATAGGTGCAGGGGGTGCAGCTGCTATGGGACCAGAGCTGAGAGGGGCCACCTTCCCTGTCACAGGTACATGTGTTATATACAGGGTGTAGCTACCATAGGTGCAGGGAGTGCAGCTGCTATGGGCCCAGAGCTGAGAGGGGCCACCTTCCCTGTCACAGTTACATGTGTTATATACAGGGGTGTAGCTACCATAGGTGCAGGGGGTGCAGCTGCTATGGGACCAGAGCTGAGAGGGGCCACCTTCCCTGTCACAGTTATATGTGTTATATACAGGGTTGTAGCTACCATAGGTGCAGGGAGTGCAGCTGCTATGGGGCCAGAGCTGAGAGGGGCCACCTTCCCTGTCACAGTTACAAGTGTTATATGCAGGGGTGTAGCTACCATAGGTGCAGGGGGTGCAGCTGCTATGGGCCCAGAGCTGAGAGGGGCCACCTTCCCTGTCACAGTTACATGTGTTATATACAGGGGTGTAGCTACCATAGGTGCAGGGGGTGCAGCTGCTATGGGGCCCAGAGCTGAGAGGGACCACCTTCCCTGTCACAGGTACATGTGTTATATACAGGGTGTAGCTACCATAGGTGCAGGTGGTGCAGCTGCTATGGGGCCCAGAGCTGAGAGGGGCCACCTTCCCTGTCACAGTTACATGTGTTATATACAGGGGTGTAGCTACCATAGGTGCAGGGGGTGCAGCTGCTATGGGGCCCAGAGCTGAGAGGCGCCACCTTCCCTGTCACAGGTACATGTGTTATATACAGGGTGTAGCTACCATAGGTGCAGGTGGTGCAGCTGCTATGGGCCCAGAGCTGAGAGGGGCCACCTTCCCTGTCACAGGTACATGTGTTATATACAGGGGTGTAGCTACCATAGGTGCAGGGGGTGCAGCTGTTATAGGGCCCAGAGCTGAGAGGGGCCACCTTCCCTGTCACAGTTACATGTGTTATATACAGGGGTGTAGCTACCATAGGTGCAGGGGGTGCAGCTGCTATGGGCCCAGAGCTGGGAGAGGCCACCTTCCCTGTCACAGTTACATGTGTTATATACAGGGGTGTAACTACCATAGGTGCAGGTGGTGCAGCTGCTATGGGGCCCAGAGCTGAGAGGGGCCACCTTCCCTGTCACAGTTACATGTGTTATATACAGGGGTGTAGCTACAATAGGTGCAGGGGGTGCAGCTGCTATGGGGCCCAGAGCTGAGAGGGGCCCACTTAGCCTGTCAAAGTATCATGTGCTGTATACATTTTTCAGTATGAGATGATAATTAGGGGCCCTTCCAAAGTTTTGCTATGGGGCCCACATGTATCTAGTTACGCCACTGCAGGTAGCTGTCAAATATTCCTAATTAAAATGATTGTTAAAGAGTAAGTGGAGGCGCTTTTTAGCATTAGATTATGTGAAAGTCTGTTACACAGCTGAGTAATTTTAATTAATTAGGGACAAATTTATTATTTTGCCTGGTGGAGTGACAAAGTAGAAAGTAATAACGCAGCAGCCAATCAACTCAAACTGTCAAGTTACACGTGGGTTTGAAAAATGACCGTTAGTAGCTGATTGGCTGCTGCATATTCACCAACCGCTTTATCACTTCACCGGGCTTAACCCCTTCCTGACAGAGCCTGTTTTTGCCTTCCTGACAGAGCCCTTTTTTTCAATTCTGACATGTCTCACTTAAGTGGGGATAACTTTTTTTTGCTTTTACTTATCCCAGTGATTTTGAGATTGTTTTTTCGTGACACATTGTACTTCAAGTTAGTGGTAAATTTTCGTCGATACAGTCTGTGTTTTTTTGTGAAAAATACCAAAATATCGTGAAAAAATGGAAAATTTAGCGATTTGCAAAATGTTAAATTTTCTGCTTGTGAGACAAATAATCTTACCACTCAAAATAGTGAATAACTAACATAGACCATATGTCTACTTTATGTTGACATCATTATTTCAACTTCCTTTTAATTTTTTGGGACACTAGGAGGCTTACAATATGAATAGCAAATTCTCAAATTTTCAAGAAAATTTCAAACACTGATTTTTTTAGGGACCAGTTCAGTTCTGATGTGACTTTGAGGGACTTGTATGTGAGACACCCCCATAAATGATGCCATTTCAAAAACTGCACCCCTCACAGTATTCAAAACAGCATTTTGGAAGTTTGTTAACCCTTTAGGTGTTTCACAGGAATTAAAACAAAGTGTAGGTGAAATTTCAAAATTTCTTTTTTTTTGCAGATTTGCAATTTTAATACATTTTTCTAAGGAACACAGTACATTTTACTAGAGAAATGTGACTAAAAATTGATTCCCCCAATTCTTTTGTTTTCATAAATATCCTATATGTGGCCCTAGTGTGCACGGTGACCAAACCACAGGCTTCATAATAGAAGGAGCACCTACTTGATTTTGGAGCCTCCTTTTTATGAGATTATTTTTTAGGCACCATGTAGGTTTCTAGGCACCATAACATGCTAAAAGTTAGGAACCCCCCCACAAGTGACCCCATTTTGCAAACTACACCCCTCAGGGAATTCAGCTAGGGGTATAGTGTACATTTCAAACCCGCAGGGGTTTCACCAATTGTGGTACAACTGGGCAGTGAAAATGAAAAATTATTTTTTTTACACAAAAATGCAGTTCTGGCTCCAAATTTGTCATTTTCAGAAGGTATGAAGGAGAAAAAGCACCCCAAAATCTGTGCCCCAATTTCTCCCGAGTACAGCAATGCCTCACATGTGACCAAAAAATACCAGTTGGGTGCATGGCAGGACTCAAAAGGGAAGGAGTGATTTTTGGATTTTGCAGCTCAGATTCTGGTGGAATTTTGGTGGGTGCTATGTCGCATTAGCAAGACCCCCCAAGCACCAATACAGTGGAACCCCCCCACAAGTCACCCCATTTTGCAAACTACACCCCTCAGGGAATTCATCTAGGGGTATAGTGTACATTTCAAACCCCCAGGGGTTTCACCAATTTTGATACAAGTGGGCAGTGAAAATGAAAAATTACATTTTTTTACACAAAAATGCAGTTCTGGCTCAAAATTTTTCATTTTCAGAAGGTATGAAGGAGAAAAAGCACCCCAAAATCTGTGCCCCAATTTCTCCCGAGTACGGCAATGCCTCACATGTGACCAAAAAATACCAGTTGGGTGCATGGCAGGACTCAGAAGGGAAGGAGTGATTTTTGGATTTTGCAGCTCAGATTCTGGTGGAATGAATGGTGGGTGCTATGTTGCACCAATACAGTGGAACCCCCCCACAAGTCACCCCATTTTGCAAAGTACACCCCTCAGGGAATTCATCTAGGGGTATAGTGTACATTTCAAACCCCCAGGGGTTTCACCAATTTTGATACAAGTGGGCAGTGAAAATGAAAAATTACATTTTTTTACACAAAAATGCAGTTCTGGCTCACAATTTTTCATTTTCAGAAGGTATGAAGGAGAAAAAGCACCCCAAAATATGTGCCCCAATTTCTTCCGAGTACGGCAATGCCTCACATGTGACCAAAAAATACCAGTTGGGTGCATGGCAGGACTCAGAACGGAAGGAGTGATTTTTGGATTTTGCGGCTCAGATTCTGGTGGAATTTTGGTGGGTGCTATGTCGCATTAGCAAGACCCCCCAAGCACCAATACAGTGGAACCCCCCCACAAGTCACCCCATTTTGAAAACTACACCCCTCAGGGAATTCATCTAGGGGTATAGTGTACATTTAAAACCCCCAGGGGTTTCACCAATTTTGATACAAGTGGGCAGTGAAAAAGAAAAATTACATTTTTTACACAAAAATGCAGTTCTGGCTCAAAATTTTTCATTTTCAGAAGGTATGAAGGAGAAAAAGCACCCCAAAATCTGTGCCCCAATTTCTCCCGAGTACGGCAATGCCTCACATGTGACCAAAAAATACCAGTTGGGTGCATGGCAGGACTCAGAAGGGAAGGAGTGATTTTTGGATTTTGCAGCTCAGATTCTGGTGGAATTTTGGTGGGTGCTATGTCGCATTAGCAAGACCCCCCAAGCACCAATACAGTGGAACCCCCCCACAAGTCACCCCATTTTGAAAACTACACCCCTCAGGGAATTCATCTAGGGGTATAGTGTACATTTCAAACCCCCAGGGGTTTCACCAATTTTGATACAAGTGGGCAGTGAAAATGAAAAATTACATTTTTTTACACAAAAATGCAGTTCTGGCTCAAAATTTTTCATTTTCAGAAGGTATGAAGGAGAAAAAGCACCCCAAAATCTGTGCCCCAATATCTCCCGAGTACGGCAATGCCTCACATGTGACCAAAAAATACCAGTTGGGTGCATGGCAGGACTCAGAACGGAAGGAGTGATTTTTGGATTTTGCAGCACACATTCTGGTGGAATGAATGGTGGGTGCTATGTTGCACCAATACAGTGGAACCCCCCCACAAGTCACCCCATTTTGCAAAGTACACCCCTCAGGGAATTCATCTAGGGGTATAGTGTACATTTCAAACCCCCAGGGGTTTCACCAATTTTGATACAAGTGGGCAGTGAAAATGAAAAATTACATTTTTTTACACAAAAATGCAGTTCTGGCTCACAATTTTTCATTTTCAGAAGGTATGAAGGAGAAAAAGCACCCCAAAATATGTGCCCCAATTTCTTCCGAGTACGGCAATGCCTCACATGTGACCAAAAAATACCAGTTGGGTGCATGGCAGGACTCAGAACGGAAGGAGTGATTTTTGGATTTTGTGGCTCAGATTCTGGTGGAATTTTGGTGGGTGCTATGTCGCATTAGCAAGACCCCCCAAGCACCAATACAGTGGAACCCCCCCACAAGTCACCCCATTTTGCAAACTACACCCCTCAGGGAATTCATCTAGGGGTATAGTGTACATTTCAAACCCCCAGGGGTTTCACCAATTTTGATACAAGTGGGCAGTGAACATGAAAAATTACATTTTTTACACAAAAATGCAGTTCTGGCTCAAAATTTTTCATTTTCAGAAGATATGAAGGAGAAAAAGCACCCCAAAATCTGTGCCCCAATTTCTCCCGAGTACGGCAATGCCTCACATGTGACCAAAAAATACCAGTTGGGTGCATGGCAGGACTCAAAAGGGAAGGAGTGATTTTTGGATTTTGCAGCTCAGATTCTGGTGGAATTTTGGTGGGTGCTATGTCGCATTAGCAAGACCCCCCAAGCACCAATACAGTAGAACCCCCCCACAAGTGACCCCATTTTGCAAACTACACCCCTCAGGGAATTCATCTAGGGGTATAGTGTACATTTAAAACCCCCAGGGGTTTCACCAATTTTGATACAAGTGGGCAGTGAAAAAGAAAAATTACATTTTTTACACAAAAATGCAGTTCTGGCTCAAAATTTTTCATTTTCAGAAGGTATGAAGGAGAAAAAGCACCCCAAAATCTGTGCCCCAATTTCTCCCGAGTACGGCAATGCCTCACATGTGACCAAAAAATACCAGTTGGGTGCATGGCAGGACTCAGAAGGGAAGGAGTGATTTTTGGATTTTGCAGCACAGATTCTGGTGGAATGAATGGTGGGTGCTATGTTGCACCAATACAGTGGAACCCCCCCACAAGTCACCCCATTTTGCAAACTACACCCCTCAGGGAATTCATCTAGGGGTATAGTGTACATTTCAAACCCCCAGGGGTTTCACCAATTTTGATACAAGTGGGCAGTGAAAATGAAAAATTACATTTTTTTACACAAAAATGCAGTTCTGGCTCAAAATATTTCATTTTCACAAGGAATGAAGGAGACAAAGCACCCCAAAATCTGTGCCCCAATTTCTCCCGAGTACGGCAATGCCTCATGTGTGACCAAAAAGTGGCAGGACTCAGAAGGGAAGGAGTGATATTTGGAGTTTGCAGCACAAATTCTGGTGGAATTTTGGTGGGTGCTATGTCGCATTAGCAAGACCCCCCAAGCACCAATACAGTGGAACCCCCCCACAAGTCACCCCATTTTGAAAACTACACCCCTCAGGGAATTCATCTAGGGGTATAGTGTACATTTAAAACCCCCAGGGGTTTCACCAATTTTGATACAAGTGGGCAGTGAAAAAGAAAAATTACATTTTTTACACAAAAATGCAGTTCTGGCTCAAAATTTTTCATTTTCAGAAGGTATGAAGGAGAAAAAGCACCCCAAAATCTGTGCCCCAATATCTCCCGAGTACGGCAATGCCTCACATGTGACCAAAAAATACCAGTTGGGTGCATGGCAGGACTCAGAAGGGAAGGAGTGATTTTTGGATTTTGCGGCTCAGATTCTGGTGGAATGAATGGTGGGTGCTATGTGGCATTAGCAAGACCCCCGAAGCACGGTGAAATTATGAACCTAATATTCCATAGATGTGTGGTATAATTTAAAACACTCCTTTATACATAGGCCGGGTTTGTCGGGGCAAGTGTCACACTGGAAAATAGTTTGCTTTCTTATTCCCTTTTTATAGCAAACTTTGCACCTTTTTTGTGTCCTGCCCTTTTTTCCAGTGGAGGGGATTTCATCAGGAAAATGCTGCCCTGGTACAATACGGGGGCCAGTACTAGAAGTACTGGGGCCCTCTGCCTGCTGGTTCCCAAATATTAGGCCCTTTATGACTTCCTCTTGAAAGTGCATAAATGTCCCCCTCTGGCCGGTAGAACGGAATAGCACGTAAGCGTTATACAGTGCCATCTGGATGATATACACGGCCACCTTCTTGTACCAGATTTTTGTTTTCCGCAGGGCACTGTACGGCTTCAGTACCTGATCTGAAAGATCCACTCCGCCCATGTACCTATTGTAATCCAGGATACAATTAGGTTTTGAGGTGTGGGTACTGGTACCTCGTACAGGGACGGAGGTGGTACTGTCTCCGTGAATTGTTGTCAGTATAAGGACATCCCTCTTGTCCTTATATTTGACCAACAACATATTTTCGGTGCATATTCCCCTGCTTTCACCCCTTCTCATTACTTGGGCAATGTGCGTTTTTGGGAGGCCTCTTTGGTTCTTGCGCACAGTACCGCAAGCTGCTGTACCTCTTGAACCAAGGGCCTTAAACAGGGGGATGCTAGTGTAAAAGTTATCCACATAGAGGTGATAACCTTTATCCAGGAAGGGGTGCACTAAATCCCAGACAATTTTCCCACTAACACCTACGAGGGAGGGGGGGCATTCTGGCGGTTGAATTCTTGAATCCTTCCCTTCATAAACCCTAAACCTGTGGGTGTACCCTGAGGTGCTTTCACACAGCTTATACATTTTTATGCCATACCTTGCCCTCTTACTGGGAAGGTACTGGCGGAATTTAACCCTTCCTTTAAAATGTATAAGGGACTCGTCGATACAAATAAATTTTTCAGGGATGTACACCTCTTCAAATTTGGCACTGAAATGATCAATGACCGGCCTGACTTTGAATAGCCGGTCAAAGGTGGGATCATCTCTGGGTGGGCACTGTGCATTATCGGTGTAATGTATGAATTTAAGAATTGTCTCAAATCGAGTCCGGGGCATGGCCATACGGTAAAATGGAGTACTGTACAGAACATCTGTACTCCAATATTGCCTAATTTCTGGCTTTTTTACTATGCCCATATGAAACACCAGACCCCAAAACGTCATCATCTCTACTGCATCTACAGGGGTCCACCTAGCAAATGATGACGTGGGGTTTTGAGCAATAAACTGCTGGGCATATAAATTAGTTTGGTCCACCATTAAATTTATAAAATCATCAGAGAAAAATAATTTGAAAAAGTCAATTTCTCTGAGACCTGTGGAATCAAATTGGATTCCTGGCATGCCCAAAAACTCAGGAACCTGGGGCTCAAAATTGTCTGGTGGTGGGGTCCATACTAGATCAATTATTGGGGGGGGAATCTCAGCTGATCTACGGGGGCGTCTTTGAGGGGGTCCCTCATCAGCAGAGGAGGAAGAGGAGCTTAAGGCAAATCCTTCAAATTCCCCGCTTGCATCACTGCCTGTGTCAGAGTCAGAAGCAAGCATGGCATATGCCTCCTCCACTGAATACATTCTCCTGGATGATTGGGAGGACATTTGGGAGGACATTTGGGAGGACATTTGGGATGCCATTTTTATTTTTGTGTTACCGGTAGTGAAATGTTTCAACACGTGTATAGTGTAGGGGGGGGCACAAACTTTATTTCAATCCGGGGGGTATGTAGTGTGTAGTGTGTATGTGGTGCAGAAAAAAAAAAAAATGCTTTATACCAATAAAAAAAAAAAAAATGAAGGGGTTAAAAAAAAAAAAAAATGAAGGGGTTAAAAAAAAAAAAAGGAAGGGGTTAAAAAAAAAAAAGGTCCTGCGCCAAAAATTGAGCACAGATGTTGGTCAGTAACGTCTGTCACTGAACAGCGCTCAAAGGCAACAGGAATTTGATCAAAAAAAAAAAAAAAATAGATCAACCCTGTGCCGAAAGAGATGATCAGTGATGTACGTCACTGATCAGCGCACAGCGGCCACAGGACACCCACAAAATCACAGTGTGTGTAAAAAAAAAAATTAAAAAAATACCCCACAGCACACACACAAAAAAAAAAGGTGATCAGTGATGCGACACTGATTACCAGTGAGGTGCAGCAGGTGCACAACCTTTGGTGCAACTGACAGGTATATATAAAAAAAAAAACCTCTGTACCCCCAAAAAAGTTGCTGATCACCTCAGATATAGTGATCAGCACAAAAGGCGGGGACAGCAGACACAAAATTTAGCACTCTCTATCACTATCTCTCTCTATCTCTCTATCTCTCACTATCTAACACTATCTAACACTCTATGACACTGCAGCAGCAGCACTCACAGGTATATCTATATATAAAAAAAAACCTGCGCCCCCAAAAAGTTACTGATCAGTTAATTTATACTGATCAGCACAAAAGGAGGGGGCAGCAGTCAGTTATATAAAAAATAGTAGCACAATCTGTCACTATCTCTCTCTATCTCTCTCTATCTCTCTCTCTCTATCTCTCTCTATCTCTCTATAACTATCACACTGCAGCAGCACAAAATATAGCACTCTGTCAGTAGGCCTCTCTCTCTATCTCTCTCTCTATCTCTCTCTCTCTATCTATAACTATATCACACTGCAGCAGCACAAAATATAGCACTCTCTGACACTATCTCTCTCTCTATCTCTCTCTATCTCTCTCTATCTCTCTCTATCTCTCTCTATCTCTCTCTATCTATCTCTCTCTATCTATCTCTATCTATCTCTCTATCTATCTAGCTAATACTAATACAGTGCAGCAGCACAATATCACAGTATGGCACAATTATTGCACAGGATCCAGGAAGCAATCAGCAGCGATCAGGTAAGTATTGCAGCAAGTATTTCTGGTCAGTATGGCGGCAGGGGGGTACGGTGACCGCACTGCACGCTTTCCAGACCGGAATGGCGTCTGCAGTGCAGTCACCGTTAGTTTAAATCTCCCTCCTTGGCTGTGATTGGTCCGTCGGTCCGACGGACCAATCACGGCCTTTGGGGGCGGGCGGGGTGAGGTGGGGTGACACCAGTGTCACCCTTACACCCCGCGGTGATTGGTGCTGTACTTTACAGCACCAATCACCTCTGATCCCGTGTCACCGGCGAACGTTATTCGCCGGTGACACAGGAAAACGCTGTGAATGGCTGTTCACACTGAACAGCCAATCACAGCGATCGCCGACGGGGGGGCGGCATCGCAGCCCCCCCGGGGCATGCACGGACATGTCTGCTGTCAGGGACAGCAGACATGTTGAAACTGTCACCGCGTCTATAGACGCGGTGACAGTTTAAATCCATGACGTACATTTACGCCATGTGTCGGGAAGTGCTTCCCGACCATGACGTAAATGTACGTCAAATGTCGGGAAGGGGTTAATATATCCGCTGCTAAATGTGCCTTGGTGCAGAAATGCATTGAACAGATTGGTTGAATCCTACAAATGGGCGGGGCTGGCCTTGGAATGTTGCTCTGTAAAAGAACTGAAGTGGAACTTCAGAGTCACACTGAACAGTGTATTTTGCCTAAAGGGTTCATATATTTTTTGCTGCCCGTTACAGTATAAATAGTAACTGCACTACCTCCAGACATTTCCGCCCGCATGCTTGGGCCCAGTTTCCGTACCCGCTAACAGGAAAATGTGATAGGTGACGACGCGGACACTGTGCGTCATTCTCTCCTGACTTCTGTGCGGCTTTCACACGCAATTTCTTTTAATTTGAAACAGATAAAGTATAATGAACCTCTGATCAACTTGGTTCACAGTGTTTTAAGGAACTCTACCCCGGGGTACCGAACGAGCATAAACGTAAGCCACTTGTACCGCCTCGGTGTGACCATTTCATGGCTTTGCCCGTGTGCAGTTTCGTTAAGTAGCGATGCAGTTGCAGCCGCCTTTAATCCGCTTCTTTACAGGTTTATATTATTTAAAATTATTGTTATGTGTTTTTTATTTTTTGTGAACGACTTATTTTTGCTTCCGATTTGCATACAGTCCGCTTGCTGTCAACATTTGTTATTCAGTTACACCGCTGTATTCAGTGTTATAAATTAGAGTGTAAGCTCTGTGACCGGAGCTTGGCAGCATGATTACAATACCATGCTCCCACCTGCTTGCTGTAAAGTGCTGCACATGAAGTTCCATAGCATAACCCCTGACCAAGGAGGTCCGGATGTCGTACTGCCAATGGGACCACTGCAATGTGACTGACATATTTTTGTTCTGTCCCTTTTTAATCGCTGGTGGCCCTAAAAAGCACAGGTTCTCAAACTCGGTCCTCGGGACCCCACACAGTGCATGTTTTGCAGGTCTCCTCACAGAATCACAAGTGACATAATTAGCTCCACCTGTGGATCTTTTAAAAAGTGTCCGTCAGAAACTAGTGCACCTGTCAGGTGACCTGGAAAACATGAACTGTGTGGGGTCCTGAGGACCGAGTTTGACATCCACTGCCATAAAGGATCCTGTGGACCTTGACCCTAAACCTTATTATTTGCACCTGCATTCTGAGATGTGGGATTTCTCTCATAATAATATGTCAAGTTCTTCTGTATTTTCCTATGAGTGAACCACCGCACCAAGGTGTTTTACTGACTGAGTTGTCCACTGTATTACAGTAACTTATATTCATAATTCCCGCCAGTGTGAGTTTGGCAGATGAGATCCCTCTCCGAATGTTGCATCTTACTACCAAAGACCTGTTATCCTTAAATTTTCCTGCATGTGCCGATGGCTTGCCCCTGTTCCCCTGGCTGTTATTATTGGGTTTCCGTTCTGTCTGTCACATCGTCTGTTTTTATAATTGGCAGGTAACAGGCCGAGAGTCTATGAGAGATCGCTCCTCAAAGCCGGTCAGGATTGCCGAAAGTGACGTTGATGTAAGTAATGACCGGGATCTGGACGCTGACCAATCACAGTATAGAATAAGGGTCCCAGGGCACTGGGACATTCTGGTCATGCGTTGGGCCCGTATAATGACCAATATCTGGGGCCACAGATGCTGTGATAGGACTTTTGGGATAGATATTAGACGCTGGCATCTCCTGGTGTATGCTTTAATGTATATATGCGCGGTGTTAGAGCTCTGGGTGCTGCAGCCTGTGTATGAAGCATCACATCTGTTCCGCTTCTCCCCTGTCTTACCTTTCCAGGTGAAGCTCAGTGTTCTGTGTGAGCAGGACCGGATCCTACAAGATTTAGAGGACAAGATCCGGGCTCTGAAGGACAATAAAGTGAGATTATCCTTAGAGTGTTCTGCTATGAATGAGTCTGATAAAGGGGCACTATCCTATCACGTAAAGAGGCTGAGTGTAGCATCAGCCAATGGGGACTACTCCAAGTGAGTGCGCTCAGCTTGCCCTTGGCACATCTCTGGCTGAGAGATTCATTACATATTAATTTTTAGCAGCAGGATGAGGGCATAATGAGATCCACCTAGTGTTTATCTATAGTATAATATAGCCTGGGGAGTCTCTGGAAGGGATTCTCATTCACAAGTGACAGCAGACTTGCCTTTGCAATGTACTGATCCAGATGACAAAAGGCTTAATTACCATGGGCCTTCCTGCCAGCCAGCGGCTTATACAGCTAATGCATTACAATGAGAATAACCGGACCAGGCATAGCTTAGCAATACCGCCTCATACGACAAACCTGACGTGATTGGGCGCCATGCGGAATCTGCTTCTGGTTATACCACCCCACATCTCTCTCTCTCCTTCCTTCTTTGTGTGTCTTTCTCTCTCTCCCCATCATTTCTCTGTCTTTGTTCTCCTTCCTTTTGTCTCTCCCTCATTTGTCTCTCTCCTTTGTCTCTCTCCTTTGTCTCTCTCTCTCCCTCCTTTGTCTGTCTCTCTCTCTCTCCCTCCTTTGTCTCTCTCTCTCTTCCTCCTTTGTGTCTCTCTCTCTCCTTTGTCTCTCCCTCCTTTGTGTCTCTCTCTCCTGTGTCTCTCTCTCCTTTGTCTCTCTCCCTCCTTTGTCTCTCTCCCTCCCTCCTTTGTCTCTCTCTCTCTCCCTCCTTTATCTCTCTCTCTCCCTCCTTTGTCTCTTTTTCTTTGTATCTCTCTCCCTTCTTTGTGTCTCTCTCTCCTTTGTCTCTTTTTCTTTGTCTCTCTCTCCCTCCTTTGTGTCTCTCTCCCTCCTTTGTCTCTTTCCCCATTTTTGTCTCTCTCTCCCTCCTTTCTCTCTCTCTCCCTCCTTTCTCTCTCTCTCCCCCTCCATTGTCTCTCTCTCCTTCCTTTGTCTCTCTCTCTCTCTCTTTGTCTCTCTCTCCCTCCTTTCTCTCTCTCTCCCCCTCCATTGTCTCTCTCTCCCTCCTTTCTCTCTCTCTCTCCCCCTCCATTCTCTCTCTCTCTCTTCCCCTCCATTCTCTCTCTCTCTCTCCCCCTCCATTGTCTCTCTCTCTCTCCCCCTCCATTGTCTCTCTCTCTCCCTCCTTTGTCTCTCTCTCTCTCTCCCCCTCCATTGTCTCTCTCTCTCCCCCTCCATTGTCTCTCTCTCCCTCCTTTGTCTCTCTCTCTCTCTCTCTCTCTCTTGGTCTCTCTCTCTCTTCCTCCTATGTTACTCTCTTATGACCTTGTTGCTGACTCTCCCTATTGCAGGATAAGCTGGAAACGGTCCTGGAGGTTCTGCACAGACAGATGGATCAGTACAAGGAGCAGCCGCAGCATACAGAGAAAATCTCCTACCAGCAGCGCCTCCTGCAGGAGGATTTAGTGCAAATCCGAGCCGAAATGTCCAAAGTGTCCACTGTACGTCTCCTGATGGTTCAAATACAGACATTAGAGCGCTTCCTCTGTAGTCTTGGGTGTAAAAATTTGAGCACCCTCTTCTGTAGCCTTGGGTTCAGACATCAGTTGGTGGCCCATACTGTCATTCCAAGTGTAGGCCCTAGAGGCCCCCCTCCTATAGTCTTTCTGTAGTGTACCTCCCTTACTGTAGACATTAGTGCCTCCTCCTGTCACCTCAGGTGCAGACGTTAGAGCGTCCCCTCCGGTCACCTCAGACATTAGAGCGCGCTCCTTCCGGTCACCTCAGAAGTTAGAGCACCCCCTCTGGTCACCTCAGAAGTTAGAGCACCCCCTCCTGTCGCCTGAGGTGCAGACGTTGGAGCGCCCCCTCCTGTCGCCTGAGGTGCAGACGTTGGAGCGCCCCCTCCGGTCACCTAGATATTAGAGCGCCACCTCCGGTCACCTCAGACATTAGAGCGCGCTCCTTCCGGTCACCTCAGAAGTTAGAGCACCCCCTCCTGTCACCTGAGGTGAAGACGTTGGAGCGCCCCCTCCTGTCACCTGAGGTGAAGATGTTGGAGCGCCCCCTTCTGTCGCCTGAGGTGCAGACATTGGAGCGCCCCCTCCTGTCACCTGAGGTGCAGACGTTGGAGCGCCCCCCTTCTGTCGCCTGAGGTGCGGACGTTGGAGCGCCCCCTCCTGTCGCCTGAGGTGCAGACGTTGGAGCGCCCCCCTCCTGTCGCCTGAGGTGCAGACGTTGGAGCGCCCCCTCCTGTCACCTGAGGTGAAGACGTTGGAGCGCCCCCTCCTGTCACCTGAGGTGAAGACGTTGGAGCGCCCCCTCCTGTCACCTGAGGTGAAGACGTTGGAGCGCCCCCTCCTGTCACCTGAGGTGAAGACGTTGGAGCGCCCCCCTTCTGTCGCCTGAGGTGCAGACGTTGGAGCGCCCCCCTCCTGTCGCCTGAGGTGCAGACGTTGGAGCGCCCCCTCCCGTCACCTGAGGTGCAGACATTGGAGCGCCCCCTCCTGTCGCCTGAGGTGCAGACGTTGGAGCGCCCCCTCCTGTCGCCTGAGGTGCAGACGTTGGAGCGCCCCCTCCTGTCGCCTGAGGTGCGGACGTTGGAGCACCCCCTCCTGTTGCCTGAGGTGCAGACGTTGGAGCGCCCCCTCCTGTCGCCTGAGGTGCAGACGTTGGAGCGCCCCCTCCCGTCACCTGAGGTGCAGACGTTGGAGCGCCCCCTCCTGTCACCTGAGGTGCAGACATTGGAGCGCCCCCTCCCGTCGCCTGAGGTGCAGACGTTGGAGCGCCCCCTCCCGTCGCCTGAGGTGCAGACGTTGGAGCGCCCCCTCCTGTCACATTAATGATAGAAATAAGATTGACTACAGATATGTATCAGGAGTGAAGGCCGCTATCTGAAAGATATCGTTTACAATAGAAATTGAGAATGTATATTTCATGTACTCTCAGATTATGTACTAACATTGTGAATAGCATTTACTGTTCCTCTTTTGTTAATCTTAAAAAAAAATTTGCCACACCCTGCAAGATGCACTTGTCGCCTTTAGTGTGAATAAGCAGCAATGCAGTATGGGTAATCTGTAGATACATCACATGACCCCATTTGTGTCTCTGTTGCAGGATATGGAGAACTCATGGAATGAATATGTGAGGCTGGAGAGTGACGTCGCCCAACTCAGACAAATGTTACAGGAACAAATGCACAGGTCTCCCTCATCTCAGGTGAGTGTCACCTTATTATCGCTGGCCCCCTCCCCAATCTTATCGTAGTATCTGCTGGTGTTAATAAGTTGTTTATTGCGTCACGCACACAATCTGCGGGTGTAACCATTCAGCTTGTTCTCTCCAGGACAGGGCTCAGTTACAGAAGGATCTGTGGAGAATCGAAGATGTCACCGCCGGTCTCAGTTCTAATAAAGTGAACTATAAAGTGCTCGTAGAATCATTCAAGAATCCAGGTACAGCGGAGCGTATGTAACTAAGCCTGATGGTGTGAGTGTTAGTGAGTCTGTCTGACATAAGGGTGTGAGTGTTAGTGAATCTGCCTGACATGAGTGTGTGAGTGTTAGTGAGTCTGCCTGACATAAGTGTGTGAGTGTTAGTGAGTCTGTCTGACATAAGTGTGTGAGTGTTAGTGAGTCTGCCTGACATAAGTGTGTGAGTGTTAGTGAGTCTGCCTGACATAAGTGTGTGAGTGTTAGTGAGTCTGCCTGACATAAGTGTGTGAGTGTTAGTGAGTCTGTCTGACAAAAGTGTGTGAGCGTTAGTGAGTCTGCATGACATAACGATGTGAGTGTAGTGAGTCTGCATGACATAAGGGTGTTAGTGAGTTTGCATGACATAAGGGTGTGAGTGTAGTGAGTCTGCATGACATAAGGGTGTGAGTGTTAGCGAGTCTGCATGACATAAGGGTGTGAGTGTAGTGAGTTTGCATGACATAAGGGTGTGAGTGTTAGCGAGTCTGCATGACATAAGGGTGTGAGTGTAGTGAGTCTGCATGACATAAGGATGTGAGTGTTAGTGAGTCTGCATGACATAAGGATGTGAGTGTTAGTGAGTCTGCATGACATAAGGATGTGAGTGTTAGTGAGTCTGCATGACATGAGGATGTGAGTGTTAGCGAGTCTGAATGACATAAGGGTGTGAGTGTTAGTGAGTTTGCATGACATAAGGGTGTGAGTGTTAGCGAGTCTGAATGACATAAGGGTGTGAGTGTAGTGAGTTTGCATGACATAAGGGTGTGAGTGTTAATGAGTCTGCATGACATAAGGGTGTCAGTGTTAGTGAGTCTGCATGACATAAGGGTGTGCGTGTTAGTGAGTCTGCATGACATAAGGGTGTAAGTGTTAGTGAGTCTGCATGACATAAGGGTGTAAGTGTTAGCGAGTCTGAATGACATAAGGGTATGAGTGTTAATGAGTCTGCATGACATAAGGGTGTGAGTGTTAATGAGTCTGCATGACATAAGGGTGTGAGTGTTAGTGAGTCTGCATGACATAAGGGTGTGAGTGTTAGTGAGTCTGCATGACATAAGGGTGTAAGTGTTAGCGAGTCTGAATGACATAAGGGTGTGAGTGTAGTGAGTTTGCATGACATAAGGGTGTGAGTGTTAATGAGTCTGCATGACATAAGGGTGTGAGTGTTAGTGAGTTTGCATGACATAAGGGTGTGAGTGTTAGTGAGTCTGCATGACATAAGGGTGTGCGTGTTAGTGAGTCTGCATGACATAAGGGTGTAAGTGTTAGTGAGTCTGCATGACATAAGGGTGTAAGTGTTAGCGAGTCTGAATGACATAAGGGTGTGAGTGTTAATGAGTCTGCATGACATAAGGGTGTGAGTGTTAGTGAGTCTGCATGACATAAGGGTGTGAGTGTTAGTGAGTCTGCATGACATAAGGGTGTAAGTGTTAGCGAGTCTGAATGACATAAGGGTGTGAGTGTAGTGAGTTTGCATGACATAAGGGTGTGAGTGTTAGTGAGTCTGCATGACATAAGGGTGTAAGTGTTAGTGAGTCTGCATGACATAAAAGTGTGAGTGTCTGAATAATCTGCCTATTGTCCAACCTTGTGATTTACAGTGAGTAGCAGCATTGTGACATTCTCAGCTGGGTGAACCACTTAACGGTTTACTGATGAGCCATCGTTCACAGTGAAAATAATTTTTTAGGTGCATCTTCCCCACTGACAATAATCCTGCCTCTGACCATTTGGGTATTGCTACCAAACAATTTGGCTTTTCTTTCCCAATCAATAAGTGGACAATAGATAGAATGTAGAATTTTTTGCAGATTGTCTCACCATTAAGGTCTAATGTGTATGCTTTCACA
The DNA here is from genome assembly GCF_055691185.1 of Crinia signifera. NCBI lineage: Eukaryota > Metazoa > Chordata > Amphibia > Anura > Myobatrachidae > Crinia > Crinia signifera. The sequence continues at coordinate 125,058,696 of NC_139227.1, read as the reverse complement.
AAAAGTTTTCATACCTTTTTTTCGATTAATACGCAAAGTGTCAGCTAACTTGGTAATTTTAATATTGCTTATCAGGATATAAAGTAATTTTTACTGAAGTTATCCAGGCTCTATTTGCATTTGATCTGGAACACAAACCAAAAAATACCATCATACCTCACTGGATTGCCAAAATCCTTCAGAACTTGGAAGCCAAGCAGTGAAGGGCCAGGACAGTACCCAGATGGGAGACCCCTGGAGAACTCCGGGTGTGGTATTAAAAGGTTCTGTGTTCCATAAAGCAGTTGCATAGGAAACGCCTACTGCGTGAGGAAATCGCTGTATTTTAGTATCTGCATTATTGCTGTTGGGGTAACCAATCCCACAATAATTCATTTTTAAATAATACATTTAAGTTGTTATTTTATATGGGATCAAAACCTTCCATTTCACCAATGGTCCATTTAATACATATCAAGAGTGCGCCCACAAAGCCTTTTTTTTGTCTTTGGTTTGCTTCTTTGCAAACAAATCTGTATATAAAGAACTAAGGATCCAATAGGTTCTGAGGTTGTTATAAAGTTAAAAAAGGGGCAGGCCAGATGGGCCCTGTGGTTCTTATCCACCGTCACAGTCTATGTAACAATACTGTAGTGCTACTTGGTCAGGACAGTTTCCTCCAGCGCTGAAAAGCTCCTTTCTTCTAGAAAGAAAAACCGTGCCTTTGGTTCCTTCCACGTTTGTGCCTTCTGGTAGCACGGCGTTCACATCGGTTCGTGGTAAACCTACATCACCCCAAAACCCGCCAAGCCTTGTGAAACAGACGCTAGGGATGAGCTTATATCCTCAGCCGTACGTACAGGGAAGATCCAGCTCCCAGCCGCAGCTGCTGCAGAAACCAGAGCCAACCAGAGCACCAATGTCACCAAAGCTTGTGAGTGGTGAGCGGGTGTATTGGGGCATACTCACTGCGCACCAAGCCCTCTGTGATGTCATCTCTATTCCTTTCTCAGGAAGAGGGCGCTCCTCCACGCCCGCCTCTACCAGACATGTACAGCCCCGAAGAAATAAGCCCTCCACCCAATATACCACCCCCACCCGCGTTGCCTCCACCTCTGCGAGAATCGTCAGTTGTCAGGCACACCTCAGTGAGGGGCTTGAAGAGACAGTCGGATGAGAGGAAGAGAGATCGGGAGCTGGTACAGGGTGTAAATGGAGACTACAGGGTAATTATGCCATTGTTTCCCATACATGTCCAACTTATCTGCTGTCCTGCTAGAAGTACGACACTGAGACAAAAATACAGATTACACTGGTTATAGATTTACTGCTGGTGGACATGAATAATGTCATGTACACAATGTAATCCTCCATGTTCTCTGGTGACAGGTAGAGCTGCGGACGTACGTGAGCGATCCGGAACTCGCTAATCTGGGCGACTCCATCCCCCCATCCTCTGGCTTCCTGGGCTCTGATTCTGGCTACCAATCATTGCCCACTAGAGGTAAGGAAACATATAGATGAGTGGACCGGGGTCACCCCTCAGGCTACTTGTGTGGTAGAGGGATGTTTCGGTGTTCTCAGTCCCCATACAGATAACCAGATGCCGTATAAAGATTCCTGAGCGAATGCTCACATTAGTGACATGGTGACTGCAGGTATAGACGTCGGTATAAATCTTTGCTGTCATGCTGGGTACAAATCTCTGGATGAGCCTGAACATTTTTCATTATGTACAGTTTAATATTATTGAGGTATGAAATATAGGGATGTACTATTAACTGCTATGGTGGAGTATGTTCATGTTATATAGATTGTAAGCTCTTAAGGAGCAAGGTCCTCTTCCCTTGTCTGCTTTTCCTTCCCTCACTTATACCATCGACCCCTACACACATACACACACACACACACACACACACACACACTGCCAACTACGACACAGATCTTTTGCGTTTAGCCATCGATGATTAAGTGTTTATGTCGGCAGCAATGGTTCTATAGTCTGTGCGGATGGGGATAAGTCTGAGGCTGCAACGTGGTTAGCACTGATGTCATAGGTGCATTTTAAAAATGCCTGGGGACGCCTGCGGTTTTGTAGACACCCCCAGAACACAGCATGTTTCTGCCCAGAAATGCCAGCTTCCTGTCAGTCACACTTTACGATTCAGTCGTGAACGGTACTCATGCACCGCTGTCCGATAATCACTCATTTTGCGAATTCTCTCATTAATAATCCATGCTGAATAACCCCCTTTTCCCCTTCAGTGGTAAACCCAAGAATTTTCTGGGCTATGATTCAGCGACCAGACTGAAAATTCTTGGGATTGCCACTGCTTAGTGCTTAGCCCCGGCTCCGGCTGTTTGGGCCGTGCCGGGAGACAGAGTGGTGTTTTTTTTTAAGGTAGTGCTCCCCCTAAAAAACTCACCCAGTGGGGAGCGCTACCTAAAAAAAAAACCACCACTGAAGGGGTTAATGTGGTTACTCTTCCTGTACTCTGGGCAGCATACTGGATGGTTAGACCTGCCGGTGATGAGACCGTCCGTGTATAGGATGGTCCACGTCGGTTTTCCAGTATTTGTCCTCTTTGGAGCGATGCTGATGACTCTTCTTACATCAGTGACCTGTGATTCCACAAATGATATTTCCCCCCAGGTTTATCTGGATCAACATCCAGACTCTCCCAGTCTTCATCTATCGCATCTTACGTCACGCTGCGGAGGGGCCCCGCCACCGACGCTTCTAAGGTAATGCAAACATTGGTGTTGTTGTTGTGTAACCTATTGGAGTCCGTCATCCCATACAACAGGTTTCTGTGTGTTTCTAAACAGGACAGACCAAAAAGTGCCTTTGAGCGCCTTTACGCCGGCGACAACCAAAGAGGTAAAATGAGCGCCGAAGAGCAACTGCAGCGCATGAAACGGCATCAGAAATCCTTAGTCCGCGAACGCAAGAGAACGCTCAGCCAAGGAGACAAACAGCCCGTCCCGAACCGACCGGCCTCCCGGCCCTTGTCTGCGGACATCAGCTCAGTATGTTAGCGCGGAGGGAGAATCTTCCTCTATAGCATCTCATAGAAAGCACTTTATTGCAGTGTGCATGGTACACGAGATTGCGTCTCAGCTACAGGTAGTTTCATTGCTTCAATAAGACTAATAGCTGCAGGGATTAACGACGGGCTGCGCGGACTGGAGTCACGTAGTCCACTGGCATTTTTTTTTAATGACACAATGTAATGTAAAACCGTTTCTAACGATAATAGATTGTCATTTCTTTTTCTAAGGAAATATTTGATCCATTTCCATTGTCATTGCCGCTTTTAGACTGTTAACAAGCACAAACTCACTGAAGGCACTTTGCACGTCTATAGATAATTGATAATATAGTTTATATAAAAATGCTTCAGCACAACAGGGATAGTTCCGGGTTCTGTAGTTAGGTCTCCATAATGTAGGGTGCTATACACATGCAGTGAATTCTTCCACATGCTTCCTCCTATTAATTGTCATGGTCCCCTCTAACTCATCCCACGAGCTCCTCTGCTTCTCAAACCCTCATTCATCACCTCGGCGCCTCTCCTTTTTTTTTTATGTTGACAGAAAGTATTATATTAATTTGTTTGCAGTACTCGCTAACTGCCATACTCATTGCTACCAGGCTTTGTTTGCGTTTTAGCAGCTCCTGCATTAATTACATGTGCCTGTTAATTGCAACGTTCTCCATCCTCTTACCAGTAACTTCCATCAGCTGACCATCGTCTGTTCCTAAACATTTTCTGGTTTAGCAGAAAACGCAGAGAAAGGTTCCGGGCGCCTGCAGTCCGGTTTCCGCTTAGTGATTGCACATGTAGGAAGGCTTAGGATGATGTTACGTAGATGACATTTCTTTATTCTTTGTTGCAGATGGTGAGGGTTCTGTAGATCTGTTCTTGTAGAGTCAGGTAACTGCACCGGTATTGCCTTTGGCAACACTAAAAAGTCCCCTGTAACCCTGCCACCACACCTGCCCCTATCCGATCTTACCCTCTTGGCAGAACCTTCTCTGCCACTACCAAGCTAAGTGGCTCCCTGTTGTGCAGTGCCTACTCCTGTGTGGGCCACACAACATCATTCATAGATCTCCTGTTACCCACACACAGTAGAAGCAGCTATTTTGTGAACTGAAGGAATGTTCATGAGAATGCAACAATTTCACCTAGGAACCCGTGACATCACTGAGAATGCAGCCTATACAGTCACTAGGAACCAGTGACATCACTGAGAATGCAGCCTATACAGTCACTAGGAACCCATGACATCACTGAGAATGCAGCTTATACAGCACTAGGAACCCATGACATCACTGAGAATGCAGCCTATACAGTCACTAGGAACCAGTGACATCACTGAGAATGCAGCCTATACAGTCACTAGGAACCAGTGACATCACTGAGTATGCAGCCTATACAGTCACTAGGAACCAGTGACATAACTGAGAATGCAGCCTATACAGTCACTAGGAACCAGTGACATCACTGAGAATGCAGCCTATACAGTCACTAGGAACCAGTGACAACATTGAGAATGCAGCCTATACAGTCACTAGGAACCATTGACATAAATGAGAATGAAACCTATCCAGTCACTAGGAACCTATGACATCAATGCAGTCTATCCCTACATTAGGAGATGGTGACATCACTGAGAATGCAGCTTATACAGCACTAGGAACCCATGACATCACTGAGAATGCAGCCTATACAGTCACTAGGAACCAGTGACATCACTGAGAATGCAGCCTATACAGTCACTAGGAACCAGTGACATCACTGAGAATGCAGCCTATACAGTCACTAGGAACCAGTGACATCACTGAGTATGCAGCCTATACAGTCACTAGGAACCAGTGACATCACTGAGAATGCAGCCTATACAGTCACTAGGAACCAGTTACATCACTGAGAATGCAGCCTATACAGTCACTAGGAATCAGTGACATCACTGAGTATGCAGCCTATACAGTCACTAGGAACCAGTGACAACATTGAGAATGCAGCCTATACAGTCACTAGGAACCAGTTACATCACTGAGAATGCAGCCTATACAGTCACTAGGAACCAGTGACATCACTGAGAATGCAGCCTATACAGTCACTAGGAACCAGTTACATCACTGAGAATGCAGCCTATACAGTCACTAGGAATCAGTGACATCACTGAGTATGCAGCCTATACAGTCACTAGGAACCAGTGACAACATTGAGAATGCAGCCTATACAGTCACTAGGAACCAGTTACATCACTGAGAATGCAGCCTATACAGTCACTAGGAACCAGTGACAACATTGAGAATGCAGCCTATACAGTCACTAGGAACCAGTGACATCACTGAGAATGCAGCCTATACAGTCACTAGGAACCCATGACATCACTGAGAATGCAGCTTATACAGCACTAGGAACCCATGACATCACTGAGAATGCAGCCTATACAGTCACTAGGAACCAGTGACATCACTGAGAATGCAGCCTATACAGTCACTAGGAACCAGTGACATCACTGAGAATGCAGCCTATACAGTCACTAGGAACCAGTGACATCACTGAGTATGCAGCCTATACAGTCACTAGGAACCAGTGACATCACTGAGAATGCAGCCTATACAGTCACTAGGAACCAGTTACATCACTGAGAATGCAGCCTATACAGTCACTAGGAACCAGTGACATCACTGAGTATGCAGCCTATACAGTCACTAGGAACCAGTGACATCACTGAGAATGCAGCCTATACAGTCACTAGGAACCAGTTACATCACTGAGAATGCAGCCTATACAGTCACTAGGAACCAGTGACATCACTGAGTATGCAGCCTATACAGTCACTAGGAACCAGTGACAACATTGAGAATGCAGCCTATACAGTCACTAGGAACCAGTGACATCACTGAGAATGCAGCCTATACAGTCACTAGGAACCAGTGACATCACTGAGAATGCAGCCTATACAGTCACTAGGAACCAGTGACATCACTGAGAATGCAGCTTATACAGCACTAGGAACCCATGACATCACTGAGAATGCAGCCTATACAGTCACTAGGAACCAGTTACATCACTGAGAATGCAGCCTATACAGTCACTAGGAACCAGTGACAACATTGAGAATGCAGCCTATACAGTCACTAGGAACCAGTGACATCACTGAGAATGCAGCCTATACAGTCACTAGGAACCAGTGACAACATTGAGAATGAAACCTATCCAGTCACTAGGAACCTATGACATCAATGCAGTCTATCCCTACATTAGGAGATGGTGACATCACTGAGAATGCAGCCTATCCATTCACTAGGAACAGTGGACATAATTGGCACTGCAGCCTATACAGTCACCAGGAACCAGTGACATCACTCAGAATGCAGCCTATCCATACAATAGGAGATGGTGACATCACTGAAGCACTTTTAAATTGATGCACTGAATTCTCATGAATATGATTCTGCAAATAAAATGACTGCTTGACCTCATTTAATAACCATGTCTGGATGTTGACCGCACAAGAAATTGGGTGTGCACCGAGGCACCTGCATAGTACCTGTGAATTTCAACACCTTATTTTCCTAAATTTTTTTTACTAAAAAAAAAACCCGAAACATTTAATTATTTTGCGAAGCAATGGCTGCAGGAAGGGGCACCCTGAGAAATGCTCCCTTTTATTATTTTAATAACTTTCCTCTAAAACCAAAATTGATATATATGACGTATACGCGTTAAGAGCGTCTGCATCGTACTTTACCAAAGGCGCCCGTTCTCTGGCCAACTGCTGACATTATTCCGTTCTATGGAAAACACCAGCAGGAACCAAAGTGCGCAATGCGCTACAAAACCGGATTATGCGCAACGGCTTATCCATGTTGTTGTAAATCAGGTCCTGTGTGTGGGTGACTGGTTCCCTTTACTGATAGGATTTGTGATAACACTCCTCATATCCTCCGTATTAATACGCCACTGCATCTGTTACAGATATCTCCTGCACACACAGAGCAATAATTACTTTGTCAACACTGTACAGAATACTGTGACCTTTTTTAAAGACATGTTTTATTCGAATGTTAACTTTAGTACTTGTCTTAAAACTCACATTATCTGATCCTTTTGGACACAGTGTTAATATGAACTCGGTGCTGTCTAATGTATGTCTGCCAATAAACTGGAACCAAGATAACGGAGAATTCTTACAATCTCATTTTTCGCTGGACGCTGTTGGTAGCAGGGCCTGGTATCAAGGAGTATCGCGTAGTCGCTGTGATCTCTGGAGATCTGCGAATGAGAGGCGAAGACTGATGAATCATTAATTAAAAGGAAACAATCGTCACAATGCTTATTATGACATCACTAAAGTCGAAGCTGTAGTAGCGGGCGCAGAAGCCCCTTAGTTTGTGCAACATCGAATAACGCGGCGGCGCAGCTGCGGCTGTTGTTCAGATTTGTTTCCTTTTTCATTTATCCGAGGGCTGCATTGATTTATCAGCAGATAAATGTGTAGTGGGATGCAGTGTAATGATTTTCCTTTTCCTTATATGAAAATAATTTCTTTGCATTAAACGCCAGCGGAGCGCCCTGCCCAATGTCCGTACAGGAGAGAGATGGTCCGTGGGACGACTCCACAGTGTCGGGGGCCGATAGAAGACCTCACTGTATGTGTATTTATGTGTCTGTACATTTCCTAGCTGAAAGAGAAGTTGGAAGCAAGAAAGTTACATTTCTGTTCCTAGTGTTGGGTCAGACAAGATCAGAAACTTTAGTATGTAACAACTAACAACCAATGTGCAGATGTTGGTGTAAGACTGACCAGTGACCATATCTATGTTATATGAGCTAATGGCTTGTTTCTTTGTCTTTACTGTAGAAATGTCATTATTATTATGTGTCACAATGTCCCAGTGTGGGTCTAGATGTGGGTATTCCTGGATGGAGTTGGGCAGATCCTAATCTGTGTGTTTGAGTGGGTCTAGATATGGGTATTCCTGGTGGGGGTGTGGCCTATCCCAGTGTTTGTCTTTGAGTGAGTTTAGATGTGGGAATTGCTGGTGAGAGTTGGGCCTATACCAGTTTGTGTGAGTGGGTCTAGATATGGGTATTCCTGGTGGGGCCTATCCCAGTGTTTGTCTTTGAGTGAGTTGAGATGTGGGAATTGCTAGTGAGAGTTGGGCCTATACCAGTGTGTGTGAGTGGGTCTAGATATGGGTATTCCTGGTGGGGGTGGGGCCTATCCCAGAGTGTGTCTTTGAGTGAGTTGAGATGTGGGAATTGCTAGTGAAAGTTGGGCCTATATCAGTGTGTGTGAGTTGGTGTAGATATGGGTATTCCTGGTGGGGCCTATCCCAGTGTTTGTCTTTGAGTGAGTTTAGATGTGGGAATTGCTAGTGAGAGTTGGGCCTATATCAGTGTGTGTGAGTTGGTGTAGATGTGGGTTTTCCGCGTGGGAGTCTGGTCTCTCTCTGTCTTGTAACTGGAGGTGTTTAACACTATTTGTATCTGTTATCAGTGGAAACGAGAGCAGGAGTTTGATTTCCAGCTGCTGGAGAGGGCCGCTCGCAATGCAGAGGACCGAGAGAGGGAAGATAATGACTGGGTACATGCGAGGGCCGTACAAGTCACAGAGCTAGATTTGGAACCACAGGACTATGATTTGGATATCAGTAAGGAGGTAATGTCTAAACAAGAGGTAGAACACACGCGGAGAGGGTTGGAGGGTGCAGTATGATGTCTTCAGGGATTTTAAAGAGAAATGAGATAAAGAGTTTTGGGAACAGAGCGAGGGTGGAAGGGACATAATAATGGTGGGGCATTAGAATTGCAGTGAGAGGAGCTTAACCTTCAGGTGACCATCATTTTGGATCATCTTGCAGATTTGCTTATTTTGCTGCCCTTAAGTATGTTTCAGCCATGTGTAAGGCAAGGTTGGGATGTTACTATAGATACAATTGTAGAAGTAAGACGGGCGCCCTACTTCTGTTTCATCAGCTCCTATATAACATTGATACCCAAACCTAAAATCCCAGGTAAATCCAGAAATGGGACGTATGTTAAATCAGAAAGGGGATGTGGGTGAGATTAGAATTGGGATGTATGGTCTAGCAAGACTATGGGGTGTTGACAATAGTATGGGAATGAGGGGTTGGTGGGGAATAGATTTGCAGCATTAGTGCCAATAGAGATTACCAAAAAGGAATTCTACAAATCATTCACAGGACAATGCTGCAATCTAGTGGTAATTATACAATCTAGCATGGGAGGCTTACTTGTTTTTCTCTTACTTTTTGGCTATTGTTAAGAAAAAGCATAAAATAAAGGTATAAATATTGGTGCATATTAAGCCGTGAGATTCAGCCAAACACATGGAGCAAGAGAGTACATCCTACACACACGGTCTCCAACAGAGGCAGAGATCGGGTCTATATACTGTAACTGGAAGTATTTGTACTGCATCCCAATATATGTGAGACATACATTGTTATCTCAATGTGATTTACCCACCTGTTCTGAAGCAGGGATTTCCATAATGTTTACACTGGGAGTGGGCTATAAGTATAGGGTTTGGGCTTACAGCAATCTGGGCCAACCTGTGACTCCCCAGCTGCTGTAAAACTACCCATCGTGCTCAAAACAGTGCAGAGCATGCTGGGATGTGTAGTTTCACAACAGTCTCTTACTAGTCTACCAACCCTTCTTTAATTGCCCGGTTCTGCCTATCTATCTACCCCCGTCACCTGCCTTGCCTATATACCACCGTCCCCTGCCCTCTCTGCTCCTGTCCAGTCTCTGCAGTTCTATTGAGATTTTTCTTTCTTTCTCTTATAAACTCTGCTGTTTCCTTTCAGTTATCGACCCCAGACAAGGTGGAGATCCCGGAGAGATACATCGAGCTGGATCCTGAGGAGCCGCTCAGCAGAGAGGAGCTGGACGCCCGCTACAGAAAAGTAGAGAAGATAAAAAACATTCTGGCCCGTTCCAGGTCAGTGTCACAGAGTCTACACTATATGGCCCAAAGTACCGAACAGAGGATGTCATCCCAAAGGTGTTAGATAGGCTTGAGATCAGGGTTCTATGCAGGTCGTCCGGTTGAAACTTGAATGGGCTAAGCTGTGGAATGGCCAAATCATGACCCATATCACCGGACCTTATTCCTTACACCAAACTTCAGTGTAATCGGGCAGGAAGCGTTCTCCTGGCAGATCCATTTGTCAGAGGTTGAGGGGTGATTGTCACTCCCGGAGAACGTCCAATGACTGTTGGCTGCTCGGCCATGGAATCCCGATCAATGTTTCTTGCACTGATGCGGTGTCTAATGACCATTTGGTTACACGCTATACGCCAATGGGTCCCAAACTCCTCGGGGCAACCTATCAGTCCAGGTTAGGAGGTCTATGCCTTAATTAGAACCTCAGTCAATTTGATTTAACCATCTTTACTCAAGAATGGATATCCTTAAAGCCTGGACTGCTGAGTTTGGAAAGCACTGCCCCATTGTTTGCCTGTCCTGTTCTGCTCGCTTATGGTTTGCCACCCTGTGACTGAGCTGTTGCATTTCGTCCAGTGACTACAGCTATAGATAGATTCTATGCACCTGTTCACCATGGCCATGGCTGAGAGGTGGTCACATGCTGTGTGCCTATTGTCCAGGTGGTGGAATGTTCTGACCACCTGGAATCTTCACAACATTTCTTGTTTCTGGGTTATTTCGAGGCACCGGTGACTGGTTGTCCGGTTTCTCCCTGGACAGCTCACAGTCGGAAAGATTAATTAAGCCTGGTGAAGTGATGTGGCAGGTACTTTATCACCGGCCAACTCATATCTTAATGGCCATTTTTCAAACCCAGCCTCTAGTTTGACAGTTAGGAGCTGATTGGCCTGTGATAACGTACCAGCCACATTATCACCCTTCACCCATTATGACAGGCAAGCCGCCCATCGAAGAGGCTAGGAGATCTCTGTGCAACCGTGAAGATCATTGGCCTCTTCCCTTTCCCTAAACTACGGCGAAGCACCTCTGATTGGAGAAATGGGGTTTGTTGCCGCCCTCTTCCCACCCAACGGCATCAGACTGTCAATGACAGCATCCTGTGCCGCAGGAAGCGTTTATTTCCATGCAGAGTGGGTTCTGTGCGTGCTGCGTAAGATACCGATAACTGTATTCTGCGGCACCATCTATGTCTGAATTGGGCCCATTATCTTTCACGGTGCTTATTACTAAGGAACTTTCTACCCACATCAGCCCTGTCTTCCTACAGAAGAGAAGATGACGGATTGCTCTGCGTAGTTGGATAAAATTATCACCAGCGTTTTCGCTCCATAATTAGCAGATAATGTAGAACCAGCAGATGGTGATTTTGTATAGATACAGATTTCTCTGGGCGGATCACTGGGGGTATGATCTGTGGAATTCAGTGCACACAAATCACAGTAAAAGTGATTGAGACTATAATATGGAAAAATGTAATATACAGTACACGGCTCATATCCTGTAATAAAGTGACTGATCTGTACTATGGCGCACACTGAGCACCCCCCCCCCCCCTCTCTCCGCAGCGTACACAACCTGCAGCAGACACCGTACCCGGACGAGTTGTATCCCACAGACCTCGGTGTTCAGATGCAAGAACAGGAGAGGATGATCACCATATCGCACGCCCTCGCCTCGGAGGCCTCGCGGCGCAGCAAGCAGGTGGCAGGTGGGTGCAGCCAGCAGTCTTACTGGTTATATAACTATTACCGGCATATTCTGATTGGTGCAGAGTGCCCCAAAACTGTATTCATGTGTTCTACCCCTTCAAAGGATTGAATTGTTTCTTATAGTAATAGTATAATATTAATGTTTGTTTACGTAGCACAAGCAAAGTGCTCAGTGTAGTAATAAAATAGAACTGACAAGCAAAGCGGTAAGAGGGTGCTGCTTATATGTATGACGATGGCGGCTTACAGCCTGCAGTTACCCATTTGCTGAATATTCTGCTCCCAAACCCTCAGGTGTCATTGTTGCTGAACTGGGGTTCTCCTTTCCCTTCCTTGTCTCACCACTCAACCCTCTTTCCGCTTCTTATTTGAGGTCCAGTCTGGCCACAGTTTCCATCCTGCTGCTGTGTAACAGGGCAGGTTTACCTACTGGCCATGCCACCTGAACGCATAACGTCATGGCGTTGCGCAGACGGGGAGGGGCTGTCAGCACCGGGAAGTATAGTACTACCTGCAGCACCCCAAGAACACTCCGGAATGGCACCGCAACAGCGATTCGTGCTGCAGGGTACTGTTCTAGGCACCCTGCTCACCGCATTAGTGTTGTTCATGGGGCCCTGCGCTGTGTGCCATGGTAAAGCTGGCACACTCCTAGTTATGGCCCTGCCATCCTGCGCTCATTCCCTATATTGTTTACATGATTATTTTTATGACCTCTCTATAAGTAACTTCAGCATATCCCAGGTTGCTCAAAAATGTCTCCCTCACCTCCTCCCCCTCTCACATCAACTTTCCAAGGTGGAAGCTTGACCCCCCCTTTTTTTTATTTTAAAGATTCCCTTCTCTCACCCATTACCTCCCTCTCCAGCCTTGACCAAGTGGTCTTCCTTTCTCTCTTTGATAAATTCCTGACCACTGCCCTGGACTCTGCAGCGGTACCCTCGCAAACTTGGCACACTGCTCTGTTCTCTCTGAATGCCTCTGGAGAAAGTCACCCTGGTCTCTTGCCCAGATGACTCAAACATGGCTCCACTCTGGCCTCCTAAACTCCATCTTGCCCCACGTCATCCTGTCTTCAACTCTGTTGCCTGCCTCTTTTTTTCTCTTGCGTCCCTTTTCCTCTGTTTACCCCCCTCTGTCACTGGACCCTGTCCCATTTAGAAGTCAAACTTATAAGCGTTTGGGGGCAGATGTACTAAGCCTTAACAAAAGATAAATGCAAGGGTGATATGGAGAGATAAATGTCCAGCCAATCAGCTGCTAACTGCCATGTTACAGGCTGTGTGTGAAAAAAGTCAGTAAGGAGCTGATTGGCTGGACGTTTTTCTGGCATTTTGGCTGGCTTTATCACCCTGGCATTTATCTCTTGTTAAGGCTTAACCCCTTGAGTGGTAGGTTTTGCTGGGGCAGGACAAGCCTACCAGGGCAGGTTTGTCCTGCCCCAGCAAAAACCCACCACAGTTGGAAGCCGGGCCCCCCTCCCTCACCTCTGCTCCGGTATTAGTACGCCACCGCTGTCCCTGCTGCCTTAGCCTTTCACATTCAGCAGTGACGTCGGCGGCAGGCTGGGGCATGTTCGCAGTGGCTCGGGAGGACTCGGGTGCCTGAGCGCTCCTGTGTACCCCCCGAACATCCCCGAGCCTGCCGCCTATGTCATTGCTACTAAAAGTGTGGCGGCTGGGGGAGCTCCGGCGGGGACAGATGATGGGAGGGAGGGTTCGGAAACTGACTGGGGGGGGCTCTCTAGAGGTGCTGCGCCAGTGGTGCACACCTGAACACCACTGGCGCGCACCTATTTCATACTTGTGGTATGCCTGGAAATTTTCTGGGACAACCCGCTGCGGCAACGCATCTGAGCCCGGTCATACCACTCAAGGGGTTAATACATCTGCCCCAATATCCTTGTCTGCATTATCATTATAAACCGAATGCTAAAGCATCATGGTCAAAGTTCTAATGCCAAAATGAATGTATTAATGTTTAGCTGGGTATACACGGATAGATTTGAAGCCCGATGTGGGCGTTCCCGATCGATGGGAACGACCAATCGTTTAAATCGTTCCGTGCATCGTTAACGATGCGCGTACCCGTGAATCGTTAACGATGGTCTATGATCTTTCCTGCATGCAGGAAGATCATAGACAAATCTTTTGTCAAGTGTATCCAATCGTTCCGTGTGTACCCACCTTTAGATTGCAAACTCTTTCCTCCAAGTCCTCTGCCGTCTCGTCATAACTATGTGGTTCTATAAAGTTGGACATTTGTATCAATCTGTACTTTGTAACTTGTTTCTGGCTCTTTCCCATCTGTCCCATGGAACCCTTGAGGCGCTTTGTAAATTTAAACAGGAAGGTCAACATACATTGGGTCGATGGACCTTAGGCTGACACCCTGAAAATGTCAACATGGGTCTAGGTCGACGTGGGGAAGGTTGACAGTCAAAAAGTCGACATGGGGTTTTTATCCCAAATGTCGACACAGTTGACATGGACACCGTATCTGCATCCCCTCGCTACGCCTGGAACACTATTTTATTCTCCCTCCACACCCTAGTGGATGGTAGAGCATGAAATACCGCCTGTCGGCACATGTCTGCTCAAAATAACATGAAAAGCCCATGTCAACCTTTTGACTGTCGACCTAATGCTTGTGTCGGAAGGTTGAACAAGGGTTGTATGACTTTATTGTTAATCTACATGGAAAACTCACCTGCTGTATAATTTATATGGTCCCTTGCAGCTGGGCGGCCGGTCTCACAGTGTAACTCTCCCCATCTGCCCGCACTTAAGGCACCTGTCCCCCAAATAAGCAACGGATTATACTACACAATTGTCTGAGCGAGCGGCACGTAAGATGAGATGTGCCGTGCTGCATGCTGGGTATTGTGCGTGGTGTTGAGTACATTGCATTGCTTGATGTCTCCTCCCTGCATGTCAGTGGTTGAACATGTATGTGAACACGTATACGGGGCCGTGCACTATTGGTTGTATGCTGGACATTAGTCTGTTATTTCCTGTTGTCTATTCTTCTTCTCTCCTGAATTTTCTGCTTTGTTTTCATTTATTTTTTCCCCCCCAGCCCACGCTGTAAATGACCATTAACTGTGGAAACGGAGAAAACGCCCTTTACGCAGATATTGTTACCTGATTTTCGCCTTAGAAGGAATTGTGCGTAGAAACTCCACCAACCAGCGAGCTCCGCCTGCTGCGTCCAACATCTGACCGCAGTCCATGAGTGTGTGTATTTGTGTGTGCGTGTATATATATTTATACAATCTTGGCAAAATGACAATGCTGGGATCAGAAGAAACACTTGGACACTGTTCGCTAATACTACCTACGTGGTCCATTCATCACTTTTCTCAGGCACAAATCCAGCAGGAGAGGGCGATAACATCGAGGTGGACGGCATCCATGTGAATCGGTACTTATTGAGGATATCGTTCTAAAGCCTCTATGGATTATAACATATCTACTCTAGCACAGTGAATACGTAGAGAAGCAAAAGTCCAACAGGTCCTGTAATGTCCCTGGTATTTTAGGTGCAGGATTTGTATCACTGTGCCGTCCGACAAACCGAGGAATACAGGTCTACGTTGTATCAGGAGATTGTTCTCTCTGAGGCCGATCTTTCAATATTCACCCCAGAGATTACACAGGTGTGTGCGGGGGGGGGGGGGGGTAACACAGATTTATAGATCAGCCCTCTTCATGGGATGGTAATGTGGAGACCAGCACTGAAAATGTCATTTATTTTTCTTTTCACATCAGGTATTTAACCATAATCAAATATTTATAGTCCGTAACACTGTTTTTATACTAAATCTTCAAGTCTGGTTTGATTCTCCAAAAGAAGGTTTCCAGATAGTTCCAGAAGTCCAAGTAAGAGGCCAGATTGAAGGAACATTTTATGCAGGAATAATCTACCTATAATTATAGCGGGTTCACCACTGCCGACGAGGCAAGTACGTTGTTTTAAGAAGGAAATTTTATTGTTTTTTTTTAACTAGACAAAAGAGATCCATTGAAAAGAATGGTCACAAAAGTCTGTTCTGAGAATCGCAGAAGAAATCTCTATAGTTTTACAAATGTTCATTGGAGCAATTTTAACATTTCATAGGGAAAGGTCGAGTGTTGGGCCCTGCGATCAAGGCCTCAATCCACAGGACGCTAACGAATTATGCAACACGTAAATAAACGTGACATCCGCTGCGGTTTCTAAAAGCGGTACGCTCTGTTTCTGCTTCCTCTCTGGTAAGGGGCAGATGGGAAAGGTGCTTGCCCCGGTTTGCAGTGGTTTGCAGAATACTTAATAACCTTGTTTTTTGGGGTTTTACACCTACAGTGACGAGTGATTGAATGCTAAATTGGTTTTAATTGATACAGATTTTATTTTCTATAACCTGAGGAAGTAATCTATAAGTAAATATTCCGTATCTATAAATATATATATATTTAGAAGTTGTCTATTTTTTAACTAACTCTGAACTGCCGTTATCACGATTATAAAGTTTTGCCAAAATTAGATTGCCTTTATTTTTGACTTTGTACAAAAAAAAAATTGTTGAATAAAAGAAAATATAAAAAACAAAACAAAAAATAAACCCTCACCCTTTTCCATGCGAATGTCAATGTCCAATTCCGCAACTGGGTGAAAGAATCTGTCTGAGATTCTGCTCATTTTGTCTGCGAAGCTCAAAAGGTTTGAAACCAGGTACAAAATTCAAACCATGAATGGCGGCAACCAGTAAGTAATTGCTTTATATCTGTTAAAGGTAAGTAAAATGAGAGCCTGCTTCTGATTTGAGCTTTTTGTACTCGCCGCACTTTGACGGCTACTGTATTTGCATTTTAACTTTCTAAACTGCTGGATAATGAACCCGACAGGTTGGAATTTTAAATGAAAGCGATTCCGGCAGGGTTAACCCTTTAAGTTGCCGGTCCATGATCGTGAGCAATCCTATTCAGATTTTGTAGAATGGGATTCGGATAACTGGTCTACATTAGCCATGTGTGTAGTTAGAAGATGGACAGTGGTGAACAGCGGACATAGATATTTCTCTCAACATGGTCAAAAGGTCAACTTTTTTTTGTTGATTGTTAGAATTAGGTTAAAATAAGTACAAAAAAAAAAGTTGATGTGTTTCGTTATCATTAATGTTGATCTTTTAAACCTGTTAGTCTAAACTTGAGGACCAGGGTACCCAACCATGGTCCTCAAGTACCCCCAACAGTGCACTTTTTGCAGGTCTCCGCACAGAATCACAAGTGACATAATTAGCTCCACCTGTGATCTTTTAAAATGTGTCTAAATAATAAGTGCACCTGCTGAGTGATCTGTAAAAAGTGCACTGTTGGGGTACTTGAGGACCAAGGTTGGGAACCACTGGTCTAAATGCATGACACATATACACCAATGGCCTTACCGTCGACCTTCTGGTGTCGACTAGTCATAGGACACACTCATGTTTGTAGTTTCCTTGATAGACCATCTCCCGGTGGGTATGAGTGATACGGTCGCCCGCATTAATGTTGTGCATTCCATCCACCACTGATAGTCGACAATGGGAACATGGACAGTCAAAAATGTCAGCATGAGTTTTTCACGGTTTTTGTCCCAAATGTTGACTAAGTCGACATAGACACTGTCTAAGTGTACCGCGTCCCCTCGCATGACTTACCATGCTTCGGGTACACTGTTTTATTCTCCTACCACACCGTAGTGGATGGCAGGGCATGAAATACTGCCTGTCGACACAGGTTGGCACAAAAAAGTGAAAAACTCATGTCGACCTTTGGACCCTGTTGACATTAGCCATGTCGCCCTATTTCAGTGGTCAGCCTTAATAGGGTGGATTAAGTTATGTAATCCTTTTCAGTTGGTCTCGGCCTTTGCAATAGATGTTGGATAAACACTCGATAAGAGGCGCCGTCAGTCCGTAGCGCTCATCTCGCCGGCAGTCTCTGGCTTTTATTGCTAGAAGAAAGCGTCTCTCTTTTCCTAGTGGCAGAGTACAAAGACAGCCTGAAAATGAACGTACATCACAGTGACTCCGATTCTGTTTGAACCGGCATATTGATTGGTTTTGACCCTTTTGCATTTTTTCTCTATTATGTGGAAAGGTGTCTGCGTTGCAGAACTAAATCGACTGAGATGAACTTTCCGCGGAAACTTCTTCACTTATTTCTTAAGTTCAAAGCCAACAAAAAAATTGCAAAGGGCATTTTTAATACTTTCCTGTTGAGACATTCTGTGTGATAACCGTACTTTGAATGTTACGATACAGGTAGGCAGCCGCGTGGAAGCAAGATGTAAAGAGCTTGTAAATTGCAGAATTCTAAATAAAATGTTCAATAAGGGGGTAAGCTGCTGCTTGGTCCTGATACTGTGCACCCCGAAGGGGCGAGTCGGATTTTGTGTTGATTAGTTGCTGCGGTGAGGGTTTCTTTGCCAGTGGTGGATCCAACAGACTGGGCACTTGGAAAGTTATCTGTATCTCCTCCGTCGCTGTACACCACACTTGTCGGGACTCCGCTAAGTACTGGTGCCCTGGCTTGTGGGATTGTATTATCTGTTGTTGCTGATGCAGCTTAAGTTCTCTTATACCCATTTCCCACTGTGGTGCTGATCCAGGATATTCCTGGGTCAGTGCCATTTACACTGCACACGGATGCAGTTTCTTTAGGCCAGAGTTAGGAGATGACATCAGCAGGTCACAACCACTGGAGCTTGGAGATGACATCAGCAGATAAGGACCAGTGGGGAGTGGCCCTGTTTATTGAAGTTGACCCACAGCACTTTGGTAGCACCATATCGGAGCACCGCTTTCTGTCTGCATATCAGGGGACACAGCGGTTGCTACGTCACCCAACCTCCCATGGGATACTGCCTTTTGGGGGTTATAGGTTCTCTGCATGCTGTAAATGGGTCCCTGGTCGAATGACTCGGGTTACCTGTTTACACTGCCCCTAATCTGGGTCCATTCTGGAAGTTTCCCGGGTTGGATTCCCAGGCAACTGGATCTGGAGTTTTATTTGGGACTCTTTTCTACTGAACAGAAAATCCATGATTTTTATACTACGCAGTGGTCAGAGAATGACTGCAAAGAATGTTCAGTGTTTGTTAGGAGCTTGGGCTAGTGCAGTGGTAGCCAACTCCAGTCCTCGAGAGTTACCAACAGTTAACGTTTTCTAGCTCACCTCACAGGTACACAGGTGCACTCATCCACAGGTGGAGCTAACTACTTCATTTGTGAGTCTGTGGGGAGACATGGAAAACGTTAACTGTTGGTAGCTCTCGTGGAGTTGGCTACCCCTGGGCTAGTGGATCCTTTGTTGTACTTCCATCGCAGAAGCCTAGTGACACCTAATACCGGCAGTTACCAGAATTATTGTACAAGGTTTACACACCAACAGCCATATCACACTCGTTATCTGGATTGCCACTGTGTTCTGTATCCATAAGGGGTTACAGCATACTTGCCTACCTGACCCCCTCTACATGTGGGAGAAAATGCTCTGTTTCTAGACTTCCCTGGTACTGTATGATTGCCAGCACCTGTGGGGAGCTAGGTAAAGGTGTTTGACCACAGGTGATGGCAATCATACATTACCAGGGAAGTCCAGGAACAGAGAATTGTGTTCTCCTGGAGAGGGGCATGCTGGGAGGTATGGATAATGTAGGATTGCCAGCACCTGTGGGGAGCTAGGTAACTGATAAGAAAGGTGTCACCACAGGTGCTAGCAATCATACATTACCAGGGAAGCCCAGGAACAGAGCATTGTGTCCTCCTGGAGAGGGGCATGCTGGGAGGTATGGATAATGTATGATTGCCAGCACCTGTAGGGAGCTGGGTAACTGATAAGAACGGTGTCACCACAGGTGCTGGCAATCATACATTACCAGGGAAGCCCAGGAACAGAGCATTGTGTCCTCCTGGAGAGGGGCATGCTGGGAGGTATGGCTAATGTATGATTGCCAGCACCTGTGGGGAGCTGGGTAACTGATAAGAACGGTGCCACCACAGGTGCTGGCAATCATACATTACCAGGGAAGCCCAGGAACAGAGCATTGTCTCCTCCAGGAGAGGGGCATGCTGGGAGGTATGGATAATGTAGGATTGCCAGCACCTGTGGGGAGCTAGGTAACTGATAAGAAAGGTGTCACCACAGGTGCTGGCAATCATACATTACCAGGGAAGCCCAGGAACAGAGCATTGTGTCCTCCTGGAGAGGGGCATGCTGGGAGGTATGGATAATGTAGGATTGCCAGCACCTGTGGGGAGCTAGATAACTGATAAGAAAGGTGTCACCACAGGTGCTGGCAATCATACATTACCAGGGAAGCCCAGGAGCAGAGCATTGTGTCATCCTGGAGAGGGGCATGCTGGGAGGTATGGATAATGTATGATTGTCAGCACCTGTGGGGAGCTGGGTAACTGATAAGAAAGGTGTCACCACAGGTGCTGGCAATCCTACATTACCAGGGAAGTCCAGGAGCAGAGCATTGTGTTCTCCTGGAGAGGGGCATGCTGGGAGGTATGGATAATGTATGATTGCCAGCACCTGTGGGGAGCTAGGTAACTGATAAGAAAGGTGTCACGACAGGTGATGGCAATCCTACATTACCAGGGAAGCCCAGGAACAGAGCATTTTCTCCCGCATGGAGAGGGGCATGCTGGGAGGTATGGATAATGTAGGATTGCCAGCACCTGTGGGGAGCTAGGTAACTGATAAGAAAGGTGTCACCACAGGTGATGGCAATCATACATTACCAGGGAAGTCCAGGAACAGAGCATTGTGTCCTCCTGGAGAGGGGCATGCTGGGAGGTATGGATAATGTATGATTGCCAGCACCTGTGGGGAGCTAGGTAACTGATAAGAAAGGTGTCACCACAGGTGCTGGCAATCATACATTACCAGGGAAGCCCAGGAGCAGAGCATTGTGTCATCCTGGAGAGGGGCATGCTGGGAGGTATGGATAATGTATGATTGTCAGCACCTGTGGGGAGCTGGGTAACTGATAAGAAAGGTGTCACCACAGGTGCTGGAAATCCTACATTACCAGGGAAGCCCAGGAACAGAGCATTGTGTTCTCCTGGAGAGGGGCATGCTGGGAGGTATGGATAATGTATGATTGCCAGCACCTGTGGGGAGCTAGGTAACTGATAAGAAAGGTGTCACGACAGGTGATGGCAATCCTACATTACCAGGGAAGCCCAGGAACAGAGCATTTTCTCCCGCATGGAGAGGGTCAGGTAGGTTAGTATGGGTTACAGTGTGGACTCTGGGCAATTCATGCTCAAAACCCCTCCACTGTTACTGATTTACAGCAATTCTGAAAAAATGCCTGTTTTTCATTTAATGCCCTGATAGGCATTTAAGGGTCCACTTAAGAGTCTGTTTATTGTGTTGTATTCAAGAAGTCATAAAGGTGCCCACAGACGCTACAATTATCGAATACGTTTTGTACTTTTTAAGCACAAATTGCATCTTATGTACAATTATTGGATGGTGTTTATGTTCCCTGGAGCCCGATATTGTATGTCTAAAAAAGTACGCGCTGCACGTACTTTTTAGACTACATCTGAAATTTAACATTACAAACATGGGTTCATCACATGCATCCAAGTGCACATCTCATAGCAAGCTGGAAGAAAAATTGTATAGAACCATTGTACAGTCAAAAACGCATAGCACAGTACAATTGTAGCGTCTGTGGGCACCTTAAGCTTTCCAACGACCTATCACAATGCATGATCAGTTATGGTTCAAAGGAACTGATTTAATGAGCCATTCGCAGTTTCACTGTACCGGCCGTGTGTACTTACACGTGCATGGCTTAATCTTTGAGACAAGCATATCAGAAATAGCATGGACCCTTATGACAGCATCCTTAAGGGCTCGTTCAATTTAATCCATTTTCGAATTTAGATCATCTCTTAAGATGATATGGTAGTGTGTAAAGTTTGAAGCCTCGAGAGTTATTGTGGAACATCCATATATAGACACACATACACATCGTGCAATTATACTTATGTAGGATTTTAAATAAATATGAAATGATCAAATTGTAAGATTTGCAAACATAGAAATTAGGAAAGGGGCATAAAAATAATTCCACTGCAATTTCAGGTTGAACAAGCCTTCCTCCAGCCTGTCCAATCAGTTCATCCATCTATCTAATGTCAGTCACTCATTTGATTTTTGAGTGGACAGAACGTCACCTGGGGCGGGCATTCAGGATTGGCTGAAGGCTAGACCATCAGCTGCAGGGTTGGGGAGAGGTTACATTTTAAGCTTGCAGGGTCTTTTCTTGGAGATCTTGGCCCCTTCTACATTTTATGTACTAGAGTGAAGAGACGCACCTAAAGTGATAAGATCTGAATAACGTCGCAGCAGTGCACTCGCCTATGTCACTATGAGGTGAGGCCATAAAGAATTTTATTGCCATAACACAAACCCATAGGATCATGTGACCAGGGAAGCAAATTTCCTCATCAGTCAGTATCTTCGTCTTCCTTCAGATCGTGGACTCCACATGGTATAGGTCAAAAAGGTGCAAATATTTGTTCCCCACCTCATGGGATCCAGGGGAGTTCCTTGTAAATGCTGTGGGTATGAAATTAAGAATTTAGAGCTTTCCAGATATCTTGCTAACCCGAGACCAGCTACATAGGCTCTCGGAATAGGGCAGAGGTTGTGCTGGATGATTCTATGCTGGCTAAACCTTTCAGCAACGCCCTTGAATTGACATTGTGTTTGTGACTACCATAATCCTTAGTGTGGGCAGACACCATGACCCCAGGGCAGTGTCCTAGATGTACCACCACATGATCAGCACTGGGTCGTGTAGTGATCGTGCTCTTTATTGGCCATAGTGTGTTCCAACTACACCCCCCTTAAATCAGCTCCTCCTCGAGGTGGCCCCAGCATTTAGGAATGAGGACTAAAAGTGCTCAGAGGCTCCGAATAAAACAACAATCTACAGCAATTAGTTTGATTTGCCTCATATTGTCTCTGGCTGTATCACCGCAAAAAGTTTTTGCATAAGTCCCAGAATTACCAATGTAAATGCTAATTCCGGGAACATTGCGTTGAGATATTACTTACTACATGTCTATTACCACCAAGGTGTGATTACACATTAGCACTTGGGTGCTATATAGATCATGTGACCCTATAGGACATTATCAGTCATGTTAAATTCCTGATTTTATACAGCTATACTGTACTGGGGTAATGATATCATGGACTTGGGTCACAGTGCAGCCGCCATCTTCGGTTACGGTGGGTAGTGTCCGGCCTGAGATCATCCCCTTTCCAGCTGCTCCACCTCCTCCCTAACCAGAGTTCTTCTACATCTGCCATCAGGATCTTCCTCCCCCCAGCTCCAACCACTAGACTATGTGGCTAATAACCTGGTGTGGCTCCTCCTCTGGGACCAGCCCTCTGCCCGGCTGACCACCCACCGTTTCACTCTCTTCGCTTACAGCATCCCCACCCCCTGCAGGCAGCCTAAGACGGGGTGGGAGTTAGATGCAGATCCTAACTCTCCGCCTTCTACATAAAATCACTCACACATTATAGTTGGAGCACGTTTATTAAACACATTTTATGGGACATAACCCTTATAATCAGGATGCCATTCAAATGTAAGAAGTATCAGAGGTTATGCAGCAGATAGGAAAGATATCTGCTGCAATTATTCCAATTCCCACAGCAAACAGTGATAACATCAGCTATTGTAGCCTATAGGCTACATGTAACACAATTTACCAGGAGAGGGATTGTCCAGATCCCTCCCCCAGTAACAGGCACTGGCGCATGCTCAGTCTAATGACCCTGCATGCACAGTAGGTCTGCAGCACACAGAGTAGTGATCCTTGATACGATCCTATCAGAGCGCAGGTCCCTGCTTGTGAGTTTTATCTGGGCTAAGATACATTTCTTATTGCGCGGCTAACAGCAATAACAAATGCTATAAGTCTAAACCTTAAACAGTATATGGGCCACTTAATATTGTATTAGAAGAAATCTGCAATCTCCATAGTATTCTCTATGCAGCTTTTCACATAAATGTGTATATAGACATCTCTGCCATGGGGTAGGTGGTGTGAGTAAATCCATCTGCCCATGAAGGGGCAATAGTCAGCAAATCAGGAGCACCAGAATGAAATTATACCTTAGCCTCACCAATCAAAAAGGTTGTGTTCCCCCCCCCCCCCCCCCCCCGCATAACCTCAAATCTCGCAGATTAAACATATATTATTTACAGGAGTTTATGTCAGCATTGCTGGTGTCTTATCCGCACAAATGTTCCATACATAACTCAAGAACGTAAAATACATTATTCCGTCTTATTCTGTTCCAGTAAGAAAATAAAGTCTTGGAGGGCTTTTCCCCTCACAAAATATACATCATCTTAGGCAATGGGGAAGTGGTGTTCCTATGACATCGCCTGTTTATTGGCATTTATGTGCAAATCTACCAATCTATACAAGTCAGTGGTTAACAAGGAGACTGCAAGTCTCTCACAATCTAACTTCTGCACTACTAAACGGTGATGTCAGACTAACTCACCCTTCCTGATGAGCGGGCACCTGCTTTCCGGGCACAGGATTATATACACACACTATCTGCCCCAAATACAAGTTTTTACAGTAAAACCCCTTTTTCTGGAGATCAGGAAACAGCAGAGGGAATGACACAATTTCATGGAGACCGAAATCACCTACAGCTATCCAGACTGCGGTCATCATTAGGAATAATTCCTCCGATGCAGAGATTTAGCAGTATGGGCTGAATACCAGGATCCCGCAATAACACCCATTAGACAATATAGAGCTTCTCACACAAAAGGTAAAAGTATAATTTATCATAAAGAAAAGCAACAAAATATCCAAGTAAATTGACCACAGGGGAAAAAAAAAAGTTTATACAGCGTAACAGCTTGAAGTTTTAAAAGAAGACACAGTGGATCTTTATTCACCCCCAAATTAAAGTATGACCATGTCTCATGCATGGATTCCGACGTAGCCCAGGCGCAGATATTCCACCCTCCAGCTAGAGCCCAATCTTCCCAAAACTCTAACAGTATCAACAGGTCCGTAGGGCTATAGAGCAGTTTATCTGCCCTCTGCTAAACAGGTCACATCTGTAGGAACGTTTAGGTTTAGAATCCTTCACCTGCGATTAAGGAAATCCTAAAAACATGGCATGTTGGGGGCACTTCAACTGTAATTTCCCAGAACACACACACACTGCATTAAGAGGTGGTGGATTTAACAAACTGCATCTTGTAGTTGCACTTAGGTGGTTTCTTCTCTGGTTCACTGTTCTTCTCTGGTTTGATGTTCTTCTCCGGCTCGCTGTTCTTTGTACTGGTTTTGTCACTGACGTTTGTCTCATCATCAGATTGGTCCTCACTGTCAGAGCTGTCACTGGGGCTCGAGTCAGACGGACTCTCGTCTCCGGGGGCATTTACAGGCGGAGCTGCTTGCTGGTCCTCGGGGCTATTGCACTGGCACAGAGAAATGAACACTTGTTTAGTCACTCACAACTATATATACATATTATTCCAGATAGTATTAGCAGATTTTATTCCATAATATAAAATAATCAATTTTTCAGATTTTACTCAAGAACCCATGAAAATAATGATCAAACAGCTGCCAGCAAAGGATCCTCAAAATTAATCCGGATGCGGATCGGCAAGTATGTGGTAGCTGCCAGCCTGGGAAGGGGGTGGGGGATTTTGGAGAGAGTAGATTTGGGACTTTGGGTTAGGCACTTAGAAGGTTGGGAGAGGGGGAACAGCCATAATGAAAATAAACTGTAGAGAAGAGAAATCAGGATTTGGGGGCAGACGTATTAATCCTTAAAAAGAGATTAAAGTGATGGTGAAAAATGTCCATCCAATCAGCACCTAATTGTCATTTTTAAACAGCCTATAACATGGCAGTTAGGAGCTGATTGGCTGGATGTTTATCACACTCGTGTTTATATCTTTTTAGTGCTTAATATAAGATACATCAGAATCTCACAGATTCACACCCAAATACTGAATGCAAAGCTTCACTTTAGAACTGGTTTGTGATACACAAGTAATACACAGACCGGTCAACAATGTCTGTATACACGGACAGCGCCCCCTAGAGTACAGATATAGTCTCATCAGAGATCAGCCTATGACAGCTCCCGGCATTTACACAGCATTATCATTACCTTATAGAACATATCTGCGGGTACAATAACCTAACATGCTGGTTATTACCTCGCTGAATCCGAGCCCGCAATGGCGCCGGTTCCTTCCAGACAATGTACTATCCATACTCTGATGGAACTGATACTCGAGCTCATCATTCATCTTCCGATCCTCGGCACCTAAGTGACATGCAGACCAGTGTTAAACGCCTTTCAGACTGACCCCCCCCCCGTGTTACTGCCCCAGACTTCCATGATCAACCTACTGAACCATCCTCCGTGTTACTGCCCCAGGCTACCTGTGATACACATATTACCACCTGCTTCTGTTACTGCCCTAAACTACCATGACCCACCTATTACTCCTAGTAACTGCTCCCAATACTACGACAGGTGACTTCCGCTAATCCATTTAACTGAACTTACTCTAGATCAGGGGTGGCCAAACCGGTCTTAAAGATCTACCAACGGTCCATGTTTTCCAAATCACCTAGCTGGTGCACAGCTGTAGTCATTACTAACTGTCACATTCCCCAGATCACCTAGCTGGTGCACAGCTGTAGTCATTACTAACTGTCACATTCCCCAGATCATCCAGCTGGTGCACAGGTGCAGTCATTACTACCTGTCACATTCCCCAGATCATCCAGCTGGTGCACAGGTGCAGTCATTACTACCTGTCACATTCCCCATATCACCTAGCTGGTGCACAGGTGCAGTCATTACTAACTGTCACATTCCCCAGGTCACCTAGCTGGTGCACAGGTGTAGTCATTACTAACTGTCACATTCCCCAGATCACCTAGCTGGTGCACAGGTGCAGTCATTACTAACTGTCACATTCCCCAGACCTCCTAGCTGGTGCACAGCTGTAGTCATTACTAACTGTCACATTCCCCAGATCACCTAGCTGGTGCACAGCTGTAGTCATTACTAACTGTCACATTCCCCATATCACCTAGCTGGTGCACAGGTGCAGTCATTACTAACTGTCACATTCCCCAGGTCACCTAGCTGGTGCACAGGTGCAGTCATTACTAACTGTCACATTCCCCAGATCACCTAGCTGGTGCACAGGTGCAGTCATTACTAACTGTCACATTCCCCAGACCTCCTAGCTGGTGCACAGCTGTAGTCATTACTAACTGTCACATTCCCCAGGTCACCTAGCTGGTGCACAGCTGTAGTCATTACTAACTGTCACATTCCCCAGGTCACCTAGCTGGTGCACAGGTGTAGTCATTACTGTCACATTCCCCAGATCACCTAGCTGGTGCACAGGTGCAGTCATTACTACCTGACACATTCCCCAGATCACCTAGCTGGTGCACAGCTGTAGTCATTACTACCTGTCACATTCCCCAGATCACCTAGCTGGTGCACAGGTGCAGTCATTACTAACTGTCACATTCCCCAGATCACCTAGCTGGTGCACAGGTGCAGTCATTACTAACTGTCACATTCCCCAGATCACCTAGCTGGTGCACAGGTGCAGTCATTACTAACTGTCACATTCCCCAGATCACCTAGCTGGTGCACAGGTGCAGTCATTACTACCTGTCACATTCCCCAGATCACCTAGCTGGTGCACAGGTGCAGTCATTACTAACTGTCACATTCCCCAGACTTCCTAGCTGGTGCACAGGTGCAGTCATTACTAACTGTCACATTCCCCAGATCATCTAGCTGGTGCACAGCTGTAGTCATTACTACCTGTCACATTCCCCAGATCACCTAGCTGGTGCACAGGTGCAGTCATTACTACCTGTCACATTCCCCAGATCACCTAGCTGGTGCACAGGTGCAGTCATTACTAACTGTCACATTCCCAAGATCACCTAGCTGGTGCACAGGTGCAGTCATTACTGTAACATTCCCCAGATCACCTAGCTGGTGCACAGGTGTAGTCATAACTAACTGTCACATTCCCCATATCACCTAGCTGGTGCACAGGTGCAGTCATTACTAACTGTCATATACCCCAGATCGCCTAGCTGGTGCACAGGTGCAGTCATTACTAACTGTCACATTCCCCATATCACCTAGCTGGTGCACAGGTGCAGTCATTACTAACTGTCACATTTTCAAACTTGCTGCATTCATTCCTACTACAGACCCACAGGTTGCCTGGAAAACATGCACCGTTGGTAGATCTTGAGGACAGGTTTGGCTACCTGTTGGTCTAGATCAGTGATTTTCAACCTTTTTACCTTGCGGCACACTAAATAGGACTTTAAAATTGCCAAGGCACACCTAAGATCCCCACAGGACAAAACACATTGGCCACCACAGGAAAAAAAAAAAAAACCTATTGGCCCCCACATTAAAAACAATCACAATGATCCCCACAGGTAGCAAAAATAAAATAAATTGGCCCTTTACATGAAAAGAAGAGACCAGTAAATAACATTTGAAATGGTGGTGGCTGTAAATGGGTTTGGGCATCTCTAGATGTGGGGGCACACTTCAGAACAGCTCAAGGCACACTAGTGTGCCACGGCACACTGGTTGAAAAACACTGGTCTAGATTATAGGACACCAGCCAATATAACTTGTGTGGTATAATAGCTCCCACTCCAGTCCAAAAACGGGCAGCAGTCCATGAAAAATCCCTCTGATATTAGTGGTTCTCCTGACTGTGGTCATTGCTCTTGGGCCGGATTCTGGTTCAATCGGTCCCCGTCATATTCCCCCTGGGGACCGATTGTGCGGCTCTGCACATGTGTGTATTTGCACGTGTGCAGGGCTGCTGTACGAACATCTTTGGCGACCATCACAGTGGCTGAGGCATTTGTGCAGGAAGGGGCGGGCAGCAGCCGGACCATGGGAACGCCCACCGTTTTATGGGCTTTCCCATGTAAACACAGGTTCAGACTGACTTGGAAGCTCTGTGCGTTCCACTCACAGGAAACACAGAGCTTCCGGAAGTCACATGACCACAACAAACGGAGTACCAACAGGTTTATACAAATTTAAGGTATTTGTAACACTCTTTTTTTTGGTTTAAATATACAGCACTGCCCCTCTATTGTCTCCTGCTCATGTGATATATTCATATTAGATTTTGAATTATATACAAAGTTGATTGTGTAATGAACACTGTAACAGGTGTACAACGTTTTGTACTTAGGGTTAGGGGTATTTAAACCCCAGCACTGGAACCACCAACATCACCTTGAAAAAGTTGCTTAGCAACAAAGCTAGTCAGTGCTGGTTGCAGGGGCTGCTTACCCACCACCTTGGGACACCACTCCACCCACAGCTGTGATCGGAGCAGCCTCAATACCCCGCAGAAACATCTGGGACAAACACCCCTTTAGGAGACTGTCAGCTACAAACAGCCGTCTCCAGACATCTGTACCAACAAGGCTTCATTTACCCGTCTGAAGGGTTTCCGAAGGCTGGAGAAATCATTTCATGGTCAGCGACCATCGAAGTAATTCATTTGCTAGCGGGTGCACGATATAATAAAGATCCATACACACGGGGTGAGCGATGATGGGGAAATCACTGGGATGAAAATTGCTCAATGCATACACACTGAGCGATTTTCCCCGGGTTGGACAGCTCTCCATAGCAGGACACCATGGAAAGCCATCCACCCTGTCGCTCACCTGCTGGTAATACAGGATGCGGGAGCGCACATCAGCGTTACACACTGGGCAGTACACACTGGGCAGTTTTCATGCTGAATCCAGCTCATAAGACAAAACTAAGCGGCTTTCAGATCAAAATCTCCCAGTGTGTATGGGCCTTAACACTCACAAATACTTCCAGGGATTGAACCCTACCACTGGTGGCGCTCACCTGACCGGAAGTGGGACGTGGACTTGTGGTCGCCGATAACCAGACGCCCGGTGTGTTCTTTCTGGAAAAAATAATTAACAAGTGAGGATGATAATCATTCATTAGAGTTTATTTCAAATATTCCTTTAGTTTTAAATGATGTTGTCTGCCCTGGGGGCTAGCTGGTGTCCTTATGTACCAAGATTAGAGACACAAGCGACCAAACAAAAACCTCCTATACAACAGGATTATCACCTATACACAACAAAAGAACATTCATGAATACACAGAATAACAGACTATGCTCTATAGTAAATAGGAACATATCCTGTAATCTCCCACCTTGCTGGCTCCCATGAGACGGAGGAATTTCTGTGTCCGCTCCTGATCACCCAGGTCTGCCTGCTCCCAGCTGCTTCCTCCAGCCTGTAATATAGAGACATCCTGTTACTGTCACCTGTGGCGACATTTATGCTGTCGTTGTGTTGTGTGACATACTAGTAGCATAAATGATGGGAACGTTATACACAACATAGCGCAACATCACAGAACACGGGAGTGAATGCTTGAAAAGTACATTTACAATTTAAAAGAAAACCAATATCTGACGGCAGCTTCGGAAACATACTCATTGTTATATCAAACACTAGGAAACCGTATATTATTACTACTTGCCCTACCCATAGTGTGTCCTCTTCCTACCAATCTGTCCTAGATATGTCCATGTACACTATATTGTACTAATAATATGTCAAGTTATAAAGTTACTATGTATATTCTTGGTACAGCACTGACAAAACCCTGTACTGCCTTTACTATGGTCAGTGTAAGATGGGGCAGTAACAGGAGCACTAGGGCCAGTGCCGGATGAGGCAGTGACAGGAGCACTAGGGCCAGTGCCGGATGAGGCAGTGACAGGAGCACTAGGGCCAGTGCCGGATGAGGCAGTGACAGGAGCACTAGGGCCAGTGCCGGATGAGGCAGTGACAGGAGCACTAGGGCCAGTGCCGGGTGAGGCAGTGACAGGAGCACTAGGGCCAGTGCCGGATGAGGCAGTGACAGGAGCACTAGGGCCAGTGCCGGGTGAGGCAGTGACAGGAGCACTAGGGCCAGTGCCGGGTGAGGCAGTGACAGGAGCACTAGGGCCAGTGCCGGGTGAGGCAGTGACAGGAGCACTAGGGCCAGTGCCGGGTGAGGCAGTGACAGGAGCACTAGGGCCAGTGCCGAGTGAGGCAGTGACAGGAGCACTAGGACCAGTGCCGAGTGAGGCAGTGACAGGAGCACTAGGGCCAGTGCCGAGTGAGGCAGTGACAGGAGCACTAGGGTCAGTGACGGGTGAGGCAGTGACAGGAGCACTAGGGCCAGTGCCGAGTGAGGCAGTGACAGGAGCACTAGGGCCAGTGCAGAGTGAGGCAGTGACAGGAGCACTAGGGCCAGTGCCGAGTGAGGCAGTGACAGGAGCACTAGGGTCAGTGACGGGTGAGGCAGTGACAGGAGCACTAGGGCCAGTGCCGAGTGAGGCAGTGACAGGAGCACTAGGGCCAGTGCCGGATGAGGCAAGAGTGACGGAGCACTAGGGCCAGTGCCGGATGAGGCAAGAGTATCAGTACTAGGGTCAGTGGAGAAGGAGGCAGGAGTATCAGTACTGGGGTCAGGGCAGGAGTATCAGTGCCGGATGAGGCAGTGACAGGAGCACTAGGGCCAGTGCCGGATGAGGCAGTGACAGGAGCACTAGGGCCAGTGCCGGATGAGGCAGTGACAGGAGCACTAGGGCCAGTGCCGGATGAGGCAGTGACAGGAGCACTAGGGCCAGTGCCGGATGAGGCAGTGACAGGAGCACTAGGGCCAGTGCCGGATGAGGCAGTGACAGGAGCACTAGGGCCAGTGCCGGATGAGGCAGTGACAGGAGCACTAGGGCCAGTGCCGGATGAGGCAGTGACAGGAGCACTAGGGCCAGTGCCGGATGAGGCAGTGACAGGAGCACTAGGGCCAGTGCCGGATGAGGCAGTGACAGGAGCACTAGGGCCAGTGCCGGATGAGGCAGTGACAGGAGCACTAGGGCCAGTGCCGGATGAGGCAGTGACAGGAGCACTAGGGCCAGTGCCGGATGAGGCAGTGACAGGAGCACTAGGGCCAGTGCCGGATGAGGCAGTGACAGGAGCACTAGGGCCAGTGCCGGATGAGGCAGTGACAGGAGCACTAGGGCCAGTGCCGGATGAGGCAGTGACAGGAGCACTAGGGCCAGTGCCGAGTGAGGCAGTGACAGGAGCATTAGGGCCAGTGCCGAGTGAGGCAGTGACAGGAGCACTAGGGCCAGTGCCGAGTGAGGCAGTGACAGGAGCACTAGGGCCAGTGCCGGATGAGGCAGTGACAGGAGCACTAGGGTCAGTGCCGGATGAGGCAGGAGTATCAGTACTAGGGTCAGTGGAGAAGGAGGCAGGAGTATCAGTACTAGGGTTAGTGCAGGAGACAGCAGCGGTATCAGTGCTAGGGTCAGTGCAGGAGGCGGCAGGAGTATCAGTACTAGGGTCCGTGCAGGAGGGGGCAGGTGTTTCACTATAGGGGTCAGGGCAGGAGAAAGCAGGGGTATCAGTGCTTGGGTCAGTGCAGGAGGAGGCAGGAGTATCAGTACTAGGGTCCGTGCAGGAGGGGGCAGGTGTTTCAGTACAGGGGTCAGGGCAGGAGAAAGCAGGGGTATCAGTGCAAGGGTCAGTGCAGGAGGAGGCGGTAGTATCAGGGCAGGAGGCAGGTGTTTCAGTACTGGGTCGGGGCAGGAGGAGGCAGGAGTATCAGTACTAGGGTCAGTGCAGGAGGGGGCAGGTGTTTCAGTACTGGGGTCAGGGCAGGTGTTTCAGTGCTAGGAGGAGGCAGGAGTGTCAGTACTAGGGTCAGTGCAGGAGGAGGCAGGTGTATCAGTACTAGGGTCAGTGCAGGAGGAGGCAGGTGTATCAGTACTGGGGTCAGTGCAGGAGGAGGCAGGAGTATCAGTGCTGGGGTCAGTGCAGGAGGAGGCTGGTGTTTCAGTGCTAGGAGGAGGCAGGAGTATCAGTACTAGGGTCAGTGCAGGAGTATCAGTACTAGGCTTAGGCAGGAGTATCAGTACGGGCAGGAGTATCAGTACTAGGGTCGGGGCAGGAGTATCAGTACTAGGGTCAGTTCTAGGAGGAGGCAGGAGTATCAGTACTGGGGTCAGTGCAGGAGGAGGCAGGAGTATCAGTGCTAGGAGGAGGCAGGAGTATCAGTACTGGGGTCAGTGCAGGAGGAGGCAGGAGTATCAGTACTGGGATCGGGGCAGGAGTATCAGTGCTAGGGTCAGTGCAGGAGGAGGCAGGAGTATCAGTACTAGGGTCAGTGCAGGAGTATCAGTACTAGGAGGAGGCAGGAGTATCAGTACGGGCAGGAGTATCAGTACTAGGGTCGGGGCAGGAGTATAAGTACTAGGGTCAGTACTAGGAGGAGGCAGGAGTATCAGTACTGGGGTCAGGGCAGGATTATCAGTACTGGGGTCAGTGTAGGAGGAGGCAGGAGTATCAGTACTGGGATCGGGGCAGGAGTATCAGTGCTAGGAGGAGGCAGGAGTATCAGTACTAGGGTCAGTACTAGGAGGAGGCAGGAGTATCAGTACTGGGGTCAGGGCAGGAGTATCAGTACTGGGGTCAGTGCAGGAGGAGGCAGGAGTATCAGTACTGGGATCGGGGCAGGAGTATCAGTGCTAGGAGGAGGGAGGCAGGAGTATGCTAGGGTCAGTGCAAGAGGAGGGAGGAGGCAGGAGTATCAGTACTAGGGTCAGTGCAGGAGGAGGCAGGTGTTTCAGTACTGGGGTCGGGGCAGGAGTATCAGTGCTAGGAGGAGGCAGGAGTGTCAGTACTAGGGTCAGTGCAGGAGGAGGCAGGTGTTTCAGTACTGGGGTCGGGGCAGGAGTATCAGTGCTAGGAGGAGGCAGGAGTATCAGTACTAGGAGGAGGCAGGAGTATCAGTGCTAGGAGGAGGCAGGAGTATCAGTGCTAGGAGGAGGCAGGAGTATCAGTACTAGGAGGAGGCAGGAGTATCAGTGCTAGGGTCAGTGCAGGAGGAGGCAGGAGTATCAGTGCTAGGGTCAGTGCAGGTCGGAGGAGGCAGGAGTATCAGTGCTAGGGTCAGTGCAGGAGGAGGCAGGAGTATCAGTGCTAGGGTCAGTGCAGGAGGAGGCAGGAGTATCAGTGCTAGGGTCAGTGCAGGAGTATCAGTACTAGGAGGAGGCAGGAGTATCAGTACTAGGGTCAGTGCAGGAGGAGGCAGGAGTATCAGTGCTAGGGTCAGTGCAGGAGTTATCAGTACTAGGAAGAGGCAGGAGTATCAGTACTAGGGTCAGTGCAGGAGGAGGCAGGAGTATCAGTACTGGGGTCGGGGCAGGAGTATCAGTACTAGGGTCAGTGCAGGAGTATCAGTACTAGGAGGAGGCAGGAGTATCAGTACGGGCAGGAGTATCTGTACTAGGTTCAGTGCAGGATGGGGCAGGTGTTTCAGTACTGGGGTCGGGGCAGGAGTATCAGTGCTAGGAGGAGGCAGGAGTATCAGTACTAGGGTCAGTGCTAGGAGGAGGCAGGAGTATCAGTACTAGGGTCAGTGCAGG